>NC_141384.1:21065078-22265078 GCF_017979445.1 Akebia trifoliata | reverse complement strand
TGTTTACAATTATATTTAGGCTCATATAAAATTTTAAACCAAAAAAAATATAAATCTACCATAAAAACAAGCAAGCTTCTATTGGCACCCCCAACTTTTACTTATTGCACACTAGTCACTTATCCTCTTTATTTTTAAATTAAGGTGTAATAAGTTGGGCTGCCAATAGCAGCTCTCTAAAAGTTATAATAAGAAAATATTATCAAGAATTGAGGCAAGAACAAGTTGGTACATTAGAGGAGTAAATTTGATAAGAAGTCATGAACTCATAATGTTAGAATTGCCTCCATTTGTCTAACTTTAAAATAATAATAGTAATTGTGAAGGGATAAAAATTTACTCCCATATGGATCATTCATTCACACTATTAACACACATCTTAAGGCAAATACATGACAAGATTTTGGTGGAATTCTATGTAATTAGGGAAGAATCCCAATTTGAGAATAAATGTGGCAATTGTAATCTAATTAGAATTAGAATTTCTTTTTAGGGCTTAGGACTTTTTCCTATTTACAGGAGGATAAGATCATTGTAAAAGAGGATAAATGAGAGAGACAGAGGAGAAGAGGTCATGTAACAGAAATTCATTATAGTAGAATGGCTCCACAAGCCCATGAACGAAAACACATTTGTCGAACAACGTAAAAAACCCTCGTGTTCTTTTTTTTAAACATGTTTTTCGATTATTTTAAGAGTTTAATGTTGTGATATTGATTTCACTCATGATCTTAAGGTGTATTACAAAATAGACCTCTACAATTGGCACCATCCGTGGGAATCCGAATAGAACCACGAGAAACCACATGGTGGGACAAAAGGTTAGATCTCATTCAAGAATGGGAGCTACACCAAGATTGATCTTGGTGGGATTTCGATCTCGCTGTGCAAAGGGAGATCAAGGTTGACTGAATAAGATTACTTGATCACAAGGTGTGTGTAAGACCGATCTTCGATTGTAACGTATAGAAACTCATTGAGGAAGGTTTGCAACAATCGTACCACCTAGCTTTGTTGATGCCAGGTTGTTTTTCATCATGTGGTGGTGAGTTCCAACCATGAAGGAAGTCATTGATGGTAGTTTTAGATGTCGACTGTTTAAATGAAAAGTAGCGTCAAAAGGTGAAAGAAAAAGTAAACGTGTAGTTAGGTGCTATAAACAGGAAACATGTACAAAAGGGAAGGTTTAACATGCATATGGGTGCATGTGTGTAGATAAATGTATAGAGAAAGGGGTTTAAAAAAAAGGGCAAAAAATAAGAAAAAAGAAAAATAAATAAAAACTAAAAGAGATCACAAGGACGAATTTGAGTTTGGTGACTTGTGGGTTCTATTTTCTTTGGTTTTTTTATTTATTTGCGAAAGGGTATTATGCAAAGGATGAACATCATTAAACAAGAGCTCTTCTTAATTGAGCGGAAAGAAAACACGAGTTCTTCTACGATGAGGGTTGGGGCTACTACGCTTGCTCCAACTGTTGAAGAAATCAACTTGTGGTCTGAACCACTAGATGGTTTGGAAAAATTGAGGATCACATCAATGATTTTCGATTGGGTTATTAAACCATTTGATTCAGATTGACTGGAAAAACTCCTCCAGAAAATTTTGCAAGACGTGCAAGATGGAGAAGGAAGTTGAATTATCATATCACAATGGTGGTAATGGCTGTGGAAGCCGTTTTTATGATGAATTGATAATAAAAGTTGCACCTCGACAATTTCCCAAGTCTTTAAAAGTGCATACTCACAATTGTTCTCCCGGATTGGCCTTTTTCCCTGAAAAATAGAGCCTCCGATGCCAAAGTTAGATTTTTAGGAAGTTTTACAGAATATCTCATTTTTTTATCAAGATCGCATAACTTTGTTATCTATTCCTTTTTTCTATTTATAGAGTGCTATCTTTCTTCTTTTATTGTTTCCTTCTTATCTTCTTTCCTCCTTTGAAAAGGTAAAAGCTCAATCCCTTGAAGTTAGGAGTTTGCCTAAGATATTGCATTTGAATCCCAAGAATCCAGGGATTTAAGTGCCTTATCCTCCCGGGTTATTATTTTTTTAAATAGTAGCCGACCTATGTTGGTCCGGAAGCAGGAGCAACCGGACCATGCGAACCATTGGACATTTTTCCGACCCAATTTACTTTCTCTTGTGGTTGAGGGATTTATTCCTCCACAATGCCTCTTCTCGAAAGGTTATAAGTATCATGAGTTTTCGAAAACCTTCACCGAGTTACTTCGAATATGCTTCGAGCTCCACGGTACTTGATATCTGTCGTACGAGCTCTATGAAATCGGTCCTCTGATGCACGAAAGTTTATGCATTAAATGGATTGCATGGTCCCAAGGTGCACATTTAATGACTACTTCACGTGTCGTTTACTGATAAGACTGCGGTCTTGCGTCGTCACCTCATTATGTCAACCATTAAATGCAATTGTCTGACATTGCAGGCGATTGTTTTTTTTCACGTGGCGCTCCTTTATAGGTTAGGCACGAGGCACATGGCATTTAGTCCCCTCGTTCTTGGGTAGCAATAATGGTCATTACAGCTCATAATGTGCTCTCTTCTGTAAACAATCCTGGCCCTAGGATTGAACGTGAATCTTGGGGATACTTTTCTTATAAAAAGACCTTTCTTTCCCTTTGTTTCTACTTTTCTCTAGTTTTCTTTGTCGAAGTGTTGCCAGTTTCCTTCCAAGATTTTCTTCTCTTGACTTTCCTAGTCCAAGTTTCTTTTTCCCTTCCTTTTTGCTCAAGGTACCTTCTTTGCACCCTCTATCTTGTGGTTTTTTTTTCATTCTTTTCTTTTCTTTTTCCTACTAAGAAACCACTAGACTTTAATGGGTAACAAACCATATACTCCTACTAAGCCATCCATGGATGAATTTCGAGCCACATATTCCATTCCGGAGTTTGTGGCTACAAAATAGTGTGATTTCCCTGACCCCAATGAAACTTGGGAGAAGGATTCTGGGGCCAATTCAAGGCAGGTCTCAGGGTACCCCTATCCCCACTAACCCGTGAAGTCCTGAAATTCTACCATAAGGCTCCCGGTCAGATGACGGGGAATTTCTTCCATTTGATTTTTATGATCGAGCTAATGAACTTCCGACTCCCTAAAGGTCAAAAGCTTGGTTTAATTGACATATGGGTCCAACATAAACTCTCTAACGCCCCCAAGAAGCCCAGATTTTTCTACCTGATGAAGAGAAAAGGTCGGGAAGTTCTTCTCCAACTTCCTGAGACAAATAAGGTGCGGTTCTCGTACCCCGTCAAGCTTACAGGCTCCTAGGAGTATGCCGATGGATAGTCCACTCTTGTCCTTAAGAATTATTACTTTAATTTGACGGGTAGGGATATTTACCGTATTTTTCTCTTCTTTACTGGCATTTTTAACTCCCGAACTAATTCACTCTTTATCTGCAGGTGTTAAGGACAAAAACCATCTTCCTACTCCCGTTATTGAATCCATCCTTTCATATAAGGAATTCAAGGAGAAACGCACCTCCCTCTCACAACCCTTCAAAGATTAGGGGAACGGTCTTCTAACCTTCGCCCCTAAACAACTATCCTTTCTTCCACTACTTCCTCATCCTTCTCCCTTGGAAGCTCCAACTCTGAATCTGAGGATGAGTGGCGTCCCAATTGATTACCCGAAAACAATATGCATGCAAGCGCCCTGCCCCCGATGTTTTGCCTACCCCTATTTCCATTATTCCTCCAACCGACCCCTCTGTTCTTGCTCTTGACTCCTTGCCTATTATTTAGCCGGGAAGCAAGGAACAATCAGGCCAACTGCCCAGTCCCAACCCTAACCAACAAGGAAAGAAGCAAAAAAAAAAAAACAACAACTTCAACTAGTCGGGATACCCCTACTGAAGGTTTCCGTCCCACAGGCGCTCCTCCTAAGGAGAAGGTTATGTTGGTGAAGGTCCCTCTTGAGGCCTCAACCCTGACTGACACCAAAGTTGCTCAGGGGATATTGAAGGGAGCCTCATTCCTTTCGACAAAAAGGCGACTACTGACCTTCTAAAGAAGGACCCAGTGGCCTTTCTTGATGAGCAGAGGGCCGACTTCTAGAAGTAGTTGAATGAAAATGTGAATGAGTGGGAGGACACGTTAGAGGAAGAGAAGAAGCTAACCACTAAATTAGAAGTTGATCTTCGTGAACTCCAATCGTCTTCCCATCTTCCGTCTGCTTCTCCTCCACCTCTGCTGCCTTCCACTACTGACCTTGTTTCTTCATCTAATAATTCTGATCTTGTAGAGAAATAGCTTTACTTTGCAAACATTTTCCCTCCTTTTTTTATGTGATTTTCTATATATCAATGAAAATTCCTGTTCTGTATGTCTGGATATTTCTCTATAAATGAAAGGTCCATATATCAATGAAAGTTCATGTTCTATCTATCTTGTATGTCTGGATATGTCTTGATTCACATCATTTACCTCATAGAGTGGCACTCAAATCCACAGGGGAATCGACCTTATTAGGATTTTGTGCCACTCACCTCATAGAGTGACACTCGGGTCCACTGGGGGAACCGACCTTCTTAGGATTTCGTATCACTCACCTCATAGAGTGATACTCAGATCCACTTAGGAATCGACCTTATTAGAATTTCGTGCCACTCACCTCATAGAGCGACACCTGGGTCCACTAGAGAACCGACCTTATTAGGATTTCGTACTACTCACCTGAACCGACCTTCTTAGGATTTCGTGTCACTCATCTCATAAAGTAACACTTGGGTCCACTAGGGAACCGACCTTATTAGAATTTCGTGCCACTCACCTCATATAGAGCGATACTCGGGTCCACTAGGAATCGACCTTTCTAGGATTTCATGCCACTCACCTCATAGAACGACACTTGGTCCACTAGGGACCTTATTAAGATTTCGTGCCACTTACCTCATAGACTAATACTCTGGTCCACTAAGGGAATCGACATTCTTAGGACTTTGTGCCACTCACCTCATAGAGTGATACTCGGGTCCACTAGGTAACCAACCTTATTAGGATTTCTGCCACTCACCTCATAAAGCGACACTTGAGTCCATTTGGGGAACCGACCTTATTAGGATTCCGTGCCACTCACCACATAGAACGGTACTCGGGTCTATTGGGGAACTGACCTTCTTAGGATTCCATGCCACTCACGTCATAGAACGACACTAAGGTCCATTGGGGAACCGACTTTCTTAGGATTTTGTGCCCCTCACCTCATAGAGCGACACTCGGGTCCATTGGAGAACTGACCTTCTTAGAATTTCATGTCACTAACCTCATAGAGATATACTCGGGTCCGTTGGAGAATCGACCTTATTAGGATTTCGTGCCACTCACCTCATAGAGTAACACTCAGGTAGCGAGATCAACATGCATTTTTCCACAAAGAAACTAGACAAGTAATAAGAAATCTTTCGAAACTTATATATAATAAAAAATCCTAACAAACATAGACATTATGTTATTTCAAAAGATAAAATAAAAACATAGGTTCTACCTACCATACTATGTTCATTCTTATTGAAAATACTTTTTAAGGTTGAAAGCGTTCCACGGTGAGTTGATTGATTCCCCAGCCATTATCTTTAAGTAATACGCCCATGCTTGCCCTATCTTGTCAATCGCGTACAGTCATTCCCAGTTCTCATCGAGCTTCCTGTTGTTGGGTGACTATGTGTTCTGGAAGACTTTCCTTAATATAAGATCTCCTGGTTTAAATACTCTTATGCGCATCTTCCGATCGTAAAACCTTTTTAATTCCTGGTGATACCTCCCAAGTGTTTCCAGTACCATTTTCTCGTGTCTCATCCATCTAGTTTAAGTTTCGGGCCAGTGGTTATTCATTCAATAAATCGCCAGCTATTCTGGTCCTTCTTGTTGGTACCTGAACTTCAGTTGGGATCACTGCTTCTATCCCATAAGTTAGGGCAAAAGCAGAGGCTCATGTTCCTTTTCGCGTAGTAGTTTGATATGCCCATATAATGCTGTGTAACTCGTCAGCCCATAGCCTTTTCTTCTCATCCAACCTTTTTCTAAAATTCTACAATATTACTTTGTTGGATAATTCCGCCTGATCGTTCTCTTGAGGATATCTTGGAGATGAATTTAAGTGTGAATTCCGTACTCCTAGTAGTAAGCGAGGGCCCACTTGCCCTTGAATTGCTTTCCATTGTCCCTTATGATAGCATAAGGTATCTCGAACCTGGTGATTATTTGTTTCCAGAGGAATTTTACCACTTCTTCTTCCCGAATTCTAGCTAGCAGGATGACTTTTATCCATTTAGTGAAATAATCTGTCCCAACAAGTAAAAATTCCTTTTTTCCTATTGCACGAGGGAATGGTCTCATGATATCCAGCCCCCATACGATAAAGGGCCAAGGACTGCTAATCTGGTAGAGTTCTTTCGAGGGTTGTCGTATCATAGAAGCATGTCTTTGGCACTTATCACATTTCTGTGCGTATTTTTGGCATCCTCTTGCATGAAGAGCCAGTAGTATCCCTGCGTGAGTGTTTTGTGTGCTAGCGACCTACCCCCCAAATGATTCCTGCAGATCTCTTCATATATCTCACCTAAAATTAATTGCGCTTCTTCCGAATTTACATACTTTAGGTGTGGTCCTCCATAAGACATCCGAAAAAGCTCCCCTTTAATTAATACATACCGTCCTGCTTTCTTTTTTAGTTTTCATGCTACTTTCTTTTCTTATCTTGAGGAAGTTTACTATCTCATCCATCCAGCTCAGACCTGGGTCTATCACTATGCAATCTTCTTTTCTTTCCGAATCGATGCTTGCCCTAGCTTAGAATTCCACAAGAATGGTTCGGACCTCTGAGTCTTCTAGCATCGAAACTACGTATACTAGCTGTAGACACCCAAATTTGACCGGGCCCTCGACGCAAAATGCCCCAAAAATCGAAAAAATTGGAATGGGCTCCGAAGCCCAAACCTACAAAAATCCAATTTATTTTATCATCATTTTTCAATAAATGGCCCGAGGCTTCCCACGTGGCCCACAGACCAAAAACATCTCATCACCCTCCTACATTCTTAAACTCAACCCAATGCAAGCCCAAACCTATCCTTATCCTACCCACTACCCAAGCCCATTCAATTCAACCCATTCTTATTCTACACATTACCCAAGCCCATTCAACTCAACCCAACACATTACCCAAGCCCAATTCTCTACCCAAGCCCAACATCACAACCAATCACCCAATATCATCAAGGTATGACACATGTCATCACCCCATCTCACCTCTCCCATCCAACCACCAACTCCCATCACCTTTCTCTAAACAATTAAATATTCCATTAACTTCGTCTAAATATCATCTACCCACACTTACAACCTACACCCCCCTAACCTATCATATCCATTCATTCAAATCAAACACTTACAACCTACACCCTCCATAACCTATCCTATTCATTCTCTCAAATCAAACGCTTATAACCTACACCTTCCCCTAATCTACCCCCATCGTTTCCTACAAAACCCATCTCTACAACCTAAACCTACACCCATCCTCTCAAATCAAACACTCATCCTTTCATATCAACTCATCTCAAACCTTCATTTCCACCCACTTTGACACATGGTATCATCTCCCTCACCCTCCCAAAATATCATCAACCACCCCTTTAAATCCTCCATTCTCTTAAACCAAGTACCATTTAATCACAACCACCATCTTAAACTCACCTCACCAAACACTCCACCCAAATGGGTTGGGTAGGATCCAAACCATTTGGGTCAAAACTCACCCATTTAACCTTCTTACACAAATACCCTTCAAACCTTATCAATTTACACATACCCCTCTCTTAAACCCTACACCATTCTACCACTTCTCATCATTTCACCCAACTTTACCCCTCAAAATAACTCCCAAAATTCTATAAATACCCACTCATTCTCAACTCTCAATACCTAATGAAAAATTAAGAAAAACACCTCCTAAAAACTCTCTCAACTCTCTACTCTTACTCTACTCTCAACTCATCTCACAACTCTCAACTCTCAACCTTCTCTCAAACAAATCAAGTAAAGAAAAAGAAGTCAAGGAAAGTCAAAGGAAGTCAAGGAAGGAACAAGGTGGGTTTGGACAAAAGAACACCCCCCAACTCCCCTCTTCTACTCTCCCTTTCTCCACACATTTACACACACCACGATGATTTAAATCACCAAAGGGCCCCTTCTTCATAAGGGTGCCCTCAATGATTTGAACCAATATCGAAAGTCCCTCACACTTGAGGGCACACATCGAATTTTTTTTCGATTTCATTTTTTTTTTCATTTTAAAAGATCGAATTCGAGGTTACCACATTACGTGGATGGAGTAGGGTGCTTAACACCTTCCCTACTCCATAAATGGACCCCCTTACCTTTGAATCAAAGGTTGGACTATGCACCTTATCCTACGAGAGTCATCAAAAAATGTCAAAATGACATGTTTTTTCAAAAATATAAATTCGGGTGACCATTCACACTCATTTCCGAAAATGAATGGTGGCGACTCCAAAACACCCCAAAGTGGAGGGATGCTTCAAAATGATGAAAATCCCATGTCCACACTAGCGAATCTACATGGTGATTGCTATCTCGAAATATTCTGGAAATCTTCATTTTTTCAAAATCGATCATCTCTTTTTGGACAAGTTCCACATATTTTGTCATTATGTCATCTTTTACTTGAAAGGTTCCTCCGCATTGTCTAACTATAAGTTGGGAGTCTGAGTAAACTTGTAATTCCTTGATCTTTAATTTTTGAGCCGTCTTCAACTTACCAAGCACTACCTCGTACTCCGCCTCATCATTTGATGCCCCAAACCCAAGTTTTACTATTTTCTCTAGTCGATCGTTGCTAGGGGTGACTAACACCATACCTGCTTTCGATCCATGAAAGTTTGCTAACCCATCCATGAATAGCCTCCAGCCTATCTCGGGGCTCATCGGGTCAATTACATTTTCTTCAAGTGGGGTTGTCTCTTCTTCTTCTCCCCAATAAGGGTCTTTTACAGGAAAATCAACAAGAAGCTCGATAACTACTTGACTATTTTGCGCGTTTCTTGGTTCGAAGATGAGGTCAAACTCTCCTAGTGCGACAGCCCACTTAGCTATCCTCTTAGACTTTTTGGCTCTACGTAATATCTCGCGTAGTGGATAGTCCATAATAATCCTGACCTTATGAGCTGGAAAGTAGGGTCTGAGCTTCTGGGTTGAATACACTAATGCGAGATCGATTTTCTTCGTTGGGCTGTATTTTTTATCTAAGGCTCCCAACGTCTTACTCACGAAATAGATAGGTAGGTTCTTCTTCCCTTTCGTTCTAAACATGATAGAACTAATTGCCGTAGGAGTTGCAACCAAATAAATTTCTAAAATTTCACCATCCTCTGGTTTGCACAGAACGGGAGGAGATCCAAGGTATGTCTTCATGTTCTGGAATGCCTTCTCGTATTCTTTTGACCATACGAACTATTTCCTTTTTTCAACAATGAAAATAGGGGTCTACATTTATCTAACAATCTTGACACGAACCTACTGAATGTGGTTATTCGCCCTACCAATTTCTATACTTACTTTATATTGGTCGATGAAGTCATTTATGTCAGCGCCCTTATCTGATCTGGGTTCGCTTCTATTCCCCTTCTTGTGACCATGTACCTAGAAACTTTTTAGAAGATACTGCGAACGCACACTTCTTCGAGTTAAGGCGCATCTTGAACTCTTTTACCAGCATATCATCGATGTAAACCTTCATTGTGTCCCCTAGTTTATCTTCAAACATCTTCGTGACTAGCTTTGGTATGTAGCCCCAACATTTTTGAATCCGAACGACATTATAGTGTCGTAGAATAGTCCTTGCTCAATGATAAAGGCAATTTTATCATGATCCTCGGAAACCAACAAGATCTAATTATAACCCGAGTACCCATCCATAAATGAGAGCCTCCCATGTCCTATCGTATGATCGATCCTCATAAGTAGAAATCTGTCCTTTAGACATGCCTGATTTAGATCAGTAAAATCGATATAGACTCTTACCTGACCATCCTTCTTTGGTACCGTAACTATGTTTGCGATCCATGTTGGGAACTGTACTTCTCTTATAAACCCAGCCTTCAAAAGCTTTGTCGTCTCCTCATTTACAACTTGTTTTAACCTTGGCGCTAACCTCCGAGGTTTCTGCTAGACGGGTTGGACGTTTGGGTCCACATGCAACTGGTGGCTTAGTATTTATGGGTCGATACTAGGCATATCCTCAAATGACCAGGCAAAACATCCTTATTCTTTTTTAAGAATTTAACCATACTGTTTGACTCATCCTTCTTCATTTTCAACCCAATGAAGGTTTGGTGCAACCATCCTTTCCCAAATCAACCTCTACTACCTGTTTTACTGCTATCACCCGACCTGGTTGTTGGGTATTATGTAATTGTTATTGCTCATCAGAGCCGGCGAAGTTAATTTTCACCTTCTCAATCTTTTCCCGATGTTATTTCTTCCTTCCATCTTTTATCGCGTAGGAAAAACATTGTCAAGCCATAGACTGATCTCCTCAAATTTTCATGGGTCCCTACAGGGTTGGGAAATGCAAAATTTGATGGAATGTAGAGGGTACAGCCTGCATCACATTGATCCACCTCCTTTTGAGGATGGCATTATACACTGAGTCATAATTGACTACTGTAGACACCCCATTTTTGCATCCGCCTGATTAATCAACTCGTCAACCCGATTGCAATGATTCCCAATGATGGATGTGTATTCCATTGCTTTATTTTGTTATCAGATATGTTTCAGAAATCCGGATGAGGTATCTCGAACTGACAAAACTTAGAAACCACGCTACGCTAGGTAAATACGACCCCAGAAACATAGAAATCATCATCTTGCAAACCAAAAAGAAGCTTCACGATAAAAATCACTAAAAACTATCAAATTATCAAAATACCCCTAACCTCAAAACAACCCTAGAGCATACGTTACGCTTAGGAAAACTCATTCAAACACATAAACAACAAATCGAAACCAAATAAATCATTTCGCCAATTTTCACAGAATTCGACAAAATTACGAAAATGCCCCTCATAAAGTTCACGACCATTTCACACAAAAAATTTCATAAATAACACAAAATAATATTTCCATTGAATTCCTTACGAAAAATCGATTCTAAAACATCCTAGAACATTAAAAACCGACTTAAAACGTGAAAAGTCCTCTCCAGGGGCAAAACGGTAATTTCACAATTTTCATAATTAAAAAATTCGAAATTAATAAATAAACATTAAATAATTAAAGTGAAACATTAATGAAATTAATTTAAAATTTTGAACATAAAAAATCGATTAATCGGACTCTCAGGCAAAATTGTTGAGGGTTCGTGAGATATTTCTTTAAGGACCCCTCCATTTGGGGGTCCAAAGAATTAAATAAATAATGGAAGGGGGTTCTCCAAAAATTAAAAGTAAATCAAGCAAGACTAAAGTCAAGGTAGTAAAGTCAATTAAGTGAGACTGAAGTCAAAATTAAAGTCAATTAAGCAAGACTGAAGTCAAGATATTAAAAGTCAATCAATTAAGACTAAAGTCAAAACATTAAAAGTCAATCAAATAAGACCAAAAGTCATAATAGAATTCTAATTAAATAATAACTCTATCTAATAGAGTTCTAACTTAAAAACAATTCTACCTAAAACAATTCTAATTAAAACACAATTCTACCTAAAACAATTTTAACTAAAAAACAACTCTAATTAAAAGATCTCTAATTAAACACTAACTCTATCCAAATCACCCTAAAAAAAAATATCTATAAATAGAGGTGCTCACACCCTATTTTCGTATCAAATCATAAACCCTAAGAGAAGTAGGTCTAGAAGCTCCCCTAGCCCCCCATAAACCCTAGTTTTGGAGCCCCAACCCCTTACCTAACATCCCCCCTTCAATTTTAGTCTAGAAAACCCCTAAAATCCCTTCAAAAACACTCATAAATCCGTAACAAACTTGAAGAGTTCAGATTCAGAAACAAAGAGATACCTTGATCTAGGAGATCCGAAGTCAAATCCGGAGACAGAACGAAGCAAGGGAGTACAGTACAAGGAATTTTTTTTTGTCAGATCTGAGGGAGCAAAATCCTTGCTATCTGAAAGGTATGTATTTTTTTATATTTTATTTTTATCTAGGTTTTAGCAATGTAATTTACTGGGAAGTTAGTAGAGACCGACTTTGGCCGGGCGGGGTTGTGCCTAACACCTTCCAACCCCGTAACATGATCCCCGAATTCGGATTTTTTGTGGTAGATTAGTTCTTTTTATCTATGTTAGAGTCAGTTTAGTTCCTAGACCACAACAACTAGGTGGCAACTCCCAAACCTCAAGATTCAAAAGTGGATCCGCGCACCCCGCGGATAGAGGGCGCTTTCAGTGGCGACTCCACTGGGGACTATTGAGGATCAAACTTGAAAAACCCCAAGTATGGGAGCATTGCCAAGATGACCTAGTTTTTTTTTATTTAGTTGGATTTATTTTATTTATTTTTTCTTTTATTTATTTTTTTATCTTAATTGTAGATGATTTTGGGTATTGCATTTTTTTTTCCAATTAAGGATCACTTTTTGATGACTCCTAAATAATGAAATTCAAATTAACCTATGAAAATGATGGAATGATGGAGGTTGGACAGAAATATTAAAACGTTTTTAGAGAATATTCTAGCGAGAATTAAGTCTGGGAGCCTGTTAATAAAATATAGATCTCGTCGAGTAGATTAATTTAGAATCTAAGTTCACTCAATTTCGTTATCGGAAGCCTTAGATATCATCGATGCAAGATCAATCTGTAAATCTGAAATTATTTCTGAATAAAGTTGGTACAGCAACGTTAAAACTTTTTACAGAATATTCTAGTGAGAACTAAGTCTGGGAACCTCTTAATAAAACGTAGATCTCGTCGACTAGATTAATTTAGAATCTGATTCACTCAATTTCGTTATCGGAAGCCTTAGATATCATCGATGCAAGTTCAATCTGTAAATCTGGAATTATTTCTGATGAAAGTTGGGACAGCAACGTTAAAACTTTTTACAGAATATTCTAGTAAGAATTAAGTCTGGGAACCTGTTAATAAAATGTAGATCTCATCGATTAGATTAATTTAGAATCTGAGTTCACTCAATTTCGTTATCGGAAGCCTTAGATATCATCGATGCAAGTTCAATCTGTAAATCTGAAATTATTTTGAATGAAAGTTGGGACAGCAACGTTAAAACTTTTTACAGAACATTCTGGTGAGAATTAAGTCTAGGCACCTATTAATAAAATGTAGATCTCATCTAGTAGATTAATTTAGAACTTGAGTTCACTGATTTCGTTATCGGGAGCCTTAGATATCATCGATGCAAGTTCAGATTATATTTTCCTAATTTACAGAAAATCTGAATTTATCTAATGTTGGCACAATTAATGTTCTTGAGAGTGAGCTCATCTCAACCATTGTCATTCTATCATCAATGTAACACCTATTGGAATCTCGATTTATTTTGGATCACCCAAAAGTGATCATTGATTGGACCTTAAAAATTATAAAAATTATGCCTATTGCAATGTTTGTTTGATCATTATCATATGCCATATTTATTGATTAATTTACCATGATCTTGCTTGAAATACATGATTGATGTTGATCGTAATGTTAATGTGCTTATGTGATGGGAATAATGTGATCTTAATTGAATATTCATATAATTTAAATGATTTTGATTTTGATTAAATGTATGATTGGTTTGATTGGATCCATGGGCCCATTTGTTTGAAAAAGGTCCCGGGCACATCCCACCCTGTTTTGCACACACCACATGCACGTTTACTGTTTTACTCACTCACACGTCCCATTTAGCCAACATGGCACTAGTGCGTGGCCCGGTCTCTTCGGAGATGCGACGTCATTCATGAAATCCACAACTCCAGTCACGTACCTTAGGGTATATCAAACTGGGGGCATCAATACCATCTGATCAGGTGATTCTGAGAAGTATGTTGATGCACCCAGGCTGGAGCGACCTGAGCCTTTGACCTATTGTAAGCCACACAGTCACATGTCCCGATTGCCAACTTAGTACTAGTACGTGGTCGGTCCCCTCGTGGGATGCCAAACCATTTATGAAAACTACAACTCTTGACTCGTACCCGTAGGTATAAAAGATAGTCTAAGTATATCAATTGCACTTCTTGGTCAAAACCGGTGCCTAAGCAAGATCTTGCCCCGATGTACCCTACTGTATGAGGGGGATAGACTACGTCTATTCTAGATGAGAGGTATTTAAGTGGGCCCTTGCTCAACATTGTGCGCCACCTTTCAACTGGAGATCAAACTGGCTGTTTTTGGCTTCAGAGAAGTGAGTTGAGGTTTTAGATTATCACCTATACGGTATATCAAACCAAGTCACCACGTATCGAGAGGTATATAGGTGTGCTTGGGCAAGGGTGGCCAGATAAAAATGCATTGCACGTAGTAAACCTAGAGTCTAGAAGCCTTCCTATAGGTCACGACCCGAATTGACTATGGGTGTTCCCGGGTTGTTTTATTCAATCCAACCAACAGGTAGGTGGGCAGACCGATCCAGAATAATCAAACAAAACCCACAATATCGGTCCTACCCAATCGGTGAAATGTACTGATTAATTTGAACTAATTAAACCAGTTGGCCCAATTGACAAATGGATCAAACTGATCAATACCAAATCAGGTGGACTAATTGGTTTCACTTTTAAAGATCCAGACTACTTTGTATAGAAAGATTCGATCTTAGGATCAAATTAGTTTGTCTGATAAAAGGTTCAATCCCAATTAGGGGTAGACCCGCGTTTAATCTTTCTCACTTTCTTGGTCACTATAACTTATAGTGTATTGGATTCAATATTTTCCACTGGACTTGGGCTATTCTATATCGAAAATTTAATCATGTGGTTAAGAGTCAAACTTTTAGAGTCAATGGTTAACTTGATTTACTTCCAATCAGGTGATAATTGGTCCTAAACGTTCTAAACCCTCATCTGTGTCATTTTGGGTCCTTTAAAAAAGAGTCATTTAGTCAAAGTACCAATGTTAAGTTCAAGTAGTCCATCCACCCAGAAGAACCTTCTCCTTTGTAGATAATTGTCCCTGAGTTTTCTTTGAGTTTCAATCCAGTTTTTGTCAACTTTAAATCCAGTTAGTTGTTTCAATTACGTTAGTCTTTATCAACTTTCAAGTTTTAGTTGAGTTTGTCAGTCTATGTTTTTCAATTCCAATAAAATATAGAAGCTTTTGATTATCATGCGTGTAATAATGATTTGAGCATAATATCTAACATGAGGATTGACTTAAAGCTCACTAATCAAGCTCGATAAATATTTGAATTAAAGAGTACACTCAAGAAGTGCAAATTGGTGATACATTATCCTCAGGAGAACATGAGAGAATAGTAAACTTACTTGAAAAATTCAACAACGTTCTTACATGGTCTCTGGATAGATTGTATCAAAATAGATCAAGGCATAAAGTCGAGAGTGATTTCAAAGTAAAAAATTATTGGTGAAAAATGATATAGCTGAAAGCATCGACAAAGACGCTAAGACCTACAAGTGGATCTACCATGTTTTTCACTCAAAAGAGGAGAGCTTTCATTCATAAGAGAATAAAAGATTATCTCGAAGTTTTAGCAGAGTTGAATAGTTAGAAAACTCGATCATACTCGATTTCACAAAAGAAGACTGAAGAATATTCATTCTCAAAAGAAGACTTAAGAATATTCATTCTAAAAGAAGACCTTACTCGACAGAGCAATCCAGATATCGAATTCTTGAAACTTTGACCAAGTTAAGCTGCATTCATTAAATGAGGCCTTTTTTGGTCGAACCATTTTCCTGTCTTACCAAAAAAAAGAAAACCTTCTTTAGCCCTTGCAGCCTCTAAAAAAATCAAATAGCCTATTTCTTTCTAAACCACACCAACCAACCTTGGGAGGGAATCTTATATGAACTACGTTTTGACCTGATCCCAAAGAAAAAAAAAATATTTGGGGTACGTAGGCAACCTGAGAAGTTACTTCAGGCCCGGTCATGAAAAAAAATGTATTCTCTTAAGGAAAGTATTATCCAAAAGGAAAATCCCCTATTGAAATGTTCAAAAGAAAAGAATGCCAAACTAGGGGCATTAAAGAAAAAAAGATCAAAGAATTGATAAAAAGAATGCCAAACTAGGGGAATTTAGAAAAAATCAAAATAATTACAGAAAAGAGAGAATATCAAACTAGGGGCATTTTGGAAAATTGAGCCTTATATCTTTTCTTTCTAAACCATATCCTAAGCCCACCTATTAAGTCCTCCTAAATGCTAATTGACTCGGTAAGGTGCAGGGAAACAAGAAGTTGTCGAGTTGGTTATTCAAATCATCAAGAAAAAAACAGAGAGCCCGCTAAGTCGAAAACCTGAAAAGGCGACTTAGGCAAAATTTAGGGCATAACCATAAAAAAGAAAGCCTGCTAGGTTGAAAACCTGAAAAGGCGACCTAGGCAAAAATCAAGGCATCATCAGAAAAAGAAAAATAAAGCCCGCTAGATTGAAAACCTGAAGAGGCGATCTAGGCAAAAATTAGGGCATCATCAATGGGAGGAAAGGTCCCATCAAGAAGAAAAATTCAGAAGGAAGCTGTTGTGTGAAGCTAGAAAATGCAGAACCATTCAAGCCACAATATTCATTTTTCAGCCAAGAGCTCACATCCGACAAAGACAATATTGAAGTCGAAAAAATCAGAAGTCATCTTGAACATTGTAGGATCTTCAAAAGTATGTTTACTTGTTCAAGTGTTCGCTAATGGAAGATGTAGAATCATCAACCACTTTGAAGAGGAAGATCTTTTATTCTAATATGATTTTTAAGTCCAGCTCAAGCATTTTTCAAAAGAAATTCGAAAGAAATGATCAATTCTTTATTGCACATATGATAATCTTAAGAGTCTTAAATTTAAGAGAATGTCAGTTCTTCTATCTATCATACATCAGAGTCCATATTTTTCAAGCGTAATCCATTCCATCAGTCTCGTAGTCAAGTCCCAATTAAAGCCAACCTTGAAACTAGGGGCATTTTTGAAGGTCATTTAATTCCAAAGTTTTTGTTCTTAATCACATGATAAAGAAAATCATACAAAAGCTTAAAAGTCCGGCGAAGCCCAATGATAATTATGAATCCAGATGCATGATAAGCCAATAAAGGCCTGATCTTTCAAATTTGAGCTCGATTTTGAATCATATAATCAATTAATAGGATTGTTTAAGTTCCTATAAATCTAAGCTCAAGAAACGTGACTTAGTAAATTCGAGTCTGAGAAACGAACTCCAACTTTTTGAATCATAGAATGAATAGACTTTTTGAAGTGCCTACAAACCTAAGTTCGAGTCCGAGAAACGAGACTCCAACTTGTTGAATCATAGAATGAATAGGCTTTTTGAAGTGCCTACAAACCTAAGTTCGAGTCCGAGAAACGAGATCCAACTTTTTGAATCATAGAATGAATAGGCTTTTTGAAGTGCCTACAAACCTAAGTTCGAGTCCGAGAAACGAGACTCCAACTTTTTGAACCATAGAATGAATAGACTTTTTTGAAGTGCCTATAAACCTAAGTTCGAGTCTGAGAAACGAGACTCCAACTTTTTGAATCATAGAATGAATAGGCTTTTTGAAGTGCCTATAAACCTAAGTTCGAGTCCGAGAAACGAGACTCCAACTTTTTGAATCATAGAATGAGTAGGCTTTTTGAAGTGCCTATAAACCTAAGTTCGAGTCCAAGAAACGAGACTCCAACTTTTCGAATCATAGAATGAATGGGCTTTTTGAAGTGCCTCTAAACCTTAGTCGGAGTCCGAGAAACGAGACTCCAGCTTTGTTTGAATCATATTGAATTAACAAGATTATTTAAGTCCTTTAGCCCGAGAAGCGTGGTTACAATAGGTTCGAATTCGATAAATGAAACTCATTTTTTTGAACCCTAAAAAAGAATTTCAAATAGGATTTAATGAAGTTCCTACAATGTTATGACTCTAATTACCACATTGTTAAACCTTGCCATAATTGTTTTCATTGCATAAGTGCATTTCAATTTTGAATCATTATTGTCAGTGAGAGAAGATCTCTGGGACCTGACACATTTTTACTCAGTTTCACACAGTACACACACTCACACTTGCACTTTTTAGTCAAGGAGAATTCTTTAAAATTCAAGGATCTGACACTGTCAGTGAAAGCTCACGCTTGAGGACCTGACAACATTTTTGTTCGGGGAGAGTTTTACGCTCAAGGATCCGAACGCCCTGACGAATTGCTAAATCAGGCTGAAAAATGAACTGTCATTAGCTTTGGCATTCAGATATCGCACTATCTACCAAAATAGATTTGCTATCTAGTTTGCTTCAACCCTCTGCCAAGAGGGGCATCTGTAGACACCCCATTTTTGCATCCGCCTGATTAATCAACTCGTCAACCCGATTGCAATGATTCCCAATGATGGATGTGTATTCCATTGCTTTATTTTGTTACCAGATATGTTTCAGAAATCCGGATGAGGTATCTCGAACTGACAAAACTTAGAAACCACGCTACGCTAGGTAAATACGACCCCAGAAACATAGAAATCATCATCTTGCAAACCAAAAAGAAGCTTCACGATAAAAATCACTAAAAACTATCAAATTACCAAAATACCCCTAACCTCAAAACAACCCTAGAGCCTACGTTACGCTTAGGAAAACTCATTCAACACATAAACAACAAATCGAAACCAAATAAATCATTTCGCCAATTTTCACAGAATTCGACAAAATTACGAAAATGCCCCTCATAAAGTTCACGACATTTCACACAAAAAATTTCATAAATAACACAAAATAATATTTCCATTGAATTCCTTACGAAAAATCGATTCTAAAACATCCTAGAACATTAAAAACCGACTTAAAACGTGAAAAGTCCTCTCCAGGGGCAAAACGGTAATTTCACAATTTTCATAATTAAAAAATTCGAAATTAATAAATAAAACATTAAATAATTAAAGTGAAACATTAATGAAATTAATTTAAAATTTTGAACATAAAAAATCGATTAATCGGACTCTCAGGCAAAATTGTTGAGGGTTCGTGAGATATTTCTTTAAGGACCCCTCCATTTGGGGGTCCAAAGAATTAAAGAATAATGGAAGGGGGTTCTCCAAAAATTAAAAGTAAATCAAGCAAGACTAAAGTCAAGGTAGTAAAGTCAATCAAGTGAGACTGAAGTCAAAATTAAAGTCAATTAAGCAAGACTGAAGTCAGATATTAAAAGTCAATCAATTAAGACTAAAGTCAAAACATTAAAAGTCAATCAAATAAGACCAAAAGTCATAATAGAATTCTAATTAAATAATAACTCTATCTAATAGAGTTCTAACTTAAAAACAATTCTACCTAAAACAATTCTAATTAAAACACAATTCTACCTAAAACAATTTTAACTAAAACACAACTCTAATTAAAAGATCTCTAATTAAACACTAACTCTATCCAAATCAACCCTAAAAAAAAATATCTATAAATAGAGGTGCTCACACCCTATTTTCGTATCAAATCATAAACCCTAAGAGAAGTAGGTCTAGAAGCTCCCCTAGCCCCCCATAAACCCTAGTTTTGGAGCCCCAACCCCTTACCTAACATCCCCCCTTCAATTTTAGTCTAGAAAACCCCTAAAATCCCTTCAAAAACACCATAAATCCGTAACAAACTTGAAGAGTTCAGATTCAGAAACAAAGAGAGATACCTTGATCTAGGAGATCCGAAGTCAAATCCGGAGACAGAACGAAGCAAGGGAGTACAGTACAAGGAATTTTTTTTGTCAGATCTGAGGGAGCAAAATCCTTGCTATCTGAAAGGTATGTATTTTTTTATATTTATTTTTATCTAGGTTTTAGCAATGTAATTTACTTGGGAAGTTAGTAGAGACCGACTTTGACCGGGCGGGGTTGGTGCCTAACACCTTCCAACCCCGTAACATGATCCCCGAATTCGGATTTTTTGTGGTAGATTAATTCTTTTTATCTATGTTAGAGTCAGTTTAGTTCCTAGACCACAACAACTAGGTGGCAACTCCCAAACCTCAAGATTCAAAAGTGGATCCGCGCACCCCGCGGATGGAGGGCGCTTTCAACTACGACGAATTTGGTCATGATAACATTGGGTCGGCTGATACAGGCAAGGTGATTTCTCTTGCGGGCGTTACTGAGCTTCCACTAAATCCGTAGATGCTGATCGCAGATCACTCTACCCCCCTTCCCCCCCCCCCCTCGAGCACCCCATACGATCGACAGCTGATAAGAATAGAATATCAACTGCGCTCCCTACATCGAGAGTATCCTCCTCAAATCTACCAGACCTACTTATAGGGTAATGACTAGAACGTCGTTGTGAGGGATGGACACCCCTTCCAAATCTTCAGGTTTGAAGACCGTTGCCTTGCTCCCCCAAATCGATTCTAGTACCCGAGCCACTATAACTCCTTCCATAACTTGATAGATTTTCCGATCATGCTGTGACTTCTTGACCTTTGAGTGATATGGAACCCCCTAATGCTCTGTCGATTGTTAGTTCAACAATTACTGTATTCACCATTCTCCGACCTTTATCCTCTTGAGTTGGAAATTTTCGTGGAAGCGAGGACAACAACTCTCATTTCCTCGGTTCCTCTATTGCTGTTGCTACGTACCTTTGGAACTTTTTTTATGGATCATATCCTGAATGACATGTTTCAACTTTCAACAACTGTCGGTTGGATGATCTTTCGTCATATGGTACTCACAATAAGGCATTCTCGGCTGCCCCCTATACTTCGGAGGGATTGGCTGAAAGCTCGGATCATCATGGATGTGCCTCAATATCTCAAAATGCCTCATTGTCAGTGGCGCCAGGACTCACTTCGAGTTCTATAAACTTCGACTCATTGTCTTCCTTGTTTTCTTCTTCTCCTACCCCGTGGCTACCTCATTTCTCTTTTTCCCCTAATCCAGGCTAACCAGAGGTACCGTGCTTACCATTACTACAACTTTTCAAGATCTGCTCTTCAAAGTTTTCTCTAAAGTAATGATTTTTTCGGCCACTACATAAAGGTCCTCCATCCTCTTTGGAGGGTTCGTTATTAGCTCCTCGTGCAACTTGGTTCCCAATATGATTGCGTTTACGTATGCCTAAACTACTATACCATCATCTGGGTTTTTGATCGAAAGAAGTTGGCTTCTGAACCGGGCCATGAAATCTCAGACACTCTCTTTCTCTTCTTGTCGCAAATAGAATAGAACATTGACCCTAACCTTCCTCTTTTTGTTATGGATATATTGGGCCATGAAGGTTTCCTCTAGTTGTTGAAAATTTTTGATCAACCTAGATTGGAGATCTGAAACCAAGAAAGTGCTCATGACTGAATGGTAGAGGGAAACAACTTGCATATCAGTGCATTGTCTCCCTAATGCAAAATCATCATGTTTCTGTAATGCCTTACATACTCCACGAGATCCCTTGTCCCGTCGAAAGAGTCAAATTTCGGCATGTGGAACTTCTTCGGTTGTACTGCATTTCTAATCGTAATAGAGAATTGGGAGGTTCTCAAGTCTCTGACGATCAATTGGGAAAGTCTCCAGACCTTTCCTCATTTTGCAGCGTCTTCTTCTCTATGTTTGAGCAGATCTTCTACTTCCCCTATAGTGAGGGGATTTGGTGGTGCGCATTGCTCCGTGGCGACTCGATTTCCTTCATTCCTTACCTCGGGATTGTGGTCCCCGGAATGTTAACCTCCTCTCTCAATTCTCCCATGGTTCCCCGATTCTTCTCCCCTTTGCTGTCTCAAGTACTCGTTCTCCCTCCTGAGTTCCCGTATTTCCTCTGACTGGCGGTCCAAATTTTGTTGCAAATCTCCTTTGATTTGTATTAACAACTTCTAAATGCCCAATGTAGGTAGATTGTCTTGCTCACCTTGGGCATGTACTTCCTTTATTACCCCAACTACTACTGCCAAGTTAGCAGTTTCTACAGCTCCCAAAGCACCCACCCTTGCCACCATTCTTCTACCGATATTCCTATTATTGGCCAAATTTACGTCATGTTTCTTCTTGTCATTCCCACGGACGGCTCCAATTGTGGAGGCCACTTTTGTGATGAATTGATAACGAAAGCTGCACCTCGACAATTTCCCAAGTCTTTAAAAGCGCACATTCACAATTGTTCTCCCGAATTGGCATTTTTTTCCTGAAAAACAGAACCTCTGATGCCAAAGTTAGATTTTTAGGAAGTTTTACAAAATTTCACATATTTTTTTCTATTAAGATCGCATACCTTTGTTATGTATTCATTCTTCTATTTATAGAGTGCCCTCTTTCCTCTTTTATTGTTTCCTTCTTATCTTCTTTCTTCCTTTGAAAAGGTAAATGTTCAACCCCTTGAAGTTAGAAGTTTTCCTAAGATATTGCGCTTGAATCTTGAGAATCCAGGGATCTATGCGTCTTATCTTCTGGGGTTATTATTCTTTCAGATCATACCCGACCTATGTTGGTTTGGAAGCGGGAACAACCGAACCATGCGAACCATTGGACATTCTTCCAACCCAATTTGCTTTCTCCTGTGGTTGAAGGATTTATTCCTCCACAATGGCTATAGAACCATGTGTTCAATGGTTAAGAAATGAGGGGATCAAGAGAGATAATGATTGGGTCTTCTCCACATTAGAGCTCTAATTTCTTCGTCTGCAAAAGAATTGGAGATGAAAAGTCATGTATGATGGTTAGTGGCAGCCATGTGTGATACATGTAGCGTGTGGAGGAAGTTTGTTGTGCACGTATGTGGTATCGAAAAAGTTGGCAACAACTTGTGCGTGTGCAGTATAGCGAACATGTGGAAAAAGCTTCCAGTATATGGGATTTTATTTGAAGAATGATATCGCCAAGACTTGGGTATTTACATTCAGGTTTATGTTGGAGACGTTCGAACATGCAAAAGGTTGTCATGCTAGACAATGACACTAAGGTCCAAAAGTAAGGTAAGGTATTGTTTACGCTCACACCTACTTAAAGTGGGATAATAATTAAAAGGCATTATTAGGTGCATCACATGTCCATCCATCTTTGGGGTGTGCAATGAAACTCCTATTGAAAAATCTAAGCAGGAGCATGAAAGGGTTAATTGAGGTTTGGATCGACTTCAATACTAGATCTTCACCCCCATTTTATCATATTCCTTGAAATCTTCTTTTGGTAAAATCAAACAGTAACATCTAACAACTTGTAGGAATTGGATAAAGTTGAATGCATCCTATATGCATAAATTGTAATGGATATGTAACGGTGGGAGTTGATGTCTGTGTCTATGAACATCAAGAATGATGTACATAGACCCATCTATTGGTAAACAAAACATGAAAAGGTTGGGTAAAATTCAGTACATGTATTATACTTCAATTTAGATGTATGAGAATTTCTTATTCATCAAAATCATAAGTAAAGAAATAGATAAAAAGGGTTGAGTGAGAATTTGGCTAGATTTAGTGTATATTATACATCATTTTTTGTGTATAGAAATCTCTTCTTTAAATTTAAAAAACGTAAACATGGACTATTATAGTGTGTAAAAGGTATTAAAAATGTATTGGGGTGTTAGGTATGCATAACAATATTTCTTATGTATATTTGAAACCCATACTATTGAAGTGAAAAAGTAAAGGATTGGTTTGGATTCATAACCCATATTTTGATGTGCACCAAATCCATATCTTTGAACATAGATAAATGTAAAAATGATAGGGGACCAACTATGGTTCTGAGCAATTATATTGTTCGAGGGCTTAGGTCATGCCCATAATAAGGGTACCAGATGACCCAATTTATTACTTGAGTCAACTTAGCATAAAAGTGATGTGGGAGCTTAGTGTAAGCCTGGTCAGTAAGGTAAAACTGTTAATTTCTACTTGGGACATGATGCAAATATAATTTTAGGGTCTTTAGGGGTATAAAAAAGTGAATCCGACCTCATTATTAGTCAATTGCACAAAAAAGAACTATGGCCTCATTATTGGTAGATCAGTGCACAAGGTGGAAATTTGATCCATCGAGTTAAATGGTGTACTTGGGGGACTCAATGTAAGCCCGTTTGTGAGGTAAAATTATTAAATTCTATTTTGGGGCTTAGTTTAAGTTCAGCCCATCAAGAAAAATTGTTAATTATTACTTGGGGCTTAATCTGAGTACAATTAGTGAGGACTTGGACTGGGTGTTACCTATCAGTAAAGTTGTTAAGTTTTCAATAAGGTAAATAGATCCTTATTATTTATATTTTTAATAACGTAAATAGAAGTTGTTATGGTTAGCATTATTAAACCCATGTTATTCAAAAGATTTATCAATAAAATACAGTTCTCTTTTTGTTTACTTCTATTTGATTAAAGTAATTAAATAAGTTGACTCGTTTCATTGAGAGAATCGAGTCTTACTCTTTAGGTTGAGTAGGTTCAAAAAGGATAAGTCTATATTCCTCTTAGGAACCAAGGTCTACTCTTGAGCATAAGTAGGTTTCAAGAAGGTTAAGACTCAATTCATTTTGGGAATCGAGCCATACTCTTGAGGTTAAGTACGTTTAAGAATGTGAAGTCTCAATTCATTTTGGGAACTGAGTCCCATACTTGAGGTTGAGAAGGTTCAAGAAAGCAAAGTCTTAATTTATTGAGGAAATCGGGCTCTACTCTTGAGCTTGAGTAGGTTCAAAAATGTTAAGTCTCGGTTCATTTTAATAATCGAGCCCTATTCTTAAGGTTATGTAAGTTCAAAAAGGTTAAGACTTAATTCATTAAGAGAATTGAGTCATATTCTTGAGGTTGAGTAGGTTTAGGAAGGTTTAAATTCGATTCATCGAGAGAATCGAACCTTGCTCGATTGGTTGAACATGGCTGAAGTGTTTAAGTAATGTGGCTCGGTCCAGTGAGGAAACATAGTCCTATTCTGATGAAAGAACAAAAATAAAATAGCTAAATAAGGCAACTCAATTCAATGAGCAAATTGAGCCCTCTTACTTATGTTGAATGAGATTAGGAAAGATTAAGTCTTTTAGCTTGATTTAATATGAAATTGAGCCTTAAACTTTTGGTTAAGTTAAAGAAATAGATTATCTTTCAACTCTATTCATGTGAGAATGAAGTTGTACTCTTATGGTTGAGTAAGGATAAAAATGGTTAAATATTTTAGTTTGGTTTAGTGTGAGAATCGAGCCTATTATAATGAGCATAGGTGGAGTAAAAGTGATTCAACACCAAATTTTGGATCTCACAAATGCCCCCATATTTACATTTAAACTTTATATGATCAAGGTCATTTTGGTAAAAAAATCAAATAAATTGCAGCACATGACCCTAGAATCATGTTGGATTATTTTCAAAATGACAAAAATATCCTTTTTAATATGTAATATTCAAAAACTCTTTATTTTAAATGATAGATGTGCCTTTGTGCACGCCACCTTCTAGTAAGTTATAATATCTCTTCAAAAAGTTTAAAATATTTACCATAATTATAAAAGTAGAGTTAGAATTGTTGATGCAATTCATATTAATTAATTTATAATTAACAAAAAATAGCCTTGCATTGCATTATTTAGGTTAGTCTTCTGGTGCAAATTCCTATTTTTTATGAAATTATAAAATTTTCATTGCATTATATCAATGACAATGTACAAAAAAAAGTTAGATTATCTATTTAAAATTTATAAATAATTTATTTAATTAATAATAAAATAATTCCAACCTTATATTAGTTTTAACTTTCTAATTCATGTGCAAAAGCACATGCCACGTATTAATAAGGATAAATACAATAATAATATACGATAAAAAATTTATCTAAACTTTACAGCTTCCTTTGTAGGGGTGTTAGTTGGGAAATGTTGGTTGACCAGTCCAATCATGCTCGTCCCAAAAAAACAAGGGTTAGGATCTCGATCTTGAACCTACAAAGGGTAAGTCAACAAGAAAATTGAAAAACGGATGATTGAAGGAAGATGGTAAAGTTGTAAAAGTGTTTTTGAAAAGGACAAGAAGTGAAAAGGTATTAAAGTTGAAAGATTACTCTTTAAGAAAGGAAGAAAAATAAAAAATTATCGAGATTGGCAATGAGATTAAATAGTAATTCCTTTGATGGTAAATAAAGATCATGGGATCCATCATTGTGTTTTATTATATACATTATGTGAAAAGATGAATAATTTTAAAATAAAAAATAATTAAAATATATTATAAAATAACAAATTTATTCTCATCTCTAATCATTTTACAAGTAGGATAGAGATTAGACCCATTTTGATTAAAAGGTCAATATGAAATAGCTCCAAATGATTTTGAAAAGAGTATGATTTATTTATTTGAAGAGCTATTAGTGCCACTCCAATTCCTATATAAATCACCAAAAGTTTGCACACAATTAGTATGGTATTAGTAAAAGAATTGGTGTGACAATGGCAACTCTCTTGATTTATTATTGTAAATCTAAAAATCACTATAAATTCAGTCCAAACTTTAAACCTCTTAGAGCCAAATTCTATCTTTGCCCAGTTAAAGCCAATAAAAATAAAAGACTGATCTAATGTACAACCCGCCTCTCTAGGATCGATTTAGATTCAACTAAGCTCGACCTGAATCCACCCATTGACAGCCCCATTGGATCTGATTGAAAAAGGAATCCAGATCGTGTACACGAGAGTTGGATTGTGTCTTAAGTGGCATGTATTGAGGTGTGAGAGGAAGGTTTCAATCGTCCACCCTTGGTGTATAGGTTCCAAACTCTTAAAAATTCAAAAATATCCAACTACCAGTTTCTTTCAAATATAGTGTATCGTTATGGCTTAATTACTCCGTGACCCACACGACCGAAATAATTGAATGGATAGGCGTGAAAAAGAAAGCGTGGGGTCCAAAATTTCCCAATGAGAAAAGTTTTGCTCCTCTTTCCTTCCCTTATCACCAATTGGAAAATGCTGAAATGACAACGATTCTTACAAGTCTGACGTGAGATGTGCGCATAACCATAGATTTATTTCATCGTCATACGTGTAAAAATCATCTACGGTTATGTATGCAGGTTCATGTCAGAATTGTGAGAATCACAGTAAATCCTGTATCACCCCAGCATAACTCATCACCAATATACGAATGACACATGAAGACACATTTTGATCCAGCTTTTTAATTTTACACGTGGTAATTTTCTATTGGCAAATGAAAAAAAAATTTGCTTTTGGATGCCAAGAGATGAAGTCAACGACCCTTAGCAAGAGTTGAAATCTTACTAAGTTTGTAAGGCTAGTCAGAATCCTTCGTCATCCCCAATTAAAGGAGCCACGCAACTCGATAAAACCATATGTTGTTCAGAAGTTTTCCGAGTCAACTAAAAAGCGCATCGGATAATATTAGAAACTCGACCCGGTTGTGTGGCACATTTAAGAGAAAATTATGTTATAGACCCTTCCGGAGAGACATCTTTCTAAATACACCCTGACTTTTAGGGTGATAATCTTAAAAATTCAGTCAGTTAAATCTTTCTTTTTTAATGCCCCTCACCCTATAAAAGATAAAATTCAAATCATCCCATGATTCAAATTGTTGAGATTTACTATTCAAATCATGAATCTCAAAAAATTCGAATCATTTATCTCAGTAATTCACTTTCAAACACTGAAATCGACGATTTGAGTGGTTGATCTCAACGGTTGTAAGAGGTTAATCTTGATGATTGGATCAAAGGTTCATCTCAACAATTTGAATTGTCTATTTGGAAAATTTGAATTGTCGATGTTGCCAATTAAAGAGGGTGCATGTGCGGGCCATTAAAAGGAAATTTTTTTACTGAATAGACTATCAAAGATTTTGGTAAATCCTTGAGATAACATGTTTTGGTGACATGGCTCTTGACCTTGGTCTTTTTTGTAGACTAATATAAAATGACTTAAGTCATCTATTCATCCTTCTCTTCAATCGATGACTTCCAACCTCGCTTTATCCTAGAGGGGGAAAATATCCAATATATTGAAAATAAATAGATAATTGATTTCGCGAAGAAAAAACAAAGATTTTTTATTTATTGCATAATGAAATTATAGCATTTAGGTCAATTTATTATAGATGATCAAAGTCAAGGGGTATGTCATCAATTTGAGAACATAAGAGAGCCTCTCAAATATCCAATATCACATGCGTTTAATGTCATTTTTGGAAGAAAAAGACAATAATTTCAAAGATAACTTTTTTAAGATATAGAAAAAAGGGGTTGGTTTGGGCATAAAGCCCCACTCCTATGTTTTCAAAATGATGACTTACCCTACTTTACCTCAGTTTACTCTTGAATACTCATAAAAAATAACTAAATGACCTCGTATCAACCCTAGCCAAAACTCCTTGAGTTTCACCCAGAATCATTCATGTAGGTACAATTTTGTTATCTTCATTTTCAACTTTAAGGACGTACTTGATTATAGAAAAAAAATATTTACCTGGAAAATCATTTTTTATTGTTTGAGTACATTACGAAAAATCATCATGTAGAAAATCTCCTTTTACCCTTTTCTTTACATTACCTCGGGTATAGGTTTTCTTTCTCTTATATATATATATATATATGGGAAATGCTAACATCCAAAATCTCATGGGGACGTTAGTATTAATAATACCGCTATCCTATTTGGCTTTTAGTAAAAAAAAATATAAGGGTATGTTGGTCTTTTATATAATAAATGCTTATATGTATTGGTTGTCAAAACATTTATTACAAGTAAGAAATTTAAATCTAAAGAATAAATGCCTTTAACATTTAATATGTAAAAGACAAACATTTATTATGTAAAAATAAATAAAAATACCCTTGTCTTTTTTACTAAAAGATAAAATATATAGGGTTTTTATTTAAAAAAAAAATATGATGGATAATACTAATGTCCCCATAAGGTTTTGAACATTAACATTCCCCTATATATACATAGGTAATGCTCCATGCCCAATGAATTTTGCCTTACATGGATTATAAGTTTTAGAATTGACTGATTTTTGGTGAGGATGATCGTCGATTTTTAATGATGATGATTTATATGGTAAGGAAATCATCCTTATCAAAATCAGTTCATTCTGAAACTTATAACCCCATGTTTATGAGATGAAGATTCGTAGACTGTCTTTTTTTTTTTTTTAAACCACTTTTGATGGGGTTATAAGTTTCAAATTGGGTTGATTTTTTGGTGATGATTATCTTGTTACCATGGAGATCATCCTCGCCAAAAAAAAAACAGCTCATTTCAAAACTTCTAACCCATGTAGGGCAAACACACATTAGCCAAATAGTTGGCTCTTGAACATGACCCATATATATTTTGAGTAAGTCTAGCCTTACTAACTTGCTTAGATTTCAAATCTTAATCACCTTGTGGCATCAAAAAACATGATTTGATGCCATAGGGATATAAAGGATAAAATTATATTAACTTTAAAATAAACATTTTTAAAGTATTATTTTTCACCATTAAATTTTAATTTTAAATTTGAAAGTTTAATAGCCGTCCATTTTAAAAATCTTAAATCAAATCATTTTTTTAGGGGGGGGGGGGGGGTTGGGGTTGATCTGAGTTTTTCCATGAAATCTACAAGGTTGTAGTGTTTGATTGTGAATTTGGCAATCCATTTGAGCTCATCGATTAGTAAAGTTAGTAATATTTGAAATCTTATTAAGTTAGTGAGGAAGTATTGTCTTTTTTTCCCTAAATAAATTAGAAGGGGTGTCGATTCTTTTGAGTAATATATTTGGAAATGCTTGGTGGGTATGAGCAAATGGACATGTATCAAACTGATTTATTTGTAATTTAAAATATTGATTAAAGTTTTAAAGATTATATAATAAAAAATTGAAAATAATAGTGCCATTGGTTGCAATTTATATATGACATTTCTTACATCAAGTTTAAATGTAAAAATAAGGGCATTTATGAAATTAAGATTCGGTGCCACGTGGCAAATCATTTTCTTGGCCTGGGGGAGGGGGTAGAAAAAAGATTCACCACCTCATGGAACAAATCTCATGAGTGTGGCAAATCATTTTCTCTATCTTTTGTATTTGTTTTGTACTCAAACACCGTTAAAGTTAAGTTCTGCACGACGATAAGATAAGATTTTTGGAAAACAAGTCATCTATGGTATAATTTTTTTAATCTTGATTGTCAATATTTTATCTCCTTCATTCTTCAAACTCCAAGACTAAGATAGAATTTTGGGGAAGTAAAAGACAACAAAAATTTAGGTAGAAAAATCAAGGATTTTCTATAAAGGGGCCTTTTTTTTTTTTTTTTTTTAATGCAAAAATTTTATTGATAAAAAATACAAGGAATTAATCTCTCGCAATACCACATACCCCATACTATCTCCTTAAAATATCCTCAAAGAAAACCTCTCTAAGCTCTTTATAAGTTTCAATTCATAGAAACAAGAAACCTAAGACTAGCAGAATAAGGTCAAGGGATGTCGAACTCTTTTCTTCAAAGATCCTAGTATTATGCTCCTTCCATATGCCCCAACAAATTGTGGAGTGAGTGATACTCCAAAGCATCCTCTTCACCCATGAAAAAGAGTAGTTGAGGGCTAGTCAAGATCGATTTATAACAAAGTGAAAATAAAGTTCACGTTGATAATCCCAAAGGTAGGTGAGATGGGCAAAATTGTGCTCAAGGAAGCGGATGTCTTGAGTTCTACTCCCCTCTTAGGGGACTACCATCAAAGATATCCAAGAAATTACTTGGTGCATGTGGGGGAGGGGATTTTAGGTGCCTCGAGGTTTAGTCGGGTGCCCTAAGAGGTTCGACTACATCAGTTCCAAAAAAGAGAAGTTCACGTTGATAGTTTGAATAAGTTAAAATGATTTACCTAGATTGAAGAGCTTAAAGATAACTGGTTTTTAAAGGAAGATTATCAAGGGACATTAGCCAGAGGTTGAAGTCGAGGGTATTTAAATAATTATATAATAATATTTCAGAGGAGACCAAGGTCAAGGGGTATGTCATCAGTTTAAAAATTCAGGGGTATCTCTAATATTCACTAAAATGACGAGGGCCACCTTAAAATTAATATCTATTCATTTGACTTGTCGAGTCCACTCCCGACTCCCGAGTCTTCGAGTCGAGTTTTAAAACATCTCTCTCTACTCTCTAGAGACTGTATAGCTCCTCTGCTTCTCTCAATTTCCCTCTGTAACTTGTGCAGAAACCCTTAAGCTCCAAAAATGTCGAATTTCTCTTCTCAGCTTCGCCTTTCTTCATCTGTAATCAAACGCCTTAAGCACAAAATGAAAACAACAACAGCAGCAGAAATGATCGAGAGAAGATCGTTTACGACGACTGAAGGATCTCGCCCCACTATCGTCCACAAGAGAAGCATCGACATCCTTCATGATCCTTGGTTCAATAAGGTAATAATTCTTCAGTTCTAGTGTTTCTCTTGATCCAGATCTCACTTTTACAACAACTTGATTTCAAATTCAATAAAAAAAACACTTCAAGATCACAGTAAATTCGAATTTGGAGAGTGAAACACTTTTTGATCCTTAATTGTTACTGTTGAAAATCAGGGAACTGCGTTTTCCATGACGGAACGAGATCGGCTCGATCTTCGTGGTCTTCTTCCTCCAAATGTTATGAGTTCTCAACAGCAAATTGAGCGTTTCAGTAAGTTTTATTCTTTTTAATTTTTTCTTGCTGTTGTCAATTAGATATCGTTATCGTTGTGTGTATCATGTAATAATCTTATTAAATAATTTATTTAATATATTGTATGTCACGTTTCCATGAAAGTGATATGATTTTATGGTGAATTATGACATGAATTGGTATATAATGGCTTACTATATTTGAGTTGAGTGTAGCTTACAACTATTGGTTTGTGTATAAAGGCATTACATTTTTTTTTTTTTTTTTTTGATAGATAAGGGGAGTTTATAATGGAAATAGGAGTATGCAGGGACCTCCCAATTCTATACAAGAGAAAACAACTTACCTAACCTCCATGTCATCAGATATGATAACTCTACATACAAAACGAATCCCACCTAACTAAAACATCCTCGAAAAATATCCCTTTAAAAATCCATTTGCAATTTCCCCCCCCAAAAAAAAGAGAACAAAATAACCACAAACCAAGAATGCTGGTAATAGCTTCCTAAATGGAACATCTTTTCCTTGGAATAGTTTGTTATTTTTCTCTTTCCATATGCCCCAACACACAACAAAGTGGATTAGCTACTACAAAGTCTTTAATTTAGTACCAAAGACGTTGATCGTCCAATTGGATAGCAAGTAAATCAAAGAGCTATGAAAATAACATGACATATTGCAGAGAGATAGGAAATCCACATAAATTTCATGAATAAAATTGCAGAGAGTTACCAAGTGGTCGATTGACTCTAAACTTGCTTTGTAGAGATAACAGAAGGAATTCCCTTCGAAATGATATCATTTCTAGTCAAATGTTATTGAAAGCTACTAAACAAACGAAAAAGCATTTAATTATATATTGCCATGTTTTATATTATTATAAGTGTGTTCCTATTCACTTTCAATACCTTAATCCACACTCATTTGGGTGGTAATCTCACTTTTTAGAACCTTCAATTTTCATGCTCATTCTATCTAGGGTTGTAATCAGTCATCACTAGATGTGACAAAACTATGCATTTCTACAGATGCATTCATTTGTAATTTTTTTGTTCTTTCCCGCTCATCCATCTTAGCATTGATCATCTTTTGCTACACTCAATCTATTAGCATAGTTCTTCTTGATCATCCAACATTTAGTTTCTCTTGATATGATTATGTATGAGCATGTTAATTGGACAATATTTATATTTAGATAGTTAGTTAGGTTGTACTAGAGTCAGAAGCATATGTAAGATCAACATCTACATTACAGACTCCCTTTCTAGAGTTTTTGAAGGTTCATCTAATTTTTTTTAATAAGTAAATGCAAATTTTATCAATTGTGGTCGAGATGACCAACAAAACAAGTTACAAAAGAGATTTTGTTTCTTTCAATCTTATTAAATTGTTGTTCTTATGTTTCGTGAGAATCATAGTTGAAATTTATTTCTTGACAGTGGTTGACTTGAAAAGGCTTGAAGTACATGCAAGAGATGGACCATCTGATCCATATGCTTTGGCCAAGTGGCGGATACTTAACCGATTACATGACAGAAATGAGACAATGTACTACAAGGTATATACTTTCTTTAGTTTGTTCATTTTCTAATATATTTGAAAGATGAAGTTGTAAACTATTAGTCTATCATGGACGAGGTATTTTATGCAGGTAGAGGCATTAAAAACGTATTATGTGCATCCAACAATTTTCCCTTGTTGTGGATTATAGATTATTTACTGAAGCTTATTGGTCTGATTGATTTTTTTCAGGTTTTAATTGACAATATCGAGGAATATGCACCTATAGTATATACACCCACTGTTGGGCTTGTTTGCCAGAACTATAGTGGCCTGTTTAGAAGGCCAAGAGGAATGTATTTCAGTGCAGAAGATCGTGGAGAAATGATGTCAATGGTGTACAATTGGCCAGCTGACCAGGTACTTGGCACTTTTAGTTGCAAAAACCTGAGTATTATGTTTTAATTTAATCTGGGTTTGATGTGAGTAGGAGAATAGCTGTCTTTGCTAATTTGTTACCATCTGATGCCCATATGCTTGTTTATGATTCAAAATAGACATTTCCATACGAATGCAAATTTTGACCCCATAATATTGTTTATTCCTGCTTTTATGAATGAGATTATCCTTGTCCTACCTTGTTTGGTGGTGGGTCAGACTTTTTTGGTAATGAAAATAATATAGTTGGATAGTCTTATTTCTTTGAAAGCATGGGTCGTCAATGTGAATTGTATTTTGCAATTCAATTTATCATGAGCCATATATTTGTTCAAGGCATGTTTCTAATTATATTGGTTTTTCGTCTCTAGTAGTCAGGGGAAGACTTCCCTAGTACTTCTCGCTCCACCTCCCTACACTCACATCAGACCATGTCTTTTTTTTAGCTTTTGGATTGTGGGGGTATGTCCTGGTCTCCAACTCCTTTGAGATTTGAAAGTAGGTGGTTACAACTTACAAGCCTCGGACTTGAAAGATAAAGTAGTAGAGTGGAAGGGTTCTTTTTCTGACTTAAGGGAAAGGCGGGATATGTACTTGGTATGAGGAAAAGATCATTCAGTTTAGCAAATATGTGTTTGTTATGGTAGATCAAACGATGAAAGCTATTTATTATGAAATTGCAATAATTTCTAACATTGAGGTAAGATCAGTGAGATGTGGAGAAAGATGGCGGACTTCAAGAGGCTGTATCAAAGGTTGGCTAGGATGGAAGGAATTTGCTAGTGGCAAAAATCAACCGCTTCTAGGTGGCTAAAAGATTGTCAGAATGACTCAAATTTTTTAACCACCGAATCATTAATGCATGTTGAAGATGCAGCAACATTTCTTTCTTCTCTGTTATGGGATACTTTTGTAGTAGGTTAGGGTATTGGAGGAGGTGAGTAGTAGGAAACCACTAGGGTAGAGGTATACAAGCCTAAATTCTCTCTAGCAAGAAGTGTTCTTTCAAAACAAAAAAGCCAAAAGTTGCTTTCATTCCCTGCAACTGACCATTTTGTAGAGACTTGACTTAAGAAAGTAAAATTACGAAATTACCCTTAAGCACCCAACAAACTACATGAAAGTTAAAAATAAACCTTGCAAAATAATTCATATCCACCACTTGCATCAGTACGTAAATGTGTTGATCTACTTCGTACAAAATTATAGCACTAAATAGTCTCTTTCAAAATAATTTTAAAAAGAAATTATAATTGGAAAGGAGCTTAATATGCCTAACTCATTCTCACTTCTCAGATATCTGTTTATATATCATTTTTTTTAATCTTTTTGGATTTTCATCCCCTACTTCATACTTCAACTGAAGAAGAATCCTAGTGACAGATGTGCAGTTGAAAAATGAAGAAAAGGAAAATATAATAAAATAAAAGATGGTGCCCACCTTACTTGTTTGACCCTTGTCCATGCAAGAGCGTTTCTGAAATTGTCAAAAAACCTATATATGGAAAATGTGTCTAGTAAAGAGAGTGAGGTCCTTTATTTTTGCAATTGCCAGACTATTGCTTGAATTCCTCAGATTTGAATATTGAATTTTCTAACATTGTTTATTGTAAAAAAAAAAGAAAAGGATTTTATATCACCTTATATGATTCGTCAGTTTAAGCCATTGAAAAGAATCACTTTTTATTGTAGGTTGATATGATTGTGGTGACAGATGGAAGCAGGATATTGGGTCTTGGAGATCTTGGGGTTCAAGGCATTGGAATAGCGATTGGGAAACTGGATTTATATGTTGCTGCTGCTGGAATAAATCCTCAAAGGGTAAGTTCTTGCTGTCACTCTGTTTGTGTGTGTATGGGTTGGGATAGGTTGGCACATTTTTTGACAAACGATTCCCCTATTATTCTTCATTAGTTCTTATCTCGTGGAAAATTCTTATTATTAGATTTTGGATAGGCATGCTTTATTAATTTTTCTTCTCTATCTTACATGGTCCTTTAACTAGTTTGGAATCTTGGTTTGGATAAAGAATGAAAATGAGGCATAATCATTCTTTCCCATAAAGAATTTATAATATTTTCTTACTTCCTATTCTTCTTACAAAGTGGGGTTCTAGCATGAAGATTGACTTTTCCCCCCTGACAATAGGTACTTCCTGTGATGATTGATGTTGGAACTAACAATGAGAAGCTTCTCAAAGACCCCTTATGTAAGTATTTCTCAATGTATTAATGTGATTTATAATTTTGGTTTTCAGTTCATTAAATTTGTCATTTGCTAGATACCATGCTTGATTTTGTCATGTTTGTGGGGTGATATATCCTATTTTGAATTGAAATTTTTTACCAGTTATTTCCTGCATATTTTCCCTCAACCTATGCTTTTCTTTCCTTAAAAATTTCATCAAGCACTGGCTTAAATTATGGTGGGACTTGTGGGGCATGGAGAAAATTTTCTAGTGGTTTTTGTTGGCTTAAAACTATGTAAATTAATGGTCTATGTTCGGTGGCTTGAGATTTTTTAAGCATTATTTAATTATTGCTTGTATGTAGACCTCGGATTGCAGGAACACCGCCTTGATGGTGAAGATTACCTTTCTGTTGTTGATGAATTTATGGAGGCTGTGTTTACTCGTTGGCCTCATGTGATTGTACAGGTAGTTTGAATTTAGAATTACATCACGTTTATCAATATCATTTAATGGTTACAATAATTTAGTGTACTTTTTTATGATCTTGTTGAGGAAATACTAACAGGTTTAGTATTTTTGCAGTTTGAAGATTTCCAGAGCAAGTGGGCCTTCAAGTTATTGCAGCGATATAGAAATACCTACCGGATGTTTAATGACGATGTTCAGGTAAATAACACAATGCATCGTATTATATACCTATTACAATATAATAGTAGTTAAAATAAGAGAACTGTAAAAAGTGTTTATTACTAAGCCCTGATTAGGCTTTAAGAGAATTACATGGTTTAATAAGTGAAAAGACTAAAAAGGACAAAAGATCTGTAAAACTAATAAAATAAGAGTTATTCAACACTCCCCCTCAAGTTGGTGCGTGGATGTCGGCAACGCTCAACTTGGATAAGACACCTTCAAAGGCAGCTTTGCTGACACCTTTAGTAAGAATATCAGCAAGTTGCTGAGATGTAGGAACAAAGGGGGTACAAATCTGTCCCGAAACAATCTTCTCTTTAATGAAATGTCGATCAACTTCAATATGTTTCGTTCTGTCATGCTGAACCGGATTTGCCGATATGTTAATAGTTGACTTATTGTCACAATATAGTGAAAAGGGGGATGTCACTGGAATACACAAATCAGCTAGTAAGATCTTGAGCCACAACAACTCACACACTCCAAGTGCCATAGCTCGGTATTCTGACTCAGCACTAGAGCAAGAAACCACATCCTACTTCTTACTGTGCCAAGTGACCAAGTTACCACCAATCTTACTACAATACCTAGAAGTAGATAGTCTATCAGTCACTGAACCAACATAATCTGCATTTGTCCATGCCTCAATGCGAAGATGATCATGATTACTAAACTTGATACCTCGACCAGGACATCTCTTAAGGTATCTAAGAATACTATAGACAACAGTAAGATGAGATGTTCGAAGCGAATGCATAAACTGACTTACAACACTAACGGCATAGGCAATGTCAGGGCGAGTCATAGACAAATAGATCAATTTTCCCACAAGATACGGATACTGACCAATATCTTCCAAACACTCCCCCTCAGAATCAGCCAACCTGTGATTTTGCTCAATAGGAGTATCAGCAGGACGAGAACCAAGCTAACCAGAGTTACTGAGTAAATTAAGAACATACTTTTTCTGATAAATAAATATACCGACTTGAGACCGCGCAACCTCAATACCCAGAAAATAACGAAGATGCCTAAGATTTTTAATCTCAAATTGACGTCCTAAGTAAGTTTTGACCTCGGCAATGCCAGCATCATCATCTGCAGTAAGAACAATATCATCTACATAAACAATCAGAGCGACAGTTTTGCCTTGGGAGTGACGTAAGAAAAGAGTATGATCAGTAGAACTCTGGTGGAAACCAAACTGATGCATGGCCTTAGTAAAACGTTTAGACCATGCACGAGGAGACTGCTTCAATTTATAAAGAGAACGACGAAGACGACAGACATAGGTAGGAGAAGCAGATGTGAGAAAACCAAGAGGTTGGACCATATAAACTTCTTCCTGAAGATCACCATTGAGAAATGCATTCTTGACATCTAACTGAAAAAGAGGCCATCTTCTGATAGCGGCAACAGAAAAGAGAACATGAATGGTGGTCATCTTGGCAACGGGGGCAAATGTCTCTTGATAATCAATCCCATATGTCCGAGCATAACCCTTGGCTACCAAACGGACCTTATAACGAGCAATAGAGCCATCCGGATTGTGCTTCAGAGTGAAAATCCAGCGACATCCCACAGCCTTCCTACCAGGGGGAAGATGTACAAGTTCCTAAGTCTAAGTTTTTTTAAGTGCATTCAACTCATCAATCATCGCTTCTCGCCACTCAGGATGGGTAATAGCTTCTGTAACAGTAGTAGGAGGAGAAACAGTGGAAACAGACACAAGAAAACTCCGATAGGAGGGTGAGAGGGCAGAATCAGATATATAATTAGAAATGGGATAAGTACAAGTGCGCTTACCCTTACGACTGGCAATAGGATGATCATTACAGGATACAGGAGGAGGAGCTGGAGGTGAGCTGGTCTGGCATAGAAGTGATGGCAGTATTATGAGGACGTCGAGAGTAAACCTGCAGTGGAGCAGGGGATGAACTGATAGGGATGGAGAAGGAGGAACAGGCAGGGGGAGAGGAAATAAAATAGGGGAAGTATCATCAGGTGAATCTAGAGGAAACCACTCAGATTGAATGCCAACGGACCCATTATAATATGGCGTATGCTTAAAAAAAGAAACATCCTGAGAAATAAAACGTCGGCGAGAAGAAGGGTGGTAACCACGGTATCCTTTTTGGGTAGATGAATAACAAAAAAAAAACATTTGACTACCTTAGGATCAAGTTTTGTACGAGTTTGGTCAAGAATTTGAACAAAACAGACGCACCCAAATATACGTGGAGGAAGGGGGAACAATGGACGATTTGGGTAAAGTTGAAAGAGTGGCGTGGAAAACTGAAGAACCCGAGAGGGGGTCCGATTAATAAGGTAAACTGTAGTAAGAACTGCATCGGCCCAATAGGATTGAGGCACGTTTATGCCAATACAGAGGGCACGGGCTAACTCTAGAATATGACGATTTTTTCTTTCTAATCGACCATTCTGCTGAGGGGTCTTAACATTGGACATTTGATACTCAATGCCAGACTCTAAACAAAGTTTCAAGACCTCACTGTAGGTGTACTCAGTACCATGATCAAAACGGAATGTCTTGACGGTACGACTAAACTGGGTACGAACCATAACAAGAAATTGCTTAAAAATCCCAAAAACTTTATTCTTGTGTTTCATAAGATAGACCCAAGTAGTACGACTGTGGTCATCGATGAACAAGATAAAATAACGAAAATCAAGAATTGATGTGATAGGGGAAGGACCCCACACATCAGAATGGATAAGGTCAAACATAACAGGTGCAGTAGTATTTATACTAATAGGAACATGTGTTTCAAATATCCAAAAGAAATATGGCCTAAGCGTAAGTGCCAATGCATTACAAGAGCCTTATTAGACTAACTACTACTACTAATCTGGGAAGCAGAATGGGTACTAGATAAACTGGGGATGTCCAAAAGATACAAGCCATTCACTTCATGTCCAGTGCCAATCGTCCTATTCGACTCCAGATCCTGAAAAACACAATGAGAAGGATAAAAAATTACACTGCAATTCAAATTTTTGTAATGCTACTAACAGATATAAGATTAGTAGTGAGTTGAGAAACATGCAGTGTGTTAGTTAAGGATAAAGAAGATGTAACAGGAAAATAACCTTGACCAACTATATAAGACAAAGAACCATCGGCCAGGCGAACCTTGCGATAACCAGAACAAACACTATAGGTTTTGAAAAAAGAGGACATACCGGTTATGTTATCGGAGGCACCAAAATTAATGATCCATGGTGAGGAAGTGGTGTAAACACTGTGTGCAGATGTAAAAGTACCTGAGTGAGCGAAAGTAGAGACCGGCTGAGATGAAGTCTCCATCTGATTAAAGAATTTTCTGAACTTGTCAAGCTCAACCTGAGATAGAGATACCGAATCTGATGAGGATGTAATAGCTGAAGGAGGTGCTGAATCAGGAGTCGGCTGAGAGACTACATGAGCTGAAGATCGTTGAGACTGTAGACGTTGCTGATTAGGACGACCATGAAGTGCATAACAACGAGCCTTCACATGACCCAACTTCCCACAATGATCACACTTATGTCGTTGGCGGGTAGGTAGAGACCCACTTGGAGGCTGTGGAGGAGGTAGGCGAGCAAGCATAGCAGAGTGGTCTCCTGAAGAATGAGGTAGGACAGATGCACGACGACTTTCATCAGCCAAGACATAAGAATACGCAGTCTGTAGAGACGGAAATGGATTCATACCCAATAAGTGAACTCTCGCATACTTAAACTCCTCTCGTAGACCGGCTAAAAACTGAAAAACTCGATTCTTATCTAGAATCGACGCATATAATGTCTCATCAAGCGAATTCTTCCAGGCGTAGGACAAGGAATAGAAGGTCAACTCTTCCCACCGAGCCCGTAGTTGTGATATATAGATGACAACTGAAAAATCACCTTGCGAAAGACGGGAAATCTCACGCTCTAAGTTAAAGATCCGGACGTTGTTTTGACGTTGCGAGTAAATACTCTTTGCAGAGTCCCATATCTGTTTTGTGGTCGAGGAAAACATAAACCCAGCCGCAATGTGTGGTTGCATAGATGTAACCAGCTAAGATCGGACCATAGAATCATTAGCAAACCAGGGGGAGTAAGAAGTGTCGGTTTGTGCAGGTTGTTTGTCCGCTCTCGTGAGGTAACTGATCTTTCATTTTCCACCAATGAACATTTCAACCGATCGTGCCCAAAGAAGATAATTAGGACCATCTAATTTCACGGTGGTAATCTGAATTCCTGGAAAGTCAAGTGATTGAGAAGAAAGACCACTTGTGCCATTACTATTACTGGTGATCGAGGAGGAGGACATCTCAGAAGTCAAAAAAAAATAAAATAAAATAATCTATGTACTTTGGTTTGAAGAGAGTTCAAGAGGATGAGAGGATGACTCTTAACAACAACTTTGCTGTGAGTACAAGCTCCAAACAGCCCTTGTGTTGATCGCAGCCCTCCAAACAGATAAAAAAAAACACTTTGTGCTGATCGCAGGCCTTAGACAAGTCTCCAAACAGGTCCAAACAGCACCCTTGCTGTGAGTACAGACTCCAAAAAACAACCTCTGTGCTGATCGTATGCCTTAGACGATGACCCTACAGTGGTTACAACTCCAAAAACAGCCTCTGTGCTGATCACCGACCTCAGATGAGTCTTCAAACGGCCTCTGTGCTAATCGTAGGCTTCAAATGATGTCCCTACAGTATTCGTAGGCTTCAAACAGGGTCCCTGTAGTGGTCGCAGGTTCAAACCAGGTCTCCTATAGTGATCGCAGGCCTCAAACGATGGCCCTGCTGTGGTCGATGATTACAAACACCAATCTTTCGTGATCGCAGACCCTAGACGATGATCTACTATGGCGTGGGTTCAAAACAGCAACCCTACTGTGTTCGTAGGTTCCAAACAGCAATCCTGCTGTCTTCGTAGGTCCCAAACGACTCCAAACAGCAGCCCTGCTGTGATCGTGAGTTCAAAAAACTGGTTTCATAGGTTCCAAACAGCAACCCTGCTGTCTTCGTAGGTCCCAAACTACTCCAAACAGCAGCCCTACTGTGATCGTGAGTTCCAAAACTATCTAGAACCTATTGTCGCAAGTCTCTAGAGCCATTAGTTGGCCTAAGAACAGCAACCCCGCTGCTGCTGTAAAGTTTCAATGAGTTTTAACGACCCTATCGCATGTTGCAATTAGGGATGGAGTAAAACAACCCCCGTGGGAGTGATTATTTACACTGAACCGAGAGGTTGTGACGTAGATTTAGGAGGGGTTGTAGCAAGGAGGAAGGAGAGGAGATGGCTCTGATACCAAGTTAAAATAAGAGAATTGTAAAAAGTGTTTATTACTAAGCCCTAATTAGGCTTTAAGAGAATTACATGGTCTAATAAGTGAAAAGACTAAAAAGGACAAAAAATCTGTAAAACTAATAAAATAAGAGTTATTCAACAATAGCCATGTAGTTTCTTTCTACTTTTTTTTTTCCCCTTTGTAGAACTTATCAGCATCACTTCATGAAATTTTCCATGACGACAAGAGGGTTAATAGATGTTAAGGGACCTGCATTTATAATAATCCTGGCAAGTGCTTTTCAATTTTTGATATTATTTATTTGTCAAGCTCATAAGACTAGAATGCTGCATGGAATATTATAAATAATAATTACAAGCACAAAATTATTTCTAATGCAGTAGATTTGGACTACAGCCAGAATAACTTCAAAATATATCATTGAATTAGTCTAAATTTGAAAAAGTAGATGGCTGGCTGAACAACAGTCTTGTGCTCTCCTTCTGTTTCAATTTTAATTAGAACAGAATTAGAATCTGCCCTAGACTGTTAACTATGATTAGATTCACTTTTATAATTCTAGTCACATTCTCTTTCCAAAAAAATAAGCACACTAATACAAAGCAACTATCGAAAATAAAAGAGTTTCCTGAACTTATTTCTGAAACCTATGGCTCTTGCAGCTAAGAATCTAAATAAAGTAAACTTGATTTATTAAATCTAAAAATTTGGCTTATTCCCTTCCCTGTTCTTTGGGAATTGGGGTGTATGGAAGTAGAGAAATAGTAGGGTATGCAACGGAAAGGAAGTTCAGCTTCCAGACATTATCTGCTATGTCAAAGGTCTTATGCTTCACTGTGCCTCAGAGTTCACAGAAATTTTAGAGTGCCTTTTGAGGAATCTGTATTTAGGTTGCAGATGTTGATTCCTCACACCATCTTTCCTCCCAAAACTAATTCCCATCCCCTTTGCCTACTACAAAGTGGACATTTGATGATGATGATTATAATCATGTTTCAAAATTTCATGCCTTTTTGGAATATTTTCGCAAAATATTCCACTTTTGATTGAGACCAAAATGGAGCATTGGCCTTGAAACATTGAATGTTTTTTATTTTCTCAAAATATTTTGGTCGAAGCTGTCTCCAATTTTCTCCTACAAAACATTGTTTTTAAACAAGATTTTAAACCTTGATGAGGAAGGTGGGTTCAAAACCTGCCTTCACCAACTAATTTCTGACTAGTAATCTCATTTGCCTAGCAAAAAAAAAAAAAACAGAACTTATTTAAGAGTTTCCTATGGAGTATTTGGTCATAAAAATCGAGTTCCCTATGGAGTGGATATTTATAAGAGACATAATTTTTTTTTTTTTTGGATACAACAAGGTGTCTCCACCCCTTTTGGAAGTGGTACTAATCCCTCCGGATACACCCAGCCACCACAAACATGAGTATTAGGTTAAATCACAGGTGGGGAGACTCAATTGCATGACCCTAGGGAGCACTCCCAGGTCATTGAACCACTACTCTACCACTCAGGTGGTTAGGAAGAGACTTAAATTGTCATGTAAGGAAGGAAAATAAAAGATCTGACCTGCATGGAGGAAGACTTGGAGAAAGAACTAAAATGGGAAATGTGATATTTGAATTTGCAATGGCATTTTGACATTGTGATAGCGAACAAATATTCCAAAAAGAGGGTGAACATTAGTTACTTTCAAGAGTTGAACCAATAAAAGCACGATTAAATGTTTGCTATTTGGGGAGAAATAAGCGACCAACTTGGAAAGACTGCAATGCTATTCCACAGGAGACTCTTAATGTAAACCACTGTTTGCTCTAGACAAAATAGAGAGAAAAGAGGAGAAAATTTGACTGACGCATGGCCTGCTATAGGGTGCGATCTAAACTGACTTGTCTGGCTACACAACATTTCTGTTGGTTGATATACTAGCTTCCATTTAGCACAATAATTCATTCCTCTACCAAAAACTGATGGTGGACAATAGGGCTAGAAGATTTTTCCTCTTTGTCTCCTTGATTTAAGGAAATTAGGGCTAGGATTTGGATGGGAATGGGATGGCTTAAGGTAAGGTTTCTGGGCACTGGGTCTGGTTAGGATTTTCAGCTTAAAAGGGAATTTATATGAGGTTTTAAAATGGCTGATCTAAGTATGGGCTTCATCAACTTGAAGTTAATTCTAGGGTTCAACAGGCTGGAACTAGGGCTGCTTAGCACTGAAAATAAGGAGCTGAATGTCTGACACTAGCAAAAGAATACAGAAAAGGGATCAACAGAAAAGCAAGAGGAAGATATGAAGTAAATCAGTAAAATATGAAGAGTGGGTTTGTAGGCTGTCTTGATTGTAGCCTGGGTATTTTGTTTTGTACTCTTTTCTTTTGTTCTGTCTCGTTTGTTCTCTTTGTTGGTCATCTCGACCACATTTTAATACAAGTTGCATTTACATATCAAAAACTATAAAAATAAAATTTGGGCTCATGATAGTCTAACAACCTGGGGCTATCACATTGCTTCCCAAGGTTTTATGTCATTAAGATTCATTAAGTCACTCTCACAGAATCGCTTTGCTTTCACAGCAACCAAAATAATGTAAAACCTTATCATTCGATCCATAAATAAATGCTGGAGTCATGGGGCTATCACATTTGCTTCTCAAGGTTGTATGTCATTATGATTAAAGTGGGTTTAAACTTTGCAGTTGATGCTTTTGCGTACACTTCACTTCTATTATTTATGGATAGCAAACATGGGCTTTCTAGATTTCTGTGTTGTGGAAATTATCTGAACTAGCATCTAAACTATATATAATCATCAAAGATTTATCACCAACCCAAAAAGAGAATATTTGTAACAATTTAATTTTTAACATCTAGAGAAATACTCATCTCTAATTGCTTACATGATTATATGTCAATATACCCCGTAGGGAACTGCAGGAGTTGCAATAGCTGGCCTTTTAGGGGCTGTAAGAGCACAAGGAAGACCTATGATAGACTTCCCAAAGCAGAAGATTGTTGTTGCTGGTGCTGGAAGGTTTGATATGTTCCCTACATTTTGAATTGAGACTTGTTGGGCATCTTTTGTCTGCAAATAAAAGGAAGTTGTTTGGGAAATCTTGATTTTCTAAAATTTTCTATTTATCATTTTTGTTAGTTGGACTATATTTTTTTTATATCCAAGTATGTCCTCAACCCTGTTTAAATCTGAAGATAGGTATAAGAAATGGGGACATTGTTCTTCATTTCCCAAAACTAGGAAAACTAATACAAACATTTTTGTACTGTCTAAAATTGAGATCGTTTTTTATATTGTGTATCAATTTTTTGTATTCACTCATGTCAAATGCAATGAAACTTCTAATATTGCTAAAATTTTCTTTTCATTACAGCCCTTATTATTATCAATTGTCATCTTCATCAAAACCACACAAGTATTTGGAGTTGGCTCTTTAGGCCTCTTATAATATGCTATTTAAATACTTTTTTTTTAATATACTGAGACAAACAAGCAAATTATTGGGCGTTAAGAAAATAATTTAAAAAAATGCACAAGGAAATGAGAAATTTGTAGTTCATTAATATGACTAATATCCATCTATATGTATCAGTATTGTACATGTGGACATGGGTAAATTGAGCATCTTAGAGCATTCGTTTTCGTAGCTTTGAATAGACATGAAGGCAACCTTTTCTGTGATGTCGGTTGTTTTGTCCCAGGTGAGTGAATGATTTTGAAATTCCAATGCTTAGGAACTTTTCCTGAAATTCAAAGCCGTACTAGGTTTCCTCGTTCAAAAGATAGATTGAGGTTACTGTTTCTCACCATTGCTTTGTTTTTTTGTTTCAATAAAAGAATATGTGGGTGGTGTTGGTGCAGTGCTGCAGTGTATTCCAATGGACGTTTGTCTCCTCTTATTGGGGCAATCATGGAAATTTGATCGATACATGCCACATGTTGGATTAAAAAATCCTTACTACTTCTATAAAAATTGGAAAATTTGGTCCTGTATTTTGCTATGTGATGATAGATTTGCATGAATTATTGGTTGTAACTTGTAAGGAGTAATTTGCATCAAATCTGAACGTCTTTTGTTGCTGGCTTCTGTTTTCTGTTGCTATGAACATGCATGAATGCTAGAATCATTGAAACTCCAGTTGTCATAATATCTCAGGCAGTTTATTGTACAAGCTTGAAAGAATTTGCATTATGTGATAACATCCTTCCAGTCTTACTAGATTTTGAAACTTGTTGAATTTGTGCTATTGCAGTGCTGGACTAGGTGTTGTCAATGCTGCAAGGAAAACCATGGCAAGGATGTTAGGCAATAATGCTGCTGCTTTTGACAGTGCGAGGAGTCAATTTTGGGTGGTGGATGCCAATGTGAGTATTCACTTTCTAGCTTTTCCAGATATAGCAGAACTTCCGAGCAACTTTTATTTATGATCTAAAGAAACTAGGTATCAGTCTCTCAAGAGTGAAAGTTGATGAAGTTAATTATCATGGGACATAAATCTAAAGATTGCTTAATTCATTTTCACACTGAACAAAGCAAAAAAAAAAAAAAAAAATTGAAATGCCTATCGATGTTTTAACATCAAAATTGCAAGGTTATTTAATTATATATATTTGTCACATAATCTGGATCTAAAATACACTGAATAGAAATTGTATATCTCCGACTCTCACACAAGCTCAAGCCTCCACGCATGGATTATGCATCTTGCATGTGTTTTATTGCCCCTTTTTTCCTTTTGTTCAGCTGATGAGTCTAAAGTTGTCCATTTTATATTTTATTTCACTAATTCATTGCTCGTTGCTAGTAAACTTATAGTATTCCTGTTGTTACCACTTTTTTTATTGATGACATTTCCTGTCGTTACCATAGTTTTAAATATTGGAAAGTTTCGAAAAAAACAAATTCAATAATTAATCAAGGTTCTTGTTTTAGAAATAAAGAATAAAAGAATGTTTAATAATTTTGGAAGAGGAATTAGGCCAAAGGGTTTTTAGGAATAAATCAAGAACCAAAAACAGGAAACGAAAAAAAAGAAACGGAAAGAAAAAAAACTCAATTTCCCGCTTATGGGAAGGTTGCCACTCGTTGGAGATTCGTTAGAGGTAGCCAGAGTCATCGAACCCTTAAGTAGGGAAGGTGGAAATTAAATGCGTCATCGAATTAAGCGGTCTATATCATCAAACACAGAGGAGAACGCTTAAATAGGGAATGGGGCAATTAAATGAGTCATCAGATTAATTGACCTATATCCTTTTCGGCATTTTTTTCTTTGAAATTTTAGAAAATTTGTAGAATTTTGTGATATCGGTTTTGGGGAGAAAAAACCAAGATTCATTGTCTTCTACTTCCCTAGAACTCTTATGTTTTTTTGTTAGGTATGAAGGCTGGAGGATATAGATCTTTAGGTTGAAGAGGAGGGTACAAAGTTTATCTAAAAGCTGCAGATGACATATTTGGGGGAGAAAAACCAAGGGCCTTTGTCTAGAGGCTGACAATGAGGGTATTTTATGTCATTTTCTGTTAGTCGCTCAGTGAAGAATGAGGTCAAGAGCTATATCACCAGTTTGAAAACATAGGAGGCATCTCAAATATTAACCAAGGTTGTCTAAATTATCTTTTTAATATTTTTATTTGACTCGTCCAAATTGACTCGTGAATTTTTTTACTTGACTCACTTGATGGACAGTTGAGTCGAGTTTTAAAACTATGGTTGTTTATCATCAATTGATTATTATACTTTTTTCCTCTTGCGTTAACATAATATTAGGACTGTGATAATAGTTTCTTTCTCAGATTTTCCAAATCCTAAGTTGATCAAAGTCATTGAACCTTTCTGTTCTATTACTTTTGTTAAAAGAAGTCTAGATGTTCTTTTTAGTCTTTTTATCTACTTAGATTATGTAATAGCTTTAAAGCCTAATTAGAGCTAAATTAATAATAATTAAGTTTAATTCTCTTCTCTCAATTTCGAACTTGGTATCAGAGCCTGCTCTCTGTATCTCTATCGAACTCTTCTTCTTCATCTGTTACAAACTCAATCGACCTATTCGTCCTTAAAACAAACCTCTACACCACTCGTCTTCAACCCATATCACCCCTACGGGGGTTTTCTATTGTTGAAAACCCTAATCACATCATGCGATAGGAAGTTAAACAAGGTTCAAAGCCTGTGATCAGGCTGTACTTACAGCAACGATGCTGTTTAGGGCCTGCGACACCCAAGGTGGCTGTCTCTCAGCCTTGCGACACCCAAGGTGCCTATAGTGAAGTCCTGCGACACCAACGGTAACAGCCTGGACATCTACGATCACAGGAGGTGGATTTTTTTGAGTTTTTTCAACACAGCAGGTGGCTGTCTGAGCTCTACAACCACAACAGATAGTTTGATCGTGAGCAGGCGACACCAATAAGTGGTTGCTCTGACCTGTGCGACATACCAGGTGACTGTAGGTGGCTGCTCTGTCTTGTGCGACATAGCAGGTACCTGTGTTTTATTTTTTCGATTCCCGTAGTGGTTATATGAGGGTGCCGGCAGTGTTTTTGAACACCTACGGAATTTTTCGATCACAACAGGGTGGTGTTTGAGGCTATTCTCACGCTTATCTTGCTCATTGGTTCCTTATACTTGCGGTAATGATTTCTTGGGGCAACCACAACAGCATTTAATCAACCTTTACAGCTTCTTTGATCGTGCATTGTCACCTTTAGGGTGCTGCGATCACTTTATCCTAGGGAGTCATACTCTCATCTTCTTGAACTCTCTTCAAACCAAAGTACTTAGATTATTTGATGGCAGAAGTCATCCTCTTCCTCGGTCACTGGTATTAGTAATGGATCGAGTGGTCTTCCTTCTCATTCAACTGACTTTCCAGGCATTCAAATCACTACCGTGAAATTAGATGGTCCTAACTATCTCCTTTAGGCACGATCGGTTGAAATGTTCATTGGTGGAAAAGGGAAGATCGGTTACCTCACAGGGGCAGACAAACAACCTGCACAGACTGACAGTTCTTACTCACATTGGTTTGCTAATGATTCAATAGTCCGTTCTTGGCTGGTTACATCTATTCAACCACACATTGCAGCGGTTTTATGTTCTCCTCGATAGCAAAACAGATATGGGATTCCGCAAAGAGCATTTACTCGCAACATCAAAACAATGTCCGGATTTTTAACCTAGAGCGTGAGATTTCTCGTCTCTTGCAGGGTGACTCTTCTGTTACTACCTATATATCACAATTACGTGCTCGGTGGGAAGAGTTGACATTTTACTCTTCGTATTACACCTGGAAGGACCCTCTTGATGAGACATTGTATGCGTCAATTCTGGATAAGAATCGGGTTTTTCAATTTCTAGCGGGTCTCCGGGATGAGTTTGAGTTTGTGAGAGTTCATTTATTGGGTATGGATCCTTTTCCGTCTTTATAGACTGTATATTCTTATGTCTTGGCTGATGAGAGTCGTCGCACAGCTATCTTACCTCTTTCTTCAGGAGATCATTCTGCTATACTTGCTCGCCTACCTTCTCCATAGCCTCCTAGTGGATCTCTGCCTACCCGTCAACTACATAAGTGTGATCATTGTGGAAAGTTGGGTCATGTGAAGGCTTGTTGTTATGCACTTCATGGTTGTCTTAATCAGAACTGTCAACAATCTCAACGATCTTCAGCTCATGTAGTCTCTCAGCAGACAACTGATTTAGCACATCTTTCAGTTACTACTTCCTTATCGGATTCGGTATCTCTATCCCAAGCCGAGCTTGACAAGTTTAGAAAATTCTTCAATCAGATGGAGACCTTATCTCAGCCGGTTTCTACCTTCGCTCACTTAGGTACCTTTGCATCTGCACACAGTGTTTCCACCACTTCCTCACCATGGATCATTGATTCTGGTGCCTCAGATAACATGACCAGTACGTCTTTCTTTTTTAAAACCTATAGCGTTTGTTCTGGTCATTGCAAGGTTCGCCTGGCCGATGGGTCTTTGTCTTATATAGCTGGTCAAGGTCATTTTCCTGTTACATCTTCGTTATCCCTAAATAACACACTACATGTTCCTCAACTTAGTACTAATCTTATCTCTGTTAATAGTCTTACCAAAAATTCGAACTGCAGTGTAACCTTTTATCCCTCTCATTGTGTCTTTTAGGATCTGGGGTCGAAGAGAACGATTGGAACTGGACGTGAAGTGAATGGATTGTATCTCTTGGACGTACCCAATTCATCTAGCACCCATTCTGCTTTTCAACTTATTAGTACTAGTAGTAATAGTCAGTCTAATAAGGCTCTTGTAATGCGTTGGCACTTACGCTTAGGCCATATTTTCTTTGGTTATTTGCAACACATGTTCCCTGTTTTATTTAATAATAATAAGTTGCTTGATTTTTCTTGTGAAACTTGCCAATTAGCTAAACATGTACGTTCTTCTTATCCTGTTAGTATGAATACTACTACACCTGCTTTGTTTGACCTAATTTCAGATGTGTGGGGACCTTCCCCAGTTGCATCCCTTTTTGGTTTTCGCTATTTTGTCTTATTCATCGATGACCACAGTCGCACTACTTGGGTCTATCTTATGAAATACAAAAGTGAAGTTTGTGGGATCTTCAAGCAATTTCTTGCTATGGTCCATACCCAGTTTGGTCGTACAGTCAAGACTTTCCGTTCTAATCATGGAACTGAGTACACCTATAGTGAGGTCTTAAAAAAAATTTTAGAGTTTGGCATTGAGCATCAAATGTCTAATGTTAAGACCCCTCAGCAGAATGGTCGTTCAGAACGAAAAAATAGTCATATTCTAGAGTTAGCCCGTGCCATCTCTATTGGTATGAATGTGCTACAATCCTATTGGGCCGATGCAGTTCTTACTGCTGTATACCTTATTAATCGAACCCCCTCTCGGGTTCTTCAGTTTGCCACGCCTCTCTCTCAGCTCTGTTCAGATCGTCCCGTGTTTCTCCTGTCTCCGCGTGTGTTTGGATGTGTTTGTTTTGTTCAAATTCTTGACCAAACTCGTACTAAACTTGATCCTAAGGCCATAAAATGTATCTTTTTGGGTTATTCCTCTACCAAGAAAGGTTATCGTTGTTATCATCCTCCTTCTCGACGGCATTTCAGTTCTCGGGATGTTTCATTTTTTGAACATACCCCCTACTACAATGGGTCCGTTGGAATTTATTCTGAGTGGTTTCCCCTAGAATCTCTTGATGATCCCCTACCTGTCCCCTTTCCTCTTCCCTTACCTGTTCTACCCTCTCCACCCCTTGTCCGTATGTCACCTCTTCCCCTGCAGGTTTACTCTCGATGTCAACGTGATACTACCATCACTCCTATGCCAGACCAGCTCGCCTCCTCGCCTCCAGCTCCGCCTCCTTCTGTTCCATGTGATGATCGTCCTATTGCCACTCGTAAGGGTAAGCGCATTTGTACTTATCTCATTTCTAATTATGTATCTGATTTTGCATTCTCACCCTCCTATCGGAGTTTTCTTACTTCTGTTTCTGTTATTTCTCTTCCTACTACTGTTGCAGATGCTATTACCCATCCTGAGTGGCGAGCGGCTATGGTTGATGAGTTGACTGCTCTTGAAAAGACTCAGACTTGGGAAATTATTCCTCTTCCCCCTGGAAGGAAAGCTGTGGGATGTCGTTGGGTTTTCATCCTTAAGCATAATCTGGATGGTTCTATTGCTCGTTATAAGGCCCGTCTGGTGGCCAAGGGTTATGCTTAGATTTATGGGATTGATTATCAGGAGACATTTGCTCCAGTTGCCAAGATGACCACCATTCGTGTTCTCCTTTCTGTTGCCGCTATTAGGGGCTAGCCTCTCTATCAGTTAGAAGTTAAGAATGCATTTCTCAATAAAGATCTTCAGGAAGAAGTAGATATGGTCCAACCTCCTGGGTTTCTTTCATCTGCTTCTCCTACCCATGTTTGTCGTCTTCGCCGTTCGCTTTATGGCTTGAAGCAGTCCCCTCGCGCATGGTCTAAGCGCTTTACTATGGTCATGCATCAGTTTGGATTCCATCAGAGTTCCGCTGATCACACTCTGTTTCTGTGTCACTCCCAGGGTAAAACTGTTGGTCTGATTGTTTATGTGGATGATATTGTTCTTATTGGCGATGATGATGATGGTATTACCAAGGTAAAAACTTACTTAGGCCGTCAATTTGAGATTAAGGACTTTGAAAATCTTCGCTATTTTCTGGGTATTGAGGTTACACGGTCCCAGTCCGGTATATTTATTTCTCAACGCAAGTACGTCTTGGATTTACTGCGTGACTCTGGTCAGCTTGGTTCTCGTCCCGCTGATACTCCTATTGAGCAGAATCACAGGTTGGCTGATTCTGAGGGGGAGTGTGTGTCAGATATTGGTCAGTATCAGCGTCTTGTGGGAAAATTGATCTATTTGTTTATGACTCGCCCTGACATTGCCTATGCTGTTAGTGTTGTAAGTCAGTTTATGCACTTGCCTCGAACATCTCATCTTACTGCAGTTTATCGTATTCTTAGATATCTTAAGGGATGTCCTGGTCGAGGTATTTTATTCAGTAATCATAGTCATCTTTGTGTTGAGGTATGGACAGATGCAGATTATGCTGGTTCAGTGAATGATAGACGGTCTACTTCTGGGTATTGTACTAAAGTTGGTGGCAACTTGGTAACGTGGAGCAGTAAGAAGCAGAATGTGGTTTCTCGGTCGAGTGCTGAGTCAGAATATAGAGCTATGGCACTTGAAATGTGTGAGTTGTTGTGGCTAAAGATCTTACTAGTTGACTTGTGTCTTCCTGTGCCAGTCCCATTCTTACTATTTTGCGATAATAAATCAGCTATTAACATAGCGGCAAATCCGGTTCAGCATGACAGAACGAAGCATATCGAAGTTGATCGTCATTTCATTAGAGAAAAAATTGTTTCGGGACAAATTTGTACTCCTTTTGTTCCTACATCTCAACAACTCGCTGATGTTCTTACCAAAGGTGTTAGCAAAACCACCTTTGAATGCGTCCTGTCCAAGTTGGGCGTTATTGATATCCACGCACAAACTTGAGGGGGAGTGTTAAAAGAAGTCTAGATGTCCTTTTTAGTCTTTTTATCTACTTAGATTATGTAATAGCTTTAAAGCCTAATTAGGGCTAAATTAATAATAATTAAGTTTAATTCTCTTCTCTCAATTTTGAACTACTTTAGACGCTTATTTTTCTCCAAATCCCCATAGTGTATTGGCTATATTACTAGGGTATAGCAGAGACATGACCAGGGTGTGAAAATCACACTTAAAAACTGAAGTATCCATCATGTATACGGCATCTATTTTGAAGTATTTGTGTAAAATAGTTTGTTGGCTTCCACCCACAGTTTTAAATGTTGACATAGTTTGACTCTGTTGAAAATTTTGATTTCAATAGATTCACTGTCCACCAAGACATTCCACTGGAATGTTGAACATATGATTTTTTTTATACTTAAAACATTTATTATGTAACATATGTATACCGTCTTGATCTCTGTCGAGACCATAACATCCAAGGTGTTATATTTAGGTCTTGGTTGAGGCTAAAAGTTAATATCTATGTTGGTTTGCACTCTAGAAAGAACCCTGTTTGTAGAGGTAGTTTCGTAGAGGGCATTTGGGTCATTTATATTAGCCTCATATATGAAAACCTAGGTCAAGGAACATGTCATCAATTTGAAAAGAAAGGAGTATCTCTAATATTGACCAAATCCAAAACAGGGGTGTCTTTAATATTGACCAAAATGTGGGTGTATCACTAGTGTATGTCAAAATGTGGGGGCATCTAATATGGATCAAAACAGGGGTATAGCAGGTTCACAGTTACCTGCAAATAGTGACAGTCTGTGGTTCATAATTGGAGCAAATCCTCTAACACAGATTAAAAACATGCCATGAAAGCTGATTTTTGACAATGCTTTGTTCCAACTTTCTTACTGTTGTCAAGGTTGCTGCTTTAAGAACCTTTTAACATGCTTGGTATTGATCTATAAGATGCCATATCCTCATTAATGACCTGCATAATGTTAAAACGTGATGTGACCTTCCAATTATTTCACATTGATTTTCATATCATTATTTTGATTTACTGAAGCTTTTTCTCCCTCAATTAACTTGGTACATGCAACTAAAAGCTCAGTTTCTGCTGGAAACACAGGGTTTGATAACAGAGGCTCGTGCAAATATTGATCCAGCTGCACTGCCATTTGCACGAAAGGCCAAAGAAGCCGGTCATCAAGGATTAAGTGAAGGGGCAAGCTTAGTAGAAGTGGTATGTGGGCTCTGGGCATGAATATTTAACAATTCATAGTTCATACTGATGGATGGCAAATATTAAATGGAAACTATGCTTTTGTATCTCTTTGATTTTGTTGTGGACATCTAGTTTCACAAGGTATAGGTGAAGAATTTTATTATACATATTCTGAATTTTAACAGGTATATGTCAAAAGCACTATCAAGTTTATCTAGCATACTAAGAATAATAAATATTCAACTTTTGTGCCCATTCACATTCCTAAGAAATCTGAGATGAATGGAATGGTAGGGTCTTTGAACACAAGAATCAGGGCTGGCAATGGATCAGTTTGTACCGGATCAGTATTGAACACTACCGATCCGAAATCTTTACACTATGATCCAAAACCAATCCGATCCGAATAAGGTTTCAACCAATCGGAAACCGATCTTATCTGTCCAAAGATTGGGGAGAAATTTAGGGTTTGATTTATGATCCTTTGTGATTCTCAACCTCTTGTGAGAGGAGATGAACATCACGGGGAGCTTCATCTACCATTGACGTGTAGAGACCACCCTCTAATTAGATGAAGAGCTCTGAAGAATGATAATGCCATTTGATCATTTTTGTTTGGGTTCATCTTGTTATAGAAGCCCATGAAGTCCAATGGGTTCATAGAATTTAACACAGAGAGTTCTCCAACATAGAAATACTAATGAGAGGTTTTCTTATGAGAATTTGAATTGTTTCTAGGAAGATAAGAAGAAAGAGAGAGACGGCGTACTTGGAAAGGGTTTGGCTTGGGGAAGACGACGGATTTTGGGGAAGCTTCTAACTATATATATTACAATGAGGAGACGAAAGAGTTTTTTTATTATTATTAAGAAAAACATTATGATCGGAATGGATTTTTAGTGGATAGTTCGGGGTTGATCTGAACCCGATCCAAAAATTTGTCGATCCAAACCCGATTTATTCTTATTGTATTGGATACCAGATAAAAGTTGGATCATTTCCTAAGAAGGAGTGCTCGGCACAAGAAATTGTTACATCCATTTTTGGGGAATCCAAAAGGATCTTTTGTGATGATATCATGGGGAGATGGGACTGGGTCTGTAGCATCTCCATACCACTTTTTTGTTGGGTCGGTGGTTGTAGTGTGTGTTATTTTGGTTTGGTCGGCTCAACCAAGACTTTCTTCTCTCTAATAAAATCTATATTTATCAAAAAATAAATAAATTTATTCATTGGATTTGTATGTTTTAGTTTGTCTCACCAGTACAAAGTGAAACATTTTGAGACAAATAACACTATAGAGAGAAACAAAGTTTTTGACCCATTTCGTTTTGGAGGTGCCAAATTCCAAGATCTCTTAACAGAGATAAACCAAAACAAACTGAAATATTGAACAATTAAATAACCTTGGTATGGAGAAACACATGCAATGTGAATAGCTTTATACATGTAGACATAATTATCTGAAAGTGGAGAATATATGCAAAATTTGGAATTAATTTGTTACAATTAATTCCATTTAAGTAATGAAAATTCAATTATATCATTAGTTTAGCCAAATTGACTTAGGGCACTAATGTGCTTGTTTAGAATGAAAGAAAGAAAATTGTGGTTTTCCCCAGTTTTTATATATTTATTTATTTTATCTTTTATTTCTGGTTTAGGAAAATGAATTGGGTCCTTCTTGGTAAGTGATTATGGAGATTTGTTGAGAAGACATAGACTTTGTTGGGGAAAGTCATTTTAGAGAAGATGATTTTTATTGCCTTAAAAATCCAAAAGATTAATGTATAAATACATTATAGTTCTCTAGAATTGTTGTACTTGCACTTGCAATATAATGTAGCTTAATACATAAAAAGAAACATGAAATTATTGAGAAAAAAGATCTTTATCTAAGAACAATGTCGAATGAGTGTACCTAAGGAGAGCTTCATCTTGATTTCAAACCGTACAAGTTTTTGAGTAGAGAGGCATTAATGGAGTGATCATTTTAACTTAACAACCACCCAAAAGCAGACAGATGAGGAAGTGATAGGGGGAAAAATGCTTTTAAACACTTCTTATTTATTTTAAAGTTTCAGTCCTTGAATATTATGAGTAAACTCCACTTTTGAATAGTTATAAATCTACAAAATTTGGCTCATTTTGCTAGAAATCTGCTAGTTAATTTGAAGTGCTATTTTTATTATTTATGAATAAATAATAAAGCAAGTTACTTCGAAATTCTATCAAATGCTTCTCTTTTATAAGGATCTAGCTATGATTTCATGCAATCTTGCAGATCTAGCTCTTTCACACCCAAAGTGTTATGGCATATTGGCTTGAGAAATTACACAGTTCATCGAAGTGTCTATTGCTTGGTCAATGTATTTGATTTTCTTAGTTGTATAAGGTTGTTGTTACTTCATATCTGACTAAGTTCCCTTGGCTATTCAGAGCTGCCCAGCTGCTCATTCTTATTTGTGCTGTTAGTGTCTTACGAATTTATTGATAATTTTCATGATAAGTTTGTGTGCATTTTTAGGAAGGCAATTATGTCTTTGATCATACAACATTGGCTGAAATTCTTAGCTAATGAGGCCTTTTACGCAGACACCGCTTGAAAGAAAATCCTCGTTGTTGTTGATCACTTCTGTTGTACTGATCACATCATTGCCAATTTATTCAGGTTCGACAAATAAAGCCTGATGTACTTCTTGGATTGTCTGCAGTCGGAGGCTTGTTCTCTAAAGAGGTAAAGAATAACACAAATAGAATGAATGATCCTTGGTAGAATTACTTAGAGGTGGTGTTTTCTTTGAGGATTTTGTTGGTAGATGGGATCGGGTTTGTAGAATTGCTTTTGGGTAGTTGGTGTTTTTCTCTCTTTTTGCTTGTATCCCTTTCATTGGTCATCTTGACCACGTTTCAAATAAAATTTTCCACACCTATCAAAATAAAAATGAATGATCCTTTGTTGAATTTATGATCATTGTTTCTATTATCTACACAGTGTTTTATGATTATGATTTTCTTATATATAAGCTGTGGTAAATAACTAATCTTGTGCATAGGCCCAAGCTGTCCAATGGACATTTTTTAGTTGTTGCATACACTTGGTTGAACCTCTGAGGATTGCAACATAGAGCACAAGTCATTTGTTAACAAGAAGTTTAGGAAAATTTACCTTTTTAGAATGGTGTTCTTGTCTATATAATTATTTTGTAAAATTTAAAGAATGCCTTAAAATTTCCTTAACCAGAACTGCTGGTCTCATGCTTGAAAGGGTAATTTTCCTAGTTAGTATCATAAATGGTTTTTCATTACCATGCTCAAGTCATTATTATCATGATAGTTGTAAATTTCAATACTAGTGTATATTTGTGTCTTCTCGGAATGTCAATACTTCCTCCCAGGCAGAAATATTGTAAATTTTTAGTGGAATTATGGAAGCTGTATCGAAATATTGAAAAAACACAAGAAACATGCAGTGAGAATTAGAAATGATAGAAGAAGATGATACAAAAAATAATGTAGTATAATTTAACAAACAATGATAGTTTTGTAAAAAAGAAAGATCGATTGTTTGGTGGAATTATGTAAGCATTATGGAAATAGTGATAAAACACTAGAAACATGTATTAGTAATTTAGAAATTGATGCAAGATGATGAGGGGAGATAAGAAAATATGGGGGTTTAGGGAATTTGGGTTAGGATTGGGTAAACCCGAAAGGTAGAATGAGATCAATGATTGTAGGTATGACTATAATCCCAATGAAATGGTCCAAGGTTTGTAGGGTAAGGAAAAGATTAAGGGGAAAATATTTGGAAAAGAGATTAATGAAATAAGGGTTAAAGAAAATGGGGAAATGATTAAGGGTTGAGGTTCGTAAGTTTCAAGAATCAAGAATCAAGAAAATCAAGAATAATGAACTAAGAGAGAATCAAGAAAAAATAAAAGAACATAAAAGAAAAATAAAGATTAGAAAAAAAGAATGTTATATTGGACTCACTCCAAAATGACCTCACACATCCATTGTTGGGAAGATCAAGCTCAAGCTTTCGTTTTATTCATTATTCTTCTTCATTGTTAATTTTTTTTTTTTTTAAATCTAATACAATCTATATAAAGAAAATAAATTCAAGAATCTTAATCAAACTAAAATACCAAATAAATTAACCTTATTTTCGTAATTCTCTCTGCTAATTTTCAAATCCTGATAAACGTAAATAAAAGACAAACTAAAGTTACTAACCTGCTCTTAAATATTATACTAAGACCATGGGCCAATAAAACATCAAAACAAGTCCAAAAAACATAAAATCAAAGTTCTAAAATAAAAAACTAAATAAAATTTAAAATCTGCTCTTCAATATTTGATGTCCCCATCAGAAATGATAGAAGAAGATGGATAGAAAAAGTAACACATTATAATATAACAAACAGTGGTAATGAGTAAGAAAACCAAAGATCAATTGTATATTGTATATTGTACATTGTACATTCTAACATAGGTACTTGAGAGTCGAGACATTTAAATGTTTATAGATAATATGTTATTTAAATATTTAAAAGCCAAAAAAAAAAAAAAAAAATGAAAAAAACTACCATACGACTATGGGCATCATAACCATGTAGACCTGTGACTTATGGGAGTATTCTAATTTGATTGTGCAAGTTAGATCCTACATGGAATTGCTGAATATCATATGTAATGGCTCCTTGCATGTCTTATTAACATGATTCCACTTCATTGCAGCCAACCACATCTCTCCAATATTCTTACTCTCTTAGAAAGTAGTTTTTTTAAAACATTTTTTAGAATGTTACTACAATTTTTTTTAAGTTTGTTCACTTGTTAAAATAGTTGTAATACTTTTCCATATTGATGTTGCATAGCATAGCATGACCACTAGATGGTTGATCATTTGTGTTTGTTTGTTATGAGGACTCTCATTTATTATATACCTTCCCTACAAATCCAATGACCTCTTATATGTCAAAGAAGAGATGGTTTGAAGTCTTAAAGCCCTTTTGTTCCTTCTTTGCACAAAGATACATAAGGGTGGAAGTAAAAGTTTGTTTTGTATGCCTTCGTGTGGAATTATGAAGTCCATTTTAGAAATCTGCTTTTGTAATACCCAACACTCCTAAACTGCCAAACTCAAACCATCTAGTTTAACATCAAGTGGGGAAGGTCCCTAGAAGATTGTCATCCCCATAGATCAAAGTTTCCATCTTGAGATATGCAAACACATTTCTTGGAATTCCCGAAAGTAACAAAATATTGCTTGTTATTTTCCAATATTTCATTCATAATTACTTATCAAAAAATATTTCATTTATGACAATAAGTAATACCACTATTTGTTGTTCAACTTTTTGAATAGTTTTTCCATTAATTACACAGGAAAATAAGAGAAGAACAAAAGTTTATTGGCCTTATTATTGTCAATTGATGTTGTATATTGTATTGCTTTAGGTTTTAGAGGCCCTCAAAGGCTCAACATCCACCAGACCAGCTATTTTTGCAATGTCAAACCCTACCAAAAATGGTATGTAAACTCAACAAGTTCATAAATTTTGATGCGTAGTTGTTGATGTATTTTCGTTGTGAAATCTTTCTTAACAGCTGAATGCACCCCTGAAGAAGCTTTTTCCATTGTGGGTGACCATATTGTATTTGCAAGTGGAAGCCCCTTCAAAGACGCGAGTCTTGGTACGTATCATTATGTGTTTAAGAAATAATGAAAAAAAATTATGCACCATTATTATGTTTTTTGTTGTCCGTTTTCAAACATTTCTCCTAAATTTTTGCAATTGGAAAGTAAGGCATGAGATGCATGATTTTATTTTGTATATTAGTATCGTTACCATAAAAGCCAATTGTTAGTTCTATTGTTGTTATGGGGGTGTGTAGGTTGGGGGTTTGGTAGACAAACAGGTCCCTGGTTAGTGGCTGAAGACAAGTTTTACGTGGTATTGACACCTATACACTTTACCAACTTAGTGAGATGGAATGACCAGTGAGAATTCTTATGTATGAGAACTAGAAAGTGGTATATAGAAATGGGATTAATGCTCATAATCAAAACAACAAAATTGATCAAGCATTTAGTAAGCATCTAAAAGGAACATGGAAGAGTTTTGTGACAAGATAGAAACTTAGTAGGCGTTTGGATAGGACTCCTTGGCTACTTCTGACTCTTGCGGGGAGTTAGAAGTCGTTTGGATGCGTTTTGATGAACAACTCCTTCGAAGAGTTACTCCGCGCAAGAGCAAGAAATTACTCTTTGTGAAGAAGTCGAGAAAACCTATTTCTCAAAACTCATCTTGCGGGGAGTCAAAATCTAACGGTTCGTTTTACCAAAATACCCTTAACTTTATTAATTTTCTATGAAAATATTCCTAATTCATTTGCCCTTAAATCAAATGAAAGAAACATTTATTAATATTAAAAAAAAATTTTAATTTTGAGTATAATGGATTTAAGCACATTATATTAATATTTAATATTTAAAATATTATATTATATTATATTAATATTTATAGTTAAAATGTCAAAAACAATATAGTTTGAAGGCATATTATGACACTAAAAGACAGTCTGTCAATTTTTTTTTTAATTTTGAGTATAATGGATTTAAACACATTATATTAATATTTAATATTTAAAATATTATATATATTATATTAATATTATTATATTATATTATATTAATATTTATAGTTAAAATGTCAAAAACAATATAGTTTGAAGGCATATTATGACATTAAAAGACAGTCTGTCAATTTTTTTTTTTTTTTAATTTTGAGTATAATGGATTTAAACACATTATATTAATATTTAATATTTAAAATATTATATTATATTATATTAATATCTATAGTTAAAATGTCAAAAATAGTATAGTTTGAAGGCATATTATGACACTAAAAGACAGTGTGTCAATTTTTTTTTTAATATTATGTCATACTATGTCAAAAACAATCTGTCAATTTTTTTTAAAATTTTGAGTATAATGGATTTAACATATTATATTAATATTTAATAATTAAAATATTATATTATATTATATTAATATTTATTATATTATATTATATTATATTTATTAATATTTATTATATTATATTATATTAATATTTATAGTTAAAATGTCAAAAACAATATAGTTTGAAGGCATATTATGACATTAAAAGACAGTCTGTCAATTTTTTTTTTTTTTTTTTTTTGAGTATAATGGATTTAAACACATTATATTAATATTTAATATTTAAAATATTATATTATATTATATTAATATCTATAGTTAAAATGTCAAAAACAGTATAGTTTGAAGGCATATTATGACACTAAAAGACAGTGTGTCAATTTTTTTTTTAATATTATGTCATACTATGTCAAAAACAATCTGTCAATTTTTTTTAAATTTTGAGTATAATGGATTTAACACATATTATATTAATATTTAATAATTAAAATATTATATTATATTATATTTATTATATTATATTATATATATTAATATTTATAGTTAAAATGTCAAAAACAGTATAGTTTGAAGGCATATTATGACACTAAAAGATAAAAAACAGTAACTGGTATAATATAAGGGTATTCTGGTCTTTTTTCTAGAAGTCATGAGAAGTCAGTATGGTTCCCAACAGACTTCCAGCACAAAAGTACTTCTGCCAGTACTTCACAGAGTTGATTGCCAAACGCCCTTTCTACACAGAATTACTTTTCCAGCTCCTCCATAGAGTACTTCAGCTCCTGTTCTTTGGAAGAGTAGTTCTGCTCCTGGTATCCAAACAGGCCCTTAGCGTCATAGTAATTGTACTACTAGATGCACTACTGAAGAATTGGTAAGGGATGATGAAATTGGTGTACAATGTGAACCCAGTTACCCACCTACTAATCAATCTAAACCTTTTTTCTTTTTTCAGAAGGATGATTGTATTGAAATGGAGGAATCCCCAAAAAAATTGTTCAACAGTCTTCAGATTTTGATAAAACCTTCTTAGGACAGAAATACAAACACCACTCCCCTTCTCGTACGAGGAAAGTCTTATATAAATACTAAATCATCAAAGAACCCACTACATTCTTTGATCTTTGATGATCACTTGAACAATGAAGTGTTGATAATTAGAACAATAGGTTTATCTCCTCTTTGCAAATGTTATGTGGTTTCTCTGTTTCCATAGGCCATACCAAATAGCAAATGGGGACATTTTCGATAAGACGTGACCTCTGAGAAAGAAGACAGAGAAACCAACCCTTAGGAACCTTTGAAACAGATATCGTCACATTCCAATGTGTGCTGAAAATGGAGAAACAAAACCTCCAAACTTGCATTTCCCAATGAAAATGGAGGAGAAAATGTGCAGTTACTAATCACTCATGTTGCACAGGTTGCAAAAGTTCACAATAATCTTTTTGTTTGTTTAATTAGGTCATCAACATTTAGATCTTATTCAAAGCAGAAGTTTAAAACATAGACATTATCTTTGAGCCCCACATTATAGAAGCTAGAAACACTAATCTAGAAGTTCTATCCAAGGCAGCATAAGAAGATAATTGGGAAGCTGCTATCACAATTCCATTTCCACCATTTCTTTTCCTCCATGTTGAGGAAATAGAGACCCCCTTCAACACTAGGAAGCAGACTAGACATGGAATCCACTTCCCAATTGCGTGGATATTTTTTCTAAAGCCAAGCCTCCATGACAAGTTGCCATATTAATAATTGAACTCCCTCCAAAAAATGGATTGTATGGTCCAATACAGAGAACAAGCCCAGGTAAGCCTATTTCAAAGGAACCTTCTTGCTCCAAGTGTCCCCCAAGAATCAAATCATATCCCATTTGACCACCTTGTACCAAAAGCCTTACTAAAATCAAGAACATACCATTATAAATCCCACCCAAATCCAGGTTCCAAACTACCAAACTTCTAAAGTTGTTTACCCAAAGAGAGTTGTATTCATGACTTTGAGCTTCCTAATCCCCAAACTTCACTCCTTGGGCATGCAAACCATTCTCCAATCCACTAAGTAGTACTTGAAAGAGTTTCCACTACGATTCCAGAGGAAGTCACTAATCATCTTCTCCAACCTTTTCACAATGCAGTGAAAACATGAAATGCATAGAAAAGCTAAATAACCGAGGTCATTTTCCCCCTTTGGACTAGAAACTAAGGGTCTGTTCTTTACAGATGCCAGCTCTAGCTCTAGAAGCTGGTTTCTGGAAGAAGCAGAAGCCCAAAGCCTGAAAAGCCACATCTAGTAGAAACTTGTTCATTACAAAAGCACATGAGTCGGAAATTGATGTTCGTTTTATAGCTTTTTATTGCTGGATTCTAATAAAATGATCAGAATACCCTTAATGTTGATAATGCACCTAAAATGCACAAGAAATTAGTAGAATACCTTAATAAATATATAATTACACTAAATATATATAAATATAATAAATTTATATTAAAAAATTATAAAAATAATTATTTTCAATTTAAATAAATTTATAAATTTTATAATTCTATTGAAATTTCGGCAACATCTCCTCTTAAAAATGAACATATGATAAAGAAAATATTTGCATAATACACAATCCTACATCCACATACAGATGAAGTGTGTTTTGATAATAAAGTAGGATGATGAATTACTTTTGATCTTGGTAGTAAAGATGAAGGGTATTTTGGTAATTATTTTTTATTTTTTAAGGTTAAGTTTGGTTGAAAATTTGATTAAAGATGAAGGGTATTTTGGTAAAGATGAAGGGTATTTTAGTAATTCCCTTTTATTTTTTAAGGTTAAGTTTGGTTGAAAATTTGATTAAAAATGAAGGATATTTTGATAATTGGTAAAGATGAAGGGTATTTTAGTAAAGATGAATGGTATTTTGGTAATTTCTTTTTATTTTTTAAGGTTAAGTTTGGTTGGAAATTTGATTAAAGATGAATGGTATTTTGGTAATTCCCTTTTGTTTTTTATGATTAAGTTTGGTTGAAAAGTTGATTAAAGATGAAGGGTATTTTTGTAAAAATTAAGGGTATTTTGGAAGAAGGGTATTTTAGTAATCTCATTTCATTTTTTAAGGTTAAATTTGATTAAAGATGAAGGGTATTTTGGTAACTACACTAGAGCCATTTTACGTTTTTGGCTTCCTGCAAAAGCTATTTCAAGAAGCCCTTCTTGAGCGACTTCTTTTAGGAACTACTTTTGGGTTTCAATTGAAATCCATAGGAGCTAAAAAAGCCCAAACGAACATCATTTATCTGGCTTTTTTGGCTTAAGTGCAGGAAAAGCAAAAAAAGCTGACTCCTGAATCCCAAAAGAACATGGCCTAAACTTCCACAAAGCTAATCTTTTCCCAAGTTTCTCCATAACCCCGTATAGCTTGGAACAATGGCGTAACCCCAAAGGAAGGCTAAGATATGTCTCTGGGAAGAGGCCAACACAACCCAGCTTACCTACGAAAACCTTTTTGCCACCTGCCCCACTTCCAAATACTTTACTTTTGGCTAAATTCAATACACAAGCAAACAATCACCTTAAAACAATAGAAGATGGATTCTAAGCCAAGAATGTGAAGCACTTGTGAAAATCAAGTTGTCATATGCAAATTGCAATTGGAAATTGAATAGCCTCTTCCTTGAAACTAATTCCTTCCAAATCGCTGGTATCAACCACTCTCACCATCATTTTACTAATTGCCTCCACCACTACTATAAACAGAAATGGAGATATGGGATCCCCTTGCCTCAACCACCTGTAAACTTCTAAAAGTAACTTGCAAGAGACCCAAAATGCACCTCTAAATCTATCTTCTTCCTTTAGACTGAATTCCAAACTCCCAATTTGATAATCAAGAAAGCCCCAATTAATATGGTAAATGTAATTTCCATCTTAATTTTGCCCACAATTACTAAAACTTCGGATCTCACTCATGAACTGTTGTACTCACAAGCCCAAGAATTTGTCCTCTCTTTTGAAGGCACCTTCACTATAAAAATCATTGGAGTTGTTAGTATTGGCAAATATTTCGGATGTAGATTGACCTCTATTCGAGTTCTCATACTAGTTCTACATGATATCTTCTAACTCTACTAAATACTTTTGGCAAGCTCGATGTAACTTCCTTCCCTAGAATTTTATGTCTACTATCTTCTTTCAAAAGAACGATTTTCTCAAATGTTAGGTTTGAGGTTGGGTTTTTATTTTTTAAGGGGTATCTGGTGGTTGAACATAATTTGATTACATGAGTTTTGGATAGTTACCGAGTTGGGTTTGTACCTGAGCCTATGTCTGGGGTAGCGCCATGTTGTTGGTCCAAAGTGAGCATTTCACCCAAATTGTCTTTTCTTGAGTATTCAAGAATGTGTTCTTGGATGTTGGAGAAGTTGGAATTGGGTGGTTACATGTCACCATAATAGACATAATAGTCATTTTCAATTTACGTATAGTAGTAAATGCTTGGGTGGTGCAATCATTCAGAACCATTATTTGAGTCACTAGACATTAGAAATACTTTATTACGTTCCTCTTTTCTTAACAATGACAATGTCATTTTTACTCATGAGAAAAAGGCCAATGCATGTAAATCTTAAGTCAAAGAACTAATTTAAGAAACATAGCTACTAAAGTTGTGTAACTGTTCACCCTCTTTTGGATCCATGTTTGAATCCTTTAGAGTTTGAGATGTGGGGTATTACTTCCTCTTGTTCTTCAGGACCTTCAAGGCAACCAATTCAAGAGACATTAAGAGGTAGACAGTGGCCGAGTTCTTTTCCCCTTGTTCCCATTACAAGGATAATTGATCAAAGATCCAACCTCACAAGGAATGGAGTAATTCCTTGGATTTTCTTGCAAAGCATAAAAAATGAACTTTTTGGTTTAAATCCCTAATTCTAATGGCTTTAACTACATTAATTTTCTAGAAAATGAAATTACAAAGAAAAGTCTAAGTAACTTCTTACTAAAGATAGAAGGATTAGAAGGAAAGAGAGAGATCCAATAATTCCGTGGTGTGAATTTGACAGAGTTTTCCCTTCACAGTTTCTCATCTTCTTTTTTTTTCCTTCCCCCCCCCCCCTTTTAGACTCGTAGAGGGAATTAGTTACAAAAAAATTACAAAAATAGGCTTTAAAATCAACAAACTGCTTTTGTTGACTGCTCTTGATGGAGCAATCAAAAATTGCTTTGCAATTTGCTTTTTACAATTTCCCCTGGAATTTCTTCAATTTTGTTCTAGGACCATTCTAATTTTCTTGTGCATTTATTAATGACCAAAAATGTGCCTTATTTTAGACACAACATTGTGGGCCAAAAGCATTGTACGACATAAAGTCCCATTGATACTTACCTGCCAGAGAGAAGCTCAAGGGTAAGCATCAGACCAAAATGTATATTATTATTCCCATTGAAATCAAGATTGGTGAAGCAAAAGAGATCCAAAGAACCAAGAGCAATGGGCAAGAATTTTAGGCCCATCAGAAGCTACCCCATTTGAATTAGTCCAATGAAGATGCAGGCCCAAAGGTAAGGAAAGCCCAATACAAGTAGTCTATTGGCCATATCGTGCGAGTCAATACTATAGTAAGTGTGACTAGGTCGAAGCCCACAACACAGTTTAAAAAAGTCCAAAAGAGCTCATGATCACACTATGCACATCTTGAGGATATTTTAAAATTTTGTTTAGAAGGGGTAAAATATCTTGTTTGGTCATCTTTTTTACTTCAAATGCTAAGCCCTTCTAATATCATGCACCTTCAAATCTTATTTCCATTATCCAATAGAGTCCATTGTATTTGATTTCACTGTCCAAATCGTTTTCTGTTTCCATCTTCTCTATTGTCGAAAACTTGCCCTTTGTCTTCATCAACACGCTTGCCTTAAGTCGTTCAAAATCTTTCATTGCTTTGCCTCAAACCTTAGTTCTTAACATGTAGTTTACGGTAAAAATTGGTGGAACTCGGTTTTTGTTGTGTGATGAGTAATTGGGAACATGAAAAAGAAGAAAAAAAAAATGAGAATATAAGGTTCATGGGTTGAATCATTAGGGGCCATTATATGGTGTTAGGGGGGTCGTAAAGGGTTGGAGATGTGAAAACGATGAAAAAATAAAGAAAATCAGGGTTGAAATTGTGAAAAGTAGGTGAAACCGAAAAATGGTTATTTTGGAGAAGACGAATCAGAGCGAGCGGAGAAGTGGGAGAGAGCGAATGGAGAATGTGAAAAAAGCGAGTGCACAAAATATGTTTGATGAAATACCCCACAAAGCGTGTGCGATCGCTCTTTAAAAGCAATTATGATCGCTTAAAGAGTGATTTTGCTTGCTCTAGTTAAAAGCAATTGTATTTTACTAGAGCAATTGCTCCACGTTAAGAGCAATTGATAGAAGCTATTTCTTGAATTTTAAAGCCTATTTTTGTAATTTTTCTTTCTAGTCCCCCTATTTATAAGGTCACTAAGGGGGAATTAGTTACAAAAAATTACAAAAATAGGCTTCAAAAATCAAAAAATAACTTATGTCGTTTGCTCTTAATGTGGAGCGATCACTTTAGTCAGAGCGATTAGAAATTGCTTTGCACTTTGTTTTTTACAATTTCCCTTAGAATTTCTTCAATTTTTTTTTTTTTTTTTGGGACCATTCTAATTTGCTTGTACATCTATCAATGACCAAAAATGTCTTATTTTAGACACAACATTGTGGGCCAAAAGCATTGTACAACTGTTATGTCTCTATATAACACAATATAAGACTCTTTATAAAGATTATTGACTTGAAATCGGGATACTTTGCCTTTTCGAACAGCATCCTTGGTTAAATTTTCCTTTAGAATAAATTACATCAATATTTCTAAAAAAGGATCATGTCTCACATATCAAGGGACCAAAAGTTTAAATGATACTTAATGAAATTTTATGGAATAGAACTTGAATGATATAAAGTTCCATTTTGCCTCAAAATGTTTCAGACGTCTCAATCTTGTTGAGTGTTATGTTATCCGCCTCCACTCCCGGGTGTCACTTGCTCATGTATCGTACCCCAATTCAACTTGTGACCCTCTATATTCATAGTTGCACCTTCCCCATCAGATTGGTCTTTTGGGGTGAATGGTTTGTCAACAAATCTTAGGGGTGATCAAAATGAAAACATTGGGACTATTATCTGGTTTGCTTTGGTTTGTCTTGTAACATCTTGCTCACTTTTCAGCTGACTGAAGTTTGAGACATCCATGAGACCAAAAGCCTGAACCCTGATGCACTCTTGAGGGTTTGGTACAACTCTAGGACCCTTTCTGGATGGTTATGTTGACATTAGATCACATTCTTTGTTTAAATGGGTTTGTTGCTCATTGGTAGCTTCATTCATGATTATTCAAGGAACAAAGGAGCATTCTCTTTCATGATTCCACATAAAAGTTTTGACCCTTCCTCTCTCCACTTAATGTCTATAACATTATGGATTTTAGGTAAGAAAATACCTCGAGAAAGGAATGGTTGATTTGCCACTTTTCATTAGATGACTTCTTTGACTGCCACTTTCCACTTCATTTCATTGTTCACTATGTTTCTGGATGAATAATGTGTGTGGAAAATTTGTTATAGATATCACACGTCTAATGACTTTAGCTAAGTTGTCATGTTGAGATGAAGTAATCACTTATTATTTCTATCACCTTGACTATTCTAATGATGTTTTAATTGCCATTACACTAGGAAAGCATTTATGTTAGTAAGCTTTCTCAAACGACTATTTATTTCAACTATATGCCTAATCTTATTTAAGCTAACTGGGATTTCAATAAGCTTATTGATTTGCTCATTAATTTTTTATCTATGTATCAAATTGTGGTCATTTCTCGATTGATCAGTGTATATTCTCTCATTCCTTCTTAATTGAAGGTGTATAAATATTTAAATTGCTTTAACTTACATGGTATAATCTTTATTCCTCCATTGTTAATTTTATAAGACTCAGATAGTTTTCCACGTTGTAGAATGCCTTGGACTTGTGGAGCTCTCTCTACAGGTAGGGAAAACTTGGGACATAATAAACTTGTAAGAACATGGAAACTTGACATAGATGAATTAATTTAATGATTTTGTTAAACTGATTACTGAAAATGTAAAAGATGAGAAATTAATTATTTGTTTGTAACCTATATAACAGCCTATAGATGTAATACCTTATATAAAAATTGTCATGACTAACTATTCCCATTGTTCCATCCCAGTACCAATATGATACAGAGGGTTATGTACCAAAACAATTCATTGGTGAATGGTGATATTTTTTATCTAAACATCACATTGTTATCTTATTGAGCATTAATCAAAGTTTAGTCTAATGTATCTTGTCCTTGAGTGTAGGTGCCAACTTAGGACTTAGGAGTGTTGATCCCACGACCTGGGTAACCCGTGGAACCCACTTGCATGCTAATCACTAATCCCTTGCTTGCCTAGCGAAGAAAGAAAAAGTGTCAACTTGTATCTTAATTTTCTTAGTGTATTGTACCTTCTGTAGTGGCATTTCTTATTCTATCAGCCTATTAACAACCTAGCGATGCTGAGGTTTTAAACTATGGCCACATTGAATCATAATTGAGTTGGGTGAGTCATTGAGACATGCCAAAACTCTTGAAATTTGTCTGAATCAGGGCTCATCACCTGAATTCAGACTTGGTAATCCTAGAAATTGATTGACTTGGCCAAGTCGTATCTTGGCTCTGGCTTTTCCAACTGTGCTCTACCATGCTTTTTGTTGCAACTATGTTTTCACTGTAATGTGTTGGAAAGTGAGGTATTTAATTTAATTTTGGAGTATATATTCTCATATTTTCTTCAGATGCGTGATGCATTTGGAATCCGATGAAGGGGTTTACTACAAGACCATGCATAACATATAGTTCTTGGTTGATTAGATCGTATATATTGTTTATTCTCTCAAGCTCATCATTAGAACCTGTTTAACATTTTAGGAAATGGTCAGACTGGTCACTGCAACCAGGGAAACAACATGTACCTCTTTCCAGGGTCAGTTTTTCTTATTTGTAGTCAGGCTATCCTATCTAGTTCTTTGCTTCATCTTTGAACTAATCTACTTGATCATGCAGGATAGGGCTCGGTACTCTTTTATCTGGCTCTCGAATCATTTCTGATGGTATGCTACAGGCCGCAGCTGAATGGTAACTTTCCAATATAACTCCATTCTGCCTAAGCTACTGAAACCTAGGCTTGAGAACACTTTTTTTCTTAATTGATATTTTCATCGTTGCCGCCTTTCCTTTTGAAAATCATAGCTTGGCGGCATATATGAAAGAAGACGAGGTTCTTAACGGGGTCATTTATCCTTCAATATCCAGGTTTGTGACATGGAAACTCCTTTTGTAGTTCAACTGTACAAACCAAATGCTTGCGTGTTGATGTGTTTGATATGTGTAGCATCCGTGACATAACAAAGGAGGTAGCTGCAGCAGTGGTGCAAGAAGCTATAAAAGAGGATCTAGCAGAAGGGTATCGTGACATGGATGCTCGGGAGCTCAGGAAACTAAACCAGGTTTTTGTGTTTTTGCATGCAATACCTCAAACATTTACAGATTCATTTATCTACTTGTTAATTTTCTTCTCTTTGACATGTCGATACATTTATTTATCTAAACATAATTAACGAAAATTGGAGAAACAATCACCATTGGAGCCAAGGTTTCTTAGAGGGTAACCAAGTGAAAGTTCTTACAAGTTGCTAATCCGAGCAACTTAAACTTGTAGAAGGAACTAGATTTACTCAAGAAAATATGTAAAATATTTTGTTCTTGATGCTACATTTAATAACTCTTGTACATTTTTTATAGACCTCTTAGCAAAAACTAGAAGGATCTATAAAGTCTACTCTAGTCAGACTAGAAGACCACAAAGTACTTCCCTAGTTCAACTAATTCATATCATTAATTATCAACATAGAAGACTCAATTGCTCGAACAATTTCTTTCCTTATTTAACTAACTAAAGTTTTCCAGAAAAGAATTTAGTACACTTTGAAATTACCAAATTAGGAATCATAACAAGCTCTGGAAATAACTAGTTGAAGCACAAAGAACAATGTTGTTTGACCAGAAACCTTTGAGCTTCTCGATGATGGCCTTATGTTGATCTGATTAAACTGGCTTCTTAAACAGTACAAGTAGATTCTCCAAGCTTGCACATATTGACAAATCAGCCTAACCCAATGGTCAGATATTGATCTTATTTCTAAATAAGACTCTTGCTTTCTAAAAATCAGTTAAGCTGTCACCTTTTTCTTCACCTTATTAAATTTAGTAGTTTTCTGAAATGTGTTTGCATCAATGATATATGGTTTGGGTCTTATTACCATAATTATATCAATATATATCATTGTAGTGATTTAGTGTAGATTAAAGCACCATACCTCTTATTCTACTCAACCAAGTTAGATGGCCATAACCATCTGAGATTATTGAATGTGATGTAGATGGTTTTGATTATCTCGTTGATTTCTTTTTCGTGTGTGTGTGTGTGTGCGCGCCAATGCTTGCATGTCAAGGCTTTGGCTATTGAAGCACCTTGCCTCACACCTGTAAAAAAGTTGGATTGAGAAGTCCCAAACTAGGATCTGAGCAGACATAAAGGCTTGATGGTATTTCTCCAATTGTATTATTTGTCTCACTTTAATGTCGACAAATTGCAGGAGGAAATTGCAACCTATGTGAAAAACAACATGTGGAGCCCCGCCTATCCAACGTTGGTATTTAAGGAGGATTGAACTCCTCTCTTGCATCCATTCCTAAGCCATCTGTTCACGGGAGAAGCGAGAAAGATTCAGTCATGAGCATTGCTGTTAAATTCCGTTGTATCATTATATTTTGATTCATAAGCTGGATCATTAACCGTTTGGCAAGTGATGTAGCAGCCATGTATGTATGCCTTGCAGTGTCTGTTCCATGCTAATCATGGATTGTGGGGGTCCCCATTGTATTATTGAAGACTTAACACAAAGTTAGGCCAAGTGAGTTGATTTAACTTACAGTTTTCATGGTTCAACACAGTTTTAGTTCACGGATCTAGATTAAGGGAAACTATCTCTACGAGAAGGCTGTTTCAAAATCTTGGGCCCCTTCAAAATTTCAATTGGCAGTCCTTGGGCCAACAGGTCCCATGAATCAGCTTGCACATCCAAAAGCTTGTTTGCTGGTTTTGACTTGTTTAATTGAGAACTTTTGTGCTTTTTACTGATCAAAATCTATTAAATGATTGTCTGATAAATCAAAATGACTTTGGCGTGTACATTGTGAGTTCTCCTACAATTTCTCTTGCTTCTATTGGATAGAGAAAATGGCTACTTCTATGACTCATATGCCTCTATGGTTTATTAAACTGTATTAGTTGAATGGTACTGAATCATCCAATGGTCAAGATTTCACCTTTCTTGAAGTGAAATTTGTCGAAATCACATTTTGAGTTGTGTGCTACATGGTGTGAATTTCTAAATGTCTGAATAGTTAGGTCATCTCTATGCTTTGGGTTCACCATATATACCAGGGTGATGCAATACAATATATTTGGAGCCAAATACAATAATCCAGTGAATAAGATGTACCACAGCAACATACTTAATTTGGTAGGCCTGATCTATTCACCTGGACGTCAAAAATAAAAAAAATGTATGGTATGATGGTTTGGGGAAGTTCGCTGTCTGGCTATCCTGCAATGTCAACTACAAGCAACGAAAAAAAAAAAATCTGTGAGGTTACTTGTAGGAAATGAATTAATAACATGTCAAACTTGGACAAGTGCATTGAGGCACTGATCGTATGTCGTTAACATTTAATTTGTATCAATTCACGTTACCTTACGCTACTATAAAAGTAGGATTTGAAGGTAATATGGAAAGGGAGACACTACGTGGATAATCATAGCTTTGTAGAAATTTTTTCTTATGTTATGGTTGATCTTTCCTTTAAGCCATCTTCCATGCCCTTGCACCACTCTTGTTATTTATTTGTATTTAATGTGATAGTGTGATTGAATGATAAATATTTTATTTTAGATGGAAATCAAAGTCACTGAACTCAATTTAACATGCATTCATGTTTGTTTTCAATTTATCATATTGAAAAAATATTGATCACGTACGATAACATCAATTGTCTCTGTCACCAGTGATCAATCATTCATGAAGCCCACATTTAGGCACCCATAATCAAACCCGTCCGACACATATTTTCAGGCTTGGATCGGGTTCATAAGAAACCATAACGAAACTAGATAATAGAAGTTGAAGAAGAGACAAATAGATAATAGAAGAACGAAACAAAGAAAAGGTTCTATTTTTAAATAAATAAACATATATATATTCTCGGATTGGTTCGGTTCTATTATACCCCTAATTCGGATTTGAACAAAATCAATCGGATTTTTTTATATACAATCCACACTCGAACCAAACCATGCTCAATCCGATACTTCGGATTAGTTTGGTTCTTGGATTGATTTGGTTCTATTATACCCTTAATCTGGAATCGAACCAAATCAATCGAATTTTTTTATATACAATCCGCACCCGAACCAAACCATGCGCAATCTGAACCAATCCAATCCAAAAGGCTTCGGATTGATTCGATTCTCGGATTTACCCAATCCAATGTGCACCCCTAACCGAACCTATAAGCTTTGGTTCCGGTTCGAGTTATTTTATAAAGACCGTACCCATACTCATAGATTTGGGTATATTTAAATACACTAGATTTTTAAATGATTATATACTTATATTTAAAAATACTTTAGTTCAAAAAAAATTCGTAGCTTTTTTAATTACATAAATAGTTTAGTTTCTAAAGTAAAGTTTAAAACTGTATAAATATATAAATTTTACATTAGAAAAATGTAGGAAAATATATAGTTTAAAATTCAAAATATTTATACTCTTTTAATTTAGAAGTATAGTTTATTTATTTTTTTAACAAAACTATTATAACGTAAAAAATATTAGAAAAAAAAAATTAATTATATTGTAACAAATCTCAATATGCATTTTTATTAATTTCAATTATTCAATGTACATTATTGACATTACAAATTTGATAGATTATTACATATATGAGAATTGAGATTATGGTGAGGAATTGCATGACAATAGTATGAGTACATTCCAACTAGGATGGCATCCATTGTTACAACCTTAGATTGTAGTCTTTGATTATCATATACAAAAGAGTCTCTTCCACTTCCCTACCAAATCTCTCTATATTCAGGGATCGAAGAGATTATGACAAATCATGTGTCACCAAGAAATCTCTTGATAAAGCACCTAAACTATAAGACAAGTAAGCCTTTCCATACCATACAAGTGCACAATGAGCCCAGCCAAAAGGGTTTGGATAAGATATGCCAAATTCCACCATGTACACAGTAGCCAACATCTTGAGGCGGGGTGCTCTGACGATGCGAAGAGAAAATAAAGGTGAGTTTGCTATGTTGGACGGACGAAAAGTTGCAACAAGACGGGTGGTTCAATGGGACTACGGCACGGGGGGATCGGGGACTTTGAAGATCAAATCATAACAAAGAACAAAAGAGATGAGAGATTAATCTAATTAGAGGCAGATTGGACATCAACCGATTCGATATGGTCAATCTCCTAAACCCAAAAGGATTTTGATTAGTTTTCTTTTTTATATGTAAAACCAAAATACATGTGTTTATAGATAAAAATCAACTAATCCTGATCCTATTTAAATTCAAATTAATTATTTTCCAATCGTAATCCTAATCTCAACTAACAATACTATTATGTAACATGACCTATTGTATTACTGTACACTCTACCATTAATATCTAGGTACGTAATTTTCACCCCTCTTGAAATCGACATTGTCATCAAGGTCGAGCCCTCTTGGACCCCAAATCGCAAAGGAAGGAATTACATCCATCTTAACACTTTTCTTGTAAGTTACTTGGCTCTTGAAGTTGATGACATCCTCACAAATAGTATATTGAATCTTCACATCTTGACATTTCTAAAATAGTTGACTTGAATATACACCTTAAATATGATTGAAAACACAAAATTCACTATTTAATGTTCTTCAAAAATATCAATTGCATCAATGTTGCCTTTATTCATAGTAGAACCATCTTGTCTTCAATATGTTTGGTGATGTTAACATTTTTTCTACTTCTAGGACGATGATTGTAAGGAATGATCTAAGACTAATCCTTCACTACTTAATTCAATCTACTCCATGACGTAATCTTCTTCAATTGTATCTGAATATAGTGATAGAAATCAATAACATGTAGTCCAATTGACCTACACGATTTTTAGTTTTTTAACTTGTACAAGGATTCTATATAAAGAAGAGATGTCAATACTAACTGAAATCCCAATTTGATTAGAATTAGAAATACTCTTTAAGTCTTAGGAGGAAACCTTTATGGATAGGAATCCTACTAAAAGAGGATATTTAGACCCTTTATTTCCATTTATTTAAATGAATCAGCATCCTATAATAGATAGACACAAAATGTGTGAAGAGATAGGATTTTGAATTGTGGTGATCTCCATCAATCACTAGAGTCTTCGCTAATCCAACATAACAAAGAAAGAGAAGGTGAGTTTGGAAATTAGAGAACACGTGGAAAAAGGTTCACGACTTGGGGATTTATGCACATCGGATCATTGGCACGTGGATTACGAAAGGTACACCCCCAACATAATCTTGGATCATCGATTTAACTTATGGCATAAGGTAAGTACTCTAATCTTTGATCTTTAGGAACATGAATAGGTTTTTTAAGATATATGAATGATTCTTGATCTTGAAAAATTATAGATTAATAGTTATGTAGATAAATATTTAGAATGATTTGAATCTCATATGTGGTATCAGAGCGTAGATTGTTGAATGTCTATATTTTGGATCAAAGTCTATTCATGCGTGATTATTATTATATTGTCTGGATTCCTTTTGAAATCTTGTAGAAACTCTATGGTTATTAAACCCACAAATTTTAGATTTTGTTTTGGGTATCAAATCTATAAATTTAGATTTCATTTTGGGTACTAAAATCATAAATTTAATATTTCGTTTTGGGTATCATACCCCATATATTTCAAATTTTATTTTGGGTTCTAAACTCATAAATTTCAGATTTTGTTTTGCATATTAAACTCATAAATTTCATATTCTAATTTGGGTTTTATAAGCCTATAAATCACATATTTCGATTTTAGTTTGGATCTTATAGACGTATAATTTTATATTTATGATTAACAATTGACAAAATATGTAAATATTATATTTGGAATAATCAATAACTTTATTCAAATCATTAATAATTTGTTTCTTGAGTATTGTTAATTTTCTTATTACCATTGTTTTAATATTTCTTGCTCATTAAGTTTTCATAATTGTGACCATACAATAGTTATATGCAATATTATTATTGGAATATTTTAAAAATAACATAAAAGTTTAATAATTATTATTGGTCAATTCAGATTACATAAATTTTATTAATTTTGTAGTTGTCAAAATAGCCTAAATTAGTAAAATTTATAAAATATTTAATTATATCAAACTTTGGTCATTGAAGTGTCATTAAAGAATAATAATATTTACAATGACATAATCAATTAGTTAAATGAGATTAACCTAAAGGAAAATTTGATTTAACTAAATAAAATCAGGTTAAGATAATATAATCTATATGAATTTAACAGAATTAGGATAGGGTACCCAAAGGTAGCAAAACTGACTCAATAAATTATGTAAATTATATTAATCTTATGGGATAACCTAATTACACTATTACCTTAAAAATGAGTAAATAATAAATATACATAATTTAACCCAAAAGATAAATTTAAGTGATATTAATAAATTCATCATTATCAAATAAAATTCAAGGTACTTATTAAAGTATTGTCCTTGTTTAATTTTAATTTCTGATTTGTTGCACTCTTATGCTTTTAGCATCTTGATCTTTATCGAATTAATTTTTTTAGAATAGTATGAGCACATCCAATTCACTCTAGGTGTTCAAGATCTTGACCTAACATTTATTTTTGAAAAACCTACAGATCTTACTGAGAACAGTAAGGTAGAGTAAAAGAATTTCCTTCATGATTAGAAAAGATCAAATAGGCTCAATTTAATGTTTTTATGAGGATAACGATCGCTAAAAATATCAACATATCTCTACCCCCAACTGATAGTGCATATAAGCATCTGAAGAGTATGGAAGAAAATTTTAAATTTGATGACAAATTACTTGTAGGCACTTTGATGGCTGAGTTGAAGACTATGGAGCACGATAGGGCACGGGGAATTCATGATTATATTCTTAACATGACTGACAGACTGCGAATTAAAAATTAAAAATCACCTCGCAAATCTTGCATAATTTACATAATTAAAATTTAATATTTAAGATTATCTTTTAAGTTTTAACATAAGTGATCATATATGCGAAATCTATCAAATTTTTCATCCTAATCTCACATCACCTTAGGTGATACTGCACTTCTCCTTCCTCATGTAGCCCATATTACAACAGGACTCGAGATAATCTATTGTCAATCGAATTGTTTCATGCATCGATCCACGGGATGGTATAAGATAGTATGTAAAAAAAAATTACTCATGATCAGTATGCATATATAGGGTTTAGAAAACTTAAAAAAAAATAAACAAATTATTAAAAGGATTAAATGTAAAAACTAATAATAATAATAATATATAAAATTTTCAATTAAACATATAAATAAAAAGTATTTGTTTTTATCATAAAAGGAAGAAGAAAATCTAACTACGTTCGATATGGTAAGTCGTTATGACGCGGATCTCCAATATATGTCCTATTAGGCTGTATTCATCTACATGATTGAGGGAATATAACATCCTGGTTCTTAAGTATGGGTTTGCCAATTGGCAATCACTTGTGTGTTCATACTTGTAATAATGGTGTATATCCCATAAGTCTTGATGACCGTTTTTGCTCATTGCTTGCAAATTTACTAAGAGCATAATACAAATAAGCAAGAATAACGGCATCCCAAGCATAACAAGATGTAATAGATAAATTTCTAAATAAATGTAGTAAGCTATTATCAATACTCTTACCATATGCATAAGGAAATAATGTGGCTCCACACAATGCCAATGGATAGGCACGACTATAATGATGTACATGATATAAATGTAAAATATTAATAGATAATATCAAATTTATATATATATATTAATATTTTTATAATAATAAATAATTAAATTTTACCTCATGCTTAAATATTTTTCTATTTGACCATCTCTCAAATGTATCATGTAACCATGTAATGATAATAGTACCAAATTAAGAACTTCTATAAAAAAAAAAAAAGTAAAATTCCAAGACACTTATAAATGAGATCGGGATAATCGTCTATCACCGTACGCAACACAATAACAGGATACCTGTCAATCCTAGGTTCTAGACAATGAAGAGTGTCCTTAAATGTGATTGTCCTCTCTCCAAATGGAAGGTGGAACAACAAGTTTGTGGTCAAAATCTCTTAGCTAAAGCATAACACAGACAAGAATCGTGATGTTGCCACTTGATGCGCTGATAATGTTCAAAATCAGTAGTAACAACAATGACCTCTTGCAGACCACTAATGTCCCAATCTTTAAAAATTTACGAATGATATTGCAGTTATAAAGGATAATCGTAATCAATCTGCATTAATATAAAATTAATTATTAAAAAATTATATAACTCTAATAAATTTTCATTATTAATTTTTAAATGTAAAATTCTAACATGTCTCATACAAATATCACTCGATATATAACCCTGATGATCGTTTATAATATTGTCTATAATCAAACCTTTATGAATGTGTACGTCATTAGTTATCATCTATTTCAATAAAAATAATTATATAAATAAACAATTAAACATTTATTTTACTTATTAAATTATTAATAAATATCTTTATCTAAATCTCGGATCAAGATCATGATAATCTAAATTATGATAATGAACCATCAAGATTTTGATCATGATCTAAAACTTGATGTTCAAGATCATGATCATGATCATCAATTAGTTTAGTTCATGATTAATAATTTTGATCATGATCTAGATTATGATCAAGATCGTGATATAGATCTTGATAATCAAGGTGATTATCATGAACATCAATTAATTTATTTCATGATTAATAATTTTAATCAAGATCATGATCTAGATCTTGATGATTAAGATTTTGATGATCAATATCTTGACCTTGATGATCTAGATCTTAATCACATTTTGTCTAAAAAATATGTATGTAACACACACCTTTTGAAGTTTTGCTTCGCTGGAGGAGGTGGAGGAGGAGCAAGAAGAAGAAGGAGGAAGGAAAAGAAACTGAAAAAGAAGAAAGGAGGGAAACCAGGAGAAGTGAAGAAGAAGAAGAAGAAAAAGAAGAAAAAGAGAATTCGATCAGAAGGTACAAAATATTTAAGCAATTTAAGTGTCAAAATTTTATTTTTTTAATAAAATTGAATTTCAGTGCTTAAAGTACCGAAATTTTATTAAAAAAAAAAAAAAACAAACTTCGAGACTTGAAGTGTCGATTTAGATTTCTTTTGGTGATTAACAAAATATGTTATTTTTTTTTATAAATACTTTTTATTTTAAGTTTTTTTACTTATAATTTTTCCTATTATCTATCATACAAAACAAGGTTTTTATTCCAGACATAAACACAATCTACGGTATGAGATGAATTTGGAAATATCTAATGGTCTAGATCATTTCCTTCATAAACTAACCTAACTAACTAGAACCCTCTCTCTTTCTCAAGATCATGTTGGTTCCAAAGGTAACCACTCATAGCCACCCAATATCTCCCTCTCTATCTATAAGCACACCAAATCACACTAATATTTAAATGTTAGATGACAAATTAATAATTAAAGTGAACCAAAAAATCCAAAGAAGAAAAAAAAAAAAAAAACAAAAGAAGGTAAAGCAATGGGTACTCAAATAATATCCAAATTAGAAGATCCCGTTATTAGCTTTTGTCGATTGTGATGGCTCCATATTTTATCGGTGTGTTACATAATCATTGGATTTTTAGATCTAAAAATCCCGACCTGCAAGATTTCCATCACGAGACCAAGTCGTAAAGTTTTGGAGATCTATGAGGAATTTATTCTTAGCTTGGTTATTCATTTTCTTATTATTATTTGATATATTTGATATCAAGTGATTCTATAATTTCTATCAACATCTTTATGGTTTAACTAAGTGTTTGTAATGGTATGACTTTTCTTTTATTTTTTATTTTTTATTTTTGAAATTATTTACACAAGAGCCAAAATGTATAAGCCAATTTTTTTTGTTTAGAGGGCTTTTACAAGTTTTGTTTCTGGAGTGTCTGTTTCTGGTATTTGCATGTGTGAAGAAATTCACAACATAAGGCTACCTATATATGAAGTTTATTATTTTAGGAATATAAAAAAGAGGAGTGTGGTGGGCTTAATGAACAATTACAATGGTGTATACGATGGTTGGTCACGAGTTTGATATGTGATAATGGGTGATGAATCGGATTTTGATTATGTGGTTTTTTCATGATTCACTCTAAAGATCCACTCTTGTATGTGTGATCTTGCACCAACTCAGACATTCAATTGAGTCAATTAAAAATTTGTTAAGTCAAATTAAAATCTTAACCGAGTTTAAAAGTATATATATTTTTATTGTTGTTTTCTAAAATACAAATATGCCTATTAATACTTAAGATTTAAAAATATCTTGAAGTATTTAATGAGTTAAACATTACTATATTTATCTAACTCATCCGAGTTGAATCGTGAGCCATCAACTTGACGACTCTATATCCTTTGACAATTTTGAACTTTTTAATTTCTTTAATTAGTTAGTCAGGTTTGAAATATTTGTTATTTAATTTTTTCACAATTTTTTTACGAATTTAATTACACCTTCAATGTTTCTTTAGAATATGAATGGGCCACTGATTATTATTATTATTATTAATTTTATTTTTGAGTATTAGAGTACACGATTACATTTAGAATAATGATGAACCGCACATCTTTTTCTTGTGTATCCCGATGTAAACAATTTATGGTTTTGTGCCCTTGCCACGTACTCAACCGTGTACTAAGACTGCGTGCATTTATCACGACTCTTACATTTACTATGTGTAATGAACATAAGCACAAAAGTTTGCCAAACATTGTGTCAAACATTTTTCAAAACATGGGTTAGAAGTTTTGGAATGAGCTGATTTTTTGTGAGGATGATCTCTATACACCAAAAATCAGTCTATTCCAAAACTTCTAACCCCATCAAAAGTGATTTATAAAAATTTGTAAACTAGGGTTAGAAATTTCAAAATGAGCTGATTTTTGGAGAGATGATCTCTTCACCATAGAGATCATCTTCACAAAAAATCAGTTCATTCCAAAGCTTCTAACCCATGTTTTGAAAAATATTTGACACAATGTTTGGCAAATTTTAGGGTTGTTGAACCGCTCCCACATATGTATACATTTTAGCCAACCATTTTTGTCTTACATGAGTTAGAAGTTTTGGAATGAACTGATTTTTGGTGAGGATGATCTCTATGGTGAGGAGATCATCCTCACCAAAAACCAGCCCATTCCAAAACTTCTAGCCCCATGTTTACAAGTTGAAAAATCGTGGACCGTCAATTTTTTGTAAACCATTTTTGATAGGGTTAGAAGTTTTGGAATGGGCTGATTTTTGGTGATGATGATCTCCTAGCTGTAGAAAAATGTTTGGTGTTGAACATTTCCCATATACATTTCCACATATATATATGTGGAAATGTACACCAATGCATTTTGTCGCATGTGGCCGACTAAGCCTCCCAATTTCAAAAATATTTCTTAATTGTACCTAAGAAAATGCTATAGTGATAATTGTTGTTGGACCTGTAGATCTAGATTAGGTGCAATCAAGCACCAACAAATATATCTTGAGAAAATTTATTTTATCAAAAATATTATTTATTAAATTGATTTTTTGAAGAAAATATTTTCTCTAAAATCACTTGCCTTATGATCAATTTTTAACGCGTTAGGGACACATTACAATACATCTAGAGGGATTTGATTTTCAATTGACAATTGTTCGACTTAATTAAATTTGATATTTTATTGATTTATTTAAATTTTCAATGAGTAAGAGATATTCAACGCATAAGTAACACATGCAAGAGCAACTCGTGTTGTAGGCACAAGCATTCACTAGTATATATACATTTCTTTTTTTAATTTTTAATATATTTTTTATCTTTTATATTTTATCAATTTTTTATGATTTTTTTTTTTAATTTAAATTTTCCCTTGCCGTTTTAAACTTGTACTCCAACTTTGTGACTATGTCCAAAAGGATTAGTGGCTAAGACTGGCTTTAGATGAAATTAGACGACTTGTAGTAAGAGACGAAATACGCATTTGTTGTTAACAAGTTTTTATGCTAAACTGATGAACTAATGACATGACATCACATTTACTAAACAAACACTTAGGGTATGTTTGATTGCACAAGGAAAATAGGGTGGAAAATCGTTTTCCATGAAAAATGACATTTTTCATATGTTTGATTTCAATTTTGTATGAAAAATAATTTTCTACCCTCTTTTAAAAGTCCCACAAATCCTAGATTTCATTTTCCATCATAAATTTAAATCCTAACTCCAGATCTTCTTCTTCTCCATCACTATCACCTCCATAACCACCGTCACATTCACTCTGTCCATCGTCGTTGTCATCGCATCATCGTCATCTCCCTCTCTCTCTCTCTCACTCTCTCTTCCTCTTTTTCTTCTTCCTGCTCATCTTCGCTCTGCCCCAAGTCTCTCCCTCTCCTCTCATCTTCTTTCTCCTCTTCCTCCTTTCTTTCTTCTTCTTCATCTTACTTGGATATTTTTCTCATGATTTTATTCAAGTAAAATCAAATAATGAAATTTGATTTTTCAACTTTACTTATTTTTCACCATTAATTTTTTATAGATTTCAAATTTCTTAAAAAGTCACTTTCCATACAATCAAAGTACCCTTAAAATTCGAACTCCTAACTGTTTGAAAATTTTCTCCCTAAATTCTCTCCCCCACCAAACCAATCATGCTTGCTTTTTAAATACACATGGCGTCACATGTCATTGGCTCGTCAGCTTAGCACAAAAATTTGTTAACAACGAATGCCTCAAAGACACCGTATTGCCATTTTTAAAAACACAAAAGTTTGCAAACATTCCTTAGCCAATGGACCCAAATCTAATAATTGAATTTGAAAAGAGGTATTAGAAAATCTTAAGACTTTACAGGGATGAATACTAAAATAACAAAAAAAATTCAAAATAAAAAAACGATAAGATTATAAAGCGACGGTTGGGAGGCTCTCAAGTGACAGTGAAAGACAGAAAAGAGAGCGTCGAAGGAATAAATAATAATAATAAAAGATAATTACCAGAGAGACCTATCTGTTACAATTTTATTACAAAAACACCCTTACTTTATCAAGTTCGTTACTTAACCAGATTTACTTTATGAATCATGCTACCATGACTTAGCTGGTAAGATTTCAAACCTTACTAAGGGTGATTGAAACCACATGAATGATTAAATTATCAATCCAACAATACACCCTTCTAGTCTTCATGAAAAATCCCATATTCAAAAGAAAAATTTTTAAAAATAAAATCTTTTTGAGCTTGATCTTAGGTAATTAAAATGAATGACTACCAAACTCCCAAACTTAAAACTAAAATTAGATGGTGAAAATAAATATATTTTTTGATTTTTTTTTCAAAGTTCTTATAATTTTGTCCTGTATAAGCCAGTAATATCAAATCATATTTTTGGATTCCACTAATTGATGCGATTAGAATCCACTGCAATGTATGTGAAGTAACAAATTAGTATCATAAATTTGACTTTTATGACGTGGATCGCCGTTGCTCCGTAACAAACTTGGTAAAGTGAGGTTTGGTGAGTAAAAAGCTTGATAAAGTAAGGTTTTTTTTGAATTGTCAGAACTTTAACAGAGTTTTTGTAATAAAAGTGCAATATTTGGGTCTGCCAGGTAAATCTCTCAAACAAAATTTAACTTTCAAATTCTAACTTATTTGGAGAGAGTGGAGAATAATAACGTTGGACACGTGGCGCATTTATTATAAAGAGACAATCCAACGGACATATATGTGCCTCTTAAATAAGAAAAAAAATAAAAAAAATTTGTTGCAGAGTTTCTACTGCTCTTCTGAAAAGCTCATCTCTCTCTCTCTCTCTCTCTCTCTCTCTCTCACTCACTCACAGTGATTAGGGTTTGTAGGCAAGAATCTAGGGTTTCGAAGTGATGACGACAATGGAGAGCTTAATTGGCCTCGTTAACAGAATCCAGAGGGCCTGTACGGTTCTTGGAGACTATGGTGGCGATAACGCGTTACCTACTCTTTGGGAAGCTCTTCCTTCAGTTGCTGTCGTTGGAGGACAGGTTCCTTCGAGCTCTTCCTTCAGTTACTCTTCAAATTTATTAGGTTTTCGTCTTTATTACTGTCTCCTTCGTCGATTTTGAATCTGGTTTGTTCTTGATTTGGTTTGGGAGAACAGAGTTCTGGGAAATCTTCAGTATTAGAGAGCATTGTTGGGCGAGATTTTCTTCCCAGAGGATCAGGTAGGGTTTCTGAAATCTTTTTTATTTGTTATTGGGTTTTGATTGGTTTTTTGGTGTTTGTAGGGATCGTTACTAGGCGGCCATTAGTGCTTCAGCTTCATAAGACAGATGCGGGACAGACGGAGTATGCAGAGTTTCTTCACTTGCCCGAAAGGAGATTTTCTGATTTTGGTATGCTAGTTTTTTTTTTGGGTTCCATTAACTTTAATACTGTTATTGTTGAGAACTTGTGCTTGATGATTTGTTTCATAGTTGCTATTAAGATTTGTAGGTTGTATAAAATGAATTGTTTAACATGTATGCCACGTTGATTGATCATAAGTGAGGTGGCAAAATCACAGTCAACATGGGAACAAAGCATAGTAACCAAGTTTTGATCTGGGAATTATTTAATGGCGATCAATTTGGTTGATTCTAAAAAGTTTCAGGAAAATTTAGAGATTATAAAAATGATGTACTTAAAGCAATAAAATATGCTTTAGAATATTATTCAATGAGGATCAATTTGGTTAATTCGGCAATTATTCAATGTGGACCACTTTATGATTTATGGGTTTTCTTTATTGCATGGAAATAGCCAGTATCTTTTACCAGTAGTGTACTGCAAACATTTTTGAGATATTTACGAAAACATGATCAACTTTAGACGAATTTATGATTCCGGCTCACTGTTCATTTTAATTACCAAAACATGAATGGTAAAGAATTCAGAGGTTTAAAGTGATTATTTCTCAGGCTTAAAGTGACAATTTCGCAGGTTTAAAGTGAATATCTCGCTAAAAATAGCAAAACCTGCAAGATAAACCTGCGAAATAGTCACTTTAAAACCTCTGAATTTGTTACTGTTAATGTTTTGGTAATTAAAATGAGCATTAAGCCAGAATTTTAAATTCGTCAAATTCAGCTCAGGAAATGGTAATTCACTCATCAATTGTTGTCAAAAGTTCAAAGATCTGTTTATTGTACCTTTTTGCACATTTCGTTTTATTTCTAAATTATGTGCGGCGGAAGTTGGAATTGACCGTTTGACAATCTCATTTGTTTATGCAGCTACGGTGCGCAAAGAAATTCAGGATGAAACTGATAGAATTACTGGGAGATCAAAACAGATTTCTCCAGTTCCTATTCATCTCAGTATTTACTCCCCAAATGGTGTGTATGTTTAATAGCCTTGCTTTCTTGAAGAGGTGCTGTGACTTATGCTTTCAGATTTATGTTTTTATTATTGTTTATGCTTACATCAATGAGTCAGAGAGCATAATATATTAATGTTCTACAGATACTCATGAATGGGAAAAAAGAAACAAATATCCATTTGGGATTTTTTGTGTGTGTAAGAAATAACAGAAACAGCATAAGTTGTCCCGTGATTTAAAAGGCAAACATGGTTTAACCGTAGCAGTACATTCTTGAATAATTCGCTTACCGTAGGAGTAAATGAGAAAGATTTCCAATTCATCTGTTCAATTCAAAACAGAGGAACAATTCTGTAACTATTGACCAAACCGGGATATTGTGATTTCTAGATAAATCTGTCAAATAAACGAACATGTTTAACCTCAAAAATTTTCATTTTCTTCTCTCTGTTTATATTACATTATCTCTGCATCTGTGACATCCTAACCCTGTAGTGCCAACCATCTTTCCAAAACACTTCTTCGACCTTATCTTAATTAGTGCCCGAAGCTTTTTGTTGACATAATGTTGGGGTTTACTTCCTTTGGCAGTTGTCAACTTAACATTGATAGATCTGCCTGGTCTGACAAAGGTCGCTGTAGGTAAATTTTTTCCAATTGTTACTTTCTTTCATTGACCTTTTCCATTCTACTGAGTGTCATACTTCTTATTTGTAATCCAAATATGGTTGTTCTTCGCAGAGGGACAGCCTGATAGTATTGTTCAAGACATTGAGAACATGGTTCGATCCTATGTTGAGAAGGTATGGGCAAAATATCTTCTGTGACAGGCAGTGATGGGGCTGCCTTTTTTACTTTGTTGAGATATACAGCACTTTAATGTTTAAATTAGTGAATATGATCTAGAGCAACAAATGATAATAAGTTTGTACTATTTTCTAGGAAGATGTTGGAAAATGTACCCTCTTGTTTATTTTATTTATTTTTTGCGGTATCTTGGATGATTTCTCGACTATCGACCACCTTATCTTGCTGGTTATGATTATTGTCAATTCCTGACCTCTTTGCAAAGCTAGTAACGAATCCATTAACTTAACCTCCCCCCCCCCCCCCCCCTAGGTATTTACTGAACTCTTCCCCAGGTCCGTTGCTTTGCTAGTCCTTGGAAGGAATGGGCCATGAGCATTTTTTTACTGAAAGGAGTAGATAGCCTATGAAGTGATCGATGTATTAGGTTTTATCTTACTCTGGTGTAAGATTTTCCAAAAATTTAGAGCCTTTTTCTTTGTAGACTTTGTTCATAGGTGGGTTGTTGTGATCATGGAGGATATTAGTTTGTTGCTTCTTTTCTTTTTCTTTTTTCTGTTTTTTTTTTTCTTTTTCTTTTTCTACCTCTCTTTCTTTTTAACTCTTTCATTTCTCCTTAGGCAGGTTTCCTTTGTATGCTATCTTTTTTCTTTTAAAATATTTGCATTTATAAAGTTATTTGCCATTCACTCAAGTTTTTAAGATACATTTCCCCTTCTGCTGAAAAATCTTATATTGTACTTTATTTATTTATTTTAATTCTAATTGGTGATCGTATGTTTTTTACAGCCTAACTGCATCATTCTGGCAATATCTCCAGCCAACCAAGATATAGCAACATCTGATGCTATCAAACTTGCTAGAGAAGTTGATCCCACAGGTACTCTCTGCTAAACATATATATATATACATATATGACCAAATTGTGCATTTTATAATATACACTGATGTTAATTTTTCTATAACTGAAGAGCTTCTGTGAAACTTTGCCTAGGTGAAAGGACATTTGGTGTGTTAACAAAACTAGATTTAATGGATAAGGGAACAAATGCACGGGATGTAAGTTTTCATACCTATTTTTTTGTACTTTTTTTAACCGTGTTTTGTCATGAACTACTTGCATGACCAGTTTATAATTGCATGCTATTTTTCGTAAATTTCTGTAATGTGAGCCCCATGTATTTTTGTCATTCATGTGGAATTCGCATTACATGAAGCAGTTTAAACAATTAGATTTCTTCAAAAACTTGCGCCATGCTTTCTCCTAATTTGTTTTTTGACTGTATCTAAGTTCGCATTTTTTTTTTTATTATTAAAGGTTCTTGAAGGAAGATCTTATAGGCTGCAACATCCCTGGGTTGGAATTGTGAACCGTTCCCAAGCTGATATCAATAAAAATATTGACATGATTGTTGCCCGGCGTAAGGAGCGTGAATACTTTGCTACTAGTCCTGACTATGGTCACTTGGCAAATACCATGGGTTCGGAATATCTTGCAAAACTTCTCTCCAAGGTAAAATTTCTTTCAATTTATTTTCCATTTAAACGTGCGGATTGTCTTTTGATCATTGTAATGAGTGACAATATGGTTTCAGCACTTGGAGTCTGTGATTAGGGCACGCATACCAAGTATCACATCTTTGATAAACAAAAGCATTGATGAACTTGAATCAGAGATGGACCACCTTGGTAGGCCAATTGCTGTTGATGCAGGGGTGAGGAGTTTACATTTTTTCCATTTATATTCATAAATAGGACATAACCTAGTTTAAGCTCAGAACTTTAAATTGCTATATTTATATATGTCAGGCTCAGTTATACACTATCTTAGAACTTTGCCGTGCATTTGACCGGATTTTCAAGGAGCATCTTGATGGAGGGTAAGACTTGACTTAGTTTCAATGGGTTTCTCTCTCAGTTTCTAGTAAATGAAAAAAATAAATAATATGCATTTTGTGTTCATTTGGACTCTTATCAGTTTGAAAATATAATCTGGATTTCCAAATATATGAATACCATAGATCTTCTTGATGAAATTGTTCTTTGATATTGAGATTCTAGTATCCAACAATTAAAGTCCATGATGGGTGCTCTTTCAATCCAATAATATGGTCCTTTTCTTGAATTGTATTGAAGAGTGGATACTGGCTTTACCCGGACTCACATGCATTTGGTTGATTAACATTTGTTAGCAGCTGGGTTCAAATCCCTCCTTCACCCTCTAATTATTACCACTAACCTGCCCGTTTAAAAAAATGTTAATCAACCAACTACTCCAAAAGACCGATCTGCTGAAGAGAGGGAGAACTATGAATATAAGAGGGCCACGGGGCTGAACTGGGGTGTGACACACCCGAGAGTAGAGGAAAATCAATACTCCCCCTCACCCATAAGGGTGGAAAGAATCGACCCTGTGGCCTATACACAAACCTAGTGCTCTGATACCATGTTAACCAACCAACTTCTCCAAAATACTGATTGATTGGAGAGAGGGAGAACTATGAATATAAAAGGGGGTCATGGGGCTGAACTTGGGGGTATGACACACCTGAGAGTGGAGGAAAATATACTCTCAACAAAAACTGTATCTGTTTACATCTGAAACAGTAATTGGGTAGCTAGTATGTTGGGTTTTGATATACTCATCAACTTAAATTCCTTAACAAATATCCTCTATGCCTAGGCGCACTGGTGGTGATCGGATATATGGAGTATTTGACAACCAGCTCCCAGCTGCTTTGAGGAAACTTCCATTTGATCGGCATCTCTCTCTGCAGAATGTAAGGAAAGTGATTTCAGAAGCCGATGGTTACCAACCACATTTAATTGCTCCTGAGCAAGGTTATCGTCGCCTTATCGAGAGTGGTCTAAATTATTTCAGAGGCCCTGCTGAAGCTTCAGTGGATGCAGTAAGTAGTTCCTCTTTAACTCACATTTTTGTTTCTTAAGGTTATCAAATTTGTCACTTCTGTATGTAATTTACCTGTTAAGGTCATGTCTTGCAGGTCCACTTTGTATTGAAAGAACTTGTGAGGAAATCAATAGGGGAAACTCAGGTGAGATATATGGTAACTCCTCTTTATTGGTTTTTTATACTAATGAGGAAAATATTGATTGAATTTTTTCGAAAGCGGAGCAGGAGTTGAGACGTTTTCCAACACTTCAAGCTGAATTAGCAGCTGCTGCAAATGAAGCACTGGAAAGGTTCCGCGAAGACAGTCGCAAGACAACTTTGAGATTGGTGGACATGGAGTCTTCATATCTGACGGTGGATTTCTTCCGAAAGCTCCCTCAGGAAGCTGAGAAGGGAGGGAATCCAGCTGTTTCTACTGTGGACCGATATGCAGAGGCACACTTCAGGAGGATAGGGTCAAATGTTTCCTCTTATGTGGGTATGGTGTCTGAGACGCTTAAGAACTCCATCCCAAAAGCAGTTGTGTATTGTCAAGTTCGGGAGGCAAAGCGGTCTCTACTTGATCACTTTTATACACAAATAGGGAAGAAAGAGGTAATCCAATATTACTCTCTCCCAAATGTTGACCAGTACAAGTTTTGAGCGTATCTTTTGGCGATTGATAGTAATCAGTTTGGTGATCTCTTCTTCTTGCTTTTCTTAAAATATGATATTGTGAATGTGACCTATTTGGGGATTTGTTAGGGGCTTTGGAAAGAGTGTAATGATCGAGTTTTTTACGACCATAAAGCACAAGTAGTCCTAAAAAAAAATTAGCTCTCATTTTCTTTTGTTGCAATATCCAAAGACTCGGGGTTTCAATTTTTGAGGATTTTACTTTTAGATGGGAGGGAGCTTTTTTGTAGGGAGGACATTTGTTTGATTTCTTGTTCTTGGTTTCGTGTTCTTTCTTTGGTTGATTTCTTTGGGTCTTCTCTACATCTTTTTATTATTTTTCATTTTTTTCCATATTTTAATGAATCTTACACTTTTATACAAAAAAACCTGTTCCACAGGGCAAACAGCTTGCACAATTGTTGGATGAAGACCCAGCATTAATGGAGCGTAGGCAGCAATGTGCTAAGAGGCTTGAATTGTACAAATCTGCAAGGGATGAGATTGATTCTGTGTCGTGGGCACGATGAAATCAATGGATGCTTAATGATACCGTGTATCATAGTTAAACATCACGAGGCATGCTATGCTACATGATTTTCCAGCCTTGTTGATTTTGTTAGAAAGTGATTAATACAAATTTCTCTTTGTTTGTTGTGAATATTTATGTGTGTTATTCTGGGTCGGTCAAGGACGCAGTTTGCAGTTCTGTCATGCTTTGTACATCTTTGAAATTTACTGGACTCCAAATAAAATTTTCTTTTTTACCTATACAGCTTGCCTTAGATATGATATACAATAATGATGGTTAGTGTTCAAAGTTGGTGGGCTTAGCTGGAGTTTTTTTCTTACAGAAGGATGAACTTGTCTTCATCGAAGAACGTTTGTGTGAAACAAACCTGTTAGCTTTAGTTTTTGGTCATCTACAATTGCTATGGGAATAGGAAGAGTCACAATCCAAGGGTGGTGGGTCTAGAGATGGAAGAGCTGAAAATCTTACTACTATCGATTCCTGATCTACCTATCTAAACAGAAAATCAGAAGATCTGAAACAAACAATAATAGGCATGAATCTGCAGTTTCAGTCTACACAGGAAATAGCAGAACCTTAGTCTATCAAAGCAAGCTAAAGTGAAACTGAAAGCAAATGCATTCAATCAACCTTAGCCCTAGGTGAATATAATTCAATTACAAGCAAACTATTCGGCCTTTCATTTGCTCTTGAGAGGCTTCAACTTGTACACGAATCTTGTCAATTTTCCATCCCTAGTCTTGCAATGCCAGTCACCCATCGAACGACACATTCTATGAAGCATTGAAACTTCAAAATTGAGAAAAAGGAGATGGTTTTACAACTCATGCTCGCTAACAATATTCGAGTAAAGAGTACAAAAACCACCATAAGTGTCTCATTGTACTGTCCAATAGAATAACCAATTTATTCCCATATCTTAATAATTTTTTTGTGTATAAGTAGATCTGTTCATATCAGCTGGAGTTAAAGGACTCTTTAAGAGTTCATTCTTTAACTTAATTATCTACATAAAACTCTACTCGGCATCTTCTAATAGTTTTGCACCGACCATATTACCATTTCAAGTAGAAACCGTTGTTCTGACAGCTTCTTTCTCCAGCTCTTCCAATGCGCTCCACAATTTTGGTTCAGAGAAATCCTTAATAATGAATGTAGCCCCAGCTTCCATCAATATCTTTTCAGGATTCCTCTTACTTATACCCAAAACTGGCATCCCAGCTGCCACCCCAGCTTTTATTCCTGAAACAGAATCCTTAACAAGCAAAAAAACACAACAGTTGGGTATAGGAATAAGTTGAAACATCTGAAAACTAATTAAATTAGGGTGATTTTGAGGTACCCCTCCAGGTTTTGGGCGAAAATTAGAGATATCTCTCAGGTTTTCAAACTGATGACAGAGCTCCTTGACTTCGGTCTTCCACAAGACTTTATATAAAATGATCAAAATGCCAAAAAACCCTGATTTGTTTCCAGTAACACATCTTTTTCACCCTAAGTTAAAAATATATATGTTACCCTCATCTTCAATTTCTTGTCAAAAACCCTAGATTTGTTTCCCCAAAAAACACACCTTCCTCACCATCTAAGTTTTTTTTTTTAAAGTTGGCCTCATCATCAACCTAAAAATTGAAGAAAATGAATTGTGGGAAGAAAAATTAAGGTTTTTTGTCAAGAGGTTGAATAGGTTAGAGAAATTGACAAAACAAAAAAAGTCGAAGAGGAGAAGACAATTTGTTTGTGGGTGAAAAAAACAAGGGTTTTTTGGCAAGATGTTGAAAGGAGGGCATTTCAGTCATTATATGTTGGTCTCATGGAAGACCAAAGTCAAGGGGATATATCATCCAATTTGGAAACCCAGGGGTATCTCAAATTTTCATGAAAACCTGGGGGATACCTCAAAATCACCCATAAAGTAGGGGGGGGGGGGGGGGGGGAGGCAAACCTCAAAGACAAAAGTGTGGTCTGGGGATGCCCTGAGAGCTTGGAGAGCCTTCAAGTAAGGATCAGGGAATGGTTTCGCTCGATCACATTCATCACCAATCACAATAATCTGAAAGAAATCAGACAGGCCTAAGATTGAAATAATGAGCTCAGCATTTGGTCTTGGAGCGTTAGTCACAGCAGCCCTCTTCAAGCCACAACCTTCAATCCATTTGCACAAGTCGCGTAGGCCACTCATAGGCTTCAATTGTTCTGATGCCAACCTGTATACCCATTAATTATGAACAAATCAATACATACTATAAATGTAGTTGGGATAAAACTAATATGTATATGGGTAGTTGAGGGTACTTCCGAAACATGGCTTCCTTATCATCCGTAAATTGTAGGCCCTTTTGGAGATCCCAATCGGGGAAGAGGATGCCACAAATCTCTTCATTATGTCTGCCACTAATATTTTTGATAAAGAACTCTTCGGTGATGGGGACCCCGCCATTAAAACCCACCTGTGAAACACTTTTACATCGATTGGTCTCACAAACAATGGCAAAACAAGTTTCTAACACGCTTGGAAACCTTGGTTTACAAGTTTGGTGTGTTTAGAAAGAGTTGTCCAAGTAAATACCTCTTGAAGCATTTCACGGAAAGCAAAGAAATGGATAGGATCTGAATCACATAGCGTCCCATCGATATCAAACAATATGGCTTCAAGAGGTGCTATGTGAGAAAGAGAACATATGCTGCTTCCAAGAAACAAATATTAACAGTTAATGCTACCCATACAAAAATAACATCCAATGTCAATCCAGAATAAGTTTATGCGGATCATATTATATACTACGAGCCCATTTGGATACACACAAAAAAGTAACTTCTTGACTTCTGAAATTTAAAAAGTTATAAAAGTCTGTTTGGATGAATTTTAGAAAATTACTTGTAAAAGGTAAAAAATCCTTCCTTTTTAAAAAGTAAAAGGAAACTACCTTCTACTTTCTTCCTAGTTACTTTCTACTTTCTACTTTCTATCCAACTGGACTCTACATGTCTACACCAGCCAAGATGGGATGATATGCAGAAACAAAGAAACTCCAAAAATCAACTAGTAGCTCTTTACTCTAAAATACTATATCAATAGTGAAGAGTGAGAAACCCAATTTATAATTCCACAAAAAGAAAAACTGCAAAAGCACATTTTGAGATTAGAGCAGTTGACCCATCAGTGATAATGATTCATACAGGGAATCCAAGAAAAACATTTCCTTGGAAACTAGGATTTTTCACAAATTGGGCACCTAGGTATTTAATACTCTCTTCTTTTTTGCTTACCGTGGCTATCCCCATCCTTCAGGTGAGACTAATCCCATGGTCACACGCACCTCCCCCTTTGGAAAGTCCTACATGTAACTGGTTGAGTCGAGGGTCCACCAGACCCTGGAGGGCGGCCCCAAGGAATTCATTAATTTGTAGAGTTTCGAACACTTGACCTACCCTTCCTGAGGAGCTTATCAAGGCTTGGCTTGCCACTAGGCCAATCCCAAGGGGTTACATAGGGACACGTGATTTCCTTTTTTTTTTTTTCTATTAATGAAAAGAACTGTCTTAGACAAGCAATGATAATGGTATATTAAGCTAGGATGGAAAAATACTTGGTTTTGAAAATGGAAAAGCAACAATTGAGAATAGAATTTTCAATACCATCCACAGAACTACCAAAAGGCAAGGTAGAATAGAACACACATAAGCAACCCGAGCTGATAAATTAATGTGCAAGGTGTTATATGATGCAGATTATCCATTTCAATGAATTTTACTTGTTAATCCGGTTGTATATGTTGATGGTATTGTAATTTCTTACTATGATTTCCTAGGCATTTGGGAACGGAAGACTTTTCTGAGTTGGGTCTTTGACATCAAAATTCCTAGGGGCCCTTAAATACTTCCTCAGTATAGAAGTTGTTCTATAGTTTCTTTCTTCGCTTTGGAGCTCCTTCATAATCTTTCTTCAATAAAATACCTTTCATCAAATGAAAAAAAAAGTTGATTTTAAATTTTTTTCCTTATCTTACTGCATCTTGTGGCGTCATTGAAAGATGCCGCATGAAACTTGTCTGAGATGGCCAGGATGTGTGTCAGCAGACTTCACGTGTCCGACTTCTCTTGCCAACACTCTTCCAAGCCGACTTCAAATGTACTTTGCTTGAGAAATCGAATTTCCAGTCTGCCAAACTTCTCAAGTATACAGATCCAGTCGAACGTATCTCTAGGTAGCATGCCTATGAATAAAAACATTTTTTTTTTTTTTTCAGAAAACATATTTCTCCTGATCAAATCTCCAATGGGGTTGTCCTAAAACATAAAAATTTAGCATCTAGAGAACAAATCCTATTTTGTTACATAGATTAGCACCAATTCAGTATTACCAGCCCAATACTCCATTTTTTAATAACTGTGAATGAACATAAACATCTACAACTTTCAGAAAACCCAAATTCGACAGATCAAAACTCAAATGGATTTGTCCGGAAAGACAGAAACACTTCAGCTTCTAAACAAAATCATCTTGGGTTACATCCATTGCCTCCAATACAGCACTGAGAACTATTTTCCAGTCAATGGGTACGATAAACAATGAAGTACACAAATAAAATCTAAATCAAAATAGTACTGACTAGCAAAAAAAATTACCTCTCAACAGAGTTAGAATTCGATGAAATCGACATCTTTGGAGGGGTAAGTATAATTCTACTGTGAAATTCTCTGAAATTTTCTCTTCTTTGAAGATGGGTTTTTGAGGGTAGATACGGGAGAATGTGCTGGTGATGATAAAGATGAAGAGAACTGAGAGACAACATCATATGGAGGGAAAATGGGAATTAGTAAAGCAGAGAGAGATACTCTCTCTCTCTCTCGTTCCAAAAGAGATATCTGTTTGTTTGAATTTGGGAAGTTTTCTCCTCATAGGCTCAGAGCTCCTCCTCCACTCTCTTTCTTACCTCGACCAACCAACCAACCATTTGTTTGGTCGCAGTTTTTCTTGAGAGAAGCTATTGGCACCCCAAGTTTTACTTATTACATACCAATTTCTTAAATTGTTTTAGAGTGAATCTCTATTTCGTGCGCTGAAATATGACGAAATTCCAAGTCTTGTACACTGTTCATTTTATTTTCCCAAACAAGTTTTTCTAGTGAATTCGTCATTTTTATTCGTTGATAAAAAATCGGTGATTTTTCCATATCTACGATCTCGTTGGTAATTTATCAGTGAATTCGTTGATTATAAAAGTGACGAATTTAGTGTAAAAACATGTTTTGGGAATTAAAATGAACAGCGTACCAGAATTGGAATTTTATCATAAGTTGTGCACGTTTTGGGAAATATCTCATTTATTTATCAGTTAAAGTATTTAATTTCGACATATTTCCACGAAATATTTTCATTTCCACAAGTTCCGACACGAAATTTAACCAATAGTTTCTTTTTTTATATGTTTCGGTGGAAATCACTATTCATTTCATGAAATATTTCGATGAATAGTGAATTTTGACTGAAATTATCTAATCTTAAGTATAAAAATACAATATTTCGATGAAAATATTTCAATGAATAGTAAATTTCATTAGAAATATTCTTTTTGAAAAAAATCTATAATTGCTTTTAAAAAGAACTAATAAATTACATATAGTATTTACTAATAAAAAATTACATATAATATTCATTCGTTAATATAAATTTATTATGATTAAGCACGCATACAATCAACCATATTTCAATTAGTTAGATACATTAACAATTTATTCATATACTTATTCAAAAAATAAGAGAAATATAATAATCCGTGAATGCAATACTTCATAATTTCTTCATTTTAATGTCTTACAACTGTATGTAGGTTATGCAACATTATTATTCTTATTTCCACTGTCAGCCTCTCAATACATGTGCATATGTGTAACAAAATGTTGTTAATATTCAATTTCACGCTCCATATGATAGTTTATTGCATTTTGATGACTTGGTGAAGGTGTTTTAATGCCTACTTTATCATTTCCTACGAGTTCAATGAAAATTTCTTCAATATTTCGATCATTTCCATAATTTGTGTTCATTTCCACATTGATCAAAATGATTCCATTTCCAGACTAATCGAAGTGGACACCAAAATCGAAATTTAATACCTTGATCACAGTCCAATTGAAGATGATGAATTATATTGCCACACCAATTTTTGCTAATGCCACCCGAATTCATATGTAAATCACTAAAGTTAACACACATCTTGGGGTGGCATTAGCAAAAGTTTGTCTGGCAGTAGCAGTTCTCTTAAAGATTAAAACACAGTCTTCAAACATTACAAAGGCTTGGCAAATAGTAATCTCAACAATACAAAACATTAGAACACTCATTCAAACATTTCAGTAGTTGTTTACAATTATGCCCAAAAATAGAAATCAATCCCCAAAAAATAAAAAAAGCTTCCATTGTCACCCCAACTTTTACTTATTCTCAACCATTCCCTTATTTTCTTTATTTTTAATTGGGATATGATAAGTAAAAGTTGGGGTGCCAATAGAATCTCTCTTTTTCTTTCAAAATGGAATGACATAAGATACACGCCATTTCCTTTCAAACTATTGACACATCCTTTGATGTTGTTATACTCTGGAAGATGAATATAAAATGACCTAAATTCCCATGCTACAACCTTTAGCCAAAATCAATTTTTTCGTTTCCAAAATCAATTTTTTTCCATCATCTTCATTTTTAAGATTCTATCTCCTTCAATCGTAGGACATCATGAACAAGACAGGAATTTTGGGAAGTAGAAGATGATGGATTTTTGGTTTTTGATAGTTTGCAATCCTTAGGAAAAGGAATTATTTTCATATGCCGACTTGGAGTAGTAAATCCCTTAAACCAATTCAAAGGCATGGCTTTTGCATCTAAACTTACAAGAAAGACCAGGCTTCCTTAGCAACATGAAATCAACATCTATAATGCGGCTTTTAATTCTTAAACCAAACTCCATTTTTTGTCCGAAGTAGTAATACTTACATAGCCCCAATCTTTATGTTCTTTTTTATCCTTTACGGGATAATGATCTTTTTTTCATTCTTCCACACCATATAAATAAGTTTTGAACTAAGAACCATGTTAACAAATTGAAAATGCCACGCACAACAAACACACACACACACCCCCTTTGAGAGAAACATGAGGGGTGCGCATCAACTTACCAATAAGAGCCAAAATGATTCTTCTCCCATCCCAATTCTATTCTTGGGGAGAGCTTCATTAATTCAGAATTAATGGATGAAGAAGTTGTTAAGAAAACAGGTGCAATAGAAGCAAGAAAACAAATCGAAAAAATAAAATAAAACAAGATGCAATCACACAAAGAAACATAAGAGATTTTATGTGGTTCCCTCAAGATTGAGGTACATCGACATATCACATCGATTCCACTATGAAGAGAAAAGTCACAATTACAAATTACACCTTTCACCAAAAACGAGAAATATAAATATCTTAAGAAACCTAACTAGGATTTTACATAATATTAGTGAAATTATGAAAATATTCTTGGAAAATTTTCCTTCGAGGGTTTCGCCCTCAAACCCCCCAGTGAGCTCAATGTCGAGCTCAACTGACATGAAGGCATGGCTTGATTTACAATACCTCCTTGTTGATCAGTACTATTAGGCTCCACAAACCGTAACAAAAGTCAGGCTATTCAAGTTAACCATAGATAGGGATCAATCTGTAAGATTAAGAAAGACTTTTTTTTGGGAAGGTAATCATGAAGTTGGGTTCTAAGAGAGTCGAACATAAGATGTGGGAACACTTTCCATACATCTTACCAACTTGCTAAGTTGGCATCTTCGTAAGCTTAAGAAAGAGAATAGGGGGAGAGGGATCAAAGCTATAATTGATGGAAACCAAAAGGATCAAGTCACTACCGTTCTGATCCGTCTTAGCTGTAGAAGTCAGGTAAAGTGTTCTTAAAACAAAACTCTCAGTGCAATAGCTTTGGAGCACACTTTCTATATGATTTCTATTTCATTAAGGTCCTCTATAAACAAGAAATCCAATTGGTTGTTCGGAGAATGAGTCTCTTTGTGTCTAGGAATACATCATTTCTTCTTTCCTCCTTAAGAAGTCATCAATCTCCATTTTACCCCAAAAGACCATGGTCCCGAAGAGATGGAAAACTGATTTTCTTTGATTTAGGAATTCCATATTGATTTCCAAAACTGAAACCAATTTAGTGTGTGTTTGGTAACACTTCCGAAGTCTGAATGGAGGTGGTCCACCATTAAAATTCAGACTTCAGAGGTTTGAAACATACTTGTTTAGGTTCAGACTTCAGAACAAAAAATAGATTTCAGACAAATAAAATCGGCGATGGAAAGTCGCTGGATGAAACTTCTGAAATCTGGTATATATATATATATATATATATTATTCCTAAAATAACCTCCCCAAAACCTTTAATTTTTATCACTTATCCCTTCTTTATAAGAACCATAAAACCCTTATTTTTAATTTTTCTACCCCTCATTTCTCTTTTACATCTCATTCTTCTATAACTATGATGGCAAGGTCTCTCTCCTAACACTGTAAGATCTCTTTCTATCTTTGAATTTGGTGAGCTTGAAATCATGCATTTTTGTTTCTGATGGGGTCCTCCTATTGATTTGTTTCAATTAAAAAAAATATAGATCTGCTATTCTATATCTTATCTACCAAATTTAAGGTTTTTCTATTATGGGACTTCATGATTTGTTTAATGGAATTGAGAATCTATCTAAGGAAGTTAATAAGCTAGATAATCCATGGCAGAGTTGTCTGTGATGTTTGTGGGGATTCTTCTATAGGACTTGAAAACCATATTTTAGAAGGTAAAGCCTATCAAGTAAGGCTCGTCAAATAAAGCTATAAAGATTGTAATTGATTAGATTGGTTATATATGTTGATAGATTTGAATTTTGATTTTGATGAGGTGAGATAGGTTGCAAGTTTATATCATCATGATTTGAAACATTATGTTGAAAATCTAATCAATTACGCTTTTAAAACAGAACTCAACATCAAAATTTGCCAAAAAAAGATTATGAGCTGTGGAAATGATGAGCTTTGCTTGATATGCTTCTTTATAGACTTTATAGACTTCTTTATAACTTTGAGTTAAAACTTAGGAACCTGAAAGGTTTCACTTTTTTTTTTTTTGTCTTATGGGTGGGTTGTAAATAATTACATTTATGAAGTATATTAATCCATGTTCTGATTTTGCTCTTGGGCATTATTTTTTGGGTTTATGCTAGTTGAGATTATGTTTTGTTGGATATTCTTTCAAATTGTGTAAATTTTTTGGTTTGGTGATGAAATTCTAAACTATTAGTCCATGGTGGTTTGATCTGTTGGTTAACAGTTCCTTTTCAGATTTACATAGCTTATGGTGGGGTTACTTGTAGGACTCCCTTATTTCTATTCTTTTTCTTAGTCTCTATTTGATTGTATTCTGTGTCGGCAAACATTTTTCTTTTATGGATGAAGAGACCCCTCACATGTATAAGAGCCAATTTAATCCATGGGTATATGAACAAAACAAGAATCTGAATAGATAGACAAGTCTTGATCATCAAATGAATAATTGGATGATGTTCATCATCCATGTTCCATGTACTTTTGATAATTAGGCCAAATGTAAAACCCCGAATTTCTGATTCGTATCTCGAGAAAAAATAAATAGTGAAATTTTGAGAAAATCTTGAAAGTGGGACTTAGGGGTAAAACTTTAGGATGTTTCTGATCATTTTTAATGGAATCTGACCTCACCATTGAATTCAAAATGATTGAAAAACATACTTTAACCTGTAAGCATGCTCAAATGCGAGTCCGAATATAAAAGTTGCAAAATCCTCGATTACCGAGTCGGACCAGACTAAAATAGTAACTTTTTTCTAGAGCAAGAATTAGTAAGATTTGATTATACCATTGGGTTCGTAACGAAAAATTATTGCATATAGACGATTTATTTGTCATTTTTGGAGATCAGGAAGTCGAATTATCGTCAAAAATGAAAACGACATCAAGTTTAAGGGTCACCTCAGACCAAAAATGTAAATTTTTTATGGAGACATAATTTGTAGAAATTGACTATACCATTAGATCCGGAACGAAAAATTAGGCGAAATAGAGTATTCATTTGTCAGTTTTGGAGTCCGGATGGTCAAGTTATCGTCGATCAAAACAATTGACAAAATACCGAATTCGTCCCAAATTTTATATAAATAAAAAAATTTAATTTCTTTTTTAACTTCGTCTCCTCCAACCCACCCAAACAGCCGCGACATATATAAACGAAAAATTCATTTTTTCTTCGATCTTCTACCTTAGATTTCTCGCAAACGGCTAGTCGTCGACGACCGCCACAGAAGGGAAAAAGATCCGCAGCTTCGACATCTATAAAAACCACCCAAGAACTCTTCATTTCATCTTCTCTTTCACTCGGTATCATCAAAAATCAGTCATATTTAGATACGGAAATTTCGAAAGTTTGACCTCGGATTTCGTCAGTTTCTAGGTCAAACCGTCTTCTGACGTAGAAGGGAGAAACGTTCGCAGCCTCAACATCTACAAAACTTATCCAACCTTTTTTCATTTCACTTTCTATTTCACCCGATATCGTTAAAAATCAGCCATATTTATATACGGGAATTTTGAAAATTTCGACCTCGAATTTCATCAGTTTCGGGGTCAAACCGTCCTCCGTCGCAGAAGGGAAAAAGGACGAAGGTGTCAAGATCTTCAAAACCACCAGGCCAGATTCAAAAATCAGCCACTTCGAAATTCGGTCCGTCTCGATTTCCATGCCAATCGTCTCAATTTCCGCACACGTACTTCTATCATTTCGCCTAGAGATTGTAAGGAACTTTCAATTTCTATTAGTAATCGTAGATTGTGAAAATTGCATTTAGGATTTTATCGAAAAAAAATTTGGATGTATTTCCAAAATATAGAATTCTTTTGTTATTTTAAAAAATTCACGCCAGAAATTGCATGTTTGATATGCTTAATTGTATTTTTAACAAATTATACGTTGGTAGGGTATTTTAACGGGTTATTTCCATCAATTGGGTCTTGTGCACTGCTCGGACCCCGTTTTGAAAAATAATTTGTATTTTTTTTAATATTATTGATAAAAATAAATTCTTTAGCTGGAAAATGTGATTTAATATTCAATGAACTCATATTGAATTGATGAATATTAGAAAATGGATATTTTATTGAAGAGATTGAAAATTGTAAAAATCGAAAAAAGGGAAAAAGGGTATGAAACGGTAAAATGTTAGAGTCACACCCGAGGGTGATGTCTGCATTTTACGTTGTTGTGTTGTGTGTAGGTTGGTAAACAAATATCCAGGGATAATATTACTGGTTGCATGTTTATTTACTTTCTGTTAGCGTGAGGCGCTGTTTACGTTTCCGTTATGTTATTTATTTTAGGCCGGGTGGCCACACTTGCATGGTAGGAAACTGGATATCTATTCTCAACCTGGTATTGTTAATTTCTCTTTTGTTTTCAAATGAAAATAATATATATATATATATATAATATATATATATATATATATATATATATATATATATGTAACTATTTTGTGAGTTGTTAAAGAGTTTGTGAATGCCTGAAGGGATAGTGCATCATATCATCCGGAGTGGTGTACTATCTTGGGATGTACGGTAGGAACCACCAAGCTCATACGTAGTATGGGACGCGTATGAGAGTGGAGTCACAACTGGAATCCGAGATATTCCTCTCTATATTTATCAGTGAACTTGTAATGTAAAGGTGGTCGTATACGAATGGTTTGTATATTTGGGAATCACATGCACGCCTGATAGGCATAGACGAAGATGATTAGTCAGTGATCACTAACAATTTATAGTAGTCGAATGTTCTGACACATCGAAAAGAGACCCATTGCTTACGATCACGTCAAACGGCTAGTCTGAGCAGGATAAATGGTCAACCAAGTGTGGTAAACAGCGACCAGTTACAAAATTATGAACTAAAAGCCAGAGAAGAATTGTAACATCATGTCCCGACTGGAAGCGATCCAGTCGTGAATCCCAACTTTCTAATTCCAATACTCCACCATTGTGTATTATGTATCTGTTGCTTATTTTGATATATAAAATGAAATCCATGTTTACTATTTCCATTTGATCAATTAGATTTGTATAAAAAGAGAATGTTATAGTGAGTAATGATGATCGATGTAATGTGAGTTTTAAAATGGTTAGTTGCTCATCCCTGGCTATATGTACCAGTTATTCGTAGTTTCTTATGTAAAATTTTATATATTTTTAAATGATTCAGTATGTTTATTCGTTCATGTTAGGAGAGGTTATTGGCAGAAATTGTTTTCTTCCTTACTGGGTAACCATTGTTACTCACCCTTTCCTTCTCCATTTTTTTAGTTTCAGATCTTAAGCTTGGCGAGGCAGATATAGGGCACGAGTGAGAATCATCTGGTGGGTCAGATAGACAGCCAGAGTTCGTCACTTGGTGAGTATTGGGGTTATTACCCCTACTGGTGTCGATTTATCTGAGAGTAATATAAATTTTGTTCTGAGTGATAGGAATTTTATTAGAGTGAGGAATTCCTGTATAATCCTGTATATAATTTTTCTTCTTCCGCACTCTGATCTATCATACATGATTAGACGTATATAGGCTTCCGCTAGTATTATATTTTATTTGTTATATGTAGGATTGTATGTCATTTATCAGGTGCAGGTTGAATGCCTTGGAATGCTAACATAAACAGAGGAGACCATGCTGAAATTTTGAGGTGCCACCTAGTACCTCGAGATCTGACATGAGGATTTGTGTTAGCGTTTGGCGGGACGCCACACCAAAAGTTGTTAAATTTAAGATTTGTAATATACGACATAAACGAATTCCACATGGCAAATTGAAAAAAATGAAGATTGACCATACATACTTTGAAATTAAAAAGATTTTCCAACTTCATCAAAAGTTGATCATGTTTCGTTGTTATTCATAGGTATGACTTACAAGAATAAGGGTAAAGAAAAGAGTAACCAAAACTCTTAACAAGAAAATAGTGTTGATAAAACGGATTTTTCTACGGACCACTCGAAAATGAAGCACTTCCTTGAGTTGTGCTTGAGTGAGGTGAACAAGAAAAAGTATAGAGGAGTATCCCTTACCACTACTTCATGGAAAAGACTATAATCTGAATTCAATAAAGTATGGGGGTGAATTATAAGCATAAGATGTTCAAAAATCAATATGATTACTTAAGGTTTGATTACAACATATGGCGAAAACTTCTTGGATTATCCGGACATGGGCTGAGTGCGGATATAAATAATATAAACTAGCATTCATAAAAGTGGGATGATGTCCCAGAGGAAAGTCTCTACCTTTGACTTTATATTTTTAACTTGATTAACTAGTCTTAGTTTAATTATTTTTATATTATTGTTTAAAATAGAGAATTTTCAAAGCTAAGAAATTTAGAAACAAGCCTCTCGTAGATGTTGAAATGATGATGAGTATTTTTGAAAGCACTATTTCAAATGGAGATAAATCATGAAGCTCATTCTACTTGATTTCGTGTTCCATTGTTGATAAAGATGCGAATGGTCATAAATCTGTAGAGTACACAAATTTGGATGATAAAGACACTTATGGTGGTCCATTTTCAGAAGAAAGGGATACATACTTCTAAGGTGTAAGTGGGAAAAGTATCCCTAATAATGAATAGTGACATCGGTGTCATCCCATTTGAAGTGAACATATCATAAGATCCGATGAAGAAGAGGCGTAGGAATTCGAATTGTGGTGACACCATTGAGAAAAAATTGGAGAAACTTATTAATATCATCGAAGAATTGATTAATAAAAAAAATGCTAATAAGGGACTTTATTTCAAAGATGTGAATAAAGTTATGAAGGATTTGAAGAACTTAGGGGTGATAAGCATTCATATTTACCATGTTTTTAAATTGAAATTTACAAAACTACCAGAATTGAAACAATCATTTATGGACTTGGATAATGAAGCAAAGAAGGCTCAATTTTTTGAGTTTATTGTAAACAATTAGTTGAAGTCGAACATCTCTCTTTTCTATGAAAATTAATAATGTATTGGTTATTTTGATATTTTTGGATAATTATTATGGATGATTTTGGGATTATTATCATGGATGATACTACGAAAATTTTGATTGTTTAATTGGAATTATTATCTTATTACTTAATCAAATAGGCATGTTATAACTTACTATAGGAATTGCATGTTTGAAAAATCTCTTTTTATTACTTCAATTAGTACTAACTTTTATAATTTTTCATTGTGTTTTAGTGCTAATAACATCAAAGCAATGATTGTTAATGAGATTGATAACATTACTTTTTATGTTTAAACTAAAGAATTGTATGAATGTTTGACAAAAGTTGTGCACCTCATCACTTTCTAACAAGGCATATGTACGAGAACTTTTGGAAAGATCCTCAACACAAATGTATAAGATCTTTAGGATGGATAAAAGTGTTTTCGTACAATTATGTGAATGTTTTCGACATAAAAATTGGCTAAGTGATAATAGATATATAGACGTAGAAGGGAAAATAGCAATATTCTTGATGACAATATGTCATAATTGTTAGAATCGATTAGTAAAATATCGATTCTAATATTCTAGAGAAATCGTAAGTGTAGACACCCCATTTTTGCATATGTCCAATTTGATAATTCGTCACCCGATTTTAGTGGATTCTTAATGACGAGCGCAAAGAACTCGAAAACTAGAGAGTACATTTTCCAACCGTTTCTAGTCCTTTCATCTCTTTCAATTATTAAGAATCGACATAGAAATTTATGCAATCTTAGGATCGCTACACCCTACACCCTACACCCGATTTAGCAAATACATACACTTAAGTTCACTACGCATTTTGATAACTTAGAGACATTATGACGCTAGGAAAATATGACCTCGAAACTTTAGAAATAATCACGTTGGAACTAAAAGAAACCTCACGCCAAAATTCATAAAAAATTATAAAAATCAATAAAATGACGAAAATACCCCATATAAATCTTGAAAGTACTTTCATTGCATTCAGAATATGATTTCGAGTTTAATAAAACCCAAATCGATGAAAACAGATAAATTTACGAGAAATCATAAAAATGATTGAAACACCCCTCAATATCCAACTTTGACCTATAGACCATGATTCTTAGGAAAATAGAATAGAAAATTATCAATAGGATTACACGCATCAGAAATCTAAAAAATTGAAAAATTTTCAACCAAGTTAAAAATTTAAACTAAAATTTTATCAAAATCAAATTTAAATTTGAATTAAAAATTAATCGACCAATTAAAATGTAAAACCAAGTTAAAGATTCAAATTAAAATTTCATCAAAATCAAATTTAAATTCGAATGAAAAATTAATCGAACCAAAAATTAAATTAAAGTTCAATTGACCAATCAAATCAAATTAAAATTCAATCGACCAATCGAATAAAAAATTAAATTAAAATTCAATGGACTAATCAAACAAAAATTAAAATTCAATCAACTAATCAAAATAAAAATTAAGATTCAATCAACCAATCAAAATGCAAACTAAATCGACCAATCTTCAATCGTTAGAGGATTACCGAGTTGCAAATAATGTGGGATCGTTACCCATTTAACTCTATAAGAAATGTGGCAAGAAAAAAATGATAAAAAATGTGAGAAAAAGAAAGAAAATTAAAAATTGTTAAAAGAAGCAAAAATAAAATAAAATAAATAATAGAAATAAAAAATTTAAAACAATTTTCTTTTATAAAAAAAAAGTCCCTCGCTCTCTCGTTTGGCTAGAGTCTCCCTCTCTCACTTTCTACATGTTCTCACTGCCATCCCTCTCTCCGACCTCTTTCTTTCTCTCAAACTTTCCCTCTCTCCCACATCCCTTTTCTCTCAAACTCTTCTCTCTCATTTTTTTTGACAACATAACTGCAGCAAAAAATACATAACAAAAAGAAAAAAAAAAGGCAAAACATAAGAAAAAGAAAAAACACTAGAAGAATAAGAGAAAGAAGATTCGAAGAAGAAAGAGAAGAATCAACCAAGAACAAGATGTACAACGCCTTCATTCTCCTTCATTGATAGGCGCGTCTTCTCTTGCATTAGCGTCACCACCACACTCTCTTCTCCATTAACCACACGTGGAGCCCCTCATTCCTCTCCACAACAGCCCCTCTCTGCTCCATTATCTCTTCACCAAGTCTTAAACCAACACAACCACCATATTTTTTTTTATCTTTTCTTAAACACCCCAGCAGTGACACCACCCTTTCTTTTCTTATTTTTTCTTTTCTTTTATTTCTATGTAGTCCAACCAGAAGCACCTGTTTCCCTTTTCCTCCTCTCTCAACCTCACGAACTTGTACCCCCCACTATTTTTTTCTTATTTTTTGACACCTCAACCAACCGAACCTTCTTCACCTCATTCCCCTTTTCTCCTTCTAACCCAGCAGAACACTCAATACTCTTCTTTACTTTTTATTTAAATCCTTTAACAAAAACTTGGTCACAAGCATTCTCACCTCTTTCCCTCTCTTTCAATCCAACACATAAAGTTTCCTCTTGCTTTCGTATTCCTTCACAACCACGTAGAGTAGCCACGACTCTCTATCTTTTGGCCTTTCAGCTTTGTTATGTCAATAGTGCACTAGTACCCATCATTCTCTCTTTTGGTCAGCCATACATGTTGCCCTTATAAGCTTTCGTTGGATCAAGCCTGAAGAAATACCCAACCATTTCTTTGTCGTAAAGGTAAGTTAGTTATTTGTTTTTTTTTTTTTTCCTTTTCTTCTTTTGTTTTCATCATCTCTAGTTTTGTTTCTTCAATGACCGTTTTATTTAGAATTACCACGTAGTTTGGTTAAGATTTTTTTATTTTATTTTTTTTATTTCTTTTATTTTTCATATCTCACCTTAGCAAAATTAGTGAATACATGTTTTATTTTTCAAATCCATGGATATTATGGTCGAATCATTGCTTGTATTAGGATTGTTAATTTTAGAATTTTTTTAGCAAGCATCGTAGTTCGAATTTTTCGTTCATATTTATATTTTGTTGACTTTGATGATTATCATATGTGTACACACACCCATATTTTTCTGATTTGATAATTTTACATGATATTGATTTTTGCTAATTTTGAGATTCAGATATATCTATATTTTATTAATTCGGTAAGTTTATGTAGTATTGATTTTCTTCAATGAAAAAATTCATATTCATAAATATCTATTTTCGAAAATTTCATATTTGAAAATTACTAAAATTTCACATTTGTATTTTGGAAAGTTCATGATAAAAAGTTTCTATGTTGGAAAATTTGTATTTAAGAGCTTTCTAATATGGGAATTTCATAATTTTTTATCTTGAGAAAATTCATATTCATCAATTTCTAATTTAGAAATTTCACATTTTTGGTAATTTTCTAATTTATGAGTTTGCATTCTTCTATTTTGAAATTTCATGTTCATGAAAATTTTTTACTTTCTAATTCAGAATTTTCATATTTTTTTAAAACTTTCTATTTTGAAAAATTGGTTTGCAAATTTCTAATTTGGAAACTCGTCAGATACTTGTAATTTTTTATTTTGAAAATTTTATTTTTATAAATTTCGAATTTGGGAATTCATCATATATTCATAAATTTCAAATTTAGGAAATTTCAAATTTAGAAACTTCATAAGTTGTCAATTTAGTAGTTTTTACATTCATGAAAATTTTCATAATTCTCATTTTTTGTTGATTTGGAAAATATTTACATATGTTGATTTGTAATTGACTTTTGATCATGGGATATTATTAGGGCTTTTTCATGTTTTGCCCTTTTGTGCGAAATTCAAGAAATCATTTAAATATTCAAGAGAATTTTACCCGTAAGATTTATTTAGCAAACCCAACATAAATTGATGATGATTGGACTCTAGTTTAAGTCTAGCCTTTGCACGTTGATCATAGGATAGTTTTAGATCGTAGTAGAGATCAATCATCTTGATCGGACGGGTTCAATGCCTAACACCTTCTGAAACCTGTAATCTGGCCCCTTACCCATTTCTCTTATCTGTGGATCGATTCGACTCTATTTTGGAGTTATTTTTTGTTCCTATTCCTAGATTAGGTGGCGACTCCCAATACTCAGAAAATCCTCGTTTACCAATCAGATTTTTTTTTTAAATTCAATAAAAAATGGTCGAGGTGATTTCAGTAAGTAGGTATTGAAAGCGCCCTCGATCCGTAGGTTGTGAATCCATTTTTTTTTTTGGATTTAGGAGTCGCCACCTAACTATTATGGTCTGGGAATCAAATATTGACTCTAAATAGATAAAAACATTGATCTACAAAAAGAACAGGTCTGAAGATCACATTACGGGGTTGGAAGGTGTTAGATACCAACCTTGCCCGACAAACGCCAGTCTCTACTTTTTCCCAAAAAAAATTACATTGCTAAACATACCTAAAAATAAAATGACATGGTTGATTGCGACAACTGACTCCCTCAGAGCTAGCGGAAAGCGTCATCGTATGAGTTTTCCTACTTTTTATTCGTTATTGGATCCACTTCTAATCTCTAAGACGAGGTATCCTCCTCCTAGATTTGAGTTTTTTTATTTTTTGGAGGGTTTTTAGGTATTTTTAGAGAGTTTCTGGGTATTTTTTGAGCAAAAATCAGGATTTGGATGTTAGGTAGGGAGTTGGGCCTTCAGATTTAGGATTTTGGGAAGGTTGGGGGTGTTTCTAACCTCTCTTTCTTAAGGTTTCTCTTGACCTGCGAGATTGGGTTGTGGAGGCTCTTATTTATAAAATTTTTTGAAAACTTTTTAGTTTGACTAAGTCTCTTTTAGATAAGGTGAATTAGGGTTTGGAATTAACGTTTTCATTCTTACTTGTAATGAAAGAATATTTTCTAAGCTTTTTAGGAGAACCCCCTTTATTATATATTTAATTCTTTGGGCCCTCAAATGGAGGGGTCTTTTAATAAATATCAAGTAAGCCCCACTTAAATGGGCCACTACTTCAAATTTGGCCCGTGGGCTTAATTAATTGATTTTATTTATTTAAAATTTTAAATTTAATTTATTAAGGTTTCACTTTAAATTCATTAATATTTTAATTATTAATTTTGAAATTTAAATTTTAAAAATTGAAAAATTATCGTTTTGCCCTCAAAGAGGGCTTTTGCATTTCGAAGTCGTTTGATGTTTTGAAATCATTTTTTCGTAAGAAATTCAATGAGAGTATCAGTTTGTGTCATTTAAGGGTTTTTGGCATAAAGTGGTCGTGGACATTATGAGGGCGTTTTTATAATTTTGTTGAATTTTGTGAAAATTGGCGAAGTAGTTTATTTGATTTTAATTTGTTTTTTTATATGTTCAAAAAGATTTTCCTAAGTGTAATAAAGGTTCTAGGGATGTTTTGACATTAGGGGTATTTTGGTAATTTGGTAATTTTTAGTATTTTTTTTTGTAAAGCTTCTTTTTGTCTAAAAATGATAATTTCTATGTTTTTGGGATATATTTTCCTAGCGTAGCGTAGTTTCTAAAGTTTTACTTACTTGAGATACCTCATCTAAATTTTTGAAACATATCTAGTAACAAATAAAAAATATTGGAATATTCATTCATCATTGGGAACCGTAACAATCGAGTTGACGACTTGATTAATCAGACGAGTGAAAAATAGAATGTCTACAGGTATTTTCATGAAGTGTTGGATGTAATGATACAGTTTGCACGAAAAATAATAGTCCCCTCGACATTTGGCAAGTCAATGGGAGATATTCAATCTCATGTACATTTAAGAGAAAGGTCATTTAAAGGTGTTGTCGGTGCATTGGATAGAACACTAATTGATGCTTACATTCCGCTTGATCAACAAGTTTTATTCAGAGAAAAGGGACAGGGAAAATATTTTCAAAACGTAATGGCAGTGTATGATTTCGACATAAAGTTCATATATGTGATGGCAGGATGGGAAGGAATTGCACATGACTCAAGGATGTTAAATAAGATATTTCATAATTCGTCTAACAATTTTCCAATGCCTCCCCCAAGTATGTGTTTTCAAATTATGTTTTTAAAATTAATCTTACAATTAATAGGATAAGTTTTACATATTTTTTATATTTGTTGTAAATATGTATTATTTGTACGACGTTGTATACACACACATTAGGGGTTTTATTACTCTATATCGTAACACACGGTATTGGCTAAGGACATATCGAGGAACACGTGCAATATATAGAAAGGAAAAATTTCAGATTAGGAGGACCTTTGGTGTATGGAAAAAAAGATTTCAGATTTTGATCAAAATACCTTCATATCATTATTACACCCAATGGGATATTGTTATTACATGCATGATAATACACAACTTTTTACATCTTGTTTCTCTCCATGATGAATTGTTTCTACAATATAAAGTTGATGTTGATGAAGCAAGCAATCCTTTAGTAAACTGTGAACTGTCAAAAGATCCACCATGTTATAATAAAATATTCTCACCACAAGCACAAGCTAATATGATCACTTTACGTGATCAGATTGCAAATCAACTAGAAAATGCATGATTGTTTATTGTTTGAATATTATCTTGTTGGAATATAATTTCTCAATTATGAATTCAATTTGAAAACAATACTTTTGGGGTGTTTGATCTATTAAAAATCAAAATTAAATATATAAATGGTTTCATTATGCATAACATATTTTTTTTTTCAATTAACAATTTATTAAAATTACAAAAGGGTAATATTGTCAAAATGACCATTATGTTTTTAAATTATGTTTGTAACCAAAACCTTTTAAAAATGACAAACAAACAATTTTTCCAAAATCAGATTTCAGATTTTAGAAAACAGAAACTAGACTTCAGAAGTGTTACCAAACATACCCTTAGAGTTCTAACTAAATTAGAAAGCAAATGTTGGTGTTCATAATATTGATTCTATAGGGAACAACCCCCATTCATATCAATGTGTGAAAGAAGTAACCGATATTCCATGATTTCTGATTAAAATCATTTTAATCAAGTTTTTTTTATCACAATTTTTTTTGAAATATTGCCTTAACTAAACTCATGCCAGGGTCTAGGATATAGTTATGGTTCCAACCAAGCAACTTCTTATCTACTATTACCCAATAATTTCATATTGAAAAATTAATCTATCAATTAACCACATAATTAAATTTGTATATTAAATATTGATTAAATGAAATTTGATTTAGCATGATTAGAATATGATCAAAATCATTTCTTGATGCTTGGTTAATGTTGTGGAAGTTCTTTACATAAGAGAAAACACATCAGATTGAATTAAAATAAAGAAATCAGGTATTCCCTATCAGCATGAAATTTGTGCAGGTATGTCAATCGACAATTGTTGAGCCTCACGATAGCGACAAAATAATTGGGTCTTTGAGGGGAAGGAGCATGTATTTCATGAGATTATCGACATTTTCAGGATTTCATGTTCTTTTGTTGCAAGCAATTTGAGGATATTAAAAAGGTATTTCAAAAGATTTTCTTTTTAATTGAGAGCTTCTTTGTAATTAGATATTATAACTTTAGGATTGCTGGTCTTTGCTCAATTGTTTCATAACTCAATTATTTTTGTTTCTTCTTTCATGGAGTAGGTCTTCTCAACTTAATTTTCTATTCACAAAGCCAATTAAACATATTTATTTCAAAATTCCAAAAATATTATTGTAAGTGAAATTTTAATCCAACTCCACATATTTCTAAGTTGGCTTACTAAATTTCTGATTGTAATTGGGGTGTTGGTGGTTCATAAGAGTTTAAGGACAAGTGACATGGAAATTCAATCATCTTGAGTCAAGTCAAACAAGTTAACAGGGTTGTGAATTAGCCCAATTTGTTGGAATAATGCCATGGAAAAGCCATTTTATAAATTAGATTTTCAATAAAGGATTTTAAGTTTTATTTAAAATATATGACCAAGTTTCATTAATCATGAAATGGTTGATGCGGTATGAGATACCGTAAGGCCCTTAGATAAAATTGTAATATAACTTAGTGATCAACTTGGGATTGATGCGGGAGAATTAGTTATATAGTTCTTTTGTTTGAAATTGACACAGTCATGAATGAAGTTAGACACTTTATTCACATGACTGCTATAGTATTAGAATGTATCCATTTGAAATATAGTATCATATTCTCAAGATATCATCATGTTGATCACACACACGACATATGGGTGCTCATTAGTATACTGACTAACTAATTGTATGTGAACTGGCTTTTGTTAAAGGTTTGGATCTGTAGACTCATCAAAAGGGACTCATGCGTAAACTCGTTTTTTCAATCAATGATCTTTTCAGATCCAAGGGTTTTAATTTATGATGATGTGGCAATGATAAAAGGGAAAAAATGATGACTCAAACAAATCTAAATATTTTTTTTAGCATTCAATTGTTGAGAATCAGAATCGGACCTGAAACCGACAAGAATCAGAACTAAAATAAATATAATGGTTATAGTTCTAAGTTGTTTAAGAACCAACCCATTGACACCCCTACTCTTTAGTTTGATTTTGCTAACAATAATTAATAATGATGAATTACAAATGAGATTAATTATGGAACCAGTGAATTACTTAGAAGATGATAATTCTTCAACAAGGAATTTTCAACCACTAATTTAAAGAATATCCAATATTCGGAATAGATGTTCATGAGATATAAAATCATGATTAAGTGAATTTTAATCATTGAATAATTTTTTTTTTAAAGGTATATTTTATTTGAAAAAAGAGTTTTTCTTTTTATCCATTGATCATCCAAGAGTCCTAATCACATATGCAAAGAGTAATGATTAAATAGTAGATAAAATTCTCCAAGATCTCTCTATAGGATATTGTTTAATTTAGAATGAATTATCTAATAAGTAGGTTTGTGAGAGGGACCTTTTAGTTAAATTTCTAATTCTAAATAATCAATTATAATATACATATTACTGATTACTTATAATTCTTCTACTTAATCAATTGAGGATCATTAATTGATAGAAGTTAATTTGGAATAAGATATTTACAGTCGCAAAAAGAGTCGTTTTAAAATGAGTGGTTTTTTAAAAATGACTGTCAAAGACAGTAGGGAAAAATGACAGTAAGTAGGGATATAGCGACGGTAAAATAGGGATATAGCGACGGTCGGCGAACGTCGCTATAGGGTTTTTTTTTTTTTTATTATAAATTTTTACACCTGCCCCCCTTCACATGTTACTGAATATTAAAGATACCCCTATGTTTTGACATTGATGACCTAGATCCCAACTAACAATATAAAAAGACCTAAATACCCGTCGTATTCAACTTTCATAAATCTAACTAAAAATCATTAATGATCTCCCACTCATGTTTCAAATTAACACCCACATTCAGTTCAAACTAAAAATCACAAAGAATAATTCTGAAATAGCACACCAGCACCTGCGATTGCACGCAAGATGTTTGCGCCAGCACCCATAAAGAGGGACTTGGCCCCTTCATTCTTGAGAATCTGAGAGAATGCATCCAATGAACTCTTCTACTTGACCGCATCTCCAAATGTTATCATCATCCTTCGACGCACTGTATCAATAGGGTATGAGGCCAGCCCAGCCCCAATTGGTTTAAGGGGTTTGTCCTGTTTACCTTAAGCTTAAAACCAAGAAATTGAGTGGCGAATGGACAGCTAGAACTCACGGGCGGTTTTTATCTCGTTGGCTTCCAAGGACAATCTTACCCGAAACCTTGTCATCATCCAAGAGCTTTGACAAGCATTTGAAATGATTGTGATTCACAATACGAGACAGGTCTTTAGATTCTAGTGGATTTTCTCCGAAGAATTCCTCCAATATACATTTCAAAGCATCTATCTGGTAGAAAGATGACATCAATGGATGAACCCAAGAGAGAAATACAGCATTTTCATATGTTTGCATTCCATCCATTAAACAGTCTTACCAATTTTGGAGCATAAGCTTTTGTGGTTATGATGTAATCAGGAGCAATGCAGGCTTGTCCATTGTTGCATCCCCATTTACCTGAAACAATCCTCCTTGCAGCAACCTTCAACCAACAAAAATAAATATACTTCTTCAGATCACTATAGGTAATGTAATTGGAAACAAAGATATAAAAAATCCAGAGTAGGTAAAGTTTAGAGGACAACAAGTTGATGTTTGAGTCAACAACAACAGGAGATTTTCCTCCAAGCTCTAAAACTACAGGCATAATGTGCTTTGTGGCGGCAGCCATCACAATGCGCCCCACTTTTCCATTACCTGCAAAGTTTGAGGGTTGTCCATCAGATTACTACAGATACCCTAACATCAACTAAAGTATGACAAACCAGCTCTCCAAACCCAAAAAATAAAATTTCAAATGTGATTGACAATACTATCCAAATTCCAACCAACTGATAGGCACTAAAGCATTAAAACTGACTTTGTTGAGCTCAACATTTTTAATTCCTTCCCTCCAATATGATTTGAAGTTTCAAACTTCCAATAGTCAACATCATACTACATGTGTATCGATCTGCCTTATGAATCGAGTAAAATTAAATGGTAAAAGAGGTCTATTAAATTCAAATATAATTGGCCAACAAACTAAGAGAAACTTGTCAGATCTAAAAAGAATAAAGAAATATTATCAAAGGAAGAAAATATTTCTTTATTTTCTAATTGGCAAATTAACGTTGTATCTTTTTCCTACTGCACCTTCTTCAGAATTGAATCAAACGAAAGGAAAAAAAAGTAACAACGTAGATAGAAATAGAACTGATTATATTTCTAGAATTGGTTTTTCCAAAAACCATTAATGCAGAATCAATTCTGGAAGAAATGTTACCAAACATCTGCAGCCTTGCTTGCTAATGCCAAAGCAAAATTAACACTAAAATAAGGATAGTTAGAGAGGCTTTATAGAGCTTGTGTGGAGACATCGAAGACCCGTGGGAGCTTATTGTATGATTACGAAATAAGACATATTCATGAGAAGGAACTTATTCTTCATATTTGTTCAATTAGGAGTCAATAAATGGTATTAAATTAATTGCAACATGATTATCACCTCCCCGGGGTATGATCACATCCGCATATTTCTTTGATGGAAGAACAAAATCATCAAAAGTAGGCTTTACAAACTTCGCATACTGTACAGTCAATACAATATTTCCTAGGTATCTTATCCATATAAGGTAAAAAGTTCAAATATTCAAGTAGCATTTTAATGTGATGTGAAAGTTAAACTTACATGCATATGTGAAAAAAAAAAAAAAAACATTACTAGATAGTCCATATTTCAGATTTTGGATGAAATTGTCCTACTTTCTTGTTTAGTAACCCAAGGATGGTTGGTTTAAGTCTTTATATGATTTATGGCTCACGCTGATGGGTAGTCCTGAGGATAGAGCTTGTGATTAGAGCTGGAACAACAGGACAAGGATAATTCATGTGTTTTAATCCCAATCCTTTAAAACACATTGGTTTGTATTCACATACCAACAAGTCCAAACAAAACACATTGGTTTTGGTGGTCCAATTGAAATAACTTCAACCCCCTCAGGCATGCATTTGCAACCTATACAGCAAATGAAACAACAAACCAAGCATTTTACTCAACTAATTAGATAAACATCATGTAACAGTTGGCAAACCTCGTTGGGGAAGAAGAATGAACAAAAGATAAAAGTAAAAATAAACTGAAATAATTAAACAATGATCATTTTGGTTTTCTAGTCAAGGATGTGACCAAAGCATTGGTAAATATCATCCATAATTCATGCAAGCAAGCATATTGTTATTTACTCAACAAATGAACTGACCTTCAATTGACACATAATTTCAGATACAGTATCCTTTGATGTTGCTTCTGCAATAGCTGTTTTCAGTTTCACGGCTTCCTGAAAGTCCTCCTTCTCAATTGCATCTTCTAGCTGAAACTGTAAAAGATAAAAAACCAACCGTAAGAACAGATAAAAGATCTGATAAAAGATGCTATATTCCACAAAAAACATGTTGTCATCCCTATGAATTTTGTATATTACGTGTAATGGTTATATGTTTACATTAATGTCACACGCAGAGCAAAAATGCTTTAATATGAATGTTTGCAAGGAAATTTGAAATTTATGTAGGAATGGAAATTTGAAATATTATGTGGAGCACCGATTATTCATTTTCTTAATCCATTTTTATAGTTGACATATGAAATCACAGACCTTTCTGGGATGCAAATGGGACAATGCATCCTCACAAAGATCGTATTAAATTTTGTAATGATGTGTCACGTGCCAATATAATTTTAAATTTTCAAAGAAATATACAGGGCATCAAAGATTGGTCTTAAGAAAGCTTGGGTTAGCGGTCCGATTCTCCTAAACTATTTCCTATTTAAATATGGTAAGAGTCCAAGTAATTCTGAAATGTCAATGCATTGAAGTCCACTCAGGTTATATTGTGAATGACTTGATCAATGAATCCAACGCGAAGTGTGGTCGCGTTTAAAATAGGTAAATAGGTTGAATTAAACTTCCTGTTTTAGACTCCATACTACTACTACACTTTGAAAGCATTATCTGATTTGTATATTTGCAAGAGTGATCACAACAAACAAATACAATAAACAATAAAAATAAAAAATAAAAAAGCTAATTTGATTGATAAATTAAAGAAGAGAGAATATATAACGAAGATCTCGATTAAAACATTTAATGGAATAAGAGAACTGGTTTTTACGTGAAATCTGAATATTTCTAGCACAAACCTTACCTAAGAGATATAGAGGTGTTATTAAAATTCAGGAGATTAATTATGAGGAAGTTGATTAGCTTTCTTTATGGTTGTTATAATTTTGATTTGTATAGTTGGCACTCCATTGAATTCTAGTTGATTAGCTTTCTTTATTTCTTTTGTCTAAGATATCTATAGAAAGAACTGAAATTATTCTATAGCTCTACGTAATGACTTGAGGCCTCAATTCTCAACAGTGTCATAGGGTGCATGTTATCATTTACAGATCAAACAACTTGAAATTAAGGGCCATCCATGACATTTAATATGAAGGCTGGATCGTCTGTTAAAGCTGTCATGGATTAGACTCTGCACCTTATATTGAGTATCAGTGGTCAGTATAGACCTAGGAATGACACTTTCTCTTATGCAAACCACAAATTTGATAATCAAATGTTTATCGGTTGGCTTATCGCCAAATTTTTTGCTTAGTAAAAATTATTATCTCAACATTGTAGACATTGAAACCCCAATTTCTAAAATTATTTAATACGCCAATTAAAGATTAAAACACACTATTAAAGCATTACAAAGTTTTTGCTCAAATTATTATCTCAACGTTACTAAACATTGTAACACTCATTCAAACAATTTCAGCAGTTGTCCACAAGTAGGATTAGTCTCATATAAAATCATAAACCTAAAAATTGAAATCTAATCTTTTTTATTTTTATTTTTTATAATTATATCAATTAAACAACTAACATCCGAGAATATATAGCATTTTGACAAATAACATTAAAATTAGAATCTGAAACTCTAAAATAATTGAGAACAATCTGAGTTCCGATCAAAAGCCTTAACATACCTTAAGATTAGATAAGAAACCTAGCCAAAACTCGCGTCAAATCCGAGAGAGATCGAAACTTAGTTGCTGAAATGCTATCTTATATGGATTTCCTCTGCGATAGAAAGTAATTTAAAATAATTAGGAATGGAGGATCAAACAAAACCCTAAAATTTGCTATAACAATGAAGAAAACATTTGAAATCCTAAATTAATTAAGGAAAATCAGAAATTTAATCAAAAACTTTAACATACCTGAAGATTCGATCACAAACAAAGCAAAGGGAGGGAGATCGAACAAATAACAAAAACTTTCGATCAAATTCCGATCGATTCTGCCCTAAAACTTTCAAATCGAAATCTAATTGCAAATCAAAATATGATCAAAATCACAGATCGAAACTTAAAGATCGAGTGAGTACTAGGCGTTCGTCCCTTTAGTTTATAGTAAGTTGAGACGATAGACAGTCGACAGAGAAGAAGTTTTGTCTGTGGCGGAGATCGAGAGAGCGACGAAGATTCGAGAGAGAGCGAGAAGATAAACAGACGAGAGAGAAGAGCAATCGAGTGAGTACCAAACTGAGATCAATCCAGCTTCGTTCGTCCCTTTATTTTACAGTAAATCGAGAAGAAAGTCGAGAGAGAAGAAGCTTTCTCCGCTGAAATCGAGTTTTTGTAAGTTTTTTAGAGTGGCTATTGGCACCCCAACTTTTACTTAGTATAGTCAGTGAGTGGGTTGAAACGACAGTTAAAAACTGTCGCTTAAAACAACGGTTAAAGGCCGTCGTTTTAAGCGCAATTTTGACGTCGTCAAAATTGGAATATGACGTAGTGTGTGATTTTATTAAGCCCACAAGCTTAAAGGCACTTTGGGCATTTCCTAAAATATTTAGTGAAAATTATAAATAAAAAAATTAATTTAAATAAATATTTATAAAAAAGGTAATCATTTTTCAAAAATTAGGGATATGAATCCAAAACGTCACTTCAAATAGCGTTTCTTTAGAATAACAATATTACCCAGTAAAAATGTCACTTGAAGTGGAGTTTTGTCTAATTTTAATAAAATAACTTAACCGTTTTAAAAATAGGTGTTGTAGTACTCTTGTCTATATATATAAAAAATTCTTTAAAATATATATATGAAATCAAAGAGTAAGAATGTATCTAAAGAATACACCATCTATATTTGATCAAGCTCTTGAATACATAAAAAAATAAAAAAAAATATGCATGAATACAGTTATCACTAGAATAAAATTGACTTTTCATGACATTTAATGCATAGCGTTCAGGAAAAATGCTATTAATAATTTATGTTTCATAGAGGGGAATGCTATTAAAGATAAACAATAGAGTATTAGATGCCGTTTTCGCCAAACACTATCTATTCTTAAAGAGGGAGAAAAAAACAAATAAACGAGGGAAATATTCGCTCGTGCCATCGCGCGTCAAATCTCCCTTTCTTCCATGAGACAACTTAGCTATTACAGAGAAGAAAATAAGAACTCACGACCCTAATCTCTCCCTCTCAAGAGCCCTAATCTCTCTAGCTCACCTCTCACTTATGAACTTGATAAGCTGCACTGTTCTATTTTGCATAGAAGTCGAGAAGGATATCGCAGAGAAATAGTTGAGTCTCTCTCTCTCTCTCTCTCTCTCTCTCTTCATCATCGTACTTCCCTCAAATCGCATTGTATTTGACGGGTTTCAACCTATCGTTGAGTTCTCTTGAAGCTAAAATTGACGTTGAAGGTACAATAGATGATTTGATGCAAATTTTATTTTATTTTTCTCTCTACTATTCGCTCTGATTTTCAGCGAAATTGTGGATTTCATGGGTTTGATATTCACAATTGAGTCGTCTTAGGATTTTTGCACGTTTTTATTCTTTTATCAGGTTTTTGAGTTATTTTATTTAAAATCAGGTTTTAGAATTCTTCAATTTGCTTTTTTGATATGGTTTTTGAGTTCTTCAATTTGATGTTTTTGTTCAGGTTTTTTTAGTTATTTTGTTTAAAATCATATTTGAGTGGTTAAATTTGTTGTCTTTGATCATGTATTTGAATTATTTGGTTTAAAATCAAATTTGAGTGTTTCAATATGTTATTTTTGATTAGTTTTTTGAGGTTGTTTTATTTAAAATCAGATGTTTGGTATATTATTGACATAACTACCGCATAATATTGACAAAATATTATCAAATTATCAAAAATATCGAAAACTTTTGTAATTACTTGAGAATTTACCTTATCTTTTAAGACCAAAAAAACCCTAAATCTATATCGATAGATTTTGATAATTAAGTTTCTCCAATTTTTAAGATATGTATAATTCAAAGGGTAGAGAACTACTCCCAACATTTTTCATAGAGAGAACATTTTCTCCAAAAATATAAATAAAAAAAATATTAATGGGGGACACTCTAGAGAGTTTGAAGGGTATAAGTTTCAATCTAAGAAAAGGTAATTCATCAAGATCCATCATTTCTATATAAGGTATGTCTTTTATGATTCTCTAGAATTAGATTGAATAATAGTTGATATTGAAAGCCAAATTAAAAGGTTCATATAGATTGGTTATTCCATTAAAAATAAATTTTAACTCGATTTTTCCCAAAAGGTTTTGGATTGGTATCAGATGGGTACCGATTCAATAAGGAATTTATCAGACCCAGACCCAATTGGAGCTGTGATTTTTAAGTCTAGACTTGATAAGTATTAATCTGATTCGATATAACAAAAGTATATATATATTTATTCCCTTTCCTCTTTAGCCCCTTTAAGTTTATCATATTTCCTTGTTTACTCTTTCAGTACACTTTATTATTTTTCATCTATTATATCTTAACCTCAAAAAAATTTAATAACAACCCCCCTAACTTTTTTTTTTTCCACATTTACTGGCTTAAACCCAAAGAGGATGCCAGTGCCGTAGGCATGGGCAAATTCTTGTAAAATATGTTGGAAAATGGTACTGATTTCTTTTAAAAGACAAAGAAGAAGTTTGACAAAGTTTCTGATTTGATTTTAGAATTGAATGCAATAAAAAATACTTAGCTTTTAATTATAGGTTGAGACATGCAATTCCTACAATGAATTTTGCCCTCGTTACGGTACCACAGTTTTTTAGACATCTGCTCTCTAAAATACAACAACTCCTACGTTCCAAGGATGTTTGCGGGCGCACATATGCATTAAGGTTTTCAAATAAATGGATATAAATTTCAATTAGAATCTTGAGTTTTTCTCTTATTTTCCTGTGTCCATGTTTGAGAGCCCACCATTATCTTTATCAACTTTATAACTAATAGAAGTATAACCATGTAAGAGTTATAAATTAACTCTACTCTTAGTTTATGTGAGACTATAATAACACAAGACAAACGTAACACTTTAGTTAAGGAATAAAACAAAATGTGGGATTGGATTTTTACCTCAAGTCAATACCTAATAAATATTAAAGGGTTTTCAAATTCAACTTTTTTAAATTCCTACAAAATATATTATATTTTATTTATATATTTAAATAAAATATAAATATATCATTAATATATTTCAAATGCATTATTGGACCGGATCCATATTGGAGGCCAATCAATAATGAACCTCTGATCCCATCCATTGACAACCCCAAAACAAGATAAAACTTAGAAAATATTAGACATAAAACTTCAACTGGATGATATCTTCTTCAGTATGAGAAAAGGATAGGCCTTAAGTCAGTTTGTACAAAAGAAGAATCAAAAACAACTTCAATCCTAATGGGCTGCATCTTCTTCCTCACAGAATTTTGTGTACTCTTTCGAGCCCATTAACGATTCCAAATCTGCTGGATTACTGGGTTTCACCTTGATCATCCATCCATCTTCATATGGGCTTGAATTGATCTACAATTATACAATTGATGGATCATTTTGATGATGCCAAAGAAATTATACAAAATTGAAATTGAAGTTAGATCGATATGAAAATTACCACGCCGGGTGTTTCAGTGAGCTTTGAATTAATCTCGATGACCTCACCCGAAACTGGGGAGTTAACCTCACTAGTTGCTTTCACACTTTCGACCGCTCCGAAGCTACCACCTTTAGCAACCGAAGTACCAGTTTCTGGCAAATCCACAAACACTACTTCTCCAAGATGATCCTACATTTAAAAAGTTCAAATTGGAGAACAATCATTTAGACTAAAAATGGTAGGATTCTTTATGTATAATTTGGATATTAGAGGAATGCACATGTTGTTTAAAATAATAGTATAGTTTTAAAAATCGTCCCAAACCAAGATAATTGGTCCAAGTTATCTCGAAATCGTTCGTGAATGTGTAAGTGAGATTTAAAATTATGAGTGATCGTAATAATTAATGGTTAGGATTGGGTGGGTCATTGGAAAACGCATGATCCGGATGGTTAAAATGGAAAATCCAGGGTCGGATTTTATCATAGGGCATTTAAGTAATTTTTCATTAGCCTGTATGAGAAGACTGAGGTCAAGGGGTATTTCATCAATTCGAAAACATAGGGAAATATCTCAATATTCACCAAAACGTGGAGGGCTATATCTAAATCATCTTTAAAATTATAAAGAAAAAAAAAATTATAATATAAATTAAATGATAAAATATGAAATAGTATTAGACTATCTATTTTAAAAAATTTAAAGTAATTATAAAAAAATTTAAATTATGCATAAATCCTAACTTTTAAAATAGGTATATGGCACCAACAAGTTGTAATTAAGTACATTTATCCACAATTCCTTTTTCTTTGTGCTTCTTAGATTTTTATTTTTATTTTCATTTGAATATCTTAAAATTTCATATATTCCAATCCACAAATTAATTTGTGATAAAAAATAATATAATTCTCATTGAGATTTTATGATTTTATATAAATTACATGTCTTATTTGAATATGAAAATTTTGTTCCTATTGTATAAATTTTAGGTCATTTAGCATAAAAATTGGAAAAAAAAAAAATCTTTTTTTAATACTCAAAATAGGATTATTTTACCACAGTAACTCATGTTTGTGGACAAAAATATCCTCACTTATAATATCTCTAATAAACTCTTGAAATAATCTTCTAAATTGTAACTTCCTCCCTCTCAACATTTTATACTATCAAAATATATGATATAAAATGTTAAGAGGGAGAAAGAGAGAGATCCATTCTCTACCAAATGGGCTCTAAATTTATAAAATCGTAGTGAACCTTGTAGATCTACACACTCTCATCTTCGATTCTCAATCTATCGAAGATTTTTACCAAAGGCAATCACTTTCTCCTCCATTTCTACCATTTTGTTTTAAATCATTTATATATATTCTAATAATCTTGATACATTTTTCGTCCATAGTTATCTAAATAGAAAAGGGTAGCAATTTTTTTTTTTTTTTAATTTTACGGAATTTTCAAAGTTTTTTCCTTAAAATTTACCCAATTTCAAACATCGACGTTGGACTGTATTATGGAGTTGATGGGCAACAATACCTCCTCTTGTCAAGGTTCGATGTTGTGGACATTTTTCACTTACAGAAGCTTCTGTTGGACAGTTTCGTCGAGGTTTTACAGTAGGAAAAAAGAATTTTCATGAAAATTGAATTTTCGAGAGAAACCATTTTCTCATCAATTTTCCACTTGCACCAAAAAGATTTTAAATTTCAGTTTCTAGTAAAAAAGGAATAACCTGAGCATGATCAGTGATGCCTATTGTAGCCACAGAGCCTTCATGCTTCACCCATTCATGTGAAGATGCATACTTCAACCCATCCAAAACTACAACCATCAAAAATCCAAATAAATAATTATAAAAAATATCCAAATGAACTTTAAAAAAAATATATAGATATCTACAGAATATTCCCAAAATACCCTTCATGGGGCTTCCTTCTAAGAGAGAGAGAGAAAGAGAGAGACCATATATAGGAAAACTTGTAGCAAACCTATTAAGAGTTGGTGTAAAGAGTACCAGTAGAGAAACATCTAGAGAGAGAAAGGGCTGGAGAAACAGAGATGTTGGAAGCACAAGAGATTCTAAGTGCATTAGCTGTAGAAGAAGCCCACATTCTAAGTGCCATGTTATCTTCTTTGCTAGCTTCTCTCTATCTCTATCTCTATCTGTTTGTTTTTGCTAGATTCAGCTTAGCTTTTAAGTCAAAGTAAGTGGCAAAGAGAGGAGTGGATGGTCTTTTTATTCCTGGACTTATCTTGGATTGATGGATGGGTTGGATGATTGGTCTACATTTACAACCTCATCCTTAGAAACATATATATGGTTTTAAAAAATTTAGGCCGAGTCGATTGGGTTTTGTGTTCTTTTACACTGAAATAAAATTATTAATTTTATTGACTTAAATATTTTATACATAATATATATTTTGTGACTGACCATATACTTATCCACCTTATAATAAGAAAATATTACAAGTATTTATTATTAATATACAGTAGTAACTAAATTTAACTGATTATTATGACTCGGATGAGTCAACTCGGTATTAGTAACGATACAAGACGAAGTGCCAGGTTTTAAAACCATGATTAGATATCTAAGAGACCTTTTATAAACATAATTATGGTCTAACTGATTCATTCTTTGAAATGGTTTAAACTTTAATGGCATAGTTTTAAAACTCGTTGAATCAACTTGAAACTCATCCCTGTTGACTCAAATCATTTGGATTTTGAGGAGACTCGTGAAATTGATAGAAGCAACTCACCGAGTTAATTCAAAAAAGGGATTTTAATTTTACACCTCGTGGAATGGTCGATATTAGGGATACCCCTTGTTGCAAAATGCAACATGTGGTCTACCACTATAAAATATGAGGTATTTAGAGGCGGTTTTAAACTGCCTCCAATTTCGACTAAACCGCCTCCAATATATTTAAGGGCGGTTTATAGTGGCGTCGCTGATTCCTTTTAGTGGCCGACTAAGAGAGGTTTTAAAACCGCCTCTAAATAATGATTTAAGGGCGTTTTTATATTTTTAGAGGCTGTTTTAAAACCGCCTCTAATAATAATAATTTAATGGCGGTTTAAAAACCGTCTCTAAAGAATATGATTTAAAGGCGGTTCTTATATTTTGGAGGCTATTTGAAAACCGCCTCTAATAATAATAATTTAAGGGCAGTTTTAAAACCGCCTCTAAATATTGTTATTTAAGGGTGGTTTTTATATTTTAGACGCAATTTGAAAACCGCCCCTAATAACAAATTAGTTTTTAAAAAAAAACAACATTAGAAGCAGTTCAAAACCGCCTCTAATGTTGTAAAAAAAAATTAATAAAATATTCATTCCAAAATAAAACCTGCAATTATATAAAGAAAAAGAACTGCTATTGGCACCCCACATTTCACTTATCACATGTTTATAAAAAGATGTTACAACCTGTAAATGTGTTGTGTAGAGGTCTACACTACATAAACTACAATGTACCAAACATACATCTACGAAATCCAAAAATAAAGTACGTATTCATGAATATTTTCACTATAAAATAAGAGGCAACTCTATGAATTATAAACAAAATAAGTAACTCAAACATTGATCGATAGACAACACTACCTTTCTAATGGTGTGATTCTTATATAGAACTATACTAGTTCCCTTTGGAGCCAACCCATACTTATGTACATCAACCGATATCGATGTTACTCCTTCAATAGAAAAATTGAATGGTGGAATTGGGTACCTAGAAAAAGGAAAATTGTGCAAAATAATAAATACCGACAAATAAAAGAATAATTGAATTATGTTGCTTCTTGAAGAGTAGGTGGTGAAAGGAGTTCAACCAACTTTTGGAAAAACTTTATAATTAAAACGATAAACTAAACACACAACATTAATGGATCTTTGCATCCTAGAAAGATTACAGAAGACTACATTTATCCAAGTTTGAATGTTCACCTAGAAGTCTAAATTAATTAAAATAAGGTGGTTCTTAGTCAATTGCAAAACCAGAACCACCTAAGACTTGAATGCTAGAGATGTAAAATTATTTTCATTGACTGTGTAAATCATAAAGATGGGTTTAAAAACTTGAACGGTTCCACAAAGCACCATAGCATTACATAAATTGTTAAATCAAAAGCCTCTAATTGAAAAACCACTATTCTAAGGACCAACATCACATTAATGGGATGATACCACTTGATTCTAGATGGTTCTTCTGTCAAACAATTAGAAACCTCCAATGGTGACTCAAATGCTATGGTCCATCCAAAAGATGACATGTCAATAGATCTATATTGATAGGCTATGTACCTATTGGACATTTAATAGCAGATTATACCATTTACAAAATTATGTAGGACTCAACAAAATCTTTTTCAAAATGAGGAAAAGCTAATGATATCAACCTAAATAAGTATAGAAGACTCTAACAGTCTGTTTGGATTGAAGGAAGAGAAGGGAAGGGAAGAGAAAATATCATATTTTCTCTTCCATTCTGCTGTTTGGATTGTTAAGTGGGGAGGGAAGAGATGAAAAATGGAGGGAAGGGAAGGGAAAAAACTCAAAATTTTGTTCTCTCCAAAAATGGAGAGACGAGGAGGGAAGAGAAGAGGGAAAAATTTTCATTCCAATTTTGCCTTCATCATTTTCAAAATTTCCAAAGAAACGTTTTATTGGCACACCAACTATTACTGCTTACATCCCAACTAAACAAAAATCAAATTTCTGAAACCTAGAGATGTAGAACGAAGGAGGCGAAGAAACCCTAGAGAGGTGGAACGACGGCGGCGACCTCGAGTAGGAGACGACCTCGACTAGGAGACGACCTGAGGTATTCTCTCTCTCTCTCTCTCTCTCTCTCTCTCTCTCTCTCTCTCTCTCTCATTCTTCTGATTTTTTTTCAAAAAACCAATAGTTTTGGAATTTAGTCATTTTAAGGTGATCTAGGTTTTCCCCAAATGGTAATCTTCTTCTTGATAAGGTGATCGGTGATAGCAATTTTGCCCAAGACTACGACCCACATTAAGATAACAACTTTAGATGGAACCTCAATTTTCCAAATAAGTTTGGATTGAAATGAGATATTGCCCCTAAATTGTATCTTTTGGTGGAATGATTTTACTAAGGAATTTAAGCGAGGATTCCATCTGTATGGTTGCCAGTCCCCTTCATCGATGGTCACCATCGTATCTTGGATAATCTCCAAAAGCCTCCACAAATTTGCCATTTCCCAATTGTTAAAATTCTATTTTGGTGTATATCACAAGAACCAAAGCCATTCTCTATGACATAACAATCCCTTGCACAATCACCATTTTCGTCTAAGATGGCACAATGGAAGGGAAGAATTTTTCGAAATGGCACCATTCTTGAATTCTCCATAAATATTGGAGGTACCTCTTCAAAAAACCCCAAACTATAAGGACTAGGATGTCATGCTCCCATTCCCTCTTATAACCATTGTCCAAAGCACCTCACATTCTTCTCTAGACCCCCATAACCTTTTTCCTAAGAGAACAATGTTCATGTTATTGAACAATCTCAACCCCAAGACCCAATTGTTTTTAGGAATGGGCAAATATTCCAACCATAGGTGGATGTATGAACTATCCTCCTTGCCTTCCAAAAGAATTCCCTATCAACCTTTCAAATCTTTTGGAAAAACAGGCCAGCATGGAGAAAAGTGATACAAATTGGAAAGCTTAATAGGGGATCAGAGTTTACACCCACCTATGATGTATGTAGTGCACAAACAAGAAGCACCCCAATATATTGCTGGAAAAACCAGGCCTTTGTGCTACCAAAGCTAGATGATTTTGATGAGTGTTTCTAGTTAGGTTCGAATTATTTCTGAATCAAAGTCGAGTTCGTGATTCTATAGGAATTCTAGGCGTCATTCTATCTTGCTTTCATTTGGAACTTCTTCCTTATAATACAAAAATCGAAGGACTTTAAAGAACAAAGATCACGACAGTCTGTTTTACACACCAAAACACAAGTTAAGATTAACCCAAGGTATTGCATAGAAAACACAGTCTGTCTCAATATGGGTCCATATCTATAGTCTATATCTTACACATGGTGTGCATTCCTATCCTCCAGGTCCGTCCAAATGATAGGCTCTTAGTCACCGGTCCATCCAATTTATGTCAGATTTTATTTTCCGAATGAGAAGTTTTATCTAGTGAGTGCCTTGCCAAACTCAGACATTCTATCAATGTGTTCAATGCTCTCTTTTTTCGTAAAAACTTTATTAAATCTTGGTGCCTGATATTTGTTTATTTAATGTCCTTCAGGGAGATAATCAGTACAGAACAAGTGGTCAAGCCTTAGAGTTAAGCAGCTCAACACTCATTCTTGGGAAGCTTTTGAGAAAGGACAAGATATTCACATGCAGACAGCTCCCTCTCAAGCTGAATTGCTGTACAAGAATTATAAGGTTATCAAGGAGAATTTGAAGTCTAAAACAAAAGACACCATTATAGAGAAGTATGGCAATGCAGCAACAGAAGGAGAGATTCCAAGAGAGCTTCTTCTTGAGCAAAGTGAGAGAGAGGTTGAATATGACCGTGCTGGTAGAATCATCAAGGGCCAGGTAAGATCTTATTTTTCCTCTCTTCCAATTACACATACTTTTTATGTGTGTCATTATATCTCTGTCTCTTCCCTCATTTAATGTGGTAAGCATGGCTGTATAAAATAAACTCAATAGGTAGAACTAAGAAAGTTTGTGTGACTGCAACTTTAGTAGTGATACCCATTGAGGAAGTACTTGAGAAAAATAAATGGCTATGAAATACACTGAATTGGCCATTTTTGTTACCTTTTTCTTAGAATGGTTTTGTTACACATTAGGATGGAGAGATTGGGCCAGATTTTTTTTTTTGTTGGCAAGTATATATTGAATTTAACATGTGCAGATGCTACAAGGAGACCTGCTCGAACCACAAAGGCCATTATTGGGTCTTGTAAAAACAATTTTCAAAAAAATATTGTCTTTTTCTATATATATATATATATGTACATTTTAAACGTGTATTTTACATTTAAAATAATAATAAAACCATTTTTATGTAGGCCTATGGTTATTTTTTTAGCCTTTATGTTGTTTGTGATTTGGTTCAAAAATGCTGTTTAATGTGGGATTTTATGATAAATATCTTAGTGTTAAGATTTTCCTTAAATTTTTTCAATAGTATCTTATTTTGCTCTAAAGATATGTTGATGGTTAAACTTTTTTTAGTATCATAAATTGAGTACTTCACTATGACCATTACTAACTTTTTTTAGTATCATGAAATTCTTGTTGATGGATTCTGCCATTACTAACTTCACTATGACCAATTATTTATTGTTTCCTTTCTATTGTTAGTCTCAAAGGGAGAAGGTTCGTCTGTGTCATCAAGAAGTCCAACGGGAATGCCATCATAAGGTAAGCAATAAATATAATTTATTTGCTTTTACCACTGACAGTTACCCTTACATATTTAAGTTTTCTTTCAAGGAGGAGAAGGTCATGTGTTAATAAATGATTTGTTGGCTTTAGTTGTTATTTCCAGCAAGTAATCAGCTGTAAATTGAGTACATGTTTTTTCTGAAAACAGATCCTTTTTGTTTTGTTTAAATTGATGTATCTTTAACTCTCTTTGGGTTTTTTTTTTTTTCTGAAATTGAAAAGAAAATGAACAGTGCAAATTAATTTTCAATAAAAGTGAGTATTTCTGATGGTATTACTGGAAATGGAACCATCCATTATGGAATTCCAAATGGTGTGGGAGCAGTTGCTGGGGAACATCCATATGGGGAGCATCCTTCTAGAACATTATTTGTGCGGAACATCAATGGTGATGTTGAGGACTCCAAACTGAGTGCCCTCTTTGAGGTAATTCACTTTAGAGGGATCTCATTTCAGTTGGGCTGACTTTTGGAATTTTTTGTTTGTCATTCATTATCCTTGGTTGAAGTACTTTTAGTTCTACATGCATGTACAAGCATCATCATTACTGCCTTATCCATAGTATATGGGAACAACAATTCAAATTTTGAGAACTATACAATGGGAAGAATTTTGTTTTGGTGTAACCAAAACATTAGGTACGAGGCTTTCTTGTGATTCTTCTCCGCTCTTTGTTTGTCAAATGACTCCATCACCATTGATGTTATTGCATACTTCTGGCCAGCTTTGTTACTGACTGAGGCATGAGTTCACTATTTTGCTAAAGTATGAAAGCTTAAACCCGACTCTATTAGAGATCATATACTTCCCAAATGTTTTTTTGTGGGAAATGGACTTGTGATTTTGTTTCTCTTTGCTTCCATTGGGGGTCAAGTTATTTATTTTTACTCATTATATATTATATTTTTACTCGCAAATTCTTTTTCGGCTTGCAATTGAACGAAATTTGGATGCCAACATCTCACTATAGTAAAACCACCACCCAATTTTATTTAGAACATATTTTACTCAAATGCTTTTACAATGGATGTTGTATACATTTCAGATAATTCAATTTTAACCATAAACGTTATATTCCACCCCATAATGATCTTGTATAGTAAGATGATTCATCTTGCTTGTGTGAACAGAGTGAATATCAATGAACACAACTTTTAGGTCCATGAAAAAAAGTTGGTCTTACTGCTATCTTATAATTTTTTCTTCTTTTAATTTGATTGATATGTGACTCATGATTATGGTTGTTTGCACATTATTTATGTAGGTGGAGAGGTTTGCATGCTTGTACACAGGCCAAGTTGCCAACTTAAGCTTATACTAGCCTAACAAATACTACAGACCAAGCGAAGATTTCATGCCCCATGAATTCGATATACTCGCCATCTAACTTAACGGAAATGGTGATTGATTGATTGATCTTTATAGTGAAAAATTTGGTGTCATGTAATAAATGTTTGTCAAATTGTTCTGGATCCATGTATCTTAACATGTCAATTGTGATTATAAATCAAGTTCTTCGCTTTGATTTCAGAATTTGAATTGATTTCGCTTGAAAAATTCGAATTAATAAATTTCACTTGATCTCATCATCTATCGAAATCACCCAAAATGATCATTGAACAGACATTGTTTTATGTTTCCCGGCAAAAATGTAAACCACGACACTAATTTGAGACCCAGGTGATAGAGGATCCGAGTGAATCTTCAGAACTTCAAGCATCTCCTTGCCTTTTTAAAGTAAACAAAATCAAAACACCTCTTCAAATGAGCCATCAAGAACATGACATCATTGTCTCCATTTAAGAAAAATCGAAGTGTACTAAGAAGAGGTTCGAAAAGGTAACCTAAGATAACATCAAACACTTCTCCAATTGATCCCACATCCTCAACCTCTCCCCATCTAAGAGATTTAACATTGACAATCCCACCCCCTTCAATCCAACTACATTGGCATTTACGGTTGCATTGAATTGGAGGTTGTAGAGGACGTGAGGGAGATCAGTGAGAGTGACATTGGCATTGAGGATTGCTGCAGCAGCAATGCCATAGTCGACTTTTTATTGCTTTCTTCTCCTTAAGAGATACATTAGGGCTGGTTTGGTTCTTTAGTCAAAAAAACTCGAAAATTGGAAATGGGTGGATTTTATCAATGTCGACTTCACAACTTTTTATTTGAAAAAATGATGAACTTGACAGTAATTAAAAAAGCGTCAAGTTCGTCAGTAAATAAAAAGTTAACTCGTCAATAAACAGTAGTGAGTTCAACATTAAAAAATCCTTCTGCAAGGGTCCCTTAAGTAGTTTTTCCTAAATAAATAAAGTTGCTATTAATTTAAGTGCAATGATTATTTGTAAACTATGAAGGGTATAATAGTCATTTGAACTAAAAATAATTTCTTAGTATGATATTTGGTTGGAAGATGAATATTTATCATATTCTTTATAAATAAGTTTAGGTGTTTATATTTTGTATCATTACATAAATACAATTTTGTTCTTTAGACTATGAAGGGTATAATAGTCATTTAACAAGAATAATTTCTCTTCTCTTCTCTTATGAATCATAACCAAACAGGAGAAACATGATTCTTTCTCTTCTCTTCTCTTTCAATCCAAACAGGGTGAAGAGAAACTAGTCTTCTCTTCCCTTCCCTTCTCTTCCCTTAATGAGTTTCTCTTCCCTCCCTTTCCCTCAATCCAAACACAGCCTAAACTAATTCTTTTTCAAAGTAAGAAAGTGCCAATAGTCTCAACCTTAATAAGATCAAATAGGGGATGCAATTATTGAACCAATAGTTTATATGATTAATGTCAAACAATCCTTCACAAACAAGTAATGAAACAAATTAAATTAGAATTTTGAAGGGGCATACAAGGCTTTCAATACTCAAATGTATAAATGCAGAGAACAGAAAGATGCAGAAAGACGGAGACAATTAGTAAGGCTTTATGTCCTCCTATTGGTTTGTGGATACACAATATTTGATGGATTAGTTTTCTTTGTCAATAAATTTGTTTCCACACGTCCAATATATCAATGAATATTAATTAGAAGCAATCATCAACAAAAGCAATATTTCAAAGTTATTAGACAATCAAGCAAAACATACCCAAGCTTACGAGCGAAAGGCAATACGAAGCCACCAAGGCAGAGGTCGACATGTAAACAAATTCCAAAACGGGATGCCAATTCACCAAGTTCCTGCATAAATGAGTTCATAAGGGAGGGAAAGAAGAAACAAATGATACCTACTAACAATTAAGGAGCATTCAATGAAAATCTTTGTTGAAGGAAACCAAAATAAATTTAAAGAATTTTAGTTGACATTGAGGCAATCCATTTACATACTTCAATGGGATCGATGATGCCATGTGGGAAACCAGGGGCAGATCTAACAATCTGAGAAAACATTGACTTTCAAGTTATTTGAAATTGCAAATATGAATTATGTTGGAACAATAAGTCTCAATTGTTGTAATTGAAAGAGTATCAAAGATAAAAAGAAAGATACATCTCATATAATTTTCCCTTATCTAAACCACTCTCCCCCTCCCTCAAAAAAAAAAAATAAGAAGAAGAAAGAAACAAGGATAAGACATACTAAAACTGTGTTCTTATTAATGAATCTTCTGATCACTTTGACATCTGCTAGGAATTCTTTGTTCACATGAACACGCCACAGTTTGATGTTAAAATATTGTGCAGCCTTGTCATATGCTAAGTGTGCAGATTCAGGTATTATCCTGTACTTGGAGAGAAATCAAAGATATTTATATAAATAATTACCAAATCATAAATACATTACTCAAGAGATACAAATGAAGCCAAAGAACCTAACCCACATTTCAGGTTTTGCAATCCCCTTTTTTGTTTTCATATAGTCACGTGATGACTTCACAACTAATAATATACTTTCAGTTCCTCTTGATGTCATGTTGCCGCATATTTGTCCTCCAAAAGCTATTTGTTTACTACCAAGCAGTGCAGCTGTCATTGCAACTACCTCCCCCTCAAATCGTACTACACTTTGGAATAGATCGAGATGCAATGGATTGGTATGTGCAAACCTGACCATATAAACATATTCAAAGTATGATCTAATAAGAGGTGCATATATAAAACACAGATCACAGATCGTATTCATCGAAGTCATCACTGGAAAATTGTCTAATGTAACTTGAATTCAATTATTATCTCATAAAAAAGTTGTAAAAAAAAAGAAAAAGATTCCATAAGAATTAATTGTACCGTTTAAATTAAAAGTAGTTTACTACAAGACAACAATAAGACCATCCATGCTTTTTGGGACTAAATATTGGGATGCCAAGAAACATGTGAGCGTAATAGAGATGAAGATGTTGTGATGGATGAGTGGTAAGGAAAAGAAAGAAAAATTGAGGAATAAGTACATTTAAGGAACTGAAGGAATAGCTCTAGAGAGAAAACAAGGGAGAGTTGTTTAAGATGGTTTAGGCATGTGCAAAGAATTCCAATAACAGCACCAATGAGAGCTGAGTAGGCACATTTTAGTGCAAGTTGAGGGCTCCAAAAGTGAGGAAGATCTAAAAACTGGCTTGGACAAAGATTTGGAGGAATGTTACTTGATTAAAGATATGGTTCTTGAATAGAGTTAAATGGTAAAATAATATCCATATTGCTGACCCCCGATAATTGGAATAAGGTGTAGATATGATGATGAAACAAAAGGCGGTATTGTGCATTCCATCATGCTCATGATCGTGTTGAACTATTACTTGAAATATCAATAATTGTAAAACAAAACTAAAATTTATATACACGTGCCTAGACATATGGATCAGGACACACTTAAACACCAAAAGAAACCTATGGAAATGAAAAAAAAGATATATATACACACACACACATTCATTTTCAGACTGACCTCTTTCGCTCCTGGAATTTCAAAGATAGATCGTGGGCTATCATCTGATGAATACATGGCATATGCAGAATCATAGACTATAATTGATCCATTTTTCTTAGCAAATTGTACAAGCTGCTTCAGCTGTTCCCTTGTTGCAAAAGAACCAGTAGGGTTGTTTGGTGAACAAAAAAATATTACATCTGTTCATGCAACAGCTGATAAATCAGGAAAGAAACCATTCTCAGGAGTGCATCTCATGTACTCAATGTTTCCAAACTTCTCAATATCCTTATGGAATTCACCGGTTTGGCCCATAATAACACTTGAATCAACATATGCCTGTAAATATGAAAAGTTACCACATTTAGAAAAGAAAGAATTTGCAGGGATCTAACCTTGTGCAGTGTCAACTAACTACAGTTAAGTATTTGACACTGAAGTGCCACACTTCAAGCTTCCATCCCTATACTTCATGCTTCCATTCCCTACACTGAAGAGCCACAATTAAGTATACTTCCCTATACTTCACACTTCCATCCCTATACTTCATGCTTCATGTTTTCATCCTTTACTATGAAGACATGACATACATGTAAGTGGCCAATGTCATTCAATTGACATGACAGTTAGGATCACCTAACCGATCAGGAAAGTCTCAACTCGGTGAGGTGGTGAATGGGTAATGCCACAGACGTGTTCAAAACCTCGCTTTCACAAATATACCAATCAAAAAATTCTAACTGATCTGATTTTGTGGTCTAACCTCATAACCTTGGACCCAATATATGAATGGTCTGTAGAGATTCACTTGCATGTCTGCCATGTAGATAGCAGATTGCAGAAGAAAGAGCAGAAATTTAGTGGTAGAACTCATTAACAAATACTTCTTTCGTTTATATCGCACAGGTGGTGAGAGGAACCATACATAGAATAGAGAAATGCCTTCATCCAAGGACAATCAAAACAAAATGACTTAAATGATGCTTAGTACACCATCTACATTTCCAGACTTGAAATATTGGTTCCAATAAAAGTAAAAATAAATACATACAAAAAAAAATTCAAAAATAAAAATTGAACATTAATATGAAAGTGACTAAAATTTTGTGTCATAGATGAATGAGAATATAAGCTGCAAGAAGATACCGGGTATGATGGGTCTTGCACGGCGATTGTCACGTTAGATCCAAAGAGGACCTGCCAAAAAAGAGGATAACAAATATAATGCCAAACTTCTTTACAGGGTAATAGTAGATAATCTATAGTTAGCATAAACTTAGAAGCAAGCTCGAGATTCTAAACATTACCTCATCAGAAGAGGGGGAAAAGTTCCTTGATCATCAAATAAACCATTCTCTCCAGTCCTATATCTCCCTGGAAAATCTTTGTGACAGAAAAGAACACTTCTGTTTTTCGATCTATAAAAATACACGAAAAAAAAATTCCATAAATCATTTAGTAGAGAGAAATGTTTCCTTTAAAACAAGGTAAAAGACGAAGTATGCAATAAAATGGAAAGCTATCCACCATATTGACGACGCTTGACCTTGGTGGATGTCAACTTTCCCTTAGTTTGTCACCACTTGGGGCCTACTCATAGGTTTTTTTTTTTTATTTTTATCGGTAAAGATAATTTTACTAAAAAGGAAAAGAAATAAGGGGGGTTGAGTGGACTAACCCATACAACAAGGAAGACCAAGCAAAGAAAAGGAAAGGAAAAGAAAGAACAACAAAGCTCCAAACAAGCTACTCCAACACCAAATTACAAACAGTCAAACACTATCATCCAGCTTAGTATTGATTCATTTATAAAATCATCTTTCATAGTATTTCCACTCATCCAGCTCAGCATCCCCTCATTGTATCATTATCAATTGCTTTGCATTTATAGCACTAGTTGCAATCATACAAGAACATGCAGTAACAAACCAAGCCACTTGACACATTCCACCTAAGACTGCTAAGGTGTGATCAAACATTAGATTTAATATATATATATATAAACTTTTAAGCATGAAAATATGTACAAGGAATTTCCATTATGCTTCAAACGACTAGCTAGTCATCAGTTATTATTGACCAGAGGTAAACTATTACTTGACAATGATTAGTTAGTTACAAATCTATCAACAAAAAAAAAAGATTAGTTAGTTACAATTTTTAAAAATACATCTTACTGAATGTTTAAGTTCACAAACAAATTTAGATTTGCACAAAAACAAGCCACAAAATGAAGATGTTCACGATAATGTCTATATGCACTTCTGCGATACCAAGTTAGTGAATATGCATACCCAAACAATGGCAACTAAAGAATAATCTTTACATGGTACAGGTGTGCAAAACATGCAATGTAAAGTAATTTGGTGGATGGAAAAGGATGATGAACACAGCCTACAACCATGAATCAATTGTGGTCCAAAAACAAACATTCAAAATTATTCAGAGCAAGAACATCACCCACTGAATAGATTGGTGTTTGAATTTGAACATAAAAGAGTAATCCACACACACACACACACAAAAGGAAGGATTTTAGTTGCACACTTGCTCTAGCTCAAACAAATATTATAATCAAACCACTAAAACACCCAATCCATAATTTAAACTGAAAACTCTAGAAACAGAGTAAGAGAAAAATCAATGAGGATCCGAAAAATACCTATAATCTTTAATGTTGTTTGAAGATTTAAAAAGAAATCAAAGAGTGTGATAGGAAGAAAGGAGAATCAAACACTGATTCGATAAAATAACGCCCAGAAAAAAAAAATCTTGAGAATCAAGGGAGGAAGAAAAGGAGATCGAGAGTTTTAGGGTTGCCGCAAGAAAATCTTGCCCAAAAATCAAACCCAGACAGTGAGAATTGAAGGAGAAAGAAAGGGAGATCGAGGGTCTTAAGGTTGCCGCAAGAAAATTTTGCCCAAAGATCAAATCGTGGAAAATAGATAGAGATTGGCGCCAAAGTAGACGACGATTCGACAACGATTGGGCAAAAATCTCCTCACCTTTGCATCTCTTTGGAGGCGTTTCATCAAAAAGTTTCGTTGGTCATTTGAGGCGTTTCTATGAATCGTCGCTGATTTTGTGTCTTGCGAGGCGTTTTGACTAAAATCGCCTCTGTTTCTGCTCAGTTGGAGCCACTTCACAAAACTATCCATAAAAAAACGCCTCCAAAAGCAGATGTTTTTGTAGTACCCCTTAACCGAAAGTCAATATCATTGACTGAAGATGAATTAACTATGAAATTTTGTTTACTTCAAAATACTAAAATTATCCTTTGATAACTTAAATTACTAAAATACAATTATAATTTTTTTTTCATAAAAAAATCTTAGAGAATTTACATTGTTGGATTAAATCAAAAGAAATCTCACTCATTCAATCAAATCAACTTTGTCTTCTACTTTGAATATATTTTTGAAAATGCTCTCGATCTGTGGGTGTTGATCCGTTTTTTATTTTTTTGGGAGTCATCACCTAATTTTACGGTCTAGGAACCGAAACATTGACTCTAAATAGATATGCAGTACTAAATTACGAAAAAAAAACTATAGGTTCAAGTATCACGTTACAGGATTGGAAGGTGTTAGGCACCAATTCTGTTTGGCGAACGTCAGTCTCTACTTTTCCCAAAAATTTTATATTGGAAAAAATGATCTAAAAATTAAAATAAAAAAATACTTTCTTTACCCAGGTGATTGCAACAATCGATTCCCTCTGAATTGGCAAAGAGCGTTCTTCGTGTTAGTCTTCCTACTTTTGTGTCTGTCACCAGATCCGCTTCTGATCTCCGAGATGAGGTATTTTCCTCCTAAATCTGAATTTTTTTAACTTTTTAAGGTGTTTTTAAAATTTTCTATGTGTTTTTTAGCTAAAAAATGGGGTTTGAGTGTTAGGTAAGGACTTGGGACTTCAGATTTGGAGTTTTAAAAAGTCTTGGGAGAGTTTTTGGCATATCTTTCCTATGATTTTTCTTGACCTACGAATTTAGATTGTGAATGCTCCTTTTATAGAGCTTTTTGGGAGATTTAAAGTTTGATTAGGTCACTTAAAAATAAGGTTAAGTTGTTTCAATTAGGGTTTAATTAGGCTTTTGAATCTTACGTAAAATGAGAAATTTTTTAGTTTTTGGAGAACCCCTCAATGGAGGATTCTTTATTAAATTATATTTTTAATTCTTTGGGACTTTCGGTAGAGAATTATTTATTAAATGTTATGTGGGCCCCACTAAAGTAAATGGGCCACCACTTAAAATTTGTCCTGTGGACTTAATTAATTGATTTTATTTGTTTAAAAATTTTAATTTGATTTATTAATATTTCACTTTACGTTAATTAATGTTTTATTTATTAGCTTTTAATTTTTTATTTTTAAGGATTGAAAAATTATCGTTTTGCCTTCAAAGAGGGATTTGACGTTGAGAAATTGATTTTTGACGTTTTGGGATGCTTTGAAATCAATTTTTCATAAGGACTTCAATGGGAGTATCGATTTGTATTACTTATGAGTTTTTTACATGAAATGATCGTGGACCCTATGAAGGCATTTTCGTAATTTTGTTAAAATCGACGAAATAATTTATTTGGTCTTAATTCATTGTTTTATGTGTTCGAAAGGATTTTTCTAAACTTAATGTAGGCTCTAAAGATGTTTTGATGTTTGGGGTATTTTGGTAATTTGATAATTTTTTAGTGATTTTTCTCGTATAGCTTCTTTTTGTCTCAAAATGATGATTTTTATGTTTTAGGTCATATTTTTCTAACGTAACGTGATTTTTAAATTTTTGTTTGTTTGAAATATCTCATTCGGACTTTGAAACATATCTTGTAATAATAAAAAATATTAGAATATCCATCTATTAGTGGGAACCGTCGCAATCGAGTTGACAAGTTGATTAATTGGACAAGTGCGAAAATGGGGTATCTAGAATTTTATCATTAGGATTTTTCATCAAATTGTATAGAATCGAATAGATCCTCGCCCTTAATTTTTTTTTGTTATAAATCATCTTATCCATTAGTCCTTCATCTAACTATTCTTCTTCTTTGTATTTTTGTCACTAACAACCTATATTAAACTCTTATTTCGTGCAATAGGTGATGGTAATAGTTTTTGGATGATTTTCTAAAGATTTTCAATTTAAAATCTTTCTTTTTTAACAAAAATAAAATAAAATAGTAGGGTTTTGAGGCTTGTGCTAGGATAATGCTACTTTAAAATTTACAAATGGAGGGCTAATTTAATTTTTTTTAATATGTGAAACTCTCAAAATAAAATACGAAAACAAAATTAGTACAACATTTCTTAAAAATTTAAAATTAGTTTTACCCAACACATAACTAAAAATCATAACTATTTTTTTTTCTTCTTCTCTTTTGTAGGAAAAGAAAATTGAGTTGGAAATGTGTAGAAATTCAATTCAAAGATTTTACCATCACTTATTACATGAAATGAGAGTTATAAGCTCAATTTTACATGATTACTTCAAGATGTCATAGTTGTTGTAGATACATGAGAATTCAAAACCTTTTGAGATTTTTATCTCATCTACTTGGGTTATCAAGTCGTCATCATTCAAAGAGTTTGGGTGTGAATGAATACCACTAAAATAATTTTTGAAATTCTTTGTAGGCATGTAGTGACTCACTTTCAATGGTAAAAGTAAAAGTCTAATTAAAGAGTTAGGTAAGGAGGTTCGATTGAGGGACACAAAAGGTATTAGGCACATTATCCCTCCCATCCATTAATGGTTATTAAAATGACCATAAGTTGAAGCTTTAAAATTATTTTTTGATTATTTGAAAGTAGATGGTCTTATAGAGATTAAAAGGAAAAGAGAGTTATAGTCTAATTTAAAAATTAGAGAATTTACGATGATGAACAATCCATACACCAAAGTGTATGCTTATTGAATTTTTGTGAGTATGGGACTTTGATGAAAATTCATTTGAATTTTATCATTTGGGATCCTCAAACTTCAAATCTAACATATGCGCTTCTTTGGGACTCTTTATTTATTGGTTTGATCCATAGGTAATGCTCATGAGTTAAATAAGACCATGAAATGATCAAAATCCTATGTATGAAACCTTTATCCATTGGAGTACTATTTTGTTGACTCTAAATATGGGTCCATAGAAACCTACACCCTTGTTTGTAGTCTTTTAGAAATGAGTGTGTTCATGAGAGTATATGCATGTAATGGATTTAGTAAAAGAAGATTACCTCTAAAGAAAATTTATTCTCTAGCTTTTATGTCATAAAAGAGACAAGAAAGAAAGAATTATTCTAGGAATTTATAAGTAAAGTACATAAAAGATATCTAATGCTATGAAATTTAAACTGCTCTCAAAGACCTTATTAAGAACTTATAAAGGGAGATTACCTTCATGAGGGATTACTCTCTACCCCTAAACCTTTCTACTAGAAATAATTAGAGATCTAGATTATTAAAGTTTTAAAAAAATAAAAGTGTTAAAAGTAGAGAAATTGGATATGAGAATGGAGAATTAGAGAGGGTGGTTATGCTAGAACTTCTCCCACATTAGTTTCTTTTTTTTCTTCTTCTTTTTCTTGGGTTTGAGAGATTATTTGGACATAATTTTAGAAATGTTGGAAGGCTTAGAGAAGGGATTTGGATAAACTTTTGAAGCTCAAATTCTTCTCCTCTATTTGCCTTAATTATGAGGCTTATTTATAGGTTTTTGGGAGACCCTTGAGAATAAACTTGTCCTAAATCCTAGAGTTCCTAATATTCTCAATAAAATTATATTGAATAACCTCAATTGCCCATCATCAATTAGTTATTAATTGTCTTTTACATTCTTATGAGTCTTACTAATTATGATGATCAAAAGATAGGATTGTAAAATATAACAAATTCTAAAGAATTCTTGAGGGAGATAAAAGAGTCATAAGACCTTGGTTTTTGGTCAACTTAGAGAAAACTAGGCTAAGTGACAAGTAAATAGGTGATAGGTTTTTGGATATTTTGGTTATTTAGCTTAGATGAGTCTCTAACAAATAGATGATGGATAAGTCATTGAACATATTCTAGATAATTTTCTAGGTAGGATATAATGGTCATATATTTTTTAATTGAGTCAAATTGCATAAAATACCATGAAATTCATTTGATTTTTGAAGAATGATAGAAGGGTATAAATGTGAACTACCTCTAATGAGTCTCAGCTAAATTGGTTAGAGAAGTAATTCACTTTAAGTGGGGACCAAGAAGGATTTTGGGTTGAGTTTAGAAGATAATGAAGATTACCCAAGAATCTTGATTTGGAAAATCATGCAAGATTAAACTATGGCTACTTGAAAAATTTAGGAAGGATTTAATTGAGGAAAAATCCAATTTAAAAAAGCTTATGAAGTCATTTGCTAATGGAATCTCGTGCACACATGGGCTGAATAACTACCCAACTGAATTGGCCCTATGCAAAAAATGACCAGAAAAATTTTACCTTGAATGTGTACAACCAAAAGCCAGTGCAAATTGAACCTATGCATTTCATAAAAAAAGGTCAGAACAATATTGCCCTGACCACTTTGTAACAAACAGCCAAGTAAGACAATGCTTGGTTGTTTGCCCGAAATGGCCAGGCAAAACTTCATTTTATTTGATCATTTTTTATTGGTTTTGATTGTTAAGTAGGTCCTACTTGTTTGAATAAAATTCTCTCGAATTATCCTCATCATTAGATTCAATCTAGTTTTTAGACTTATTTGATCAAATTGGAATGTCTACAGTTGTTATTAGCGAAAATGTGAAAAAAAAAATCCTAAAAGATAACTTGATAAGTGAAAAGGTCAAATTATTGATTAAACCCCTAAAAAATCAACTAGTTCAATGAAGAAGACAAGCACTACACCTTGATCATATATTTTCTTTATTTCCTTTCTTATCTTAAGAATTAATGTCATTTTAGTAATTTGCCTTGGCAGGATATTTTCAATGAAATCAAAATTTCACCTTTAATTCATTATCAATCAACCATACTAACTTTGGGTCAAGGGGGTAGAGCACATCTTGCATTTTGTTCTCATATGTGTTGGAGGAGGGATATCCGTAACATTTGCCCTTTTGGGGCTGAGATAAAACTAAAATTTCCTTGACAACTATGCAATTCTATCGAGTTAGTTCGACGAATGTATCATTGGACTAGAAACTTTATTGAGTTTTCAATTATACATAATATTTTATGGAGAACAAAAATAAATATTTATTTTATTTTAAAAAGTTAAAAATATTTTTTTAAACATTTATAAATTTAATATATTTTATTTGACTTGACTTGGTGAGCATTCAAGCCAAATCACATTATCGAATTTTAGAACTATGATTTAAAGTTGGGTGATGCCAAATTGGATAGATCGTTCTAGTTTGGGATAATTCCTACTCGAAAAACAATAGATCAGTAAGTCAAGAGATTTAATTTCTATTTAAAGCATATCAAAAATTGGAACACTTCTTAAGGATTTGTTCATAATGATTATGATTTGGTTTTAGCATATTAGGAATAGAAGGTGACTCTGGTGGTATCTTCATGAAGACATGAACAATCTAAGTTACTTTGTATTTCTCAATACTCAACACAACCTAATTTTAAATTTGTGTTTTTGTAATTGTTTAGGTCAAATGAAAATATGTGTATCTCCGAAATGATTCATCTGTAGAACCATTGTATGGGTCCATTTAAACCGATATGTCTATTGGGTCTTCCAATCTATAAAATGTACATGTATCTTGTCCTTTTAAATCAACTTCGTCTCTTCTACTATCCCTTTCTTTTCTACTACTGTCCTCAAAATAATAAATCCAATTACAGATTATTTTTATTTCTAATTTAATTTCTAGGCAAAGGTACAAATGCAAAATAATCATTATCTATTTGACTTCAAACCAATTCGTCTTTTATTTTTATAAAAGGTCATATTTAATTCCAGGTTCAAAAATAATTTATTCAGAAAAGCATCATGTACAATGTAAAACTATTTGTAACAGATCCAATAAGTTTCAAAATTGAATGATTATTTAAAGGAAGGTTGAGTGATTTTTTTATGTTTGTTAAGTAAATTCTAGCTTACTTGATTGAATGATTTTTTGGATTTCTATCAAATTTGTGTAAAATTTTTATACAAATTTCATATTCGTTATTTCTCCTATTATCCATATTGGATTAATGTAGGATTTGATAGATGTTTAACGAATGTTTATGATAAACTAAGTTTTTAATGATATATATATATATATTGTATTTACAAGTGGAGTACAACAAGGTATTTTTAATATGATATCACTTATGTGAATGTAGAACTAGGTTGATTCTATAAGAATCTTAAAAGATTGGATTCTCTATAGCACTTTTGAATCTAAGATTGTTCAAGACTAAAAGGAACACAATCGTCAGAAGTTACTGTGATTGAAAAGGAAATGTGTAAAATTTGTTGTCTTGATTTACACGAAAGACTGAATAGTTTAAACCTTATGTTCACTACTTAGTCTAGTAAATCCGATAGACTCTCACTAAAGAAAGTTCAAAGCCACGAGTTACTTCTCTTGATGCAGCATGCTTTTTAGAATGTTTTATCGTATTTTTTTTTATCTAGTTTCAACTTTCTCCATTCATGTGAGGGATTGTTGGATTAATGTAAGATTTATCTTAATGTTTGAATGAAAATGGAAGTAAAAGTAAAAACAAAAGTAAAAGTAAAAGTAAAAAAAAATGAAAGTACAAGTTAAGTAGTTTATTTGTAAGTTGTAGTGTAAAATTTTAATCCCACATCGAATAAAAATAACTGCAAAGTGTAACTCTTATATAGAAACTCTCATATAGTATAATAAGTGTAGGAAATATATGGGTTAAGCCCACGCATACGTGAGGGCGCATAGGTTCTAAAAGGGATTTGGACCCATTGGTTCAAAAAATCTTAGTGCGTATGTGTGCATACGATGCCCACTCAGGATGAGGGGTGCAAATCTTTTGATTTAAACATCACGGGGTGTGTGTGAAAGGCTTAATTAAAAGTAAACTCAATGAGTTACAACTCGTGATTGATCTAAGAGACTCAAGTAGAGTTAACTTGTGACTGTTCTAAGAGACACAAATGATGTCTCAACTCTATAGACATGTGCATTTATTCGAACAATCACAATCCAAACTCTACAGATATGTTTGTATATCCAGAGAGATACTTCTAATTCTATAAATTCTCATTTATTCCCTCTTTTGCATTAATTCAATTTTCGAATTATTACTTGTATAGTGTCATTTTGTTTTCACAAGAATTTTTCGTATGTCCTTGAGAGTATACTTTACAATATAAATTCATTTGTACGTATACACCAGGAGTGTTGCCTTGTACACATGTGGAACGTTGTATCCTAAGAGACAGATGTCCAAAGATTATTAACACATCACAGGGAAAAAATCTGTCTTAAGGCTATTGTGTCCAATACATGCCTTACTCATTTCAATATTAAGATACTATTTTACGATATTTATAATTTATTTTATTATTTTATTTCACATTATTTTCTGTTTATTTTCTCTAATCTTATATCGTAGAAGTAACAATCCTAACATCTTTTATTTATTTTCATTCATTTTATTCCATCTTATTCATCATTCTCTAGTAACGTTTCACGTCATAAAATAAAATAACCAATAATTTCACTCATTTATTTTTTTAAATTTCATTCAAAACATAATAGTCCAAACTAATCATGATGTTTAATTTTTTATTTCAATGGGTAAGCTGAACTTAAACCCACGACCTCAAAATTGCTTTACGAAGTGTTAAAACAATTGAGCAATAGGTCCAAGCCTAATAATAATCTGATATTTTCATCAAAATTGTAGTAAAAATTGCTTTGACTTGTATTAAAAATGAGTGATTAAACCATAAAAACATTATTCCTCAAGAAATATTATTGATTGACGTTTTGTAGTGTTAAAGCAATGGTTTTCCATTCTCAAGGTAATGATTCTATATCCATTTCAAAAATGTATGTTTATTGTTCTTATTATTATGGTCTTGCACAATTTCGTAAGGGAAAAAGTTTGTATGAGAAATTTTTCAAAAACTATGAGGATGAGGATATAGTGGTGGATAGTAGGGGTACGATGACAATTCTTGATACATATTACTAGTTGTAGACGTGGACTTGGATCAAATTTCAAAAATAAAAATTCTTAGTAATGAGATTACTAATCTCATTTCTATGTAATAGGTTTGTTTGTACTCATGGTTTTTGATATCACCTATGTCATCTTACTAAGTGCAATCCAAGGGGAAACTCCATAATGACTATTCATCCCATTATGAAGAACCATTTTGTATATTCAAGGGATTTACATTCCAACTGTGATTTCCAAAAATACTTATCCATGAATATGAATATTTTTTTTATTCAACTTCGAATGAAGATGGAGAGTGCAACTGCATTGGATTTAAAATCCAAAATCAGTTGAGGGATGAATTTTTTTTGGAACCAAAAGTATAAAACCTAGATCTCATAATCCATTTTAGAGTTTTAAAACTTGATTCTCCCAAAAATGGAATAGGAGATGGTGATTGCGTTGGAGACCCTTCAAATGAGTTTGACGCTTCAAAATGATAGTTGAAAGGGGATGACGACCAAGATGAAGTATACGTTGGAGCTACTCTAAAATGTTAGTTATCAATAACTAATCTCATCAAATGTTACCTTTATTATTTAACATTGTCAAAAGTCTGTTTCTAAATCTTAAGCACTTTTGGTTAAGTATGTTTATAATATAATTAGTATTATTAAATGATCTCAAGTCATTTAAAACTGATATAACAAAAACTATTTTCGTGCAGAAATGTACTTACAAAAGTTACTCAAAGTCACAAAAGTAAATATAGTGTAAGCATTTCATCCAATCCCTAAATTAAATTGCAATAAAGTTAGTGTGATAAAAAAGTTATGTTTCAAGATATTATCAATTATATCATATTTAAACTTCTAGCGAAATATAAGTTTATTTTATTGTAATACGCAAATTCCTATAATACCCCATAAATTTGATGCTTCTCACAATATGAAAAACTTGTCATTTTCTTCTAGTTCTATTACTACTAATAGACCTTTTGTTTTAATTCATTGTGATATATGGAGTCCCTTCACTCAACCATCATTGACTGATTCTCGTTATTTTTTAATCATAGTAGATAATTTTGGTCGATGCACTTAGATTTATTTTATGCATGTTAAATCTGAAATCAATATTATTTTTGCAATATTTTTTTCATGGTTGGGTTTCAATTTCATTCTCGCATACACTTCCTTTATTCGGGTAGTAGTGTTGATTTTTTATCTATTCAAAAGGTTCGATCAAACAATGGTTCCGAATTTCTTTCAAATAATATGCAATAGTTTTTTCCAACAAAATGGTGTAGAAGAGCACAAGCATCATCAACTTCTTGAGGTCGCTCTTTCAGACACATTTGACCTCAAAATTTTGGGAGCATGTCCTCACAACGACATATCTCATCAATTAAATGCAACTCCGATTTTATCTGAAAAATTTTCATATGAAATTTTATTCCATCAAAATTAGATAATTCCCATTTGCGTGTCTTTTGTAGCTTATGTTTTGATCACAATCCCAATATCAAACACAAATTTGATCAATTAGTCAAATCAGGGTTTTTCCTTGGTTACGCACATTTATGCTCAAAAGGGTTATCGATTGTGTTTTACATATTGTCACTAAAATGATTTTTTTGTACTTCTCGTGATGTTATATTTCATGAAGGAATTTTTCATTTTCGTGATTTGCCTAAATCAATACCATCCCTGTCTAGTGTTTCTCTTGTGCCCTTAAAGGATACCCAAGTTTTGATTTTGATGCATTTTACTTTAATTATTTTCCTATTGTCCCACTTGTAATTGATCCAAACCATGGTTTTAAAACTCGTCCGAGACTGAGATGTATTGCTTGAGTTAATTTGGTATCGGAGCTAAACGAGGCCAACTCACAAAGTCACTTTTTTGATCGAGATTTAGGATTCACGCTCAATTTTTTGATTTTTTGAATGAGTTGTCTCAAACATATCAGAAAACTCGTCTGAGACGACTCGGTATCAGGCTTGGACAAGACAAGACGCGAAACCGAGTTTTAAAACCATGATCCAACCATTCTCCTAATGTCTCAGAAACCCTTATCATTGAATCAAATTCCACCATAATTCTTGATAATATGATGCTACATGTTATGTTATCTAATCGATTATTGATTCTCCACCACCACTCATGAACGTATGACTTTTCCATCAGATTCTGAGCTGACATGGACACAATATCATATATACTTCTAATTATTCTACTACAAAGGAATTTTTTCCATCATCTGTTCAAAAGATGAACCAATAACTTTTTCTCAAACTGTAAAGTCACCACATTGGCATGATGCTATGAAAAAGGAAATTAAAGCTTTTGAAAAAAATAATACTTGGAACCTCACATCACTTCCACCCAACAGGATACCCATTATTTGTAAATGAGTGAGCAAAATTAAATATCGATCCGATGAGACTATTAAGCATCATAAAACCCATTTTGTGGCAAAGGATCAGACTTCACTCAGATTGAAGACTTGGATTATTGTGATACTTCTGCACCAATTGCAAAATAGGTAAATGTTTGTGCCTTACTTTCCATTGCATCTGTCAAATGATGGCCACTTCACCAATTTGATGTTAATAATATATATATATATATATATATATATATATATATTTTCAGGACAAACACATACACACACACACACATGCGTGTGCGAAGCTTTCGTTTGGGTTTAAAAGATAATGTGAGACATGGATTTGTAAACTGAACAAATCTATCTGTGGGTTAAAGCAACCAAGCATCACAACAATGGTTTGCCAAGTTCTTATCTACTCTTCTTGAATCCGATTTTTCATCATCCAAATCTGATTGTTCAATATTCACTAATCGCCAAGGTGATTATTCAACCTTTGTTTTTGTCTATATTGATGATACCCTCATTACGGATAATGATGATTTGGTCAATATTTAAAAAACTGAACCGACATTCCAACCTAATTTTTTCCTAATTGGTCGGACCTAGATTGGGTTGGGGCTCAATTCGATAATTACATGAGAAAAACAACATACATCTTATAAAAAGGAATTTGTTTTTTTTAAATAATTTCTTGATATATATTTTGGTAACTCACCCTTTGATTTATGATTTTTTTTTAAGAACCCCTGAATGTTTTGTAACTCACCCTTTTATTAAGATTTTTTTAAATGTTCTTTAAAAAAGAGATATTGGTACCCCAACTTTTACTTATCACACCCCAATTAAAATTAAAAAACATAAATAAATGGATGAGAATAAGTAGAAGTTGGGGTGCCAAGATAAACTCTCTTCTTTTTTTTTAATATTATTTTATTAGATTTCCGTTTTTAGGTTTAGGATCTTATAGGAGCCTAATCCTAAATATTCTTTGAATGAGTGTTAGAATGTTCTGTCATGTTGAGATAATAATTTGAGCCAAACCTTAAAAATGTTTTAATATTGTGTTTTAATCTATGATTGAGGTGCAATAAGAAAAAGTTGGGTGCCAATAGCAGTTCTCTAAAAAAAAACAAAATGTTTCATGTATTTGTACATTTTTCAATAATTAAGGAAAAGTATATTGACTTTTCAAATTTAGAAGTTTTACATCAATATGAAGAACTGCCAACAGTGAAGAATCTGTTATTCGAAAAAACTGTTTGTTTTCACGATTGAACCATTTATCGTTAAAAATCAATGATTTTTAATCAAATCCCAATTCTAACAAAATCGGATCAATATTTCAAAAAGCTCTGATTGGACCTCGTTAGACTGTTGATCCGGTCTACTTTTAAAACACTAAATTTGACTATTAAACGTCTTAAATAATTTTTTTAAGTAAATTTTTTATTAATGATCTGAAACCGTAAATATTTTCTTGGCATTGAAGTTATCCGTTCTCAGAAGAGTATTTTCCTTTCCCAATAAAAATATACCTTGGACATTCTTAGGGATACATGTTTGATTGAAGGATGTGTATCCACTTTTCCTATGGAACAATAGAAGAGGTTATCTCTTGATGATGGAACTCTCCTTCCAAATCCTACTCCTTATCGTCATGTAATGGGACATCTTATATATTTTATGATTACAAGACTGAATATTAATTATGTCTTTCATGTCTTAAGACAACTTATGCACTCTCCTCGGAGTACTCATATGGATGCTCTGTATCGTGTGGTTCGTTATTGAAAAGGTTCCCTTAGCAAAATAATTCTTTTATAATTATCTAGTAGTCTCCACTTGAGAGGTTAACTTGTTACTCGACGATCGACCATTGAATATTACCATTGCATTTCTGATGGTGCAGGTTAACTTGTTACTCAACGATCGACCATCGAATATTGCCATTTTCTTGGTTCCAACCGCATTTCTTAGGAAACCAAAAAACATACTACTATTTCTTGATCTTTCGTTGAGGCTGAATACCATGCCATGACTACCTTAACATGTGAACTTTAGTTGTTAAAGTATTTGCTTGGTGATCATAGTATTTCTAACTTTTCCCTCATCACTTTGTTTTGTGACAATCACAAGTTGCATTACATAGACAACAATTCCGTTTTTCATGAAAGGACCAAACATATTGAATTAGATTGTCATTTCATAAGAGAAAAACTCCAATCCAAACTTATTGTCACGATATATCTATACTTTTCAACTTGTCAGATGTATTCACTAAACCTTTGGGTAAAGATCCATTTCATGATTTGATCTGCAAGTTAGGCTTTATTTCCATTAACTTTCCACCTTCAAGGGGAGTGTTTTTAATGTGATAGTAGGGCTATACGACTTAGGCAGTGTTTGTTTGCGTTATTTTTTAGTGTTTATTGCTGAAAAAAATTAAATTCAGCACTTTTTGTTAAAATAGCGCGTTTGTTTACTCTATATTTTCAGCGCTTATTGTTGAAAATAAGTGAAAAAAATTCAGCACTATTTTGATGTTGAAAAAAAAGTACTGAAGTGGTAAGCACTTCGTTTTTTCGACGCGGACAAGTATGCCCTTCATTTTTTTGAACATGGACAAGTATGCCCTTATTCTTAAAAAGATATTACCTTTTACATCCCATGGATATAAACATCCCACAAATTAATAAATCCGCACCATGGCTAAATTATTTTGTCTTATATGATTTAAAAGTTTTAGAATGAGTAGATTTTTGGTGAGGATGATCTCCTCATTAGTATATAAGCACTCCACAAATTAATAAACTCACACCATGGCTAAATTATTTTGTCTTATATGAGTTAAAAGTTTTGGAATAAGTTGATTTTTGATGAGGATGATCTCTACAATGAGGAGATCATCCTCACCAAAAATCAGCACATCCTGAAACTTCTAATCCTATCAAAACAAGTTCTATAATTGTAAATCGTCCATTCTTTTTTTTTTTTGAAAACTATTTTTGATGAGTTAGAAGTTTCAAAAGGACTGATTTTTGGTGAGGATGATCTCTAGACCATATAGACCATCCTTACTAAAAATTTGCTCATTCCAAAAACTTTAACCTATATAAAATAAAAACAATTGGCTATGGTGTAGGTTACCCTTATTAATTCTTAGTGTGCTTTTATAATTACACATCCTTCATTTCCATAAAAAATTATTCATCCAAAATTAAGTTATTTTAATGTTGATTTCAAATTTTTGTGACTTGTATGACATTATTATTTTTAATTTGAAATTTGTGGGCTTTTATAAATAGAACTTATTATTTATAAATTGAAGATTTGAGTATTATTTATTATTTAAAAATGAATTGTATTTTAATTTTATAAGAAATAATATATTTTATTGTGTTTGATAAGAAATAGGCATTTGAAATATGTAATTACTGTATAATATGATTGTAAGGGTAAAAAAGACAATTTATCAGTTTCAGCAATGTGTAACAAATATGATTTAGCATCTAAACAAACAACTTTTTTAGTATTTAAATTCAGCGCTTAAAAGTTTCAGTGCTTAATGCTATTCAACACTTATTTTTTTCAGTTTAACAAACAGCACCTTAGGCTACAAGACTTTTTAGATTTGAATGAATATTGAAATATTTGATTTCCTCTTTTATAAGATATTAGAATATTTGGTTGTAATCTTTTTTTTTTTTTTTGTAAAAGAGAATACGAGTAAGTTCAATATTTAGCAAAATCCAATTGTTGCAATTTATACATATTTCCCAATAATACACATCTCAAATATACTTATTCTTAGGATAGGTATTTAATTTTCTGTTTTGACGGTGTTGATCATGTATTGTTTGTGGCATTCAAAACGAATTTAATTTTCATCAAAATCTGATTTTTAAGCGCCAAGTGTTTTCTACTCATCTGTTTCGTATCTATTTTTGATAACGTGCTTTGCATCAAATTCGGATACCGCTTGGTGAGGTAATTCTGGACTCTAGAGTCCGGAAATGGAAATAGGTATTTCCCGCTAAAACCCAAAGAAACCCTCTCTCTCTCTCTATTTCACAAACCCTAAAAACCAACTCATCTAAATATCAGAATCGAACCACACAAACCCTAAAAACCAACTCATCTAAATATCAGAATCGAACCATTCACAATGGATTCTTCAAGGTTTTCTTCTCTGGATCCTTCCGGAAATTTAACTACCACTCCCAATTCCTTCTCCTCGATGATCAATCCCAATTCTTCCGCAGAGATGTTTCAAAGCAATCGACTTCCAACTTACGATTCGTCCAATCCAATGATCCATTCGTTTTCTTCATCAAGATCTTATGATTCTTCTTACTCTCAGTACAACCATGTCGATGGATTCAACATGACAAGCGGCGAACCAATGAAGAAAAAAAGAGGAAGACCAAGGAAATATGGAAGCAATGGTGCCACAGCATTGGCCTTAACTCCTCTATCTTCGGCTTACCCTAATAATACTCAGTCATTCGATTCTCCCAATAATCCAAATAAGAGGAGTCGAGGACGGCCTCTGGGATCCGGAAAAAAACAGCAATTAAAGGCATTGGGTAATTGTTATTCTTCTCATTTTTAATTTATGTTCTGAACTGTGTAGTTAAGGGTGAAAGGCGGTGTAAAGTTCTCTTGGCACATAAAATTATACTATAATAATAAAATTTTAAAATTTAAAAAAAAAAAATATTATACTGAAACATAGTTTTCAATTATAACAGGTATAAATAAGGTAAGTATTCAATACTTCAAGAAGACGAAGAAGTAGAGAAATTAGGAGGAAGAACAAGAAAAAGCGAAGAAGTATAAGTAGGCCAACAACATGGTCATTGCTACTACAACACAACAACAATTTGGGCTGTCGGGCAGGTCCGTTCCAGGCTTTGTTAAGCCCTAACCCAACCCTAAAGAGGTGGGTTGTACCTTAGACTAGCCCTATATACCTAGTGGGTCTAAGTTGACTAAGCCCTAACCAATAGGACTGCAACCTGGGCGGGTTGACCTGAACTCAACTCGATTAATAAGCGAGTCAAGGCCAAGTTATGTAGAATATGAGTTGAACCTGGACTAAGATATCTCAACCCGATTTCAATTCGGGTTAAGCTCAGGTTGAGGGTTCAGGTAACCCAACTCAATCCGAACCCGATGCTATTTTTTGTTATTTTTAAACTATTTTTTTAGTTATCTCCTCTTCCTACATATAGTTGTAAGACTAACACAAAAATAATATTTTTATTGATTTTCTTTTATATTTGAATCTATTGCTATATATATTAATCCAAATGAAATTAAGTTTGTTTAATGAGTCTAACCTGTGCAACCCGCCCAAAATTACCTAACTTAGGCTAACCTGAGCTCAACTTGATTTTAGGAGATCAATCTTAGGTTAATGAGCTCAAGCCCGATGGTTGGGATGAGTTGAGCGTGGGTTTACCCTCCAACCTGTCCAAGTTGCAACCCTACTAACCAACCCTACGAGCCAAATAAAAATGAAAAAAATGTAATATTAAACATTTTTATTTTTAATGGTTAAAAATGCACTTTCCAAATAAATCTTTTTTGTATGTACAAACTATACAAAAAAATACATTTATTTTATTCAATTTTAAGTGAGGCGTGCACTTGGTGCACCTTGATTGAGGCACGGTCAAGGCATGCTCCTTGATACATTTCCCTTACATTGTGCTGCCTCACATTTATTAAGGCGCCTTCCGTCCACCCCACTTGAGACACGCTTGAGGTGCACCAAGGCACTCACCTTGACTACACTGGTTCTGAATTATAAGGAAAAAAGGTCATGCTAATTATTTTTTTTTATGGTTGATGATAGGATTGAGTGGAATTGGTTTTACTCCACATGTTATCATTATTGAAGCTGGTGAGGTAATTCACTATCATCCTCATTGTCGTATGGTATTGGATATCAAATATGATACAAATCTAAAGGATACACTAAAAGAATCCTGGTGTTAATGGTGTGGAAAAGTTAAGCCCTTTTATGTTAGGGTTTGTAACACATAACCATCCCACTCTGTGGTGGTTTTCAATTTACTAATCTTTTGGGCTGATGTAGCCCTTTTTCCCAAGTCATCCCTCCTAAGACATTAACCTTGGAGGTGGTGTTGGATTGGATACCATTTCAAATGAACCTAAGCAATACACCAAATCACCTAGGTGTTAATTGTATGGAAAGTTAATTCCTTATATATGTATGTAAGAATTTGAATTTTGTAAAAGTGATGGTGTCATCTCCTCCTCAGGGTTCATATCATTGGATGGTCACTACATGAATTTCAAGGACAATGCCTTGTGGTCATGAGGAGGTTGTACTTAGAAGGGTGCTGTTGTGGCTCTTAAAATTTACGAAGAGCGTATAAAGCCAAGATAAATGTTACAAATGTATTGAGATCCTGACCAAAGTTTGTAAATAGAAAAAACAACATTATATGGGTGGATGAAAGAGGTAGAAAATGATAAGGTTGCATATTAGGTGGATCGATTTAAAGAGGTCTTGCCATGAGATGTCATTGAAGTGATGGTGTTGTTGAAGTGGATTGATGCCATTATGAATATGTTGTATGTATGGGTCATTATTAGTCATAACTAGTAGTTTCGGATGTAGCTGTAAATAGCAATTCCTGACTAAACTTTGTAAATAACAATTTCTACCTTTTTCTACCTCCAAGGGGTTGGTTCAGTGGTAAAACTAGTGACGGGTTATCTCCTTCTAGTCATGTTTTCAAAACTAGGTGACCTTAATGCACGTTGGGAAACTTCCGTAGGGTTGGGGCGTGCAATCATAGGGATTAGTCCATATCTCGAAAGAGATGTGGGGTAGCCTACATTACCCAAAAAAATAAAAAATCTCCCTTTTTCTCTGTTCCTGTCTACCTTTCTTCATTTCTATCCACCTCATTTATCTTATCTTTTTCTTTCCCACACTCTTTCTCTCCCTCCCCTTTATTTTCCTTCTACCCACCTCGAACGCTTCCTCTACTTCTTTCATATTTGAGATCTCTCTCTCTCTCTGGTTGTACTTTGTGAGTGCAGATATCCCTTTCCAACCATTTTTCCTAGGGACCGTAACTTCTTTGGAGTTTGGATGGCTAGGCTTGGGAGGATCTTGTGGAATAGAATAGTCTATGTTTAACTAAGAATGTTAATCAATACTGAATCTAAACTCCTTAGTTTCAAGAAGGGAAGGCTAAGCAAGTTGTGGTAGAGGCCAAAAAAACGGAGCGGCTGGAATTCTTTTAAAATGTAAGTTCTTTGGTTGGTGGAAGTTTTTGTTGGAAGCTTTTAATTACCTTTAGATAAAGAGGTCTGGAGGAAAACTACAGTGGATGGACTTGTTAAAATGCCATACAAATGTTCTAACGAGAATAGCAACATCATGGATCTATCTTAATTAAAAGTGTGGGTGTATCCATTGCATTGGAGGGTGTTAATGGTAAAGGGTTGCTAAAGAGGCCTGTGATTAACAGTTTCAGGAAAGCTGGAGGGTTTGAAGGAGTTGACAACAATGCAAAAATGAATACAGGCAGCAGTGGGAAGGAGTATGTATAAGAAATGAATGGGAGGATTTCTAAGGAGATGGGCAATCTGGAAATGGCAAGTAAGTTTAATACTATAAGACGGGCAATCCAGGATTGATAAGATTGCCCAATGCAGCTCATGTACCAAGTAAGGATGACTTGCAATTGGACCATATTAAAGCCCCTACTGAAAAGTTTGGGGGATGGCAATGGTAGGCAATATCTTAGGCGTTGGGGAGGTCAAATGGGATGATGTAGTCGTACAAACTGCTCTCACCATATTTTTCCAATGGAAGGAAATAGAAAGGTTTTCATTACAAATTCTCAGGAGTTGAAACTCTTTTGTACCATGAAATCCGTAATAATGTCTGATGTTTTTGTGGTCATGAAACCATGCCATGAGCTCTCAAATGGTGTGGCGAAATCACGGCTCAATTGTCCAGCACGTATTGTGATAGTATGGTTGACATTCTTCCTTTGCAAACATTAGATTTTTCAAGTAATTGGCATGAGGTTGGGAGGGAGAGTTGAAGAAGGTAGATGAAAACATTGAAAATCTAACGGATCTCCATAAGGCGAGCTTCTTGTAGACAACATTTTCAATTAGCAATGCTATTGTGTGTGATCAAGCATATACTATGTGCATATGTGATCAGACAATAGCATATGCGGTTGCGTATCAGAAAAAAATATATTTTTGTTTTTGCTTTTTAAAGGTAAAAATTTAAGGAAAATTGAAATAATGGGAATAACTTCAAATTATTACAATAACTTTAAGATAAATATTTTTTTGTGATCTTCTATTACCAATTTCATTGCAATTTATTATGCTTGCATGTTTAACAAGTATGTTAGTTGCAAAAATTCAAAAAATTGAGATAATAATAGTGAAAATATGATTTAAAGAGAGTATATGTGAGTAGAAGAGAAATAAATAGCTTACAATGATGTAGGAACAGGGAATTTGTGGGAAAAGATTGATTTAAAAACTAACTAAATGCTCACTGGAGCAGTAGGCTCTTGCATACAATAGCATAATGATCCAAATCCACTAAATTACATATGCCATGATGGCATAGCAAATCTTTATGTTGCTTGTTGGTTTGAGTTGGTGTGATTTTTTTATTGATATGAAATTTTTATTTGGTTACGCGCTGTAATTTGTGGATTAGGAGCATCCAAGAAATGTGCAGATACCCAAATTGATGAGAAGTTTGTTGTTTGATGCAAGAAAGGTTTATAATACAAATGGTTAATATAAAAAACAATGGAACTAACAAGTAACAAGTGCATGAAAGTATGTTTGCACCATTAATGTATTAGATGGATAAGTGACCAGGAAGCTGACAAATTCTTCTCTGAAATTTCTTGAAATCATGATTCATGACATATTAATATTATTTTTTAGGCGTTTGAATTACTTAGTTAATGTAATTATCTATTCCAATTGATGGACGAGTGTGTATATGAGTTTGGAGCATCCCTGCAATATAAGAAGAGCCATTGTGGAATTGAACTTAACAGTCATTTGCAACACTTTAACTATTTAAAGTTATTCTTATGGTGAATGTTATTGTGTGCATTTTGTGCTATCTTTTGTCTTTTCCTTCTAATATTATGATCTAAAAGGTTGTAAAGGAATTGAATGATAGAAGATCGGAAGCTGTCCATGAAAATATTTTACATTTTACTATTATTTCCTTGTATTCCCCAGGATGTTGTGTCGAAAATCATGGCCTTTACACAGCAAGGCTCGCGTTCAGTTTGCATTCTCTCTGCAAATGGTGCCGTACGCAATGTCACCCTTCTCCAGCTAACAAAAACATATAGTGGCACCGTAACATATGAGGTCTGGATGAAATTTGATTTAATTCTTTTGTGTAATCCGAAATTATCTTGGACATGTTCTTTCTATTTATGTGAGATAGGTTTGTATCCTGAGGAAATTTTGGAGCAATTTGTCATGTAATTTCACAAGAACTTCTGTATAATATAGAGATAGGCATCTATGTTGACATGGATCATAGTTATTAGACTTGGGGGTCCAAAGAAGTATTGGAGAAACTTAATCTTGTAGGACATACTAAAGATTTTTCTTAATCAATTGAGGATTTTTATTTTTAATATATTTGCATGTGAGTCCTATTAATTTTTAGAGGTTTCTGCCTATACATAACTAGATGGTACTATCAGCTGTGTTGTGACCATAGTTGTTAACTTTGGGTGCAATACCAGCTGACCCACGCAAAATGAAATTGCTTATTTCTCTTTTAAGATGAACAATAGTTATCTTTTTTTTTTTGCTGGGTCACAAGAAGATTTTACAGTTAACTCCCCCTGTATATTGTACAGAAGTTATTGATATCTTTGTAAATGCTGTTTTAGATGTTTTTTCTTTCCATGATACATAGAAGCCAAGGATATTTGTGCAAAAGAAATGCTTTTTTCCCCTCAATTTCTGGCTTCCAATGCCCCCCTTTATTTTTCTTTATATCTTCTTTATTTTCTATGTTTAGGCGTATCTTGTTACCTTCCTTTAGGTATTAATCACTTTTGATGTTTTTGTGCTACATTTTTTGGATCAATAACTTGATAAAAGGATAAAAGGAAATAATATATGATACCATGTTAATAATATATATCGATATCGAGTTATTGGAGGACTTTACGTCAATAAGAGGATCCATAGTCATATGATAGGTCTACGCTTCAAGTTTTCATGGTAGCTAGATCTACATGGTATTTTATTTATTATGAAGCTTTACATTTTAAAACTACTGTAGCATGTCGACTCACTTATTTAAAGAATATTATTTATGTGGTGAAAACTAATACTTATTAAGTTATTATGGACTTTAAGGATTTGGAAATGGAAGAGATAATGCTTTTTCTTTTAGATTTTGATTTGCGCATAGCCTTTGAAGGCTTAAGCTTTCTGTGATTTCTGTCAACAGAAGTAGTGCAAGATGAGAACCCTATTGGAATTTTGTGGCAATTTCTTTGGCTAACACCTCTTCATGAATGTTCATTTGCTAATGCCCTGTTTATTTATCTCCTGATTAGATACAACTGTGATTATCAGAGTTGAGAGGTGAAAGTGAATTTTCTTTAATATCCCAGGATTTAAGTTATAAAGTCTGGGATTGTGAAGATTTGACTTGATGAAGAAAAATATTTGAAGCTAGAAATAAGATACCAGTAGAGAATATCAAGGAAAATGAGAAAAAAAGATTTAGGAAAGATAAAGAATAATCAAAATACATCAAATCCTATTTATCCAATCACTTCGATCATTAATGGTTTAACCTACGTAACGTAGACATTCCTTTTTCAAGATTTTTCTTGTTGAATTGATGTAGTTTTCATATGATGGATACATGTTGAACTTTTTTCTTATAAAATCTTGATTTATTCAAATGTTTTGCTCTTATTTGTATATTTTTTGTACTTTGTTTAGGGATATAAGACATTTCATTAAGAAGTAAAGCTAGAAAGAATGTTCAAAAGCCACAGAGGTCAAGACGACCTGCCAAAACGATAGAAAAGTATGAAAAAAGAAAAAAAATATGGATCTGAGCTTACAGCCATGTAATAGAGGACAAACAAGGAAACGCCAGTCTCCAAGAGATAACTCCCAACACCTCTAAGTCTCTGTAGAAACTCACCACATAAAGGACCCCACAGAACGTACTACTTCTCCCCTAATACCAAAGGATCCCATTTGAATGCAGTATCTTCAGAGAAGACTCCTTTGAATTCTTCATGAAACTTACACAATAAGAGATTTGTTGTATAGTCCAACTAGAGTTTGTCCGTACCTACCAGCACGGGCATCCTCTTTGGGGTTAATCCCAAAAGAGGAAAAACAACGAATTTGGAGGGGCATTATTGGTAAAGGGGTAATTGAGGAAAGACAATAAAGTTGGAGGGGTATTATTGAAAAGGAAGAGAAGAGAAAAGAGAATAAAGTTAAAACACTTCCTTTAGATTTGTAGCAAGATTAAATCCAACTCCTCTTTTTGTGGGTCCACCGTGGTGTTTTATTATGTAGAGGTTACTTTAGAAATTCTATTTAGGGATTTTTTTCATGCCGAAACTTGTTGGCACTTGGACACTCCTCAACATGGCACAACACTTCTCGACATTTATGACAAAACATCTTATGATATTCACCAAAGTCACTTATCAAAAAAAGAAGAAGAAAAACATCAATGTGTGTCAGTTTGGGAAACACACGGTATATAATCAAGTAGAGTATCACCACATAGAATTAAAAAATGCTTGGGTCCTTGAAACTCTTTGTATGATATCGAATAACTTATGTTAGGTGTTGACATAGATGGTTTAACTTTTCATCTTTTTGTCAGGTAGGTCTTTCAATTATCAATCTAAGATTTTCCTGTAGTTTTGTTTCAATCTTTCGTATCAAACAATTTAGATATCTTTGTTTTTTTCTTCTACCATTATGCTATCTCTATATTAAGGAAGTAATTGGTGGTCATGCAAGCATGATTTCTAAAATAATTTTTTGTATAGGTATGTTAAAATAATTTTTGGATCATATCCATGTGATTTTTTTTTTTTATAACTTTTGTATGACTGTCTTTTTATTCTAATTTCTAGAAGTTGGCTTGCCTAACACATTTTGACAACTTGACACTTGGCATCTACACCACATGTCTAGGTAACAGGTATCGTCACAAAAAATGACCCCTTCGTTTTTTGGGAAAAGTCACATTTAAAATGTGTTTTGTACCTCTAATGATAAAAATGAGTTAAAAAAGCCTCAATTTTTTCAACAAAAAACGTGTTTTTTTATATAATGTTTTAGACACATTTTTTATGTTTTAGATTTTTTTTTCAAAAAGATGACATTTTTTTTCCTTTAACCTGTGTTATTTTGCTCAAAAGATAGTCGATGTTTAGACCTTTTTTTAGCATCATAACTTGTATAAGTAAGTGTGAAAACATATTATTATCATGCATAGACATTCTACAATGTGTATTTTTGCTTAAAAAAATGCATACTCCCCCCTCCCCCTCCCTCTCTTTTAAACTCGTTTCTTTTCCATTTTTCCTCTCTTTTTTTTTTTCCCCTAAAATTTTCCATTGCCATTTTAATCCCGTATACCAACTTAGTAACTACTATGGTCACAAGGATCTCTTCCATGTACCCGTCACTCCCCTGAAAGGTTCCTTGTTCCTTCCACAAGCTTCTACAAATTGCAAATGGAAACTTACTCCATAGGATCCTTCTTCTAGCACTAAATGCATGACACTCCTAGTTGTAGGATAGACTAGCCCCTGAGGAAGGCATAGACCAACAGATACTGAAAGGGGAGAACAAAAGATCCCACATCGACGAATCTATGACAATGAAAGAGCAGGTTATCCACAGATTCTTTGCTTGCTTTACACATGAAGCAATAATTAACAATGGCATTTTCACGCTCAATGAGGTTCTCATGGAATAGCTTCTATTGAATTGTTTGGCCTAATACCACGAAGGCAACCCATCTCAGATTGTCACAAACTCACAATAACATAACCAACGATCTAGAATGACTAGATGTGTGGTTTACAGACATAAGCATGCACAATAATTTATTTGATCATCTCAATCCTTCAGTTTCATCTGTTGTTGGTTTCTTTTTTTCTCCTGACAAGTACATGTGTAATTGTGTATCAACATGGATGAATCACTTTCATGTTGAACCTTGTACATGCAGGGTATTTTCGAGATTATCTCTCTATCAGGCTCTTTTCTGTTCATGGACAACGGAGGCAACGGTAGCAGAATTAGTGATATGAGTGTGTCATTGGCAGGTTCTGATGGTCGAGTTCTGGGAGGTGAGGTAGCTGGGATGCTAATTGCGGCAACACCAGTACAGGTGCCTCTTTGTGACTTGTCTACCTCTTGTATGTATGAAAAGAACTTCCATTACCACATTGGCAATCCAACACCACAGCCCTCTAGATTTCATGGAAAAACTTGGATCCAAATTATTTTTTTTTGACTTGATTCAAGGTTTTGAAAATGGATGGCTACTGAGCTTCCACGGAACTCCCAAATTTAAAGTTAAAATTCAACGGTGAAAAAATAACTTTTTTTTTCGAAGTTCATAGAATTTTGTCCTCTACAACCCTGTGGCATTGGATCATGTTTTTGGATGCCACAAGGTTAGCTCAATGACCCTTAGTAAGAGTTGAAATCTTACAAAGTTATTGAGCCTAGTAGGACACTATATGTGTTGCACCCGTTTGTGCTAATTTTTATTGTTGGACTGCACTACCAGGTTATTGTGGGCAGCTTCATTATAGAAAAGAAAAAATCACAGTCCATTTCGAAACAAGAGCCTTCATCGGCACCATTGCCACATATGATGATGGGCTTAGGGACACCGGTTGCAGCCGGCAGCTCCCCTTCTCAAGCTACTTCGAGTGAATCATTGAACGAGGCTGCTAGCCCGCATAGCCGGGCCTCTGGGGCATGCAACAATAGTGCCCAATCTATTCAAGGCACATCAACATACTCATCTTTTGGTTGGCCTCACTCGGCATACCCTACACAGACTTGACCACCGCATGAAGATTCTGCGTTTCTAATCTTTGGTTATCAAATTTTAATTAATTTAATATTTAATGTTCAACAGAGTTTCATCAGACCCAGCGGCGCAGTGCTTCTAGGGAACCTCTGCCGAATGCCTATTCCCATTCTTTGTGTTGCTAACATTTCCTCTCATTTGGTCTTGAAACTTTCTCAGTCTCAACCTCAATCATGTTCAGATTCATTTTTGTTTTGGTTCCTTATCAGGAGGTTGGCTGTTATAAGTTTCTTAATTTGCAAATGTAGCTTCTTTTTTATTTATTTATTTATAGATTTGGTGTCTTAGAAGGACAAATGTAGCTTCAATCAGATTCCTTTTACACTTTTAATTTCAAACAATATGTAGTAAAATGATCCTCCTCAATATCTCGGGTTGTTTTTAGTTAATAATTGGATCCAAGTTGGAATATTAGCCTTTTATTTTGACAAAAAAAAAAAGGTTGTCTGGATGGGCAGTCCAAAATAAATTTCTGCGGAGCACTACCTTTCTTGCCATGTAAACAGTGCCTTGTCATGTGCAAGCCCACACTCGATGTGTTGCAATTTGTTATTGTGGATGGTAGCTCTTGGTGCTTAAGTATCATTGTAATAGTTTTTAGGATGTAATTCTTGAAGAGCTTATACTGCCACACCTAATTTTTTTGTCACACAATAAAAATTTAAATTTTAAGTAATTTAGGAATATCCCCCTAGGTTTTGGTGAATATTTGAGAAGCCCTCCTTGAATACAGTCTTCTATGGGTAGACTAATGCAAAATGATCTCCAACTTTGTTTTAGGGTGGAAAGATTGACATTTATTTTCAATAATTTTATTAAAGGGTTGGGATTGGTTCATGCAGAAACACAAGATCCCGATAATAAAAAAACGAGTGGTCATAAATGCCTCGACTTTTATGTTTAAAATTAATATAATCAGGTCATTTTGATAAATTACAAAACTAACTTCTTATTACTATGTAATCTTAAAAAATCTTTTAATCAATATTTTAAATTACAAATAAACCTTTTGATATGTATGTGTTTGCACTTGCCAGTAGGGTTGCAACTTGGGCAGGTTGGGGATCAACTTGTGCACAACCCACACTCGACAAACACCAACTCGATCAAAGGCATAAAATACTCAATATTTTAAAATTGAAGTTTGAAATGTGAATTGTGGATGAAAAAAAAAAAAAGATATTTTAAAATATTTTAAATTATAATGATATTAAGTTCAGGTTTCCGGAAAAGTTTGGGTTTGTACAATCCGATGCCTATCCCCCCCTGAAATCCGATTTCAAATGGTCAAAATTTTTTTATACAAGATCGGGTTGAAACTATCGGGTTTGGGTTTGGGTTTGGCCCGCCTAAGTTGCAGCCCTACTTGCCACCCACTAGTATTGCTAAAGAAAGCACAAGCTTACAAGGGGCAAAAATGTCAGCCAAATGAAATCCTTAAAAAGCCCCTGCAATAGTGACACAGCAAAAATAATACTTATAGATAAAACGCTGCTATTGGGTTTCTTGTTTTACTATTAGGATCATGTGTTTTCCTTAAGTCATCCGGTCTTGGCCTTGATTAAAATATTTGATTGGTTCTATGTTTGTATGGAGAAGAAAATAAAGAAAAATTTTAAACAATAAATTTGCTAAATAAATGCATGATTGAAGACATTTTGAGGTTTTGGGAAAGAAATCAAGTTTATATATATATATATAGGGTCCCGTTCAGCAACAAACATTTTGGCAAAACATTTTTCAAAATGTGAGTTAGAGGTTTTGGAATGGGCTGATTTTTGGTGAGGATGATCTCTACAGTGAGGAGATCATCCTCACCAAAAATCAGCCCATTCCAAAACTTCTAGCCCCAGTTTACCAGTTGAAAAATCGTGGACCGTCCATTTTTGATGGGGTTAGAGTTTTTGGAATGGGCTGATTTTTGGTGATGATGATCTCCTCACCATAGAGATCATCCTCACCAAAAATCAGCCCATTCCAAAACCTCTAACTCATGTTTTGAAAAATGTTTTGCCAAAATGTTTGTTGCTGAACATTTCCCATATATATCTATATATATATATATAAAAGTAAGAGTTGCTAAAGAGTTTGGACATATATGTAGGGGTGTCGATGAATAGTTGAAAATTCGAATCTGAATCGAATTTGAATTTGAAAAATTGGATATTATCCAAAAATTTTGAATATTGGATTCGAATTCGGATAGTTTTATATATTCGAATGCTTATCAAATACGGATTCGGATATTTACATTTCGAATTTGATAATATATTATTCAAAATAATATATAATATATAATATTTTATTTTATTTATTATATACATAGTATAATATATTATAAGTTTTTTGGTTTAATAATGAAAAATCAATTGAATAAGGAAAATTTGTATTTTTTTTAATATACAAATTATTTGAATTCTAATTGGATATTATCCAACATCCAATAAGATAATCGAATTCGAATTCAGATAGAATTTTAAAACATCTGTCGGATTCAAATTCAAATTTGGATATCAGATAAAAATTTCGGATTCGGAATCAGATATTACTATATACGAACCAATAAGCATCTGTTGACAGCTCTACATATATGGTGAAATTTTGGGGAGGAAATCAATGTGTTGAAGCTAAGTGGGTACATTGATCATTTCATATTAGCCTCTCATAGAAGACTATAGTCAAGGGATAAAGTTGAAAATAAGGAGTATCTTACGTATCAACGAAAAAAGAGAGTGATATGGTCAAGATAACTATTCTACTTTTTTAATCATCACACACAATTTTTATTAGAGATTTGGGACTTTTTTTAATGGAAAATTACTTGAAGGACAGTCTTAATAGTCCCTGAACCTCATTCTCAACATTAATCAATAGTGAAATAATCGAAACTACCTTTTCAGTATATAGAAAAATATTTTGGTTTGAATTGACACTCCTCTTCCTATAAGACTCTACGACTTTTCTTCGTCTTTGAAGTAAGTAGTTTTTTCATGTTTTACTGTCTATGTAATTTAGCTAGGGTTTCCTTGTTTCATTATTTCTAGTGTTTTATTAAGGGTTTACAGTGCATTTTCCACTAAAAGCAAATAAACGAACTTCACATCGTTTTTTTCCTCAAAAATTACAAAATTGATATATCAGTATCGAGCTCGACAAATTTTTTTAATAGCCGTCGAACTAGACAATTTAAGAATATAAGGATTGTCAAGCTCGACGTTTTTAATTAAAATTTTAAAGGTCGAGTATTTTTAGAATACTGAACTCGACACTAAGTGTGTGTTTGGTAATACTTTTGAAGTCTGAATAGAGGTGGTCCACCTTTAAAATTCAAACTTCAGAAGCTTTATTGTCGTTTGTTTCGTTTTAGATTTCAGCCTTAAGAACCAAAATTCAAAATTGTTGATTAAGCAATGGGGGACGCTAGATGAAACTTCTAAAATTTGAATTATTATTTTTTCGTAAATCATCAAAACACTAATTTCTATCATTTTTCTCTTCTTTATACAAACCCTAAAACCCTTATTTTTAACTTTTTTACTTTTCTTTTCTCTTCTTCATCTTCTTCCTCTACAATTGTGCTGTCAAGGTTTTTCCATTTTTTCTTTTGATTTTGTTTGTTAAATTTGTAAGTAGTTCACATCACTTTAAGTGATTAGACTGCAATTGAACTAGAAAATACATAGTTGTTTATTGTTTGAATATTACATTGTTAGAATATAATTTTTCAAGTGTGAAATCAATTTAAAAACAATACTTTTGGGGTCTTTGATTAATTAGAAATTGAAATTAAATGTGTGGCTGGTTTCATTATGCATAACATGTTATGTTTTTCGGTTGACAATTTATTAGAATTACAAAAGGATAATACTGTCAAAATAACCATTATGTGTTAAAATTTTGTTTGTAACCAAAAGCTTTTAAAAATAATAAACAAACAACTTTTCAAGAATAAGACTTCAGAATCCAGATTTCAAAAAATAGAAATTAGACTTTAAACTTCAGACTTCAGACTTCAGACTTCAGAAGTATTACCAAACATGCCCTAATTTTCAAGTGATAGTTGTATATATTTAATTATTGTTGAACTCGACTATATTAATATCGAGCTCAACAATTAATTTAATTTAGTGTTGAATTTGACAGTAATTAAATTTATTTTTTTGTTGAATTCTCTTTATTTTCTTGAATTATAATAATAATAATAATAATTATTTTTTCAACAGGTTTCGTTATAACGTTTGAAGAAAGATGGATCAATATCTTACATAAATGGTGACGGTAATTTAGAATTGAAAATCATACACCGCAATGATACATTTTCATTGTTTAAACAAATAATTGTTAACATTACCAATACACCATATGATGATATAAACTTAAAGTACTTCATGCTTGGAAACAATAAACTTTTGATGAATCTATTGATTGATAAAGCATTGTCTTCATTGATTGATTTATATTAGGCATCCGAAATCGTGTGTATATATGTGCTAACCCCGCCAAGAAAGAATATTGCAATCCAAGGTTCAATATTTGCATTTTCAACTAATGTTGGAAATGAGATCAAAGGCATTGATAGAGATCCAAGAATCGAAGGAATTAGTCAATAACTAACACTAGAAAATATATAATTGATTGTACCTTTATTGACAAGATTTTGGGAAGATAATATTTTTAGAGTAGAAAAAGTATTTAGTGACAGAGAAGCCTCCCATCAAGTATAGAGACAATATGTGATTGCTCACAACTTTTAAAATGGATAACTGTAAAGTGCAAAGTTGACGGGTGTCTATGAAGGGTACATGCATCAACGGTCTTTGTGGATCCAAAGTTCATGATAAAAAAGATGACCAATGTTCATACATATGGTTAAGGAATTACAAGTAAGACGGGTCATCCTCATGAAAATAAGAAAGTAGTCTCAAAGTTGGTAATAAACAAATTAAAACAAAATCCTTAGTACAAAGTATGTGACATGGTTAAGGATGTAAGGAGAGATTACGACATCCTCCTTCTGTACATTAAATGTTGGAGAGAGAAAGAAATTGCAACGAACGAAACGCATAGAAATTACATAAAGGCATATACCTTTATACATTGGTATTGTTCCATAATCCAAGAGACAAACCCGAAGAGCATTGCTACATATGAAACTAGACCCAAACACCATTTTCTTCGTCGTTTTATATCATTTCATGCCATTATGATTGGATTTGCTAATTATTTTTGTCCACTCATCTTCTTGGATATAACCCATTTGACTTCTAAGACTAAGAGATGTTTACTAGCAGCTATCACTATAGATGGAGGGAATCATATATTTTCGGTTGAGTATGCGATTGTGAGCAATAAAAATGATAACAATTGGAATTGATTTTATCATGCAATTGAAATACGTTTTGTTTGATTCACGTAAGTTAACTTTTGTATCGAATTGTAACAAGGGTTTAAGGAATGAGATTGCAAATGTGTTTCCAAATGCATTAAATGATTATTGTGTACATCATCTCGAGTATAATCCGAAAGACTTTCTAAGGAGGTCAATGTTATTATCGGAAAAATTTACAATTGCACACCAAATATGGCTCATTGTTTATCCAATTGATATGAATACTTATATGGATCACCTCAATAACTTGAAAGAAGTTTCTGAAGAAACATATGAGTGAGTATTGAGTAGTGAGCCTAAACATTGGTGTAATATTTTCTTTGAGGTGACAATTATAATCACATGACTATTAACATTACAAAGAGTTTTAATGCATGGATTTTGGAAGAACTAGAACTATCAATTATTCAGTTGTTGGATGAGATTAGATCAAAGATGATGATTAAGATGCATGACCATGGAGAAATTTCTGCATAATGACAAACTTTTTTGATTCCACTAGTTAATGATCTACTCAATAACACAATTCAAAAATCTTGAAGGCTCGATGTTCTTTTTGCTAATGGAGAGAAGGTTGAAATAAGAGATCGTATTGTTTGTTGTGTGAAGGTTGACAAACAAATATGCACATCCAAGAAATGATAATAATCATGTATACCTTGTATACATGCCTGCATTGCGATTAACACTATTGGTTATTCTATTTCAGAATATTGTAGAGACAATTACTTCACATCCAACAATTTTCATATGACATGCAAAAATAATTCATCCAATTCTTGATCTTGAAAAATCTATTGATCATAAGTTGACATCATTGGAACTTTTGGTGCATCGCCGATTGTACGACAATCACCAAGACAACTCAAATAATGAAGGATTGAATCTCAAGCTCTCCTAACTCATCCAATACAACATAGTAATTGCAGAGATCATGGTCATAATAGGGCAACTTATAAGGAACCCTTACATAATTGAAAGTTGTTAAATATCAATTATTAGAACTTTATTTAAGTATTTTTAATAGAATATGTTGCTTTTGGTTACTTTACTTACTTATATATAAAGTGAAACCCACTTAAATTAATTACATACATTGAATGTCATTAAAGATATTGTTTACGAAAAATGTCATTCATGCATAATACTAATATACAATAATATACATCTATCCATCTATATTTTTTACTACAATAATTACATCCATTCATTGTCAAACTTCAAATATCATTTGTAATAACAACAATTACTATCTTATCACGCATGTCTTTTATTTGGTCTTTCGATATTGTATCAATTTTATCAGATTGACTAAGAGATTTTAAAATTTTCATAAAGAAAAGCCACAATCATCATCGTTAGCCTATTGGGGTGGATTTGGATAGTCTAAAACAACCAATCAAACCAAGGCTCTAACTTATCCTTCGCCTTAACAATTTATAAAATTTTAGGTAAAACATTTAGCTTCAATATTAAAATGATTAATTATTAAATGTCAATGTTGAACAATGAGACTCACAATTTTTTTTTCACTCGATTGGAATGTTTTACTTGGGAATTTTCTTAAACAAATCTATTAAGACAACTTTACTATCTTGTAGATGTATTAGCACTAGCACCCAATGGCCTTTAATAAGTAAATAAAGGACTTCATGTTTCTTTAATAAGCATAATAAGGAATGCTTGTTAACAAAACAACCAAAATCATAAAAAAATTACACACTAGAATATGAAATATCAAAATTATAATTTGTAGCAATGCGATTATTGAGTTCGAAAGATCAAAACTATGTGGATTGGAGTCACCACCATTCATTTTTGAAAGTAGTATGAATGACCACCCAGATAATAGTTTTGAAATTTTAATTTTGGGCCTCGTAGCAACTCTCAAAATTGGATAAGAAATTGATCTACCTAGAGTCTAGGTAAGGGATTCGATTAGAGATTGGGGGTGGTGTTAAGTACACATCTTAAGTGGTGAAGCTATGATCACTTTTAAGAAATATAAAAAGCAAAAAAGAAATTTGAGAAAACAATGATTTTATACCCTTAAATGTAAGGGAGTTTGATGTTTCCATAGATTATGAGGATCACTTCATTGAAAGAGGGGACGCTAAATATGTGTTGCCTTAAGAACACACATTTTGAAAAGTATGGGATTTGATGGTTATGGACTCACTCATGGAATGAGGGGCCCAAATTACTTTTAGCCTCAAAATAGGTTTTTAATGGTGTGTGCAATCTATGAATATGATTTAAAGGAGGTAAACTCTTTTTGAAAGTGGTTTCAACCCTTACATTTTAGACTGAGCTGAAGTCTGTTCTATCAAGAGTAAGGGAGGGTGTTCATTACATTCTAGGACTCTTTAAATCGGAATTAATGAAGATAAATGGAGAGATAGGAGAAGGAGATGAAGGGGAGAGATATGGGAGAATAATTAAACTCTTATTCTAACCCACTTTGAAGCTTGAGTTTCTCTTATTTTTTTGTTATTTTTCTTAAGTTCTTAATGATATATTTATGTTAGATCTTTTTAGAGAAGAGAAAAAAGGAGAAAGAGAGAGTACGGATAAGTACAAATTTGTGTTGAATTTTTAAATTAGGAAATGGGGCTTTTTAGCATTAGCTTTTCAATGGGAGATGGGGGGGTTATAGAGGTTTATGATAGTTTTTGTGGTCAAAAGAAAGTAGTTTGTGAAGAGGAAAAAGACATGGGATTTGTGGTGTAGATATGTGATTCTTGATTACGAGTACTACATCTACAAAGGTTAAAGTTGCCACCAGTCATATTGTAAGAAGCTGTGAATGGTTACCCGATGTATATTTTTAAGAAAAGTGTCATTTTTGACATTTAGTGACTCTCGATGGATAAGGTACCAATCTAACCTTGAGATTGGGGTAAGCAACTCGATTAGAGAAAATTGAAGGTGTTAGACACCATTTTCTCCCCACCAATTGGTGGTAACCTCAACTCAACTCGACCATTTTTAGATGAAAATGCAATCTAAAATAAAGTGTCATGTGTCGATAATTTGTACCCTAAGTAGGGATTTATTTTGGGTTTAGACTATAGGAAACATCTCATCGAAGGAGATAACCCATATAGATGTTTAGCCTTCAAATAACATGCTTTTGAAGAGTGTTGGCTAATGGCTAAGGGTCCATTCTTATGGGTTCAGAAGGATCCGAATATCGGTTGTCTCAAAATAGTTGAAGGTTTAAATCGGTTTTATTTTCGAAGGTAGTTACAACCCTTATACTTTCGATCGAACTGAAGTCCGATCTATCGGAGATAAGGGAAGGGGAGTATTACATCTTAGGAGCTATCTAAAATAAAAATTAAAAAGAAGAAGGGGATAGTAAAATAGGGATATGGAGAGGGTAGGGAGAGAGAGGGGGGATGTATCCTTTGACCCTACCTTGAATCTTTAGGATCTTCTTTTCTTTTCTTCCTTCTTCTTCTTCAAGTCCTTAGTAGAATATGAGATTTTATATTTTTAGACGATTAAAGTGAAATAATGAGAATAAAGTAGAAGAGAGTTGAGGGATGATTTTTTCCTTATAAGACTTGGGTGTCCATTTTGGAAGAGAATGAGGGTATTTATAGCTGTTGGGAGGTTGTTTTAGGGATATAATGGGGTGAAGTGTTGGGAGAATAGAGAATGACATATGTTTTGAAGGTGAGAGGTATGAAATTTAGAGTTAGGATGAGAGTAGTTTTGTAATGAATGTAAATGGATATTATTTTGATCCAAATGGTTTGGATCCTACCCAATCCATTTGAATAGAATGTTTGATGAGGTGAGATGATGGGTGTTTGGTTTAATAGTGAGAGTATAAGGAAGTGATGTGTTGATGGAGTGTTAGGTTGATTGAAGAGGTGAGGTGTTTAGATTAGGAGAATGAATTGTGTAAGGGGTTGGTTGATTGGATTTTAGAAATGTTAAGGGGATGATGACATGTTTCAAAAGGGATGAGGGAGGTGAGGTGGTTAAATGGGTTGGAGAGAATGAGTGTTAGTTTGGTGATGAGGGGTGTATGTTAGGTTTGTGAGAGTGGATTTGTAATAAATGATGAGGGGAAATGTGGGTTGTGATGTGAGTTGGTGGGGTGTTTAGAAAAAAGGTGATAGATTAAGGTGTAGGGGGTATGTGTTGTGATGTGGGTGGTTGGTTATGTTAGAGAAATGTGAGGTGGGTAGATTAGGAAAAGGTATGGGTTGAGATGATTTTTGGAGAGAGGTGATGTGGGTAGATAGATTGTTAGAGAAAGGTGATGGGAGTAGGTAGTTGGATGAGGGAGGTGAGATGGGGTGATTACATGTGTCCCCTTTGATCATCAAAGGGGTGATTAGTTGATGTGGATAGTGGTTTGTGGGTTAGGGTTATGGGTTGGATGTGAATTTGATATGAATTTAGGCTTTGGAGTATTGGGCTTGGGTTTTGAGAAATGTTTTAGGTTATTTGACATCGGTTAGGGTTATTTTGAGAATGAGTTTTTGAGGGTGGGTATGTTTTTAGGGTTTAGGTGATGTGGGATTAAATTTAAGTTAGGGGGTAAGTTTTTAGGGTTTAGGTGATGTGGGATTAAATTTAAGTTAGGGGGTAAGGTGAAAAATGCATTTTTGTGAGTTGAGGGTTTGTGGGTTTTGAACGAGCTTAGGGTAATTCGATTTTGAGGGTGGAGTGGTGAAAGGTGGGGGAGATAGGGGTACACCAAGTCTTTTGGGTGGGTCCTTTAAATCTTTAAGGGGTTTTATGAACCTCCAAATCGATTAAAATGTCACGTTTTATTGATTTGGCCTTTGAGGTCCGTTGGCCAATTTTATTGAAAATATAATATTTTTGGGCCTTTTCGAGTGAGGGCCCGTTCAAATTGGAGTGTCTGCATGTGGATAATGTATATGAAATATAGGGGTAAATGTAGGAAAAAGATAAATAGGTTTCTTTTAACCCATACCCATGGATAAGATCCAAATGGGTTGGTTTGATAACCCATACCTTAGGCTGAGTAGTAGTTAAATTAAGATGTATGATTATTTGATTGAGAGAATGTTTAAAGTAAAATATTATGTGATTAGGTTTTGAAAGGGTAAGTGTGATGATGACATGTAGTAGAAAAGTATGGAGGTATGGGTTAGATGAGTTAATTTAAGGGAATGGGGAGTAATTTAGCGTGGGGGTAGCTTGTGATGAGATTTTGGGTGAGAATGATTAGGTTAGATTATGACATGTGGTATGGGGTGGGGTATGGATTGTGTAGCTTTTGAAGATGATGATGATGTTGGTAGGAATGGATTTGGGAGGTTGATTGTCATGGTGACATGTGACAATTTTGTGAGAATGAGCTTTTCATATCTTATATGGCCTTGACTTGAGTCAATTGACATTGATTGGGGGATTTGGATAATGTTGGATTTGGATTTTAGGAATGATCTTGGGTATGGCTTTAAGGGTAATCCATGGGTGAGTTGTCTTAGGTTTCAAAAGAATGGACTTCTGTAGGTTGGATTTAGAGATTGGTTTAGGTTGGAATTAGCCAAGGATTAGGTTGGATTTGATTAGATTAGGGTAATTTTAGGAATTTGATTGGGATTAGTTTAGAATAGAATGTGATGAGAAGGCATAGCTCCATATGCAAAATAAGAAAAATATTTGTGAGCCCATGGGTCAATTAAAAGGCTTTGGGCCTTTGATTAGTAAATTGTTAGAAAAAAAAAGACATTTTTATAGGCCTTTTCGAAAGGGACTGTGCAAATTGGGGTGTCTACACAATTAACCTTATCTTCACACAAGATATGATGTTGTAACTTGTAACCCAAAAATTCTGGTTGCTGTATAAGCACTTCGTCCCATGCATGATCCTTGAAAATTTCAGCTAAGGCCTATCTTTCTTGATAGCTTTAAAAACATTTGCACAATCATCCAACATTTCATACGTAACACAACATAGGAGAAACTAATTAAAAACAACAATAACATTTTTTTTGAACTCGACTCTAACTCATTTAAAAAATTATCGAGTTCGCCATTTCTTTTGGAGTTTGACAAAAAACAAATTTGATGAAAACCTTCAGAGAAACACAATTTTTTCTGCAATGTTGAGGTCACCAATAAAATTGTCAAGTTTGACCATTTTTTTCTGTTGAAAACGTTCATAGAAACTCAACTTTTCTTGTAGTGTCGAGGTCACCAATAAAATTATAGAACTCATTTAAAACATTGTTTAGTTTGGCGGTTTTTTTTTTTTTTTTTGATGAAATACTTCACAAAAGCTCAATTTTTTCTACAGTGTCAAGGTCATCAATAAAATAGTTGAACTTATTTGAAAAAATGTCCAGTTCAACAATTTTTCTTTTCAGTTCGAAATTTTCTTTCTTATGAAAACCTTCACAAAAAAAAACTTTTAATAAATTGTAATTGAAGTAATGACAGCTTTTTTAGTGATCAGTATATGCGTTCTCCCTTTTTTGAGTAAAATTAAATATGCACTAACAACCTATATCAATTTAACAATAATAAGTGATTTGTTAAAATTTTAATGCAATGATGTACATTATGTTGCATATACTTCATCAAGTACGCATCCTTTATTGCTAAACTTTTCAAATTTTGCACACCTTTTGTAACGCAAAGACTGCATTGTACTTATGGTGATTGTGTAATCACAAATGTACCCGATTATAAGCCTACATAAACAACATATTAGTTTGTTTCTTGATATAAATATCATATACAATGACCGATGTTTATTGACTTACATTGATGAAGTTGATTTCTCAATGTTCCAATACTCATGCAATCTTTTGCGATCATCTCATTTTCCAAAGATTTCTTTGGCTTTGGTGTTTGCCAATAAGAAGATCCAATATGTGCTTTGTTGGAAATTGGAACTCTTTTACCCAATTGAACATGAGCTACCCAGTCCTCCTTTTTTAGTGCATGATTCAATGAAATGATTAACAGAATGTAGGGTATGGAAGCTTTATCTCAATAAGCTCTTAGCTTGCCTCACCATTCACTTCATCTCCTCCCTCACTTTCGTTCTTTTCATCTCCCCATTCTCACCACATTCTTTACCCTCACCATAATCACCATTTCCCTTACTATTACCACCAGCCCCATTTACAACCCCACCAGTCCCCATCAATATCTCCACCAACCCCATCATCCTTCCCTTGACCATCACCACCACCCTCTTCATCCTTCCCCTTCCCATAACCATTACCACCATACTTATCTTCCCTAATGCAAGCATCATTAACATCTTCCTCTTGGAGTATTTTATATTCCATTAAAGTATGCAATGGTATGTTATATTCCATTGTCTGTGTCTGGAAATCTTCTCCATCCTCTTTTTTCTTTTTCTTCATTACATACATAAGAAAATTACACAATTTAAAAAAATATTAACAACATTTAATATGAATGGAAAGATGTTAAAAAAAAATAATGAACTTTTACCTCATTGTTAACTTGCTTAACTTCAAGTTTAAGAATCCTCACTTCATAGTGACTTATGATCTCACTCTTTTCAAGAATTGTAGCTTTAGAGACCTTACTTTATTTTCTAGATTTGTAGCTTGGTCTTGTGTTAAGACTCTATGTTAGTTAGACTTAATTTCTATGTCTATTAGGATTCTATCAGTAGGGGTTAATTATTGATTTGGTAGGTATTTGATTTGGATTGGTATTTTAGTAAGAATAGAATTGGTTACTTAATAGGATTAAGACCCTTTATTTATAAAAAGGATGTAATTCCCTTATTAATTAATTGAGAATATTTATTTTAATTGTGTTTTTACACAATCCTTAGTGTGTTGGGCACTCAAGATCACCCTTTCTCTCGTTTGAGTGGGCACATTAAGAGCTAGGTTCCTAACAATTGGTATCAGAGTAGATTTTTCGAGCATGCCAATGAATAAAAAGGAAAAGAAGCCATCAAAACTTGAAATCATAGAGGAACCTATGGCTCATCTGGAAGGATATATAAAGAATATGCAATCTCTTATTGCATCCATGCAACAAACTTTGGAGAAGTCTCAGGAGCAGACATGACAACTCATCGAGTGTTTGTTTATACAAAATCCACTGGCGCATCATCCATCAAATCATACGGTTAAATCTGTTGACGGGGAATCAAGTGTAGGTAATCATGATGTGTTGATTGAAGACCATGTTCCGAATCAAGTGCAAGAAGATCGGTTTGAAGGTTGAGTTCAACCAAGGTATGCAAGAATCAATATTCCAGAATTTGATAGGCTTGAATCTCTTAACTTCATTTAAAAAATAGAATATTTTTTTCCTTACCATCATATTGCTAAACATGAACAAACTCTATTGGCTTCTTTCCATACGGAAAGAACAGCTTTGATGTGGTATTAATGGTATAGTCGTACTCATCCGCATTCAACATGGAGGTATATGACATCAGCTATGCTAAATCATTTTGGATTAGTGGATTTCGAAAGTTTGGATGATTTGCTGGCCAAGATAAAGCAAGGGGCTTCAATTGTCGCGGATTACCAAGAGGAATTTGAAAAATTGGCAAATTGGGTTGAAGGATGGTCAGATCGTGCATTGATGGGAACCTTTATTCAAGGCTTACAAGATGAAATCAGCCAAAAAGTACTAATTATTAGCAATCGACACTCCAATAAGCCATAGGACTTGCGCGGTGACAAGAAGAAAAATTGTTTCAACTTCAACATGCTTATCAATCAATGTCAAGATTGGTTACTAATGGCCAAACACACCAAAAATCCTCCTGAGATGATTACGACACTCGCATGATGAATTTCAAGTGATGAGATGAAAGTTCGACAGGATAAAGGTTATATTATAATTGTAATGAACGTTACAAGGCCATCGATGTAAAAAGATGCAAGTATATTTCTTAGAAGGACGGGATGAAGGGAACGATGAAAATATTTCAATTGACATTCCTTTTCCACCATGAGGACATGGTTGGTTTTTAGAAAGGGGGATTGTTAGGACTCTATTTTAGTTAGATTTAATTTCTATTAGGATTCTATCGATAAGGGTTAATTATTGATTTGGTAGGTATTTGATTTGGATTCGTATTTTAGTTAGAGTAGAATCGATAAATTATTAAGTTTGAGACTCTTTATTTATAAAAGGATGCAATCCCCTTATTAATTAATAAAGAATATTTATTTTAATCATGTTTTTACACAATCCTTGGTGTGTTGAGCACTCGAGATCGTCATTCTCTTGTTTGAGTGGGCACTTTAGGAGCTAGGTTCCTAACATCTTGAAGTTCGATTATGAAATTCATATAATCTGCTCTTGCAATTGTTTTCAAAGGAAGCTTGCCCACATTTGAAACTGCTTCTGATTCTCACTCTCTCTCTATTTTTCTTCCCTCCTCTCTTTTGGTCTTTCTCACTCTCCTTCTCCATCCCCTCTCTTTCTCCTTCTCGTTACCCCTTTCCATCTATATTTCACTATCACTCTCTACATCCATCCATATACTCTTATCCACCTCCCACATTCTTCGTACCCCTTCCCCTACCTCTGCTCATTCCCCTCACTATGATAGTGTCAATTGTCAATATGGTGGCATTTGAGTCTTAACCCATAAAAAATCTTGTGATGACCATTTTAGATATCTTGGCCATGCCACCATATTGACAATTGAAAATCAACCCTTACAAATGAAAATCAACCCTTCCAAATGAAAATCATAGAATAGGTTGATGTTTTGAGATCAAAATGGTTATAATAGTTTGCATTTGTGTTATTTTCAGACAATTTTTTTTGCTAAAAAAAATCCAAGTTTCACCGATCACTTGTACCCACGTGTATTGAATGGCATTTCTAATTTACAAAAGTACCCTTTTTAATTATAAAACTACCCTTGTATGATTGACATGGCAAGCATTGAGGAGTCTGCGAGCAAAAAACGACTCATTTTCAGACCCTTCAACCCCAACACCTTACCAAAGGTGGTGTTCTTGAATGCTTCTTCTTAGGCAGCTATGAAATCTTCAAATATCTTCACCAAATTGAGGAAATTAGACCTAATTGTTCTTTTTGCCTGCAAACATAAAAATTATTAATAACAACAAAATAAAAATAAAGGTACTTAGAATATATAAATATACTCAATTTATAATATGCTTACCATTGTTAACTCAAAGGAACTTGCAATTGCATTATAATTAAGAAAAAAAATGTCGAGTTCATCAATAATTATTGTCGAACTTGAAAATAAAAAAATAAAATCGACAATAATATTGATGACCTTGACAATATTAACAAAATAGACAATATGCAATGGTTTTCAATAGTGTCGAACTCGACAATATTATTATCGAGTTCGATGTTTTATTTAAATTACCGTCAAACTCGATATTAATATACAAAGGGAATTTTGTGATTTAGAATTTTTTTTTTTTTTTCAAGTTTGACATTTTTGTTAAATTATTGTCGCAGTTGACAATTTTAAAATAATAATTGTCTACCTCAACAATTTTATACAAAATTACCGTCAAACGCATGTTAAAATCTAAAAAAATTATTTTTTTTTTTCACATTTTTAGACTAAAATACATGGGAAAAATCTCTAAATACTTGATAAAACAAGATTATTACTTGATTTCGGACAAAATAAACCATCAATAATGGATTTTAATCCAATAACAATGTGAAAATTGAAAAAAAAAAAAAAAAACCTATTCAAAATGCTTTAAAAAATCCTACAAAATTTGATTTTTTTTCTTCTAACACATTTTTTGTCAAAATGGAAGCTCGAAAGAACTCTGGGATGCCGGAATATGGACATTTTTTTGGCGAAAACTGATGGAATCGAATGGTCATGGTAGTTTGGGTATTGTAAACACCCGAAATTGCCCAACCCCAATCAAAGTAAAGGCTTCAAAAAAGGCCCATCTCACTTCTTAGAGCTTGCAAAGCCAAAAAATGACTCAAAAAGCCTAAATCTCATCAATGTGGCCCTTGATTCATTAACCCTTTCAACAAGAGGACACTTGGCATCATACCATTTTCTTAATCTATGAAATGAGCCATTGAAACCTTGGCCAACATTTTCCATGTTCCTCTATTAAAATGTCATGGCCCCAGAGAGAATCCATGTATAGAATATCTCTAAGGTCTAGGCCAACATCATCATCCATTCATGCATCCATCTTCAAGGAAAGATTATAAAACGATATCATCTTCATAAGATAATTCTTAAGAACTATTTCCAACATTAAACACCTAAAGCCCCTTTCCACACCTAAAATAACATTTTAGGCATGCACTTAGTTAACAATCCTACCATGCTCATGTGTTCGATGACATACATGTATTTACTTTGATATTTTTCTTATTTTCTTTTAGTTTTCAAAACTTCTTTTAATGCTTAATTTAAAAAATAACCCACCTTAAGGTAGAGAGAATGGGGGTGTCTAATACCTTTTTCATTTTTTAACCAAACCTTTTTACCTAGATTGTAAGTGGACCATGTCCCTATCCATCAAATACGTCACTAAAATGCAGTGAAAAAGATGATTTCCAAAAAATATTTTGGATGTTCATTCACACTTATTTCTGAAAAAGAATGACGACGACTCTAAATTTAAGTGGTAACAAGATTTTCCATACTCAAAAAACACATCGCAACAAGTATTTTGAACGAAAATAATGGGGAAGATAGGTTGAGGGACTATTAAGAAAATAAAGTTTTACTAAATATAGTATTTAGAAAACCCCCAAAAGTTAGGGATTATTCAAAAAGAAATCCCTTTACCAGGGTCCTTTAAGTAATTTTCCCTTTTCTTAAGAGCCATGATGAATACACACGGTCTTCATACACGGCTGATGTGACAAGGGTTTTATCTCGGGATACAAAGGAGTAAGATGTGCGATTTTGTGCCCTTACCACGTCATCTGGGTATCCAACTGCGTATCAGGCCAAAGGCTTTTACTAAGTAAGCGCCACCTGTCACGTGACGTGCATTCTAAAACCACCTCTCATCTTCTTAAGTTCTTCTCCCTCTTTTATTTGTCTCTCGAACTCAAAAGAACTTTCTTCTTAGTTCTTCAACAAAGGCTTCGATTCAACTCACCTAGTCATGGCGACGAGCCTGCCATGGAACCCTCTACTTTCCTCCTCAAAATCTCACCATCACAGCCAACGAAGGACCCTCCCTATGCGCCACGTGGCTTCCATCCAGGCTTTCCAACGAAGCGATTTCGATGGATTCGCCAAGCGAGTGGCCTCCGGAGAGGTCTGGGGGGACGCATGGAGAAGCGCCAACGATGGATTCGAACAGTTCCTCTTCGATGCCAAGAAGACCGCCGAGCGGTTCGACCGCCGGTTCTCTGTCTCTCAACGGGTTAACTCAGTCGCTCAATCTGCCTCCGACCGGGCCCGCGAACTGGACCGTGAGTTCGAAATCAGTCGACGCTGGCGCTCTTTCTCTCTCGAGTTTTCTAGGAATTTGCCCAAGGTTCCCTCTCTCAATTTTCTAAAATTTAGATAATTCATGAGTTTTTGAATAAATTGATTATATGATTTTTTTTTTGAGTAAATTGATATGGTTCCTATAAGTTAATTAATCACAAATTTGTTGGAAACATACGTAATTTATTGTCATTTCTTGATTATTAGTACTGTTAATTTTCTCAAATTTAATTAATTCATGAGTTTGTGAATAAATCAATCTGTTTTCTATTATTTAACTAATTTCATTTTTTTTTTTTTAAATAAGTAATTTGTTGTCTTTTCTTGATTAATAGTTCAGTTATTTCAATCATTGTTCCGCTTTGGTCTTCATTTCTCCAAATCAAACTCTTCAAAAATTTTTTTTTTTTTTTTTTTTTTGGATGAGTTAAAATTTCATTTAAAAAAAGGGGATTTCATGGCCCCGAATTACAAACTGATCAAAAAGATGGGAGCATCATGGCCTTCACTAAATTACAAACCATGTCCCACCTAGCAGTGAAATCCTCGAAGAAGATTCCGTTAAACACTCTATACAATTTACTTCAAAAGAACAAAATACCCAAAATAGACAACAATAGGTTGTGAATCGTAAGCTCCTTCCCCTCAAAGATGCACTTATTTCTCTCCTTCCAAATGCCCCAACAAATGGCAAATGGAGTGAGACTCCAAAGGATCCGTTTCGAAGCTCTAAAGGAGTTGCCCCACGATCCCTATGTCTCAAAAAGCACCTTGATAGACCTTGGAAAACGGCCCTTCAATCCAAAAAAATTGAGAAAGTGTGTCCAAACCTCATGAGCAAGGTGACAATGAATGAGTAAATGATTTGTCATCTCTCCATTCCTTAAGCATAACAAGCATTCGTTAGGGGTTTGAAAACCTCTCTTGATTAATTGATCCATTGTGGTGACTTTCTCTAGCAAAGTCAGCCACATAAAAACAGAAACCTTGGAGGGAACTTTAACACCCTAAACAAAAGAAGCAGGCAAGGTGAAGTTGGAGGAAGGTAATTCCGAAGTGTACATGGACCTCACCGAGTAGACTCCACCCCATCTCTCGCACCATCCCAAAACTTATAGTCATCCTTATCCTTGCATACAATAGTAGCCTCGACCAATTCCAAGAACCTTCCTACGTTAGTGAGTTCCCAATCATTGAAGTTCCGTCTAAAACCAAAACCCCATGACCTTGACGTGCTATCCCCCACGAGGAAATCAGCTATCGGCCTCCCCTTTTTAGTAGATATCGCAAAATGATCTGGAAATTGCTCTTCCAAAGGAATATCCCAACATCACCTATCTTCCCAAAAACATATTCTATTGCCCCTCCCTACTTTGAATTTTACTCTTTAGCGAAAAGCAGGAATTCTCTTCAAAATGCCTTATAATACTTCTTCCCTCGCCACTTTCCCACCTGAACTCTTTCACCCCAATTTTTTGTTCACAACATCTTTCCATAAGCTATCCTCCTCTTCCTCGAGTTTCCACAATCATTTTGCTAACTAGGCCGAATTCATAGAAGAAAATTTTCTAATACCCAAACCTCCTCTTTGCTTAGGCAAACAAATCTTCTTCCACCTCACCATATGGTATTTTCTATTGTTGTCCTTATCATGTCAAAAGAAATCCCTACAACTCTTGTCCATCTGTAGGTCCATACTCCGAAGTAGAGAGAAAAGTGAAAGGATATAGTTAAGGATACTTGCCCCTCCCTCCTTTGGTTAGGTACTTTGTTTTCCATAGGCTCAACCTCTTCCCCATTCTTTGTAGAACTGGATTTCAAATTCTTTTGCCCCTATGGGAAGCACCAAGAGGGAGGCCCTAGTAGGTAGTCGGCAAAAATTCCACTCTAACCAATTGAAGCCCCAAATAACTCCAAGCCACTAGCTACATTCACACCAATTTTTTTGCTTTTCTTCAAGTTAACAAGAATGCCTGATACCGCCTCGAAACAACCCAAAATACTACTAAGAAATGTCAATTGTGTGCCTTAATGGTATAGAAAAACAAGTATGTTATCGCTGAAGTGAACATGCAAACAGAACGACCTTGGCTACTCCACGGCTTTCGATACCATTCTACTAAGAGCTTCCATAATCCTAAAAAATAAGTATGGTAAAAGTGGATCCCTTTGCCTCAAGCCCCTAAAGACTTTGAAGAAATCATCAGGGGACACACATTGCAACATCTATCTAATCCATTTCTCCCCAAAACCTATTGTTCGCATAACATACTCAAGAAAAGACCAACTTACGTGATTGTAGGCCTTCTCCAAATCAATTTTGCAAATGAGCCCCGGATCTTCTAACTTAAACCTAGAATTGATGCATTCATTAGCAGTTAGAGCACTATCAAGAATTTGGCTACCTGCAACAAACGCTCCTTGGGAAGGTCCAATAACATTTTGGATTACCTTTTTGAATCTTGCAACAAGTAATTTTGAAATAATCTTATAAGTCGAACCCACCAAACTTGTAGGCCTTAGATTAGAAATATCCTCCGCCCCATCAATTTTGGGAATCATTACCATGAAAGTACAGTTCAAACCATGATCCAAGAACCCCTCCCTAAAAAATTCCTCCAAAAATTTCATCAAGTCTGACTTTAACACATCCCATCAAACCTTGAGAAAGGTCCATGAAAAAACATCCGTCCGGGGAGCCTTGTCATCCGCTAGCCCAAACACTATCGATCGGACTTCCTCTTCATCCACAGGTCTTTCAAGCCAAGGTCTTTGTTCATCTAAGATGCTATCAAAATGCAAGTTTCCTAACAATGGCTTCACTGGAAACTCTCCTGTATATAAATTTATATAGTAATCAACCACTCTCGATGCCACCTCTTCATCCCCCACCTTCCAAGCATTGTTCGCCTTCAATCTAGTGATTTTGTTTACCCTATTATGAAAGTTAACCATACGGTGAAATAAAGTGTATGGCTGCATGGCTAACTTTCATAAGAAAACTATTTTTTTTATCGGTAAGCTAGGATTTAGAGGGGACCCCACCCTTTGCAATTAAAAAAGAAAAGCCGTACACGCTTCAAACAAATCCACTTTTTTGCTAAAAAACCAATAACTCGATTTGCTTTATTATGCCAAAAGAACTCAAATATGCACACCTCAAATCTTTGGCTCATCTCTCTAATGTCATGAATCGGTGTGATGTACTTCCAGGCAGGTTCAATTTCACCACTAATCTTCTTTATTGCATAGTTTGAGTCATTACTTTTCTCCTTTGGAATTAGCAAACCTCAATACTTCATAGATAGTTTGCATCTCAATAGCTATAATGTCTTCAAAAGATACTCCCCACACGTCCCAAATAGGAACCATCTCGAGTCCATCTAACTTGTAAGGTTTTTCTCTAATGTGTTGCTAATAGATTTCACCTAAAACATAAATATAACATGTCAATGTCGGAGATTGGCCATACAACATCTTTTTGTTTGTTTCATCATCGATTAAGTAGAAATGCTACTACTAAAAGTATAAACAAAATTAAAACGAGTATTATAAGTAAGATATTATATCCTATCAATGCATATTTTATATTATTTTCCTTCTTTAGATCCTACATAAGCTTTTGACCACAATATTATCCAAATTGCCCTCTATTTCATTTGCCCATAAAAATGAGTCATTGTGTCGCTGAAAAAAAATAAGTGACATATATTACTTAACATATTTGTCAGTTATAAATAAGTAGGGACATGAAATTGAGTTTAATCAATCAGATCCAACTACTTAATGTCCATAAAATAATCTCCCATTGTTTTCCTTCGTACGAGTAGTAAATTGTTTCATAATTAAGCCACAAGAACGAGGAATTGCATAATGAGCCATCAATGCTACAACCACACATATAAAGACCACAAATATTAAAATAATGTTTAAATTAATCAACTAGCATATAACATAAAAAACTCTTACTAATTAATCAACTAACATTTAAATTAGACATTCGAACAACATGTTTAACCAAATACCAAATGTTATAATGTGATACAAACAAATAAGTAGAATAAAAATGTATCTGACAATGTAATCTCATTAAGAACAACGCAAAAAAATAACATGAAAGCTCCTAAACTATATCATAATCAACATATAGTGCATCAGTTATTGCACTCCTTGTCCTCTCTATGATAATTCAAGCTTGATGATCTATAAGGTCCTCATCATCGTCAACCTCATCACGTTTCCCCTCTTCATCTTTCACAATCTGTTCTTCCTCAAAATGTCTGAATTCTGCATCTGCAATTGCATGTTTTCTTATAAATTATGGAGTACCATGCACGCCAATACTATATCTCGCTATGTTTGAAATTTGAAATGAGGCATTTGCTTCCAAAAAATTTCATTTTGCTTTTAAAATTCCTAAATATCATTCAATGACATTTCAGAGTGATGAGTGCATATAGTTGAACAACTCTTTCTTTGTTCTTGGCCGTGACTCTCCTAAAATCTTGAAAGTGATATGTTGTGGCCCGATAAGGTGCGAGGAAGCCATCCATTAATAGATATCCAACGTCGACCAAATAATACTTGCCTATAAAATTAAGACAAACAATTAACATTTTTTTTAATCATGTATTTTATCTTAATTTCTAATAACTAACTTGTAGGAGGGCGTGGAAATCCTAGCGATTGTTTTCGAATAGTTTCGAAGAACACACGAGAATCATTAGCCGATCCCTCCCATCCAACTACAACGTGTGTAAATGTCATATGAAACGCACAAGTGGCCATAACATTTTGTGTTATGTCTTTTTGTCCTCGAAATCGATTTTGTAACCCAAATGGGATATGTGCACAAATATGTGTCCCATCGATAGCTCCAACACAATTCTTAAAATATACATATTTGAAGTATCAATAACTATATATGAAATTAAAAATAATATTTAATGAATAGATAGTAAATTAAATACCTTGAAATACGGATAATATCGTTCATTAGTTTGTATATGCAATGGGGTTTCGTTAAGATTTGGCGGAACTAATAATAACGTTGAAAGTTCAATCAGTCCTCTAAGAACTAGATGGAAATATTTATTAATAGTATCCAATGAGTGCCTAAAACTGCTTCGCAATACCCAATGCCCTTGATTTTGACACACAATAAACACAAACATAGCAATTTGTTCTTCAACCGAGACCATCTTTTGGGTTTGTAGTAAACCCCTTCCAATAATTCACATAAACTATGGAAGACATGTCTCTCCATCCTAAATAAATCGTTGCATGTGCCTGGATGTTCTCTGAGGATGTCGTGCACATAATCTGCTCCAAAATATGTGGAATTGCTACGTGGTTCCTTATAGATAAATGTATCATAGTATTGTTGTGCTGCAAGAAGGGCACCAATTGCTATAATATCCAACCATGGCAGAACTATCAAGGTGTTTGTGTCATCAACTTCATTGGAATGCATAAGTCTGTCATCAATGTCATCAAATAAATCACATACATCCAAGATAGATTACAACAAACAAACCATACAACCTATCACATAAAGTCAAGTAACATCCTAAATAGATAATAACATATGTTCCAATCCACACAATAAACATAAAGTCGACTTACATCCAAAATGGATAATAACATGTGTTCCAATCCACACAAAGCATTGTCACTAAACAGAACGGCGACTACGAGCATCCTCCATTTCGCCCTCTAACCATCCTATACGAAGATCAGAACTTCGCAGCATGCTAAGAATCTCCCTATCCTTCTTCTTCGCACTAAACAATTTGAGGGCAAACCGGTACATTTCTATTAGGGGTGATTTCTGTTATCACATCCAGTAAATCTATGCACTCCCTAACGGTACCAGATGGTGCAGATGGTACACTAGTGGCACTATTACTTGATACAAATGCACCCACTAAACGATCAAGTTGTTGCCCCAACCTAACTGCATTCGTAACTTTTGGTTGTCGGGACTGTGGTTGTTAGTCTGTGGTACTTCTAGATCTCCTACGATATGGTGCAATAAATGCTGGGACATCGTCATCGTGGACATTAGGTGAAATAAACTCTAGTGACTGGGACCCTACTGTTTGTGACTTTGGGGGCTGCATCCCAAGAACAAGCTCCTCCTCCTCCTCCTCCTCAAGCTCATCCTCTAATGTCTTGGATAGTCCAATAGAAGGATGTGTACTGGGAGTAACTGAACTAGCCATAAATTCTCCAATAGCATAAGTCCCACCAGAGTATATCCAACTCCACAGCATGTTCCAATCCCGAGCAACCGCAATGTGCATCATTTTTGTTATTCTACCAAGTTCCAATTTTTTTTATTATTTATGATAAGTGAACATAAGAAGTACAATCCTATTTAGAATCTAAACCTCAATAAATTACCTCTACCCAAGTGTCCCACCAATCATCGTCTGCCAAGACCTTATTGTTCACAGCATCATATCTTACACCACTATTTGCTTTTAATTTAATCCATCGAGCCCAAACACCTTTCATTTTATCCCTATGATTTTTATGTTGCTTCCTACTGTAACGAAGACCCGTCTTTGCATGAAATTGCTTGATTAGAGATGAATACCCAGATGTATTGAGTGTAGTTCCTGGTCTTTTACCCTTCTTTACTAATTCCACTGCAATATCAACCCCTATCTTGTGTAGATGGGATTTCCATCTTGCTACATCATTTTTTGGCTCTGATTCTTTTTGTGTTTTACTCACCATCTGATAAGATCAATGTCATAAACAAAATTCAGCCATCATGTTGAATACTAATCGTCAAACTTACAAGCAATTCTCTAACAAAATAAATTTACAACACCCTAATCACATTACAATTAATTCTCTCATAGTACAAACACATGTAAATCTCTTCAATCCAATTCAAAACAATATATGGTGCAGACAACATAGAACCAACAACAAACATTGAAAAACATACAGTATAGCAATGAAGCATTAGTTTGTAGAATCAGTCCCAACACCCACACATTATATCATGAAATCAGTACCAAATAATAACATTTAGCCATCTACCAAATAATAACATTTAGCCATCTAGGACTCTAGTCTAGAGTTTGTGAATTTGGAAACTCTCCAAAACACACGTAAACAATACATAAACTTGATTAGGATTCCTAATGAATTCAATAAAAAAAACTCAAAAATCAAGATTAAGTAGATAATATGTTAATATTGGGTAAATGTTTACATGATTGTAAGACTTTGTGTGACATTTCCGTTGTTCCAGACTTCCAGTTATACTGAAGGAAAAATTGAGGTATAGCAGTCTTAGGTAGAAAACTGGGTCCAAGACTGCTAAAAATATCTTAAAGGACAGCCTTTGAACAAGAGTTGGAATGGAATAGAAGATGAAACCCAGTTCAGGGTTTCTCCTTCAGAAGAAAGTAACCTTGTTGGTTTGAAGAACAAAGGAAAATCTGTTTCACTGGCAATCCAAGCTAAGGTCAATGTTCAGAAAAGATAGGGATTGAGTTTGGGTATTAGTAGAAGTTTGCTAGGCCAGAAGGAACAGAATGTGTTTAAGTTGAACCACCCATTCAAGAGCCAACTCAATACCCAAAATAATATGCAAAAGAAAGCCTCCACACACAAAACTTCTGGTGTGCTCAGGCAGAATAATCAGAGACAAGCTACCATAATCCCTCGATCTTTAGAAAAAAAGAAAAAAAGGAAAGATGAGGGCTGATTTCGATTACTTACTTGGGAAGAAGATTTCCGAAAGAGATGGACGGGGTTCAATTACTCCTGCGAAGGATTTACAACAACAATTTATAACAAAATCAACAAACCCAAGAGAAGAGATTGCAACTGGTTCGTGGGTGTAGCAAACCAGAAAAAAAGGAAAAAAGGAAAGAGGACTGAGTTCGATTGCTTGTGAAGAAGATATTCGAGGGAGATGGAGAGAAACGAAGCTCGAAGGAGTGGTCAATCAACTCTTGCGAAAGCTTATGGCAGCTGCAAAGTGCTCAAAGAAACCTTAAAGAGTTCTGTGAAGGGAAAACCTGAATGTGCTTGTTTCATTTTGGAAGGACAAATCTTATAGAAATATGAGGTTTCAAGAGGGGTGTTTTGGACATTTCACTGGAACCGTTTTAGGTGATTTGAGAAGCACAACTGCTTTAGCGTGAAGCCTATCTGAGGCTGCTCCATTTCATTATTACTTTTTTGCTTCAAAACGAAGCAGCGAAAGTAGATGAAGCCCAAATGAACCGCACCGATTGGGCTTTTGCTTCAGAAAAAAAGTCGCAAAAGCTAAAAAGACGTGTGCAAAAGTCCAAACAAACAACACCTTAGGATTTATTTAATTTTCTGTTTGGAGCATTATTTTGGATTTTTTTTTTATATTATGTTTTTGGGCTTATTTTCATGTTTTATTGACCCATGGACTTAGTATAGATGCTTGGGGGTAATTTAGTAACTTTAGTTTGTCTTTTATTTAAGTTTTTAAGGTTTGAAATTTTAGGAGAGAAAGTTATGAAAATGAGAGAATTTTTGTAATTTATCTTTCACTCAAGGTTAGCTTAGGTGTTTTTTCTCTTTAGGGTTTTGTTTACAATTTAAGCACGTCTTTATGTTATTTTATAGAGTTTTTTTAATACAATTTACAGAATTTTCGGTTTTCCTATCTTGAATGTTGAAGCATTCATTTTGGTGAGCAAGATTCCTCAATATTTTCCATTTTCTTCTTGGTTTGTAGGTATAGTCTAATTTTTTTCTTTTTCTTCATCCTTTTTTCATGGTTTTTTGTGATTTTCTGTTTCTAAAATCTAGGTCAGCCTTTACCAACATCTTTTAGAGATAATACACATAATAGAACTTACCAAATCCTCTCCCAAAACTATCATGTTGCTGCCCAGCCCAAACCAGCCCCAAAACCCTAACTAAATTGACCTAAAATCAACCCAAAATCATCCCTACTTGCTGCCCAATAATTTAACGCAAGTTTAGACCATCCTAAAACCTTATTTTTATTAATCTAACCTTATTCCAACCCTAAACCTAACCTTAGGAATTCTAATTTTCTATATCTTCTCAGATATTGTTAGATTAATATTTTAGGCTAGTTGAAAGTTCTACCTTTCATAAGATCCCTTAATTTAATATTTTAGGTTCAGACCGGCGAGAGTTAAAACATTGTCTAGAATTATTTGTTAGCTATTTATTAGACTTTTCTTATTTCTTTTTGGTAGAATCCAGTAACTTATAATATTCATTGTCCTTAATAATTTTTCTTTCGTAATTTCGGAACCATCATTTTAGTTAGTTTTATAGTCCTACAACAACATTACAACGAAATATACAATGGTAATGCACGGTTTGAGTTGCACAAAACATTGAGTTATTTTAACCACTTTTGCACGGTCGAGGATTAGATGACTATGCTTGATATGGGCCATATCATTACTTCTCATTGCAATGTTGTATTACTTCACAACACAAAGCAACAACACTTTAATGTGCCGTTGAATTTGTGCAACATTTCTTTATTTCGCTCTCTTTCTCTCTTGTTGAGTTTATATATTTTACCCTACTTCATTTAATTATCTCCTGTTTCCAAATAAGGCTTAGACCCATAGCTCAATTGGTTTAACACATTGAATCGTTAGTAGTGGATCGAAGATTTACTGGTGGCAATTTTACTAAACGAGGTTGGAAACTTGGAAGAGAACAAATCCCCCAAGTCACAAGAAGAAGGGCGAGAGACGCCATTAATGATGCTAAGACAGAGAAGATGGAGAGAGAGAAAGAGAGAGAGATGGATGATTGAGTGAGGTCGTCGATCTTCTCCTTCTTCTTTTCCTTCTCCTCGTTCTTCATTTTTTCTTCCATTTATGAAACAGAGACTGGGTCTTCAAAATGATTGCATGCCCTTGACCTTGGTCTTCTATGAAAGACTGTTGTTTAACTAAAAACCCTTATGTTTGGGTAAATATTTGAGATACCCTATCTTTCAACTGATATCATTCCCCTTGACCACAGAAGTTTTTTGTTTAAGACTTTTTTAAAAACCCTAATCTAAGATAATATATGTTTCAAATGTTTTGGGAATGTTTCGGCATTGTTTCAGTTTTTCAAAAAACCGAAACGCCAAACTAAAATGAGATTTTAAACGATGACTATAACCTCCTCCATTAGATGATAAGGACCCATCCTTATTCATCTTGATCACTCTTGGATCTGGGCTGCTCAATACACAAATTTTGGAACGCCCTACTCCAATGTGATTGAGCTTCCCTACCTATTTGCATATGGAAGCATCTACTAGCGTGAACAACTTTAACTCTGCCCCATCAAAGACACCTCAAAGATTTTCTGAAATCAAATTAAGAACCTGTTCTCGCAGAAGTTTCTTTCATGCCAAATTTGGTAGATCGTAGAAGTAAAGGCAACACATCTCACATCTGAAATCAGTTTACTAGGTGCCTTGATACTACATACCAGGGGTAGCAATCTTAACACGACCCGTGAACATGACTCGAAAATGACACGAAATTAGTGAGTTTTGGTCACAATAGCGTTGACTCATCTAACACGATTATTAAACTTCTGGGTATGGGTCAAGGACATCAATCCGTTTTGACACGTTTAGTTAGTGTCGTTTTAAATCATGAAACATAGGAGGTATCTCAAATGTCAATTATTTGCGGGTTTTTTAAATTATCCATCTTTTGCTAGAATTTTGTAGAAATTTTTCGTAATACTTTTTTTTTTCTTCAAATTTTATAAAATATAGAGGGTGTTCTAAGACATTTTTCAAATAATTAATGGTTAAGTTTTTAGTTTGGGAAAGAAAAAACACTTTCCTTACCAAGTTATTTATTTATATTTTTTTACCCTGAGTTTTTCATTGAAATCTAGAGGTTTGTAGTGTTGGATTCCCAAATATGGTGATCCATGTGGGAAAAATGATCCTTAGTAAGAATTTAAATCTTACTAAGGCTAGTATGACTCATATATTCTAGAAGGATGCTTTTATTATTATTATGTTTGTTATAAGTAGAGATCTATAGTTTTTGTAATATCCTATGAACACATTTTCTTTTTCTTTTTGTCTCGCCCCTTTAATTGGTTGTGATGCATTTTTGGTGATGAAACTCAGATTATGTTTTGTGATACTTAATTTATGTTGGTAGATATTGGTTTATGGTTGTGCAACTTTATTTTTAGTAATGGTATTTCATTTTGGTGGTGGAAATGGAACTTATGTTTTTCAATTAATTTTGAAATTTTTTTAAATAGGTTACATGGGTTGGGTCAAGTTATCTATTTAATAAATGTGTTGGGTTTGGTAAATTTTCATCATACACTTCCCTCACCACGACATGAACATGACATGACCTGACCCAACCCATTGCCACCCCTACTACACACCTCTTGAAGCTCCTCTCTAATCAAGTTTACCCCCATCCTCCTTATACAAAACATGCCAAGAATCTGTGTCCATATCCACTCTCTATACAAACATCACAAAAACTTGTGGTCATCGACTTCATCACACCTCCAACATAAGGCACGTCTAGAGATGATACAAACCCCTCTTCTTTTCAAACTCCATGCTGTCATTAACCTCTTCCAACCCACTTCGAGTTCTCTCTCCCTTTGGACATTCTATGCTTAAGAGTAAATTTCCCTTTAGAAGTTGGGACCACACTACTAGCAAAACTATCCTTTTGTCTCTGTCCTATAAAAAGGTTTAGGACATGATTAATAAATAGAAGAAATAGTTAAAAGATAGCCATACTTTAATATCTTGTCGTCCCTTTGATTGTTGGTTACATATCCTTTTCTCCCTGCTAGGCTCAATCAGCCTCGCTCATTTCTCCCCCTCCCCTCATATTAATAGTGAGCATCAAATGATCATTATAATGTTTAGGTGATGATCCAGGCTTCCTCTCTAAACCCAGTTCATTATCAAGAGTCGAGACATATTCTAAAACACCATCTCTTGTAAATATAACGTCTATAAATGATGGGTTGGGTAGAAAAGCATGTGGGGTAGTCTCTTTCTTCCCTTGGGTGGTATATAGTAGGGACCACCCTAGTATCTCTCAAATCCATGCGTTCCAGTCCCATACACCAATCAACACTTGTTGAACATTGGTGGCTTCATTGGGGAGGAAATTTGCTTGATTCTCCCTATTATAGACAATATGAAAAAAGGGGAAAAAAGAGAAACTATGTTAAAAGAGGAAAAGAGAAGAGAAGATGGGAGAAAAGGAAAAGTAAATAGGGGATGCTAGTTCTAGTAAGTTACCCATTATTGACTCTACTTCTAAAACCAAAAATCCTATTCTACGTTTACATACTTATAAATACCAATAAATGAATGAAAATAGATAGCATTTGGATGTTGTTTCTTGTGTTCTCACATCGTTTCCTCCTCTAGCAACCATGTTCTTTGCTGGAGGTGGATCTTTACTTATAAGCTCTGGATCTTTGCTATTGTGTCCCAATGAAATATTTCATTGATTATAATTGCTTTCATTTGCTTTATATGCTACTCTATGAGTCTGTTAATGGTTGAAGATCTTGCTTTGCGCAAACTTTAGGTGAATTTTTGTCACATTATGTCAATTTCCAAAGGTCAATTGAGGTATCTTTTTTATTTGATTGATTTGTTTAGGAATTGCCTAAACTTTCTAACTTACAAAATTGTCTCAAAATAATTGACGCTTTTTTATGCACAATTTCCCTCCATATAATTATCAGTTGATACAGTGGAATATCCTGTCCCATTCTCGATTTAAATAATAATAATAATAATTGGCCTGAATTTGCAATTTAGTTATTGTTGTGTTGAAACTTAGGTTGTTGATTTTTATATTTTTTTTCCCTCAGTTGCCAGCTTTGTAAGATATAATATTTCTTTTTATATTTTTTGCAGTACAGGAAAAATTTGAATGATTTCCTAGACACTCCATTGGGAAGAAGTTTTGCTGTGAGTATTACCTAACCTATTTAAAAAAGTACGTAAATGATCCTTACGTTCTGCAAGTGAAGGTTTATGGTTTAGCTAGATGTTGGTATTTGAACTGATAAAAAAAAGATATTTGTATTCCAGCTAAAATTGTTTTATATAAATTTGTATTAATATAGGGATATATAATAAATTAGGGAAGAGAGTTATCAATAATTAATGATATCAATATACATTATTATTATTTTTCTCTAACGTTTGATGATACCTTTCAAGAGCAAAGTTTTTTTGGTTTGTGCAGACAATCTTCTTCCTTTGGTTTGCATTGTCAGGATGGTTGTTTCGGTTCTTGATTCTTGCAACATGGGTACTGCCATTTGCTGTTCCTCTACTCGTTGGGACTGTTGCCAGAAACTTTGTGATTGAGGTAGTTTTACTTATGACTACGCGTTATTTTTTTGAGTCGTGCATTTTGAAAGGATCCTTTGAGAGTCTTATACCATATTGTTAGTGTTATAATAAGAAATTAGATTTTTAATTGGTGCCAGTGATCTAGAACCTTCATATTGATTGACAATAGATATAGATAGGATAGACTATAGACTGAAATCATCTTATCACAGGATTGACAATGGTTACATTTAGATACATCCCAAGTTTATTTAGCGGATCTGACATGTTATTTTGGGGTAGATGCTCAAGTTAATCACATGTGCTAATGTTTGGTCACTAATACTTAAAACCATTTACTAAATGAAGACTCTAACCTGATTTATCCTCTTTTAGGTTAGGTCAATGAGTTGTAAATATATTGATCCTCTTTTCCATATTTTTCTGGTCTTCTTTCTATAACTACTACTTATTTTGTTCTGTTAGAATTTATTTTGTTATGCATTATTTTTAATTCAACAACCAATGGTACTTCTCTACTATATATATACCATAGAATGTTTCGGCCAAGGCGTCACGATCTTGAAATTGATATTTTTAAATTTTCCTGACACTACCCTAGATAGCTTGATGGGGAGAATTAGGGATTTCTCTTTCCCAAAAGGCGATAGGATTTGGGCCCACAAGAGTTCGTTCAGAAAGGTATTAGTGTATTGCAATATTATTGACAGCAGTTCTGTTAGAAACTGAGGTGTTCAGCTTCAAATCTTATTAAAATAATTTTACAAATTCATATTTAAGTTGATTCCAACTTATAAATTGTTATATAAATAGATAATTATAAGTGTGGTTTCGTAGAATTAAACTAGTTGACTAAAACTATGTTAAGGTCGGGATTTTGTTTCTAGAGAAACAAAAAATAATTCCTAGAATCAATCTATAAAGAATTAGGAGTATTTTTCTCAATCAAGAGATGAGCCACAAGCATATGGTCTGTTAAAGAGAACAAAACTCATAGTAACATTTGTGAATGCAATAACATATTACCTGTCCATTGAATTTTTTGCGTTCTTACGTACATCTGAGAAAACTTGAAGGGCTGAAAATAAGAGTCCCAGAAATGCAATGTTGGATATAGTTCTTGAGCTAGAAGATCTACTTGGTTGGACAATCTAGGGATGTGTTGGGAGGTAGGGATAGGAGGTGAGATTCCAATAAATGTTTTAAATCTCATCTCGAGGCAATGGCTTAGTCAGGAGGAAAATCGATACTGTTTTCTTTGAGACATTCCAAAATATTTTGAGACAATTTGAAACATTCAATGTTTCTCTCCGGACCAATACTCTCTTGACCGAGGCATTCTAAAACATTCAATGTTTCAGGATCAATATTTCATTATGGTTTTGGCCAAACCAGAATGTCTCAGACAAGAGACTTGAAACCATGCTTCCAACAACTGCCTCAGTACCTATACCGCCATCAATTCCTCATCAACACATTTATGATCATTATCATCTGTCTTATTCCAAATCTATTGTTTGGCGTCATGAATCATAATTTACTACTCATCTGTCTTACTACATCATCTCTATTTCACCACCCACCTCACCTTCCTCTTGCTTTGGTTCTGTTTTTGATCTTTGTATACCTGCACATATATTGATAATTGTTATTGTTAAATAAATAAATAATGTGGTGACATTCTCAACTTGAATTTCTTGAACAGGGTTCTTGCCCAGCTTGCAAGCGGCGGTTCGTGGGCTACAAGAACCAGATTGTTCGATGCACAAGTTGTGGGAACATTGTGTGGAAGCCAAAGTCTGACTTCTTCACTAAAGGTGGTAGAGGCAGTAGTAGTCCCTTTTCATCCTCAGGACCTGACATTATTGATATTGACTTTGAAGAGAAATAGAGACCAAGGAAGTCTGAAGCGTTAGTAGCTAAGTCTCTCCATGAATGATCGTAAGGACGAGAGAAGATAGCATAAGAGGCTACACAGGCTTCTTGTTTGTTTACTGCGAGTTCAGGTTGTGTTTGCTTATCTTGTAAATGGAAAATATTTGTAGGAATTTTTCAATCTGTTAATCTGTATAATATAATTCTTTTAAAGTAAGTTAAAAAGAAAATCCATCCACAGATGAGCTTTGTTCTACTGTTTGTTTATACCATCTTTTTCTGCTATTCCAGCTGATCAGAAAAACTTTTATTTCTTTTTTTCTTTTGTGGTACACTTTCTCTTTGTGGTATTTCCACCACTTTTCGTCCAAAGACGAAATTCTTAATGATGGGTTGTATTCACCTATTTTTGTGAATGTATTTAACTTACTAAATCCATAAACAAAAATTTTCTTTTATCAATAATAAATGATAATGAAAGGTCTTCCCTTTTTTGGGTTAAGGGGAGGGGGAATTTAAGAAATCTGATGCTGCCCTTTATTATTATTACTACGCTTGTCAATGCCAATACAGATGCTTCCTTATGTCCCCACGAGTCAGATGATACTATGTTATTCCCCTTGCTTGTATCGTTCTTTTGTTCATTGGATCCATAGGAATTCTTTTTTTATTTTTTTTTTTATTATTTTTTATTTTTTTATTTTTTTATTTTTTTTTTTATTTTTTTATATATATATAATCAATGAGGAATGGATTTTAATAATGACCAAAATGGCTAACTTCGTTGATAAACCTTGTACATCAAATTCTAATCAAAATTGTTAGAATTGGATCAGATTATTATAAAAACAGGAAATAACAGTAAGTCCCATACTAGTTAAGTATTAGAGCATCAACATACTGGTCGGTACTTTTATGTCGATTTTGTACCTCGTCATTCTTATTAAATACACCACCAGGATTGATATTATTATGACATATTTATGTTTTTTTTTATTATTATATTGAGATAGAGATATTTTGTTACTGTTTTATTAAAGATTAGCATGTTTCGAGTGTTATTCGTTTTTATTTACTTATTTAACAACTTGAATTATTTGTAATAGATTAACTTATTTATTCATTCATATTATGATTACTAATTTGAAATGTGAGTTTACTATTGAGTAACTTTTATGTTACTCATCTTACCAACAAAACATTATAGATGTCCCAGTTACGAAGATGTCTATTTCTGATAGAGAATATTATATAGAGGGTCGCAAGATCAAGATAATGAACATTATTTCTGTTATATGTGAGTTGAGATTGGGGTTTAGTGAAACTATTTTGTGTTATTTTATATTTCTTTATATACATTAGAATCATGTGTATTATGTCTATTTGTGTGTGTATATATATATATATCCAGATAATGAAAGTTAATATTTATGATGTGGACAACTGTTAATCGATATGAAATGTGTAGTTGATCTATGATATGGTGGTTAAAATATAGTGGATATATGGATTTTGATTATACAGGTATCTCTACATGAGAAATTTTTTTATAATTCAAAATTTTAAGATAAACTCATTCGAAATTATTTGGAAGAAATTCACATCGTATTTAAGTTTTGAAGATATTGATTTTTATTATTTTTCATTCCACCCTTAAAATTTCGAAAAATCTAGATCCTAAATTGGGCATGATAGAATATGAGCATATAACCATGGAAGCAGTGAAAAAATCAAAATTCATTTTATTCCACTAAAAAGGAGAATCATGGGGACTTGGTGTCTTTATCTATTTACCATATTATGGGTGGGAATGTTTTTCGCATTTCAAGTGTTAGAGCTGACACTAGTGATCTCGTGGCATTTCAGGTTTGTAGGGTTCACAAGGGTTTGTAGAGAGGAATTTGGAAAGTCGGGTAAATAAAAGCCATAGTAGATTTAAATAATTTTCACTTGTTTGGTGATGAAATGATATTTCTTTAAAAATTGGTCTCTAACATAATTCTAGATTTGTAATTGTAGATAGTGTTTGGGTGAAAGATGTTGACCTCGAAAATTTTAGGCCAAACATCAGTACATTTGGGCTTGGATTGAGTCCTGTGAAGCTTGGGTTAGGCTCAATGGCTCCTAACACATCTGAACCCATCCGGGTTGTAATTCTCTGATGGCTTGCGCCTCGTAAGCCTATCAGGCTAGGCAAACTTGATCTGCCCAACTGAGTGGATGGGAACACTGAGGGGTCACCTTCATACATAGGTTTAAAATTCAAATGAGAATGAGCTTGAGTCCGCTTGGGTTATATAGTTGGACTAGAGTTGGAGGACATGAAGTGAGAGTCACCTACTGGTTCTGGTTTCAATTTCGAAGACCAATATTTTGCTTTCCATTGAGATTTTTATTTTCACTAGCATTTGCATTTCCAATAAAATTGAAAAGAAATGATTTGATTAGTATGAGCCACAATCTTATATGCATCATAAAGGATGATTTCATTTTTTTATGTTTCTTTCTAATGCCTTGGAGAACTGATTGCAACCCATCACTTAAAAATATCCCCCATACACCATTGATTTGATTGTACTCCAAAAAAAAAAAAAAAAATTGGTGTACCCCTCTTGAAGGAGTGGAGAAGAAGATGATGATGATTTTTTCTGTGTTTCTTATTAAGATGAAGATAGTTGCATATCACAAGTCACCGTTGCACCCCAAAAATTAGTCCTTTTTGAAACTTCTAATCCCATCAAAAGTGGTTAACAAAAAATGGACGATCCACAATTCTGAAACTTGTAAATTGGGGTTAGAAGTTTCAATGTGAGCTGATTTCTAGTGAGAATGATCTTCTCACCATAGATATCATCCTCACCAAAAATCAGCTCATTCTAAAACTTCTATCCCCATCAAATTAGTTTACAAAAAAAATACGATCTACAATTCTTCAACTTGTAAATTGGGATTAGAAATTTTAAAGTGGGCCGATTTTTGGTGAGGATGATCTCCTTAGCATAGAGATCATCCTCACAAAAAATCAGCCCGTTTTGAAATTTCTGACCCAGATATATATGCTAGAGTTCACTTGATCGTATCCATGTCTAGGACACAAGCATCCTCTTTGGGGTTTAGGGGGAAGAGGAAAATCAATAAATTTGGAAGGGCATTATTTGAAAAGAGGACAAAGGAGTGAATCCCCTTTGTAAAGAGATAAAAGAGAAAACATAGTAAAGTTAGAAGGGTATTATTGAAGAAGAGGAGGGGGGCAAAACATTTGAAGGGGTAAAGATGAAATACACCACTTTAGTTGAGGGGATGTTTATCCCCCATAAGTGGGCCCTATTGTCGCGTTTTCGTGTATACAAGAAAAATTACTTAAAAGACCCTAGTGGAGGGGCTTATTTCTAAATAGTCCCTAAGTTTTGGGTTGTATCTTAATAGTCCATTTAGTAAAATTTTCTTTTTTTTAACAGTTCTTGGGCGTCATCTCACGTGTATAAGGTCTTTGAAATACCTAAACAACTATTTTATCATCTTCTTCACATATTTAGGTTGTCCGACGACGATTGCAATCATTTCCGACGATCTTTGATCATAAATGACGAATGGAGAATGATATTCTCTTACTTATGAACATTTAGACGCATTATTTATTTATCCATTTCAATGTTTCATTAAAAAAAATGAAGAACGAAGTTGATACTCTAAATTTTTTTATGATTACATTGTAACTTTTGATTTACAACTGTGATTTATGCATTTTGGATATTTTGAGGAGATTTACCAAGTATTGAAGTTGAAAAAATGAAAAATATGATTCACATTACAGCGTCGAGTTCATCACTTTTTATTGTCCAATTCAACATTTTTATCATTGAACTCACCTCTTAGTGTCGAGTTCCCCACTTTTTATTGTCTAGTTCAACATTTAGTTACTTAGTGTCGAGTTCACCACTTTCTATTATATAGTTCAACATTTAATTACTGTCGAGTTCGAAAATATTTTCATAAGAAAAAAACCGTTGAAGTCAACAGTAGTTAAATGGTGAACTAGACAATAAAAAGTGGTGAACTCAACGTTGTAAATGTGAATCAGATTTTTCATTTTTTTTTTTTTTTTGAGTTCGATATTAGGTAAATTTCCTCAAAACACCCAAAATGCATAAATCATAGTTGTAAATGAAAAATTGCAGCTTAATCATAAAAAATATAAAAAATAAAAATTGAATCTATCGTTGTTGGATAACCTAACCATGTGAAGAAGATAATAAAGGGTAGTTTGGGTATTTCAAATATGTCATACACGTGAGATGAGTTCCAAGGACTATTAAGAAAAGAAAAGTTTACCGAAATATTCATATTTCCACAAGTTCTGACAATAATTTAACTGACAATTTCTTTTTATATATATTTTGGTGGAAATCACTATTCATTTTGTGAAACATTTCATTGAATAGTAAATTTCAACCGAAATTATCAAATTTTAGATATAAAATGCAATATTTCGTTGGAAATCTTTCGATGAATTGTAAACTTCAACCAAAATGTTCTTTTTTAGAAAAAACTTATAATTACTTTTACAAGCTTCTATATTACACATAGTATTCACTAATAAAAATATTGCATATATTAGTCATTCCTTGTTATAAATGAATCATGATTAGTTAGTTATCTATTTTATCTTATTTTAATATGTTTATAAGCATATTAGAAAGTTGATATAAGCGCATGCGCACCCGCACACACACACACGCGCGCACGCGCGCGCACACACACACACACACAATCAACAATGTTTTAATTAGTTGTGTAACATTAGCAACCTATTCATAGTTATTCAAAAAAAGCAAAAGAAATATACATGAATGCAATACTTAATAGTTTTTTCATTTCAGTGTTTTAAATACTAAGTTGTATGTACTTAATACAACATTATTATTCTTATTTCATTCAAAGTAATATTATTTTTCACTGTGCTTAGCAAATATATTTATATATATATATATAGGAAACGGATCAAGGGACATATGAAAAAACATATGTAAAAACAATGTAACATTAATAAAATTTTAAAATATGAGTTAGAAGTTCGGGATTGAGCTGATTTTTTGTGAGGGTGATCTCTATGATGGGAAGATCATCAGAAAAAAAAAAAAAAAAAATCAGTCCAATCTAAAACTTCTAACCCCATTAAAAGTGATTTAGAATGTGGACCGTCGATTTTTTGTCAACTTTTGCCAATAATTTGTAAATCACTTTTGATGGATTTAGAAGTTTCAGATTGAGCTGAATTTGTAAATCACTTTTGATGGATTTAGAAGTTTCAGATTGTGCTGATTTTTTGTGAAGATGATCTTCTCATCATAGTGACCATCCTAGCAAAAAATCAGCTCAATCCAAAACCTCTAACCCATATTTTGAACAACCATTGTTTTTTCATATGTTTTTACATGTCCCATGAACTGCCCACATATATATATATATATTAGGATTACGATCCGTATACACATAAAGCTACTCATAAAGTTACAACGTGTTTTGTCTTATATGGGAAAAATGTTTCAAATGGGCTGATTTTTTGTGAGGATGATCTCTATGGTGAGGAGATCATCCTTGCCAAAAATCAGCCCATTATGAAATTTCTAGCCCCATGTTTACAAGTTGAAAATTTTTAGACCGTCCAATTTTTGTAAATCACTTTTGATGGGGTTAGAAATTTTGGAATGGAATGATTTTTTGCAAGGATGATTCCCTCATCACAAAGATCATCCTCACAAAAAATCAGCCCATTCTGAATCTTTTTAATCATATAAGACAAAAACGTTGTAGCTTTATGAGTAGTTTTATGTGTCTACGGAACCCGACCCATATATATATATTATTTTTTACGGTTGAACTTTGAATACTTGCACGTATGTGTAGCAAAATGTTGCTGATCTTCAATTTCACACTTCATATGGTTGTTTATTGTATTCTGATGATTAATTAGTGTATTTTAATGCTTATTTTATCATTTCCTACATGGTCAATGAAAATTTCTTCAATATTTCTGTCATTTTCACTAATTGTATTAATTTCCACACTAAGTGAAATATTTCCATGAAATATTTCTATTTCCGGACTAACCGAAATAGACATCAAAATCGAAATTTAATACCTTATATATATATATATATGACCGAAGGGCTATGTAGAGCCTGGATCAAGCTCTTCCATTTTATTTTTCATTTTTTGGTTGAAACCTAATGTAAACCATAAACCCTAGAGGGCCGAGGTGCCATTTGGGCCAGCATGACAATTCAGTGGACCAAAATCCTCATTTTGTCCATGTGGACTGCTATATTGGCCCAATGACACCTCAGCCCTCTTAAGGTTTACCACTTTGAATCGGTTTTGGGATGGTTTAGCATGTTTGAGGATAGGCAGCAGCCAAGTCAAATCAGACTCCGCAGCTACCACATTAAACCAATTTTTAAAACCATGCCTTGATGTGGTGCTTTGTACACAACCTTTATAAGCATCTCAAAAACACTTTCCAAGCCAAAAGCAACACAAGAATTTCTACAAGAACCAAAAGGCTTTTTGAAAAAATCCATGCTCTTTCTGAACATTCAGCAGCTCTAATGGAAATATTCAGGAAACTCAATGAACAACTTTATGAAATTAAGGACGCAAAAATGATTTTTCTTAGCAGTGCAATACTTTTTAAGAGAATGCTTGCAAGCAATCCTCTTGGTTATAAAATGCATCCTTTCTACTACAAAATATGATTTCCATATATACCCAAATACAACTACAAATGAAAATGATGAAGGTCTTCACCCAATAATCATAAGCAAGCTTTGTCTCACCAATGGAATGGAGCATACCAACGATCCAAATATACCCGTGAGTGCGTAAGCAATCGCGCAAAATGGAAGAGCTTCGGGTTCCTTCGCTGACAATGCTGCCGTCCCCAATCCATGAGCACTAAAACAAACAACAAGGAAAACAATTTTTTAGGCTGACATGAATACATGGTAGAGCGATTTGTCTGTTTGATTTGGTTAACAAACGAAACCTCAATTTATTAACTAGTCATGTGAGGAGGCACTCCCCCTCTGCACACACCCACCTATGCAACTTCCAACATAATAATTCTATATTTTTATAAGAGAGATTCTATTACCACACCAACTTTTGCTAACACCACCCCAATTCATATGTAAATCACCAAAGTATTAGCACACATCTTGTGGTGGCATTAGTAAAATTTGGAATGGCAATAGAAGCTCTCTTTTAAAACCATGTTGATGAGGAAAACAAAATTTATTTATAGAATGCCATCAGAAGGATCCTTGATGTCGAAACCCACTAGATCATTTAATGTGCTGGTTGGATGAGTTTTCATATCCATGATCCATAAACATATTGTTGAGTAGATTTAGATGTATCGATTTCAGATAAAGAGGAGGTATACCTAGATGCAGTTGCTATTCCTCGAGCAATGGGATCCTGAAACCGAAGTTTATCGAGCATTGTTTGCCCGAAATTTGCTCCTACTAGACCAGTTAGAACAACCACAGCGGCCGTTAGAGATGTATTGGCACCTACAAGCAACAAAGGAAAACATAGATTTGTTCAGATAAATCAATCAACCAAGTTCCATAAGTAGATAACAAAGATAGCAATGAGTCAAAGACCAGAACTATATGAAATAAAATGTTGGGTATCTTAGACTTTCTTGCCAAATAATTTGTCTATTGTCCCTCTTGGTTGAGGAGAGAGCCTATACCCAAGTGTGAAGCCCTTTAGTGTACTTAAAAAGCTTTATCAAAATTATGTGAGGTGAGTATAGCAACACTTTTCTTTCTCTTAGATTGTCTTCTTGACTTAAGTGCCTTTGTCACCTATTTAACTGTTTCTGTCCAATTTCGTAGTTAATAATTTTACTAGTTATTAGATTGGACATTAAATATATTATCAAGTAGGATGCAGTTGTATTGGATTAGGATTCTTGGAGATTTGGTTGAGGTTTTGATAGATTAGGTTAGTTTGGCTTTCCTATCTAATCTTATCTCTCCTCAAAGAGCAAAGATGTTATGAGATCTTTTATTAGTGAAGGTTGAACTTACAACTTATGAGTATATTTTACGGGTTGCCGTTGTACCTCGTGAAACATGCATCACCAAAAATATAGACACCAGACTGATCAAGAGAGAAGAATAAAAGGGGAGATGGTTTGTAATGAGGTTCCCCACAAATTGTTGGGTACATCCTGGACTCATGGACCATTTCACTATGAAAAGTCTGATCAACGACGTTGATTGCCCCGCTTCCTTTAGGTGGAAGAAGTCTATTTATAAATTTACATAATGATCTCTTAATATCCTTCCAAAGCCTTTTGGAATTCTGAACAACAATCTCATTAGAATTCTCTGAAGAATATTCTTTTGGAGAGTTTCACTTTGATGTTGAGCTGTTACGTAGAGTAATCATGTAATTGAGTGAGATGACGATGATGTGAATCTCAAGGTGCCACTCGGACAGTGGATAATGCATGAAAGTTTTTAGCACCCACAAGTCCTTGCCACCTTAATTTAGATTTCTTCTATGATAGGTTCAAAATTTGAAAGATTAGTTCTTATGCAAAACTGAGAGTTTCCACCAAGAAAACTACCAAACTATAGACGCAGAGCATCATGAGTTACTTACCATCAAAGAAGGAGACAATGCTGAGAGCCAATGCCACTGTTATGCATCTTGGTAATATTGACACTGTCAAATCTGGTTCTAGCCCAACAAGTCGACCAACCAAAGCTGTCGAATACAATGAGAATAGCGTTGCAATGATCACAGATGAGAATATCTCTGCCGCGTGCCTCTTGACAAGCTGCATAATCAAATTATAACATATATATTATACTGCCAGACTAAGAGGTTAATTACTATAGGTTCCTCGGGAATTTTAAATAGCCAAAGAAAGGTGTCAGCCAGATATAGATTGATAGGTAAATTAAGTACGAGGAAGAAATATGAACGCCAGTAAACATTACAAATAGAGTTTTTGGCTGTTTTTTTTACAATTTAACACTTCACACACGGTCCTTGGAATCCATCAAAAAAGTTCTCTCAAATAAAGGGGAAATATATTTTTATTAGTTTCACACCTTCATTGATTCAGTGGGAACCATTTCTCAACTTTCTTGTTTAGGTGCCCCAGCAAAATGGTGCTGCTTAACGTAAGCAGAAACATGTTATGAGAACCACTAGATCAATATTATCATCTTCTTCTGTTCCATCTGCCTAAGGATTTTTTTTTACTGTTGAATAACTTATCAATAGTTTGAAAGAGTAATTGGATCAACGGGTCGAGTGTGTATTTGTTGAACCATTAAGGTGTATTATCCATTGGATTGGATGGATATGAGTCTAACCTGCTAGATTGAGAGTATGGTGTGGACACAGGCAGATAGCGTTGCATGGTGTAACTTAAGCAAGAGTAAGAAAAGACAATTCCACATGTGGGACCCTTCAATTGGTGTATCTCTTCCTCTTGCACACTAGTGTGATAATGACAGAAGATCTCGTCCATAATACTTCAAATTTTCTCATAAAATAAACACAACAACTACACCATGTATAAAATTAAACAGTTCTAAAAAGCATAGTTTAAACTCTATGCAGTTAAAAATAGAGTTAAAAATAATAAAAGATAAAAAAAAAAAAGTGGTTACCTTTCTCTGTTTGAACATTGAGAAGGCAAAAGAAATAATGACAGATCCCAAAAATCCCATTAGAATATCACCAGCTCCAGGATCAGATGACACCTTTGTGAGGTAGTATCCTACATAAGCCTTTTGTTGAATTAATGACTAACAATGTAGAAGAGAATAAAAAAATGGAAAATTCAACAGTATTTATGAGTGAAATTTGAAGGACATATCACCAGAATACTTTTATTATACGATAGATTTTGATTCAAAAATGAACTTTTCATGAAATGTGATTCATCTTTCATGAATCAAATCCAAAATTTAGTACTTATTGTCACACCTAGGTGTAACAGGTCTAAAATCAGATTTAGACTAAAACAAGAACAATTTGAATATGGTTTAGATGTTCCTTTGATGAGTTCCGTTAAACCAACAATTCAATCAAACCAATACATATTGGATGAAGCATGATTAGATGGCAGAAACTTTGTAATCAAAGTACATGAGAGAGATTGAATTATTGGTTAAAATTTCAGATTGATTCATTGTCCTTAAGGTGAGATATGCTTGTATAGGACTCTATTTTAGTTAGATTTCATTTCTATTTCTATTAGGATTCTATCGGTGGGTTAACTATTGATTTGGATAGGTATTTTAGTAAGAGTAGAATTGGTAGTTATTAGGACTAGGACTCTTTATTTATAAAATGATATAGTCCCCTTATTAATTTGTAGACACCACAATTTGAACAGGCCCCACTCAAAAAGAGCTCAAAAAGATGTATTTTTATCAAAAATCGTCAACGGGCCTAAAGGCCCAAAACCCTCAAATAACGGTTTTATTCCAAATAATGGCATAGGGCCTCTTTGCTTGGCCCAGGGGCAAAAAATGGACCACCTCCCACCATAAACCTATACCCTCACAACTTCACCTCTCGACCCAACCCATTCCTATACACACCCTAACCTAATCATATCATTACCCAACCTCTAAGTCCATTGGACCTAAAACTCAACCCAAAACCATAAGCCTAAGTCTCAACCCAAGCCCAAGGATCACACCCAATCACCATAAGAGATCAATGATTATCAAAATGGGACACATGTCACCACCGAAACCCACCTCCCTAATTCACCTACCAACCCCATCACCTTTCTCTAAAATGTTAACCTACCCACATCTCAACCCTCACCCATGTCATAACCTAGCCCCCTCATTGTCTCAAAATCCCTAATCACAAGTCACCCCCATACCCCTTCTCCCTAATTTACTCACCTAACACACACACCCCACACCTTTGGGATACATGTCACCATTTCCTCCACCCTCCCAAAAATATCAACAACCACCCCCTTACAACACCATTCTTCTAATCAAAACCCACTCCTCCCAACCCTACCTAACACTCAACCCATATGGGTCGCAGGATCCAACCCACTTCAGTCAAGAATGACCAATTTCCACCACCTTCCACAAATAACCCTCCCCAACCCTAAAATAACAACCCTTCAATGCTTACATGCCATGCCATTATCCTTTAATCCTTCATCTTTGACATTTCTACCCCTAAAAGTAACCCTCAACACCTATAAAAAGTTCCCTCGCCCTCTCAAAAATCCCATGCTTGAACAACCCCTCTTCAAGTCATCTCTCTTAACTCTCTCACCCCTATCAATACCTCTAAACAAACTCTCTCAACTCACAACTCATAATCCCTACACTAAAATACATTCATTATCATCCTCAAGTTCAAATAAAAGAACAAGAAGACACATTAGAAGATCAAGAGAAGAAAAGAAGACTCCAAAGACAAGGTAGAGTAAGGACAAATGATGTGAAAAATCCCCTTCTCTCCCCTCCATCTTCCCTTTTCTATCCTCCCTAGTTCTCTTATTTTATTTTCGATTTAGAATAGTCATAGGATGTGATTCTACTTCTCTTATTTTATTTTCGATTTAGAATAGTCATAGGATGTGATTCTACTTCTCTTATTTTATTTTCGATTTAGAATAGTCATAGGATGTGATTCTAACCCTCCCCTACCTCCGGTAGATCGAACCTCGGTTTAGTCGAAAGTGTAGGGGTTGAAGCCCTTTTTTCAAAATAAAATTATACCTTCTTTAATCCCTAAGCACAAGTTGCACACACCACAAAAACTTTTTGAGGCTATCAATAGTTGGGCCCTTCTCATTTCATGAGAATGGGCCCATAATTACAAAGCCCATACTTTTCCTAAAATTATGTGAGTTTAAGGCAAAAACATAGTGGGGTTTCTTCTCTCGATGAGATGACCCTCTTAGTTTAAGCTAACATCAAAAGCCCCTTGTATCCGAGGGCAGAAAACTGTCGTTTAATCGAATTTTGATTTTCTTTCATTTTTCTAAATATAACCACGTTTTTAAGGTTATCATCACTAAATGAAAATATAGGGTTGCCTAACACCTCCCTCTCTCTTTAATCAAATCACTTGCCTAGATCTTAGGTAATCCAACACGTCGAATCTGTACAAGTGTTACTACGAAAACTATAATGCCAAAACGTCAATTTTTCGAAAAATACTTTACGGGTGACCATTCACACCCTTTTCTAAAAAAGAATGGTAACGCCACGTAGAGATGATCTTCGGATTCGGAGTAGCTACCATTCTTCGGGTTAGAATAATGGTGGTGTAAAAGTATGGTTGTTGATATTTTTGAGAGGGTGGAGGAGATGGTGACACGTATCCCAAAGGTGTGGGGGGTGTGTGTTAGGTGAGTTGATTAGGAAGAAGGGGTATGGGGGTGACTTGTGATGAAGGATTTCGAGAAAATGAGGAGGGTAGGTTAAGACATGGGTGTGGGTTGAGATGTGGGTGGATTAACATTTTAGAGAAAGGTGATGAGGTTGGTAGATGAATTAGGGAAGTGGGTTGTGGTGGTGACATGTGTCCCATTTTGATGATCATTGATCTCTTATGGTAATTGGGTGTGATCCTTGGGCTTGGGTTGAAACTTGGGCTTATGGTTTTGGGTTGGGTTTTAGGTCCAATGGGCTTAAAGGTTGGGTAATGATTTGATTAGGTTAGGGTGTGTATAGGACTGGGTTGGGTCGAGAGGTGAGGTGGTGAGGGTGTAGGTTTATGGTGGGAGGTGGTCCATTTTTAGCCCATGGGCAAGCAAAGAGGCCCTATGCCATTATTTGGAATAAAATTGTTACTTTGAGGATTTTGGGCCCTTAGGCTCGTTGACAATTTTTTTGATAAAAATACATCTTTTTGAGCCCTTTTCGAGTGGGCCCGTTCAAATTGGGGTGTCTACATAATTAATAAAGAATATTTGTTTTAATTGTGTTTTTACAATATCCTTGGTGTGTTGAGCACTTGAGATGGCCATTTCTCTCATTTGAGCGGGCATGTTAGGAACTATGTTCCTAACAATTGGTATTAGAGCAGATTTTTCTGGGAATGCCAGCAAAGAAAAAGGAAAAGAAGCCATCAAAACTTGAAATCATGGATGAACGTGTGGCTTGTCTTGAAGGATCTATGGAAAACATGCAGCAATCCCTTTTTGCATCCATGCAACAAACTTTAGAGAAGGATCAAGAGCAGACACGACAACTCATCAAACATCTAGCTATACAAAACCCACCTACACATCCTCCACCAGATCTTACGGTTAAATCTGTTGATGGAGAATCAAGTGCAACTAATTGTGATGTGTTAATTGAAGACTGTGTTCCTAATCGATCGTAAGAAGATCGGTTTGAAGGTCGAGTTCAAACAAGGTACACGAGAAACAATTTTCCAAATTTTGAATTGTGATGTGTTAATTGAAGACCATGTTCCTAATCGATCAGTTTGAAGGTCGAGTTCAAACAAGTTACACAAGAATCAATTTTCCAAAATTTGATGGGCGCGGACTTCTCAACTTCATTTTCAAAGTGGAACAATTTTTTGCTTACCATCATACTGCAGAACAGGAACAAACTCTGTTGGTTGTTTTCCATATGGAAGGAGCGGCTTTGACATGGTGTCAGTGGTATAGTCGCACTCCTCCACATTATACATGGAGGGATATGATATCAGCTATGTTAAATTGCTTTGGACCCTTGGATTTCGAAATTTTGGACAATTTGCTTGCCAAAGTGAAGTAAGGGGCTTCAATTGTGGCGGGTTACCAAGAGGAATTTGAAAATTTGGCAAATCAGTTGAAGGATAGTTGGATCGTGCATTGATAGGAACCTTTATTCAAGGCTTACACTATGAAATCGGCCAAGAAGGCCATCGACACTCAAAAAGAGAAATTGTTTTGACTACAACATGCAAACCACTCAATGTCAGGATTGATTACCAATGATCAAACACACACCAAAAATCCTCCTGAGATGATCACGGCACCCGCATGACGAATTTCAAGTGATAAGATGAAAGTTCGACGGGACAAGGGGTTATGTTATAATTGCAATGAACGTTACACTCCAGGACATCGATGTAAAAAGATGCAAGTATATTTGCTATAAGGACAAGATGAAGTGAATGATGAAAATATTCCAATTGAAATTACATTTCCACCATGAGGACATGGTCAACTTTTAGAGGGGGGCATTGTTAAAACTCTATTTTAGTTAGATTTAATTTCTATTTCTATCAGGATTCTATTGGTAGGACTAATTATTGATTTGTTAGGTATTTGATTTGGATGGGTATTTTAGTAAGAGTAGCATTGGTAAGTTATTAGGACTAGGGCTCTTTATTTATAAAAGGATGTAATCTCCCTATCAATTAATAGAGAATATTTGTTTGAATTGTGTTTTACACATATCCTTGGTGTGTTGAGCACTCAAGATATCCCTTTCTCTCGTTTGAGTGGGCACGTTAGGAATTAAGTTCCTAACAATGCCCCTAGTACTCCAAGAGTCGAAATTGTAGGGATCTTGGAGATCACTTCCTAGGATTCAACGATATACATTTCAATCAAGAAGGACCATAGGATGAAAAGTCTGCTAACCCCATAATGGCAATGTACTCCAAGGAAAAAATCAAAGATCATAAAATAAAATTGAATCAAAGAAAACAAAGGTAGGAAGAATTTTTTATTTATTTTTTGTTCTTTGTTATGAATGTCTATTGTATTGTGTATTTTAATAGAGAAGGAAACCCCCTTATTTATAAAAGATTTATGACCCTAGGGGTGCCTCCCCTTAAAGGAAATGAATCAATTTCCTAGGGGGTTATCCCCCTTCAAAGAAAACCAAATCGGATCCCAATGGTTGTAAGACAAGGGGTATAAATGTAATTTTTCAAAAGAGGGAAATGAATGGAATTTATCAAAAAGAAACTTGAACTTTTGACCAAAACGAGCATTTCATTTATACCCTACCCACACGTGGGACAATAGCCTGTGCTTGTGCCCTGAACCGAGCCCAGCCCAACAAGGCATAGAGGAGCAAAACATTGACTTTTGAATGTCTCGTAATGTTTTGGTTGAGAGTGTCAATTTTTCTCCCAATGGAAACATTGCCTCAAGAGTAGGTGTCAAACCTTGGTTACCATATCCCTTGTCCTCTCCCATCTTTACTCAATGCTATAGCACTTAAGAACCCCATGGGATCTCTTTATTTGAGCAACGTGGGAATATTGAACGAGATCAAAGAGTTGAGCAAAATAAGAAAAACAGATTCTTGAAGCCTATTTTGGGACACCATTTTTTATGATTAATTAAGGTATATAAAGCATCTAAGATCATGAGTTTGAAGAACACTCTTTGGAGTCTTTTTTTTTTTTTTTCGTTTTTTGCTAAGTGAAAGATTATATTAAAAAAAGGAGTGAATGTACACTATTTAAGAAGGAAAACAACCTGTAACTAACACTTATTCCTTCATTTGATAAGCTACTGCACATATAATTTAGAGGAAAGCAGACCTAAATTAAGACTGAATTAAAATGCTAAAAACATGGCAAAATCTACTGAAGTATATAGTATGAAATGAAGTGAGTGGAAGAAATGCTAGAGTAGTAATAGATTGTAAACCTAGAACAGCGTCCAATCCAGACTGTGAGAAATACCCAAAAGCTAATGCTGCCAAATCTGCAGATAATGCACAGCAAATAATTGGATGGAAAACCTTCTTGAAATTGGATGGCAAGCTGTAAGCCAACACAATTATCAACATTGTGATAAATATCATGGAAAAGAATGAATAAGTGAATATAATAAAATATAATCCACGATGACTCAATGAGTTTATAAATAAGAGAAGAAGCATTTACCCAGAACCAACCATGTAACCCAACACAGTAGATGCAAGTAAGAAAGGAAGGCAAGTCCTTGCACTTGTTCCAAGCACTGTTGGGTATAGGTACGCTAGACCAAACGATGAAAATAAAATACAAGTCCAAGTCCACACTTCAATGCTTGAGAATGGAGAAGGTTTTGACATTGGTTCAGCGGCTATCATTTCTGTTTTTACTATCTTTCTTACAGTTATGGCTGTGTAACCTGCAACAGAAAGTGAAGCCAACCAGCCCCCAACTGCAGAAAGCAAAGCAAATAATATTCTGTTATTTAATTAAATTAAGTCATATGAGTCACATAGTGATCATGGTTAACTGTAAATTTGAACAATCATCTATTTAATTACCAATGATATAGCCATATATAAATTACTTCAAGGTCATTTTGAGATATCCATCTGGGTTTAGCAACATACCACTTGACTGCAGTCTTCTGTGAGAGAGTAATGAAAAATGATTGTGAGACCCTCATCATCAACCTTGCCAAAAACCCTTGATTTTTTTTTTCCCCAAAACCCATAACCTAAAATTTTTTGCCTGTCACAAGGAGGTATATCTCATGAAAAAACCTTATTTTGTTCTCAAGTTTTGAAGGTTGAAAGCAATATAATCTTGAGGATGAAAATGAGGGTTAAATGTTTTACTCACCAGTAAGTTCAAATGGTTGAAGACAATAAGTTTTTGGGAGAAAATCAATAACTTTTGGCAAGAGGTTGACAATGAGGGTTATTTCATCAATTTGAAAACCCAAAGGGTATCTCAAATATAAACCAAAACCCGGAGGGATACAAAATAACTCATTACTTTAAATGCTCTGCATAGTTTAAATTTCAGACTGAGACAGCTAACCATATGGATAGCCATAAAAGCTATGAGGATTCCACCAAAGGAACGCCTAATCCCAAGAATTTCCTTGAAAAAGGAAAAAAAAAATGTGAACAATTTAATCAAAACTACTATAGTTTAATGGTAGAATTTGACATGTATCGATCAAGCGTTGGCTTTGCAAAGTTAAAAGTATAACAATAATAATGGAGAAGCAAACTAGTAATGGAGTTCGTGGACTTGATAAAGCAGTTCAATTTTTACTAGAATCTCAAGTGGAATTGTTACTAAAACCCGCAAGATCAAAAGTTCAAAAATATGGAAAAAAGAATGTAGCCAGATACCTAGGATGAAACAGATCTTGGCCCCTGAAGCCGCAGGGATATCTTTCACAGCGAGAGGCAAAACCACTAAGGATGGAACATAAAACAATGGGAGCCATCTCTGAATAAACATAACCGCGGGCTCAAAGAAATTCATCAAATTCTTTGCGGCAGAAGGGATGATATAATCAAGAATTATCAGAACGGAAAATACACAAAACATTCCAAAAAGGGCACTTGGGAACTTGATGGCAGCAGCTACGAAAATCCGTTTCAGAAATTTATCCATTGCAAGGATGATCCCAAGCGAAACGACCAAATGCAATACACCAAATACCTGGAATGCACTTCTTCCATTTAAATACAACCATTAAAACAATTCAAGAATGGTAAGAAAACTAGTATTACTCACACTTGGAAAACCAATTGAAACGTTCCCACTCTCAGTGCCAACGGATTTTGCGAGAATTCTGCGGTTTGAGCTACTTTCAGATGGACCCAAAGGCAAGAATTTGGGTCTAGAATCAAAAGCTCTAATAGGTGGCATCGAAATTCTTTGGCTTTGAGGCCATTTGTGCAAATTTTCTGATGTTTTGTGAAATTGGGTTGTTGAAATTTGGCGATTTTGAAGGATTAGTGTGGAGTATTTGGGAGAGAAGCAAGAAATCACTGAAATGGAAGAAGCCATGGAAGAAAGTGAGTAGATGGTCTAGAGAGAGAACCATTGTGTCTGTGGGATTCAAGATCAAAAGTTTTGTATGGATGTAAATGGCCGTTTGAATCAAAAAAGATGAGGTGAGGTGAGGTCCAGTCGTTTTCAAAGGACAACATGGATATTTCCCTGGAAAAAAAAACAGTTTCATTTTTTTGGCGGTAAAATCAACGGTTCTCTGTCCATATTTTATTAGCAATAAAGAAAGAGATATTCTATTGCCCCCACCAACTTTTACTTAGATTGTCAGTGAAGAATGATTAACACATCACATCTTTGCGTGTTCAAAGTAAAAGTTGGTGTGGCAATAGAAATAAGAGTAAGGGTATACTTGGTATTTGATATTCAAGATGAAATCCAGATCCAATACTGCAAAGAGTTGAGTTGCAAACTAACTCTGAGTCTTGCTTGTATCACGTTGCGTCAATAGTGATTTGTAGTCATTGGATTCGAGTATTTTTCATTTCACATGGGTTTTCCAATTACTAGCTAATCAAGATGATTTATGGGTTTTCCAAAGATTAAGGAAACCCCTAGGGAATTGGATCAGTGATAAAATTAGTGACGAGATTTTGCTTCCTCTGATCATGTTCATGTGTTCAAAATTGGGTGGCCTCCTAACTTGTCCCACTACACATTATGAAATTTTTGTGAGATTGGAATGTGCAACCATTAAAACTAGTTTCATCACAAAGAAGATATGGTGAGGAAAACATCTTTATCAAAAGAGTTGTGTTACAGTGACCTCAAGATTGTACCTCATATTGCACTTTCCTGATGTGCCTCCACACTTCCACATCAAGATAGTGCAATATGAAGTATAATCTTTGAAGTCACTTTAGCATTATTCTTATCCAAAGAGGAAAAAATGGATAAACAACTAAACAAAGGAAACAGGACTTTATGTTTGAAGCAATAACACCACAAAACACTTAAAAGAGAGATGCATATTAGGGATATTTCGGATCTGCATTATTTTCTCTATTTTTATATTATTTTCTCTGAAAAATAGATAAGAAAATATATTTTCTTGAAAATGGGATTTTCATTTGTCTCGTCCATATAATTGTTTTTTGTACCATCCATTCATATTTCTAGTTTTGAATATATTCCCTCAACAGTTTTAGTTTTTATTTAATTTTTCATTTATAATATTATTAGCCAATGCTAGGAACATTTGCAAATAACATGCACAATAACAATGTGACCACTCACTCAATGTCAATAATTACTCAATGCATAACTAGCAACAAAAATATGAAATTGTGGATAATCCCAGATTTAAACACATTTAGGAACATGTAAAACACCCCTTATGCCATTATTTGTCCTCTCATCCCTTAATTACTAATTAAGACCCTATGGAAAGTTTAAACTAAAATTAAAATTAAAACCCTAGAACGAAAAAAATAGAAGAAAGGGGGTAGAATAGGAAAATAGGAGAGGATGACCTAAGATTATCCTTTAACTCTAGTCTGGTCTCTTATTTATAGAGATTCGATTAGGGTTTCATAGAGTCGAAGAACTTTTGTAATAATAAAACTCAAAACCCTAGTTTATCACACAACAATTTAAACTGCCATAAATATGCACAAACCTCAAGGCAATGTTTGTCAACCTCAAGACGTCACCCAAGGGGTAAATCGCGTCGCGGTTGTGTTCGCCCAATAAGCCTAGATTTTTGTTCAAAACTTTCTTTTGAACTCTTGAGTGTAATGGGCCATTTTATATGTCCTGCTTTATCCTTTTGAGTTTCTTGACTTTTACCAATCACAAATAAATAATCGAAATCAGGTCATAAATCATAAATTATTTAAAAATGATAATAAACATTGATTATTACTGAATTATTTGTTTTTAGGGCATTTAACATTTGATTAAGCCTTAAAGTCTTTGTAATTAGGACCTTAGAAACAACTTTTTTATGCCCTAATCAACATGCATTATTCTACATGGATGGTGATAATACCCCAAGCCCAGATGGCTTCATAGTCATATTCTTCAAGAAGACTATATAACATCATCAAAAAGGATTTGATGGTAATTGTTCAATGTTAGTACCAAAAAGGGAAACTCATGAGGGGGATCAATGCCACATCCTTAACCCTTGTGCCTAAAATAGACAAACCAAGCTTTATAGATGAGTTCAGACCCATTGCTTGTTGCAATGTCCTTTACAAATGCATCTTGAAGATTATAGCTTACAAACTCAAAGACGCCTTGAACATGCTGGTCAACCCTTTCAATCTGCATTCATCAAAGGGAAATCCATCAAAGACAACATAAGGTTGTCCCATGAGTTGGTTAGGAATTTGCACAAAGATAAAGCCCCCCCTCCTAGATGTGTTGCTAAGGTGGACCTTAGGAAGGCATATGACTTTGTGGCCTAAGAAGTAATCATCCATTGCCTGGATTTGGGGATGTATATCATCTCCCATATGTTTTTTGGTGATAATTATGCACGTGATGAAGTTTGTATGTCAATCAAAGTAACTCTCGGATTATCAACTAGGAAATCTATTAATTATACGTTCATTCGGATCTTGAAAGTTGTATTTTTCGGCTCTGATCATGGATTTTTTTTTTAGGGATATTTTAGAAATTATGATATACATAGGTTGAAGCTGAATAATTTTGCAAATAATCTGTGGTACTTATTTTGCCGCAAATCATTTGTTGAAATTTCTTAAGAGTTTAGGTAATCTATGCAAATTTTGTACAATGCAAATCATTTGTTTTGTGTAACCAAGCACCAATAAAATTGATTTTAGTAAATTATTTGCATTTTACAAATAATTTGCAGAATACAAAGTAGGAACTAAGTTCTTTTGGGTCTTCTTATTTTTCTAGGACCTTCAACTTGAATATTCCTTTTAATTAAGTTTGTAATAGAGCTTCATTAAATATACTCAAATCACTTTAGTCAATTTTCTCTTATTTTAGAATGTTATGTAGATAACATTCTTGACAATGTTTTGTCCTATATGGCAAAAAGGTATCTGGAATGGGCTGATTTTTTGTGAGGATGATCTCTAAGGTGAGAAGATCATTCTCACAAAAAAATCAGTCTATTCTAAAACTTCTCACCCTATGAAAAGTGGTTACAAACTAACAACAAAAATGAATAGTCCACGATTCTTCAACCTGTCAAATGGGATTAAAATTTTCAAAATGGGCTGATTTTTTGTGAAGATGATCCCCTCACCATAGAGATCATTCTCACAAAAAAAAAAAAAAAAAAATCAGCCTATTTTGAAACTTTTAGCCCATATATGACAAAACATGTTTTCTTCGGAACCCAACCCATTGAAATAACTCTTACAGTTTTTGAATTTGTTCATTTTAAATTTTATCTTTCAAAGTTTTTCAATTTTTTTTGTAAAAGTCTTTCCACTCAACTATTTAAAAGTTCTCATCTATCCTACTCTCAATTTATTAACATGATGTTTTTTTTTTTTGCTTATTTCAATATAAAAATTATTAGACTTTGCTTGTGCTTGTCACACGGGCATCCTCTTTGGGATTAATGGGGGTAGAAGATGAAAAACAACAAAGTTGAAGGGCTTTTATTGAAATAGAGAGAAGAGGAAAGACAATAAATTAAAAATTGCAAAATAATGGGGAATACAATTTTTTTAAATATAAAATCCAAGATAAATTTAAATGTTTCCTCATTGTTTCCTAGCATGTTTTAGCAATGTTTTTACAAGGAAATAAGATCAACCCCTTTCCCAAGAATGTTAATTCATATGTGACCTTGGTAATTATATTTCTTAGCACAATCATACATTAAATAAGAATCTAATATATACAATGGTTATGCGTCTTATAAATAACTAGAGGTTGCCCGTGTTTACAGCATCTACTATGAAAATGCGCTAAATTCTACGGGCCTGGCCACTTGAAAATTTTTCGACGGGCTAAACCAATTGTAAAGAAATTTGTCAATGTAGGTCTGTCGTTTTTTCGACCAAAAACCAATTTCTTTTGAAAGTTTCTATTGGCACCCCAACTTTTACTTATAACATCCCAATTTCATAAATTATTTATCACACCTCAATTAAATATTAGACCACATCATTTAAACATTAAAAAGGTTTGGCTCAAATTATTATTTCAACATTACAATACTCGTTAAATTTTTTTCAGTAGTTGTCACAATTATGATTGGGCTCACATAAAATCGTAAACAAAAAAAGTCCGGAAAAAAATATAGAGAAATTTTATTGGCACACCAACTTTTTCTAATTCTTAACCATTTACTTATTTTTCTTTACTTTTAATTGGAGTGTTAATAGAAGCTCTTTTTATTTTTTCCAATCCCTAACCCTCTTCTCTCTTCCATATAAAGCTAACACAAGAAAAAATTCTGAAAGAAGAGGAATCGATGAGTAATCGTCCATTTTCAAATGTTTTCACATGAAATCGAAAAAATTATGTTGCATTTCCGTCAAGCCCCAAAATGGTAGAACTCTTCACCACTAAAATAAAAAAAAAAATAAAAAAAAAATTGATTGAATCCATTTTCATACCCTCCCTCATCAAGCAGGGTTGCAACTTGAGCGGGTCAAACTTGAACACGTTGGGTTCAACCCGACAATTGGTCAGGTCTAGGCATAAGAGACTCAGGTTCGGACTATAAATTTTTAACTGAGTTCAATCGGGTTGGGCACGGGTTCAACCTTCATGGTGTCAGACTTGCCCGAATCCTAAATGTATATATATTAGTTTTTTTTTTTTACTTTTAGTTTTAAGGTTCTGTTAAAGGCACCCCAATCATTACCTAGGGCACCCCACCCCATAGCCAAATTTTTTTGTCTTCCATGGGTCATCAAGAGTTTTAGAATGGGTGGATTTTTGGTGCATCTGATAAAGTTTGATTCAAAATTATATAAATATAATAGTAATTATTATTATACTACATTTAATATAACATATAAAAAACAATTTTTAATTGAGTAATGTTAAAGGCATCCCCAATTATTACTAAGGGCACCTCAACCATAACCTATCTATATATATATATTTGTCTTATATAAGTAAAAAGTTTTGGAATAAGATGATTTTTGGTGATGATGATATCTATGGTGAGGAGAACATCCTCACAAAAAATCAGTCCATTCCAAAAATTACTCATCAAAACTGGCTTACAAGAAAAAAAATTGCTGATTTACTATTCTTAAAATTGTTTTGATGGGGTTAGAAATTTCAGAATAAGTTGATTTTTGGTGAGGATGATCTTCTGACTGTGAAGATTATTATCCTCACCAAAAATCAGCTCATTCCAAAAAATTTAACTCATATAAAGACAAAACAATTTGGCGATGGTATGTGGGTTGCCCTTATTAATACGTGATTTTAAAACTCGTTTCGCGTCTCGTCTCGTCTCGTCCATTCCAGATATCGAGATGACTCGAACGAGTCTTGAAACCATGCCTCTCACTCCTCTCTTCACCTCATATCTCTTTTTCCTTACGCTCTGTTTGGATTGAGAGAAAAGAAGGGAAGAGAAGAGAAAATATATAATTTTCTCTTCCTTTCTCCTATTTGGCTTGTTAAGTGGGGAGAGAGGAGAAGAAAAATGGTGGGAAGAGAAGGGAAAAATGTCATATTTCGTTTTTTTTCAAAAGTGGAGAGAAGGCGTGAAGAGAAGAGAAAGAAATTTTACGTTTGAAGTTTGCCCTCGTGAATTTCAAAATTTCCAAAGATAGTTAATATTGGCAGGCCATCCATTGCTATTTACATCCCAAGTAAACAAATAAATTTCATCTGATTTCAGAAACCTTGGAGGTATAGAACGAAGGAGCCGAACTCGAGTTGGAGACGACTTGAGGTATCCTCTCTCTCTCTCTCTCATTCTTCTGGTTTTGTTCAAGAAACCCTCTTCAACGGCACAAACCTTTCTCTTCTTCTTCTTTATTCAAAAACCCTCACACGCCCTGTTTTATTTATTTATTTTTTTAACAGTGGGAAGTCAGCAGCTTCGATTTTAATGATCATCAAGAGGTAATTTTGGTGTGGCGAGGTTGATGCGAGATAAGCAGACCAAAGAGCTAGTTGCCGTGAAGTATATCGAAAGAGGCGAAAAGGTTTGTTTCTTACAATAATAGAATTGTTTGAAGTTCCTCGATTTTACAGTTATTGTGAATTAGAGGTTAATTATTGGTTCATAGAATCGGAAATCATGTGAATTTTTTGGAAGATAAAGACATCTATTTGAGAAACTAAGGAGACAATCCGAATTTGGGTTTTGTTGGAGTTTTCTTTTGGCTTGAATTTTGCTTCGAGAATTTATGGTTATTGTTATTTCGAATTAGACGCTAGTTTTACTTAGTTTGATTGTCGCTGTAAATTGGTAATTTTTTTGAGTTTTATGTAGTCTAGTTTTGACGAATTTAGGTTCTGCTTGGTTTGGAGAAATTTAGAAGAGGAGAGTTCTGTCAGATAACTCTGTGATGTGAAAGTTTCCACCTTGGTTAGGAATGTGTTGCTATTGCAAGTGGTTTGGTTAGATGGTTTTTGAGTTTTATTTGATTGAAGAATTTTGGTTTTTGGATTTTATTTGAGCTAATCAGCAAATATTATCCAATTTTATTAGATGACAAAACAGTTCAAAGAAGATTACTAAAGAGAATGATGAATCTGGATCATAGTTACCAAGCCATGCCTTTTGAATCCATTAAATGATTTAGTCAGTACCATGGTTTAAAGTTTCATATAGTTTCGAAATGTCTCAGCATGTGGGAGATGGAGAATGTGAGAGAGAGAGAGAGAGAGTTGCAGCTAGAGGTCGAGTTGAAAGAGTTCGCACAGAGAGGTATTTACAATTTTGTAAAGTTATTAAGTAAACACGATTTTTTGATTTTGAAGTCATCTCGTATGCTAAACGGACTAATGCCGAATGGCTCCCGATGAATATTTATCATGTTCTTTATAAATAAGTTTAGGTGTTTATATTTTGTATTATTGTACAAGTAGAACTTTGTTCTTTAGACTATGAAGGGTATAATAGTCATTTGGACTAAAAATACTATTGTTGGTATGATATTTGGTTGGAAGATGAATATTTATCATGTTCTTTATAAATGAGTTTAGGTGTTTATCTTTTTGTATCATTGTACAAGTAGAACTTTGTTCTTTAGACTATGAAGGGTATAATAGTCATTTAATAAGAATAATTTCTCTTCTCTTCTCTTCTCTTATGAATCCTAACCAAATAGGAGATGCTTGGTTCTTTCTCTTCTCTTCTCTTTCAATCCAAACAGGGTGAAGAGAAACTAGTCTTCTCTTCTCTTCTCTTAATGAGTTTCTCTTCCCTTCTCTTCTCTCAATCCAAACAGAGTGTTAGGGTTTGTAACCATTGGCAACCTCAGGCGACGACGCTCTCTGACAGCGGTAATCTCTACGAACTAGTTCAAGTAAGTCTTCTATTCTTCTTCTGCTTCTTTTTTTCAATCTCAAGGCAAAAACCCTTGGCCCTATTTATATTTGATTGAACCAATCAAACTCTCTATCTTATATTAGTCCCCCATGATTGAAAAAACTTAAAAGAGGTAGTAGGAACAATCCATGAGTTACAAACCCAAATTCAAATCTAATATAAACCGATGAATGTAGTCCCCCAACGAACTTCAAGACTCTGAATGAAATTCAAATTCAAACGAGTAGAGCTGATGGGAACAAGAAGAGCAACCACCCAAGTACAAAACTTCTTAACTCAACAACCCCCAAGGCCCAGACCAAGAAAATTGTTGGTCCCTAATTTGTTTCAAACACCTTGATTTGCACCAACATCACATTCATGACCATTTTAAAATACCAGGTTATGTTCATGGCCTAGCTACACAAATTGGGGAATATCAAAAATTTCAACGGCCATGGGCCATCAAAAATCAGTTTCTAAAATTTGTGGGCTTTGGCCCGATGAATTTTCTTGTCAAAAATTTCAGTTTTCATGTAATTTATTGATAGTTTGTTTCTTTGTGTTTGTAGGAAATGGAGACTAATTCCAATCAAATTGAAAATGTGAGGGAAGAAGAAGAAGAGTTTATCTTACTTGATCTTGATAGTGTCTGTGGACAAATTGACATCCCACCGAATGCGCCATATGTTCTATCTGTATGTGGGGAGTGTGTGTGTGCTTGCGTGTATTTGAATACTTGTTCGTGCAATGTGGTTTAAGTTTGCGAAAAATTCAATTTGCAATTTCTTCGACACAAGCCCTCAGATTTTTTATTTTTGTTTCGGACGGATTTTTATATGATTATTACTATTCGTGAATGTTTATGTTGTCGTTTGATATTCTCACCTATACTATGTGATTAATTAATTTGTGTAGGGTTTGGACACTTTGAATCCGGTGTTGGTTATAGGTGACAAATTAAGGCTGGTGAGTTTATTGACTTTTAAAATCCATCTTCTCGTTTTAGTGATCGGTGTTGTAATATATGTGGTTTCTTAGAGTAGTGAGTTCACTTTCATACTATTAATATTGATGAAAAACAAAATAGAAATTCTTGTTAAATTTCTTTAATGGGAAGGAAGTTGCCTTTAACTTTCATTCGTATATATATATATATTGCTTATCGTGGGTATCCCTCGGGTGAGACTAATACCACAGTCACACGCATTGCCCCCTTAGAAAGTCCTACCTGCAAATTGTGTCCCGGACTGGAGGGAGGCCCCAAGGAATTCAGAGCTTCGTGGCGTTTCAAACACTTGACCTACCCTTGCTAAGGGGCTTATCAAGGCTCGACTTGCCACTAGGCCAATCCCTTGGGGTTTCTTACTTGTATATATATGCTTTTAGAAATATGTCTATTCCCGACAAGGATAAACTTTGCTCTTATATACTGAACACACAATCATCTAAAATGATATTTACTTTTAAATTTATTGAGTTTAGGCTGTTGGACTAGTTCTTGAAGTTGCTTGTGTATAGGTATGAACATTTAAGGTGGAATACTTGTATCACAAATTCTATGTGTGGTTAAACTTCATTTGGAGCTGCTTATGTGTATGCACTTCTAATCTCAGCCCTAGATTTTTTTTATTTATAGTTATTAACAGTTTTTTTTGTTAAACTAGTCATGCTCAAACTATACTAGGATATTTAACCCATATGGTCATTGTCCAATGTAACATACAACCAAAAGGCCTATCACACAGGTGCTCACATTATTGTCCCGTCACAAACTGTCAGTTTTTTTCCCCCTAAACCAGTGCTTGATTTATCTTGGTGAGAACTCTTATATGTTTCATGGAAATTTATTATTATATTTTTCAAGCTCTATATAGAAATTTTAATGATCATCTAAACTTTTATGTTTCATAATCTGATGTAGTAATAAGTTTTTCACAAGTTAAAAAATACTCGAAAAAGTTGAATGTAGTTAGGGTAACCATCCGCTTGTTTTTAGATTTCTTGTTGGACACCATGATAACTATCAGGGATCCCCATTATCATTAGGGCAGTAGTAAGGTGACAGGCCTGTCCAATAAAAAGGTGGACAACCAATGCAATCATGCTAAGTAGCAATAGAGGAATGGGCTTGTTGTACGTTCGGAAATTTACATGGGGTTGGGACGTGCGACCGTAGGGAGTAATCTCATCCTAAAAAGGTGTGGAGAAGCCCTGCATTATGAGAGATGGGCCAACTTGAATAGTTTAGAGTAAGGTGTGCAAACCAGAGAAACATATAGCACAGTTCCCTGAACAACATGGTACAACACTTGGGTCATACAATCTTTGTTTTGTAGCACAGTTCCCTGAACAACATGGCACAACACTTGGGTTTTACAATCTTTGTTTTAGAAAATCTGTCATCATATCGGTTTCTTGTAAATAAGATGTTCTCTTATTAATATTTTTCTTCTGTGACAGATAGGTGAATATGAAGAATCAATTGGGACATGCTTCATTTTCACCGAAAGTGGTGAGTTTGTTTCCTTCCAATTTCTATTGTCCTTGCACAAAAAGAAACTTAAATAATGGTTTGAAGCAACCCCAATGTAGAGGTTACGATAATCCTCCTAAGTGAACATATGGTAGGAGGTGAAGCATAGAAAACTATATAAGAAGGGCCTTTTGATGTCTTTCATTGGAGGTTCCAACTCATTCTTTAGATGAAAACCCATTGTGAGAAGAGGGTTCCCTTATATATTTGCTTTCAAGTTTCCTTAGGATTTTAGCTACAATTTTTACATGTTTTATGATCCTCATGGATGTCATAGAGAACTTCACTCAATTCTATTAGGCTGTGAATCTCCCTCACAAATATTGTTGGAAGTGAAACATATTGTGTCATAGAATCTATCCATTTTTTTTCCTTTCTTGTTTCTTTTGCTTTGCTCGCCTTTTTCAGATCATGGATCGCTAAGCACATTTGGTATGGTAGGATTGAGATTAATCCTAGATCATAGATCTATATATGAACATGTGTACTATTTTGCGTGGCTTCTAACTAAGACTTATTGGTATACTTGTGACGATGAAAAAGGCTTCTGTCGTTGGTTACATTGTTCAATTGACGATCCGGGTGCCTAACACTTTTACCTTTCTCATGAATGAACTTCACCACCCATTGGTCTCTCAGTGTGGAATGTTGTGGAGTCATAATTTATTCTCTTGGCTCATTTTTCAAAAGTTTGCTTCTTTATTTTTTCTTCTTGTTTTGCAATCTTGTGTTCCAATTGCACAATTTTCAATTCCATGAGCTCCTTTGTTACTTGTATCATATTAGAGCTTCTAATACCTATGGACTTCATAAGCTGCTTATTTCCCCTCCCCAAGGGGAGCTACCTATACCATAGAAACCTGTTTTGCCAATCGAACTTCCATCAGTGTTAGGTTTGAGAACTCTTATGTCTTGTTGGATTAGGATACAACTAGCTTTTGCAGGACCCCTACCCCAAACTTCAAAATAAAATTATATACGATGTTGTTTACCACCTTTTGCATCCTCATAAATAATACGTGAGAGCTTTCATGGAAACTGGAAGGATTGGCACAATACTCAAATTGTTTGAGTATTGGTGGACCAAATTGATCTCAATCACATTTTGGTGATATTGTGTAGCTTTGCAAGATGGAGAAGCCTTAAGAATGCCATTATATCAACCCAATCACTAACTTCACCGAGTATTTTATTATATTGAAGTGAATTCTATTTGCAGATGGTGCTCCTTTGGTGCATGAAGAGACAGGACCATCCGAAGAAAACCTTTTCACGGGCAAATGCTTTGTTGATCCGAAACAAGCCTCATCCAAGCAAATCAAGCCCATTGCCCGTCTTCAGAAAATTCTCAAGTTCAGATTATTACCTGCAGACAGTCAAGCAGTGATTGCCTAATGTAATTGATTCTAATCTTTCCTCGCATATGGTTGGTCGTTTAGATCACTAAACCATATATGTTAGATAAAAAATTATATTAAAATGTCATTAGTATTTCTACAACTTGTTTAAATGTTTTTTTTTTTTATTTTATCTAAATGTATTTCTTTGTAGGGGGGATAAGTTGTTCCTCATAACCAATAAACTACATTGTTATGATCCTAAACACTTATACTTCAATCAAATAAAGGCAAAGTGCACGCATGCCCTCATTGAGAAATAAACAACTTGATCTGATGTGGGGCTCATATTGGCCGTAACCTGATGCACTTGGTTGGTATTTTAAACAATATTTGTGTAGCTAGGCCATGAACATAACCTGGTATTTTAAAATGGCCATGGATGTGATGTTGGTGCAAACTAGGGTGTTTGGAACAAATTAGGGACCAACAGTTTTCATGGTTGTGGCCTTGGGGGTTGTTGAGTTAATAAGTTTGGTACTTGGGTTGTTGTTCTTCTTGTTCCTTGCAGCTCTACTCGTTTGAATATGAATCTAATTCAAAGTGTTGAAGTTTGTTGGGGGACTATATTAGTACATTTATTGGACCTAAGATAGAGAGTTTGATTGGTTCAATCAAACATAAATTAGGCCAAAGGTTTTTGCCTTGAGGTTGAAACTTAGAAGAAGAGAAGACTTACCTGAACTAGTTCGTAGAGATTACCATCGTTAGAGAGCGCCGTCACCTGAGATCTTCATCGTCTGAGGTCGCCAATGGTTTGTAAACCCTAAGGGAAAGTAGATATGAGGGTGAAGAGAGGAGTGAGAGGAGACGAGGGCAATGAATGCGTTTTGTCTAGACTTTAAAAGGTAATTAAAAAGAATAATGTTAAAGGCATTCCACATATTAATAGGGGCAACCCACATACCATAGCCAAATTGTTTTGTCTTATATGGGTTATAAGTTTCGGAATGGCCTGATTTTTGGTTAGGATGATCTCTACGAAATTTTTGGAATAGGATGATCATCCTCACCAAAAATCAGCCCTCCGAAATTTCTAACCCATCAAAACAATTTCAAGAATAGTAAATCATCCATTTTTTCACTTGTAACCCAGTTTTGATGGGGAATTTTTGGAATGGGCTGATTTTTTGTGAGGATGGTCTCCTCACCAACAATCAGCTCATTCCGAAAATTTTAACCTATATAAGACAAAAAAATTGGCTATGGCGGGGGTGCCTTTAACATTACTCAATTAATTTTTTTTATATGATATATTAAATGTAGTATTATAATAATAATAATAATTATTATTATTATTATATTTATATTATTTTGAATCAAATTTTATCGGATTAGATGCACCAACAATCAGCCCATTCCGAAACTCTTGATAACCCATATAAGACAAAAACTTTGGCTATGGGGTGGGGTGCCCTAGGTAATAATTGGGGTGCCTTTAACATGCCCTTAAAGTAAAAGTAAATAAAAAACCCGATTGAACTCAATCAAAAAATTTACAACCTGAACCCCGAGTCTCTTGTGCCCAGACCTGACTAATTGTTGGGTTGAACCCAACTGATTCGGGTTTGACCCACCCAAGTTGTCAAGCTCTCGTTGCAGACATCTTCTTTGTCAAGCTCGCAGCCAACACTGAGGTTAGTTCCGTGGCCCATTTATTTTCTCTGTTTGTATGCTTTACCATCATTTTCACAGCACAAATATCACCAAACGCTCTCTCTAATTCTCTATGATCTTGAAGTGGTTATCTCTTGAAAGTCATTGATACTGTGCAAAACCTCCTAAATCTTGTTCGTTGGTGCCATACTCAACAATTCTTTATGTGAGTATCTCTTGAAAATCATTTATTTTGTAAAAATATCTCATAGGAGATTGTATATGAATCTTGATGTGGGTATTTCTTGAAAATTAATTTTTTTTTTCATCCATGTAGCTTTATATTGAAATTCATCAATTTTTGCTAGTTTGAACCTAAAGTGCATTGTTAATGCCATTTGAATTTGGTGTCTAGATGTCTTATAGAACCATGTCGGGGAACCTCAACCTTAAGGGAACTTAGTGAAAGCTAATTCCTCTCCAATTCAGGAGCTAGAACTCTCCACAATGGTGAAGCATTCTTTAACTTTGAAATAAGGTCATTTGGAATATCCAATCTCTGCTCTTTGTGATGTTCTTCTATTGCAAATTTTCTCAATGGAACGGAAGTTCTGGATATCTTTCTTTTTTTCATTCATTTCAATTCTACAAAATTGGCTGAACGCTTTTGATGTCTTACATGTTCTTCTATGTGCTATTTCTTGGTCAAGATTTGAGAACATAAATGAATTATTATTTGAAGTAGTTCTCATTATGTGAGGCTCCCTTCATAAAACCTTAACTGCTTGGTTGTGTCGATCACATTAGTCAATTGTTATTTCAAGTAGGTCTCATTCTGCGATACTCCCTTCATAAAACCTTCACCCTTCGCTGTTTGTTTATGTCAATCCAACTGCTGGTATTTCTTACGGATGCTGATTTTCAGATGCCAATCCTAGTGCTTTGAAGAGGGTTTATTAAGTTTTTTTTTTCTGTTACATACGTTCCAAGCCTTCGTAAATGGCGAAGAGAGACAGCAAAGCATCAACAGGCTTTCCTTGCAGGTGTTTCCTCTTTCTCGAAGAAGCGATCTCAGCCTCTGAAACAACACCAGAAAGAAGAGAAGGTACTCTCTCTATCTCACTCGTACACTCTTTACGTCTCTCATTCTCTTCTTACACTCTTCCCTTCCTTGCAGCTCATCTTGACTGGAATGAGCTCCAAAATCTTGAAAGAAGCCCTAATTCAACAGAAGGTGATAACAAGACGAGGACAAAAACCAAACAAAAGATCCTTTTGCCACAATTTCCGAAGATCCAAAAGAAGTTTTAGTCTACAGCGAAGAAGATGTAGAGGATTTTGATGGATTTTCAGAATCTCAAAGTCAGTACAATGATTTCAATGTGAGTTTGATCAATTTTTCTGAAAAACTAAATTTTAGTTTCTCTTTTATTTGTCTATTAGGATTCAACATTTTTTTTTGCTCTTAAATTGTAGGAGGTTGATGAGGAGGAGAGAATCTTGGAGGCCTTCATGTCGACGGATATTGGTCCGCAACACACATTGGCGGACCTCATTATTAGCAAAATCAAAGAAAAAGACGAGCAAGTGTCATCAGGTAGATTTTGTTTTGTTAATCATTCATGCCTTTTTAGTGAACAATCTCACTATTATTTAGAAATTTAGGTAGATAGTTGTGATCCAATGTAATTCGAGTAACATTGAAGGAAAACATGATAATATAAGTGGCTGTGTTGCCAGAACTGCTCTGTGATGAAAATGTTGCAAGTTGTTTTATTTAAACTTTTACACTTATTCCCAAATGATGCATATTTGTATTAATTTGAACTACCCTATCATTTGTCACCATTTAGAAGATCACTGTGACAAAATCTTACCAATTCAATGCTTTTAACCATCAAATTTTCAAAATGGATAAAATTTCGGGTAGGAAGGGGAGACAAGATTCAATTCTGGGAAGATTTGTGGCGTGGAGCTTTACCTTTATGCGTGCAATTCTCGAAGCTCTATAATCTTTGAAAAGGAATCTGTCTGTTGATGCATTTTTCTGCCACAATGGAGGTGTGCCCTCGTGGGATTTGGGGTTTAGGATCGACTTCAATGATTTGGAGAATAAAGTCGTCGTTTAATTACATAGGTGAAAAGGTCAAATATTCGTGAGTTTTTTTTTGTAACTGAGGTATTTGGGCCTCTTAGAACGCCCTACTAATCCTGGGGGCACGTGCAGTCCCCTCACCCCCAGACGCAGCAGGTAATTTCTGGAATAAATCTCTGAGGGTTTCCCCTAACTGGGGATTTGAACTCGAAGACCTCCACTTCCTGGGGCGTGGGGGACTGGGTCGAGTTGCTATATTTATTTGTTTGGTACAAGGCTGAGTAACTTGGAAAATTGACCCTTTTTAAGCAGCTCAGATAAATGAGACAAATTGACGAATTTTCGCCTGACAGCCGATTCTTAAAGCCCCACTCATATGTGTCAGCATGTGGAAAATTAGTGAGAACAACCAAATGTTCCTTAAATTTATTTTTATGCTTTGCTTATTGTTTCATGCTGTATTCACAATTGACGTTCTCTCACGATTACAAATTGTGGTTTTCATTAAGCAATTGTATGTTATTCTCACATCAGTTACTTTAGTTGGCTTTAATTATATTTATTTCCATGCAGGTACAAAAATGAACTAACAAAGGATGATAAAGATATCTTCAACTATCTAATTCAATACCAGAAACATTACCTAGTAAGAGCTGTAAAACAGATAGGATGCCGACTTCTGTTCATATAGTTATTTGTTTATACATGATCCCTTTTACATTTTGTAGATTACACCAGAAATCAGGAGAGAGCTAAAAAATAGCCGCAATCATGGTGAGGAAGAGGATCCTATGCCAATACATATCCTTTTGTTAGATTTTAGTTTATGCAAATTCCCATATTTATTTTCTTTTTCCATAATTTTTTTCACTGCCTAATTATTCTGCTAAACATTTCTCTTCTAAAATTTGCTACTAGTTATTTAGTTTTTGTTAGATACCTTGGACGTTGTTTAGAAACATAAACACTAGTTTTTAAAAACTTGAGGAAACAAGAAGCATTCACACAAAACAAGTTAGAATCTAGTCGAAGGTGGCAACATGCTAAGTTGGTTAAAGTCTATGAGAGTTGATACCATGACCTGGGTTCAAAACCTGCCTTCACCTACTGATAACTGATCACTAACTCGCTTGCTTATCAAAAAAGAAGTTAGAATCTAGTCAGAGGCTTGTACCATTTTTGGTGTTCTCTTTATAGTAATTAGACATCCAATCAATTCCAAGCTGTCCAGTCAGTTGGTTGCATCTTGAATTCCTGCTCTTGACTGATTTCTTTTTAGATTTTTTATCCTCCCTGTTATTTCCTTGTATGATGCACTAAGTATGAACTTATCAAAGCATATAGAGTATCTTTTGGTGAGTGGTATTAGAGAGGATTGCTTTAGCCATCTTTTTTGAGGTATCATCAAATACATTTTTTTTAATCATTTTGTTCTTCCTTGACGCCCTCTTACCATCTCCTGCTTCCTTGACGCCCTTCTCCCATCTTAAGATTTTTATGTAAATTGTGATAATTTTTATTAGAACATGTTGGTTGATTTGATATGAAATGATGATGCTCATAATATCTATTCTATATACCATATAGAAAGATTGACAGATATAAGACACAATTAGACTTTCCAACAAGGAGAGCTTGAGCAGGATTAAAATAATTTTGTAAACATGTGCATGAGTTGTGCAGCCTTGAGAAATATGTGTGCAATCCACACTAGTATGAATTAATCCTTTGATAATCTTTTGTAAAACAACAAATAATAGCAACAATTGCTTGTTTTTATGAATTGAAGGTTGCAGCAGAGGTGATATGGCGTTGTAGGCTACATGAACCAAAGGTCAATGTCATGTTTGGTGACAAACAAAATCAAACAAAAGGAAAGGTTGGAGATTAACTGAATCCAACAATTCTTGGGAAAAGTTGGTGAGGTTTACTCCTGCCGTGAATGTTACAGCCACCATGTCAAGTGATATATCCAACAAAGTCACTCCATCCAACCGTAAAGTCCAATACATCTTTGTCACCTAAGGAAGCCCATAGGAGGCTAATTGCAGCACCAATGGAGGTTTACAATGCTATGGTATTGCTGATCACGTACATGCTCTTTACGACTTCTGTTAGCATAGATGTCATGCCTTTGTTGTTGTTGTGACTTCCTTCTCCCACTCTGGGCATCTTAAAATCCAGCAGCGAAGGAGACGGTGACGATAAGTGTTGCAACAACCACAAGGAAGTTGACATTGTCCATCGTATAACTGGGTGGAGCCTTGTCTAGGGAACTGTGTTCTTTAATGTCCACTCGGTGCACACTCTGTGATGCGTTGGTGCATAGCAAGACTCTTATTGCTTGAACCTGCAGATCTTACCCAGATATTTTGAGATACATCCAATGGTAATCCATAATCATAGTTAGGAAAGCAAATGAGTAAGGTCTAAAGGGATGCCTATAATTCTGAAATTACTATTCTTATTCTTCTTCAAATTTTATGAAAAATGATACCCCTATTTGGTAAAGCTTTACCAAATGGGTACCTTCTCTGATGTCATTATTATTTTTTATTACTGATTTTACCTTTATAACTTGGAAAAATTATTTTATAGCCCCTGATGCTAACTTTTCTTTCAATTTAATCCTTGACTTTGTAGGTTATCAAACCCTCACTCTAGACATTTGTCATGATTGAAATGTCAAAATTGCCTTAATCAGTCAAATTCACCATTAAAAAAAACAAAGGGATTTCCGGCATCATTGGAGATTCCATTCCAATGAAAAAGGATTTTGGAAGGAAGAAATCATTTTCAAGGTTTTTTTGTTTTTGTTATTGTTCACCCCTGTTTTTTTCAAGTATTTGGAAGATGTATGTAAAAAATTAGAATTTTTTCAATTGTTTTACTCCACTTTTGGATGAAAATCGATCAAGGATGATGGTTTTTTTGGCTTGAAATCATCTACACAAATTATTATGTCATGTTTTAGTTGACCTTTCCATGTATTTTAGTTGGAAAAATTTTTAAAAATGAAATGGGTGGGTTTTACAATGTTGAGGTCGATAATTTTTATTTTTGAGTTCAATATTCTTATTGTCGAGTTGACATTTTTTTAAATAATTGTCAGAACTCAATAATTATGGTTGACATAGAACTCCAAGGTTGTTTTTGTATGAAGATGCAATATTAAGATCTACTCATAAATTTGTTCTAATTCTATTATTGAGTCACGATTGAGAGTAGTGACATGTTCCTACAATAACAAAAGGTGTCTATGCTAGCACCCTATAGCATAGATCCAGCCGTTGAAAGAACACCACATTAGTCACAATTAGATCCAACACTTAAAATATTGGGTGTTTGGTAGCCGTTCATTTTCATAGACATGGATTTGAAGGGAAAAAAAATTGTTTTTGAATTTTTTTTTTAGATCAGATCTAAATCATATGATCACAAGAGGCTGAGATCTAAATCACGATCCAAAGACATCATCCTCAGGTACCGTGTGCTGCAGAGGATCCGTTTCTGTGTTAGGTAGAAAATGTTTTGGTTGGAAGTCCAGTGTCTTTGTTCTCCTATCGAAACATGGCACGTAGACATTGTCCCTATTCTACAGGAACAGAATTCCTTGATCCATTCTTTGTTATTTCAATGGAATGAACAAATACCCTATCTTTCAATCTTAAGGATTGGTGAGATGACCAGACCACGCCTCACGAAGTAAAGGTCCTGAGTTTGAATCACCCCCGAGCGTGAGGGGGTTTTTCCTAGAAATTATGTGGATACAGTGGTTTCCAAAAAGGAAAAAAGAAAAAACTATACCTTTTTAAGTGAATGTTTTGCAACGCTTCATAAGGTGTTAGGTTTTCTTTATTAACGACACCAATGTCCACTCTCTTGTCACCTATGAGAAGAGTTGCAATGCGGGCATGCCTGTGTATATGGTGGCCAAATGCAAAGGCGTGTTTCCATTTTTATACTTCTCATTTAAAAGCTTGCCAAGCTCAGGTGTTCTAAGCATGGTTTTTAAAGTTGGTATCATGTCTTGTCTCTTTTAGCTCTGATACTGAGTTGATTCGGATGATACGTCTCGTCTCATTTGAGTTGTCTCGTTCAACATTGAGACAATGATTTTTAATCATTTAAATTTTTTTAAAAAATTTTGAAAAAATTCAGAAATGATTCCTACTAAAAAATGAATCCAAAAAAATATATAATTAAAAAAAATTGATTTGGGGGTGAAAGAATAGAGGGTTGAGACTTTAATTCATTTGTCTTGATTAAATCGGACGAGATTTTAAAAATCTTATTTGATACGTCCCATTTAACTCGTGAGTTAATTATTTTCTACGCTGTCTTGTTAGTATCGTCCCAGATATTGAAAAATATCGTCCAAGACGACTCACTAAATCTCATGATATGCTGTCGTCTCAAAATACTTTGTGAGTTGGTCTCTTTCAACTCTGATACCAAGTTAACTCGGGCAATACGTCTCGGTCGAATGTAAAAACCATGGTTCTAAATATGTATTTGACCACATTTCCTTTATAATTCAGAACAGCCCCATGAAGAAAATTAAGGGCTTTGTGGTCGAGCAACTCGCTCTAATCTGGGACATTTAGAAGGAGCTCTTGGATCACATTGACAAGGCCATTCATGGCCGCCATGTGAATGGGAAAGGCGCCGCCATTGTCCCCATGGTGGTGATGATTGTTGCGGGCATTGCGATTATTAAGGAGACAGCGTACGACTTCAACCTGACCTAAATATGCTGCATGGTGTAGGTTACTCCTACCAGCACCATCTCTTTAACTCAAGGAGTTTGGCATTTTCTCCAACAAGGTTACTTATGATACCTAACATTTCAAAATAAGAAGATATATAATATTATCAAAATATATAACTTTCGTTAAAATATTCCCACATCCCCTAACTACTCTTGGGATGTGCAACGCATACAGCAGGGGCAACCCACTCTATGCATGTCAATTTTCAAGGATGAGTTAGGCCCATGGGCTTTTACATGATATTAGAGCAGGTGTATCTTAGGGATGGATTGGGTTAGTATCTCCAACCTTGCGTGGAGGGGGGAGTCGAGTGTTTCTAGCCCTTGACGCAGAGGCGGAGTGTAGAATAGTCCCACATCACTTGAGTACTCTTGGGATGTGCAATGTATAAAGTGGGCAGCAGGGGCAACCTTCTCCTTGCAAGCCAATTTTTAAGGATGAGTTAGGCCCATGGGCTTTAACATGGTATCAAAGCGCGTGTATCTTAGGATGGGTTGGGTTAGATCTCCAGCCCTACGTGGAGGGGGAGAGCCGAGTGCCTCCAGCTCTGACGTAGTGGGGGAGTGTTAGAATAGTCCCACATTGCTTGGTTACTCTTAGGATGTGCAATGTATAAAGCGGGGGCAACCCTCTCCTTGCAAGTCGGTTTTCAAGGATGAGTTAGGCCCATGAGCTTTAACAACTTTTAGTTTAAAATTATTTATTAATATAATATTTATATAATTATAAGTATAATTATTTCTTATTATAATTCAAATTTTGTTTGTCATTATTTATTTACAAATCATCGAAATAGATTGAAAAATACATCTAAATATTCAAAATTAGGAGTATATCATTCTTCATTCGTCATTCACCATAAAAAAATCATTGAATGTGATTGTAATTATTGTTAAAGAAAAACCCAAGTATGTGAAGATGAGAAATGGTAGTTTGTGCAATCTAAAAAAATATTATAAGTGTCCATGGCGTTGAGAGAATATTTAAATATAAAAACTTTACCAAATGAACTATGAAGATGCCACCCAAAAGTTAGGGACTATTTAAAAGGAAATCCCTCATTCTTTATTAACTTTACCCTTAAATGTTTATCTATAGAAATCCCGCAAGCAAACAATACAAATTAATTAACACAAAGCAAGTATAGGCTAATTTAAGGTGATTTAAATATTTTTTCAATTATGTATAAACCACCACAATATACCCCACTTCTTTGTCTCAATTTGTATACCCACAAAGAACAAATCTTGAAGCACGACTTTTATTTTTATTGTATTTTCTCTTCTTCTACTTTCCAAGGTTACCCTTAACTTTATTGCTTTTTCATCTCCTACTCATTTTCCTTGAATACTCCCATCAACTTTAAATACCAGTCCAACGTTATTATATTTTCTCATTTACACCCTTAATACCAAAGAGGATGTCAGTGCCGTAGGCATGGGCAAACGCTAGTACGGCACACACATTCTATTTGGGGTTAAAGAGATAAAAGAAGAAATACAAGAAATTGGATGGGTATTATTAAAAAATGAAAGAGAAGACAAAAAACAATAAAGCTAGAGAGGTGTTATTGGAAAATGAGAGAAGGAGAAAGACAATTTTGTAATTAAAGTTGAAGATGTATTCTTGGAAAGAAGGCAAAATATTTTTTGTGAGGATGATCTCCATGGTGAGAAAATCATCCTAAAAAAAATCAGCCAATTCTGAAACTTCTAACAGTTTATAAGTTGAAGAATTATGGACCGTCTATTTTACCATTAGTTTATAAACCACTTTTGATAGGGTGAGAAGTTTTGAAACATGTTGATTTTTTGTGAGGGTGATCTCTTCACCATAGATATCACCCTCACAAAAAATCAGCTCATTTCGACACTTTAACTCTCATATGACAAAACTTTAGCTAGGAATTTGGTTGTTGAACCCGACCTACATTTATAGTTTGAGCTAAGAAATTGAACTAGGCAAAAAAATTTCGAACCCGAATGTGGCTACCACTTTTGTCCCTTCCTGAGATATATACACAAGTCCTTAAATCAACCGTTCTTAAGAATCAAGTTCGGGCATATATGGCTAAATCAATTAAGTAGAGCATACCTACAGGGGATATGAACATATAAGCTTTTAGAGCACAACAATCATTTGTGACAATTTAGTTCAAGAAATACTCCAATACTTGGTCGTGATATTAATCCCGACCATTTCGAGTGAAAAAGATTATTGATTAAAGGTAAGCTCAAACAATATAGGGAACTCATACAATTCGGACAATCAATCAACTTGATTTTTTCTAAGACAACATAATAAGGTAAGGCATTTAAAGAGACTAGGCTCTCCCCTCAACCAGAACCTAGCATTTAACATGATATTAGTTTTTACTTATCAAAAGAGGTGAAGAAAATACATTCTTTGACAAACTCACCCCAAATAGTAAAATCTCACCAACCCAACATTAAATACATTGAGACACTACTAATTCAACTAATCAAGTATAAATATTAACCAGGCATAAACACAATCCCTAAGAGCAGAATCAACAACCCCCATCCAACTTAGTAGACGACTCATGGCTAACCTGGACCTATTATGTGATGACATCTATCTTTGAAAAATAGTTATAAAATCTGTCTCAAAGACTTGAGAAGGTCCGGACATGAATTCTGTGGCGCCCCGCCAAACGCTAACACAAATCCCAAGGCCAAATCCCAAGGTACTAGGTGGCACCTCAAAATTTCGGCATGGTCTCCTCTGTTTATGTTAACGTTTCACGGAACTCAAACCTGATAAACCAATTTATAACAAAACCTGTATAAAAGAATGTAGATACAGGAAAATAACAGCGGAAGACTAATTACATCTAACATGTAAGTAGATCAGAGTGCGGAAGATTTAATCATATACAGACTTACAAAATACTCTCACTCTAACATAGGCCTAAACTCTCAATCCAAAAACTACATACATCTTGGATGAAACTGGCAATTCTAACGGATGTAGCCTTAGTGCTCACCAGGCAATAAACTCTGATCGTCGATCTGACCGACCAGATACTCCTCAAATACTGACTCTACGCCTGTCTCGGTAGCTGCAAGTGCTGAAACTAAAAAAAATAGGAAGGAAAGGGTGAGTAACAATGGTTACCCAGTAAGTCCACAGCCAATTCCTACTAATAACCCTTCCTAAGCATGATCGAATAAAGCATACTGAATATTTTTAAACATGCAAGGTTTTACAAGATAAAATACGATCAACTGGTACATATAGCCAGGGATGAGCAACTAAACAGTTTAAAGATTACACATGGCATCAATCATCCATACTCATTATACATTTTTCCATTCTATGCAAATACCGTTGACAACATTAAAACGATAGACATGCTTTTCAGTTTATAATTCGAAATATAACAACAGATACATAATACAAGTGGTGGAGTATTGGAATTAAAGAGTTGGGATTCACGACTGGATCGCTCCCAGTCGGGACATGGTATTCCTCAATAACATCGTAGTTCCTGATTTTGTGGCTGGTCGTGTCTACCACGCTTGCGGAACCATTTATCCGGCTCAGGCTGGCCGTTTGACGTGACCGTAAGCAATGGGTCTCTTTTCGATGTGTCAGAACGTTCGACTACTACTAGATTGTTAGTGATCACTGACTAATCATCTTCGTCTATGCCTATCAGGCGTGCATGTGATTCCCAAATGACACTCCATTCGTATACGACCACCTTTACAATACACGTTCACTGGTAAAGATAAGAAAGGAATGGACCCGGATTCCAGTTGTGACTCCACTCTCATACGCGTCCCATACCACGTATGAGTTTGGTGGTCCCTACCGTACATCTCAGGATAGTGTACCCCTCCGGATGATGTGACACACTATCCCTTCAGGCATTCACGAACCCTTTAACAGCTCACAAAATAGCTACGTACATATATGATTTTTCCTTTAAAACAAAAGAGAAATTAACAGAACAGGGTTGAGAACGGATATCCAGTTCCTACCATGCAACCGTGGCCACCCGGCCTAAAATAAATAACAGTACTCAGCGCAAGCGCTAACATAATCGGAAATAAACATGCAACCCTTTCATTAATAACCTGGATATCCTTTCACCAACCTACACACAACATACAATGTAAAATGCAGACATCACCCCTCGGGTGTGATTCTGACATTTTACCGTTCATTCCCTTTTCCCATTCTCTCAACATTCTCATTTTTCATCCTTTCAAATCAACCATTCATTTTCAATCTTTCAAAGTCATTCTTTTGGTCTATCCATTGAAAATCATCAAAGTTTATTCACAAACAATGTCCCGATGATGCACGGGGTAAAAACTGTTAGAAATAATGAAAGCTGGTGAAAATTTGGCTAAGTGTCGGAAACTCAATTTTTCAAAGTTCTCAAAATTGAAAATGAATTTTTCGAAATGAAAGTCTCGATCATGAGATTCGACATCATATAATTTTTGTAATCTAATTCAAAGGAACGCGAAAGTTATTTCATTTTGAAAACTTGTCGAAAACGTCGAAAATTACGTTTTGTTCTTTAAACCAAAATTCGGATTTTGATCCTTTGAGATTCGGATCTTAAAACCATTCCCATTGTTCCGAAATGGGGGGTAAAACCTTAATTTCATTAAAGAAGACATTTACTTAAATGTTTTTAATGAAATAAAGGGTGAGAAATAGTGTATAAGGTGTGAGGAAGTCAAGCCAAGAGTCAGAACACTGTTCTGAAGAGAACTGTGTCTGTCGGTGGCTGTCGGCGGCAGAATCAGGATGCTGTCGGTGGAACCGACAGTTTACTCATCGGCAGGTGTCGGTGGGACCGACGGTTCTGCCGACAGTATAAAATTTTCTGCGATTCTTGACTTCGTCGGTGGCAGAAGCAACATTCTGTCGGTGGGACCGACAGAATGCCTTCGGTAGGTGCCGGTGGCACCGACCCTTCCCACCTACAGCCTGAACCTCACTCGCGATTTTTGGGTTTTTCGATCCCTTTTTCGATTTCTTCTTCCATTCTTCGAACCATTCGACCCACCAACGATTTTGTTATCAAAATTCGATAAAGCATAAAAAAAACACCTACTTCTACCATGAATTTGAAATCAAACACCAATTTCTACGATTTAAATGCAAACAATAAGTTTTGTTTCAAAACCCTAAATGCACATTTCGGAAATCTAAAGCTACCAATAAGAATTGGAAGTCCCTTACTTGGTTGTGGACGCCAAGGGTACAAGCTAGCACTACAACTCAAGGTTGGATGGCTCAAGAGTCGAGGTTGGGCTGACTTGGATGCGAAACGAACGAGGGTTTGTAAGGTATCCGACAATGACGCTCTCCTTCTCCTCTATAATGAAGTATAGACCTAGCTCCTAACTCGATGTAGCCCTCGGACGGAAGGTGTGGAGGTTTACTCGAGCTACCCGGCTGATTTTTGATGGAGGATGGAGAAAACGAACAAGAATGAACAACCAATGGCGAAGTTGTAGCCCTCGTCGTGGTCGACAACTTTGCCTTCTTCGTCGAGGTTCAACTCGGCTTCGTTCGCTCACAAACTTGACGGAAATGGGTCGAAATCCTAGGGTGGAGAAGTGGCTGTCGTTTGGGGTTTTCTTAGAGAAGAAGAGGAAAGAATGAAATAAAAGAAATCAGATTCCTTTTTATAATAAAGCTGAGGGGCATACTTGTAATTTCCCCCTTATTTCTAGTTTCGATCGTAACTTAACTATTCGGACTCGGAAAACGACAAACGAATATACTATTTCGAATAATTTTTCACTACGGATCTAATGGTATCATCAAATCTTTTCGATTCTCGCTCTAACAAAATTCCACTGTTTTGGGTCCCACTTAACACGAAATTCGAGGATTCTATAACTTCTCTATCCAAATTCGAATTCGGACTTGCTTACAGGCTAATGTATATATTTCGATCCTTTTGAATCTAATGGCGAAGTCGATTTGCCTCGAAATTAATCATAACAAAATCCGAGTATTTTACTCTAAGTCTCTCCTTCGATATTTTCTTCCAAATCTCACCATTTAATTTTCTCGAGATATGAGTTGAAAATTCGGGGTGTTACAAATTCTTACTCTCCATACATTCACCTTTTGCAACGTTATTGTTTATCTTACACTTTTCTTCTCTTCTGTAACTAATTTGATCGTCAAAAAATCTTTGGCAAGCACCACATTGATGTCTTCTCCTTCTTTCCTTTTATCCTTCAACTTTGCATTCATTCATGTTGAGCTATAGTAATTGTGCAATTACTATTAAAATTTTGTGAAGAAGAAGAGTTAGCAAAGAGTATCTCAACCATCAAACTTGTTCAAGAGTATCTCATTTACATCACCCAAATCTCGAGGAGTGAAAGGTTGAAAAATACTCCACATCGATGTTGGAGATCAAATTGGCCATGTGGTATAGTTGGTCAACTAACACATGTCAAGTAGTTACTGAACAATTGCGACATGGCAAATCAATACTTTCAATCACCAAAATCTACTAGTTGATCAATTGCCATGTTGCACACCAAATGTCTCTAAGCAGTTGATCAATTGCCACATCTCAAGCGACAATGACCAACTACCATGTTGTATATGACTAACAGATTGACGTGTGTTCTGCTTTTGAAGGTCAAACAAAGCAAAATTTAGACACGTGATCCAAAACCAAATGCCTCCTTATTATATTTATAAATCTTTTGAATATGAAAAATTCCTATTGGGTGTTCATTTACACCGTTCAAATCCAATGGATGGTGGCGACTGTAAATCTGTTGAGAATCATTATTTTATTCTGTTTAAGCTCTTGTATTTTGTTTGTTGTATTTGACCGAGTCTTTAGGCTTTTATTTACTGGTTAAAGTCATAGCTTATTGTTACTAGTTTATAGGAAGTAAGGTTAGTGGTTAAAACTTTTGTCTATTAGTTAAAGTCGTGGCTTATATTTGCTGGTTTATAGGAAATAAGGTTAGTGGTTTGTTTATTGGTTATTTCCCTTATGATGTAATGCCTATTTATACGCTGTTATTATTCAATTAAAGAGAAAAATAGCTTCAGCTTCCTTCTTAGAGTTTTATTTTATTTTAGTCCTCTATTTTATAACAGTGGTATCAGAGCAAGGAAGTGAGAGTTTGAGAAAAGTAAAAAAGAGAGAGTTTGTGAGATAGAATATTTTAGCAGCAACTTTATTTCTATTTCATTTTTTTTCTTTTGCAGCAACAACAATGATTAATGACATCTGATAACTTTGTGCAGCCAGTCATTCCTTGTTTCGATGGTCACTATGAGTCTATGACCATTGGAGCATGCTAATGGAGAATTTCCTGAGGTCCAAAGAGTATTGGCAGGTAGTTAGCACTGGGATAGTAGAATCAGCAATTGATGTGGTTTTGACAAAGATGCAGATGACGAAAATGGAAAGACTGAGGCTAAAGGATTTGAAGGTAAAATGTTATCTTTTCCAAGCAATTGATCGTTCTATCTTAGAAATAATTCTTAGCAAAGAAACTTCCAAGCAAATTGGGATTCCATGAAGAAGAAGTATCAAGGATCAACAAGAGCAAAGAGACAGCAATTTCAAGTACTTCATATGAAGTTCGAAACACTTTGGATGAAATCAGGAGAGTCGGTCATAGACTATTTTTCACGGACGATGGCAATCATCAATAAGATACGAATCCATGACGACAAGAAGGAGGACGTTAGCATAATTGAGAAGATTCTTCGATCTTTGACACTTAAATTTAATTTTGTTGTATGTTTTATAGAGGAATCTAAGGATATTGATGAACTTTCAATTGATGAGTTGTAGAGTTCTTTGCTAATTCATGAGCAAAAAATTAATAAGCAAGAGAAAGAGAAAGATGAGCAAACATTGAAGGCCTCAATTGACAACCACTCTTCAGCACCGAATAGAGTTGGAAGAGGCAGATGAAGAAGAAGTTGGGTTCGAGGCAATGGAGATAGAAATTGTGGTCAAGGCAATAGAAATCAAAGCGGGGATCGAGGCAATAGAGATAGAAGCTAGCAGTATCAAAATTTCAAAATTGATAAAAATCAATCAGATTTTCAAGGCAGTGGTAGAGGCTGAAATCAACAATTCGACAAATCCAAGGTAGAGTGCTATATGTGTCATAATTTTGTATAACTACAAAGAAAATATAGAGAGATCAAATTTTGTAAAAAAGAAGTAACCTGAGACCCTGTTGATGGCTTACCATGAGAAGGAAAATCGTGAACTAGGTGTTTGGTATGTGGACACAGGCTGTAGCAACCATATGTGTGATAGTAAGTATTCATTTTCTTATTTAAATGAAGGTTTTCATAATACTGTGAGTTTTGGTGATTATTCTATTGTGGATGTTATGGGAAAAATGTGACATTAAGGAAAGAACCAAAATTGATTTTGTAGAAACAATCTCTAATGTTTTTTATATTTCTGATTTAAAAAGTAATTTGTTAAGTCCTGGTCAATTGCAAGAAAAAGGTTATGTTATAACTATTCAGAAGGAAACTTGTGAGATATATGATCCTTCAAGAGGTGCAATCACAATTGTTCAGATGAGTCCAAATAGATTATTTCCAATGTAGATAAAAAATGTCCAAACTTGCTTAATGGCCAAGGTGGATGATCCATCATGGATTTAGCATTTTCGATATGGCCACTTGAATTTTGGTGGATTAACAACTCTTCAACGAAAGAATATGGTGACTTCCTCAAACTACTACTCCTTCTCAAGTTTGTGGAGAATGTGTTGTTAGCAAACAACATCACAGTCAATTCCCTCAAGCAAAGTCATGGAGAGCAAAGAATGTCTTGGAACTGGTTTATTCCAACATTTGTGGGCTGATAAATCCATCCTGGAATGGGGGTAAAAGATACTTAATTACCTTCATTGATGATTATAGTAAAAAAACTATGGTTTATTTTTTATAGGAGAAATCTGAAACTTTTAGTGCATTTAAAAGCTTTAAGGTGCAGGTTGAAAAAGAAACAGGAAGAGTCATTAAAACTCTCCGTACTAATTGTGATGCAAAATATTGTTTAAAAGAATTTGAAGCTTTTTTTGATAAGGAAGGTATTCAAAGAGAACTTACAGCAGCCTATACACCTCAACAAAATGGTGTATTGGAAAGGAAAAATAGAACCATCCTCTACATGGTGAAAAGCTTGCTAGCAAAAGGGAACACTCTAAAAAGTTTTTGGCTTGAAGTAGTAAATCAGAGCATTCATGTGTTGAACAGAAGTCCTACTTTTTATGTTCAAAACACGACACTTGAGGAAGTTTGGAGTGGGAGGAAACTAGTTGTTGATCACTTCAGAATTTTTGGTTGTATTGCTTATGCACATGTTCTACATGATAAGAGGAAGAAACATAATGATAAGGGTGAAAAATGTGTCTTTCTTAGCGCAAGTGAAGCTTCAAAATCATATAAATTATTCAATCCACTCATAAAAAAGATTGTGACCAATAGAGACGTCATTTTTGATGAGGAAGATATATGGAATTGGACTAAAAATGGTCCAAAGTAGCAGCAAATTTCAGTCACTTTTGATGAAGTTGAAGACAAGTTTGAACCACAAGTGCAATCCTTTGATGTAGATCATGTGATTGATCAATCTTTTAGTGAAAATAGGACAACAAACGATCAAATTGATGATGAGCCATGCCTAAGGAAGTGACCAGCTTGGATGATAGACTATGTAACTGGAGATGACTTGTCTGATGATAACTGAATTGCCCATTTTGCTTAGTTTGTAGATTGTGATCCAGTTACATTCCAAGAAGTTATCAAAGATACAAAATGACAGAAAGCCATGAATGAAGAGATCAGATCAATCGAAAAGAATAACACCTTGAAGTTGTCATATCTTTTAGAAGGGTAAAAATTCATAGGTGTTAAATGGATTTACAAAACAAAGCTAAATGAGAATGGTGAAGTTGATAAGTACAAGGCTCGGCTTGTCACAGAAGGATACAAGCAAGAATTTGTAATTGATTACAAATAAGTGTTCACTCCAATAGCAAGGTTAGACACTATTTGATTGGTATTCTCCATGGATGCTCAAAATTCATGAAAAACTTATCAGTTAGATGTGCAGTCGGTATTTTTACATGGTGAACTGCAGGAAAATGTTTACGTTGATCAACCTTTTGGATATGTGATGCAAGGCAATGAGAACAAGGTATACAAATTAAAAAATGCATTATACGGACTAAAACAAGCATCAAGAGCTTGGTATAGTCGTATAGATACTTATTTTTCTAGATAAGATTTTCATAAATGTCCTTATGAGCACATACTTTTTATAAAGCTTAGAAATAATGGAAAAATGCTTGTTGTGTGTTTATATGTAGATGATCTGATATATACTGGTAATGACAATGTCATGATTGATACTTTTAAGAAAAATATGATGACTGAATTTGAAATGTCAGATTTGGGATTAATGCATTTTTTCTCCTTGGGATTGAAGTTGTGTAATCATCTGTTGGAGTTTTTATTTCACAGAAAAAATATGTCCTTGAGATTTTGGACAGGTTCAAAATGAAGGATTGCAATCCAATTTGTACACCAATTGAATATGGCTTAAAGTTGATGAGCGATGATGGAGAAAAAAAGATAAATGCTACTCTTTACAAACAAATAGTTGGAAGTTTGATGTATCTAACTTCAACACGGCTTGATATCATGTATGATGTTAGCTTAATTAGTCGATATATGAAGAATCCAACTGAAAATCATCTTTTAGTTGGAAAAATGATCTTTCGTTATTTAAAAGGTACATTTGATTTTGGAATTTTATATACTAACAGTGACTATGCTAGAGATATTTATGATAAAAATAGTACATCGGGATTTGTTTTAATGATGAGTTTTGGAACTGTGTCATGGTCGTTAAAACATCAACAAATTGTGACTTTATTAACTACTGAAGCTGAATTTGTTGCAGCAACATCATGTTCATGTCAAGCTGTCTGGTTGAAAAAGTTACTTGAAACACTTTAGATTCAGCAGTTAGGTGCAACAACAATATATTGTGATAATGTCTCAACAATCAAGATTTCAAAGAATCCAATTCTACATGAAAGGAGCAAGCACATTGATGTCACATACCATTTGTTGTGTAATTTTTGCAATGATGGTAAAATTGATTTGGTGCTCTGTAAGAGTGAAGATCAAGTGGTTGATATTCTGACTAAACCACTTAAGCAAGGTACATTTGAGAAGCTTCGAAGAATGCTTGGAGTTTACTTTTCAAAAGAAGTTGTTTAAGGGAGGCATTGCAGAATTGTTGAAGTTTATTTATCTCTAAAATGATTTCTGCAGATATTAGTTTAAGGGAGGATGTTGAGAATCATTATTTTATTCTATATAAGCTCTTGTATTTTGTTTGTTGTGTTTGACCGAGTCTTTAAACTTTTGTTTACTGGTTAAAGTTGTAGCTTATTGTTGTTGATTTATAGGAAGTAAGGTTAGTGGTTAAAGTTTTTGTTTACTGGTTAAAGTTGTGGCTTGTTGTTGTTGGTTTATAAGAAGTAAGGTTAGTAGTTAAAGTAGTGGTTTGTTTGTTGGTTATTTCCCTTTTGATGTAATTTCTATTTATAGACTGCTATTATTCAATTAAAGAGAAAAAGAGCTTGGCTTCCTTCTTAGACTTTTATTTTATTTTATTTCTCTGTTTTATAACAAAATCAATAGTTTAAATCCACGTAATGACAATCCATCTTTTTTGCATTCTCACAATATTATCTAAAAAAACTAAACTAGATTAATTGATAATAAATCACTTACTCTTGTGAATGACGCTCTGGCGATTCTGGGGGGTTTTCTGAGCTAGCTAGCAAAAGTTAATAAACCTTGTTGAGATAATGAAGTCAATTGATTGGAGGTAAAGTCGAACATGGAGTAGTGTGGATTGATCTTAATGTAGGAGTTAAGGTGGTTACAGCTCCACCAGTGGAGAAAGGTCAAAGCCATAACTCTGAAGCTTTGAATTAGAGCTCTGATGCTGGATAGACTAAGGCTTTCGCTGACTTGGCACACATACTACTAGCGCGAAAGGCGATGCCCACGATAAACAAAGCTTGAGAACTACGAAGGCTCAGGACAACAACAAAAAAAGTGTTCGTGGGTAGCCCCCTCCTTAAAACCTGGCTTTAAAAGGAAAATGAGACCAGCAACGACAGTATGGAAGGGGCAGCTAAAGGAGGATATACTTCTAAACCTTCAGGTCTTCTGCCTCGGCCAAGAGCTTAACGAAAATCCCATTTTTGAACCTACCAGAGAAGGTAAGGACATCCTCATTGAATACCCTGATCGTGAAGTGAGGCCTAGTTGGGCACTTTTTTTTTAAAATTTTTTAAATGTTAAACTCCCATTCTTGTTGGTTAAGAAAGTTGTGAACGCCAGTGGAAAGTCTTCTCTAACAATAATAGACTCTTTTCTTTTTAATATTTGGAGAGGAGGATGAACTTCTGTATACCTTGGAGAGATTTCCATGGTTTGTTGGTAGGAAACTCATGTGTGGATAAAACTCTACGACATCTCAAAAATATTTCTCAAAGATTCCAAGAGGATTGGGGCGAGTGAGGAAACCATTGTACATGGACAATATGACAGATGAAGGCAGTAAACTTTTTTTTTTTGTCAGGGTCAAAGCTACCCATGATGCTTACGGTGAGGATAAAAATGATTTAAGAGTTCAATGATGATTGGTACCCACCAAGGTACAGCTCGTTCGGCCAGTCAAATTTTAAATGTCCTCAAGAAGGGAAACCTAGGACTTGTGGGCTAATGAATTTGGATGAAAACAATGTAGTTGAGCCAGAAAGGAAGATGACTGGACAAAAAGTTAGCTACTAAAAGAAGAGATCCGATAAGATGAAGAGAACCTGATTGGAGATAGCAACACCCCTATCGAGAACCAAGAGGAACAATGAGAGGAAACTAGTAAAGAAGAGGGAGATTGAGCTCCAAAGCCTCTAGGATAGGTGGCTAAAGGCACACCTATTTTCAACACTTCAAAGCCAACCCCTGCTGGTGGTAGAGGGAGCTTTGGATCTCCCAAAAAATTTAAGGAGAAGAATAATAAGAATAACCCTCCAGCTAATAGATACTACTAGATCCTTGATGAAACCCACCTTTAGCAGTGCTAGGGGGTAGAAAAGGGTAAGAGGCTCCCAAGGAAAACCTCAAGAAACCAACAACTGAAACCTCACTCCAATGCCCATCACGAGGAAGGTGCATACCATGTTCTCCATGTCATTCCTGAGGTAGAAACCAAAAAGTTGCAGCATGTTGGGTCCACCCTAGAGATAGTGGTGGTTCTTTGCCTAGTTCCCAATGATTTTTGCCTCATGGATTGTAATGGGTCTTAACCACCCTACAAAACTCAATGAGGTAAGGAACCTTCAGTGGTAAATATCCTTCTTGTTAGCAAGTCAAATCAGAGAATCCATGTGCTAATTAACTCCAAGGGGAGCAAAGACTTTCTCATAGTGATTTAAGAGGATAATAAAAGACTGGAGAGAGAAGAGGCTTTGGGATGAAATTTTTGAAACCTCTATATTTATTAGAATGCCTTGGATCCTAGTGATGGACTTTAACTATGTTAAGAACCATATAAAAAAAGGAGGGGAAGGAAGGTTAGCATAGCTGCTTCGAAAGAGTTTTTAGATTATCTTGCTCTCAACTGCCCAATGGACATTAAAGCCTTTGGGGTAAAGTTTACATGGAAAAACAAACAAGATTTAGGGAGGATTTTTTCTAAACTGGATAGGCTTCTTACTAATGTCGAGTGGGTGGATGAACACAATGAGGCTGAAGGCTTGTTTTTGTCGAGTGCTCTCTCAGACCACAACCACCGTGTTGTGACTACTGCCAAGCTTTCGCTAGGGAGAAGGAAACCTTTTAGGGTTTTCAATCATTCAGCCGAAGACAAACCCTTCAAAGGTTCACTATGAAACTCAAGGTAGTCAAGGAGAAGTTAAAAGCTTGGAATAGGGTCAAAAGCGAATACATGAACAAGATACACATAAAAGTTTGAAGCAGGTTAGCTATGGTCCAAGTTACTTCGCAAGCCAATCCTATCTTTCCTTTTCCTGTCCAGAAAGAGAGGAGATTGTCAAGAGAATATTCCCAGACTTTAAGGATCCAGGAATAAGTGGTCCAATAGAAATTTAGAGTTAATTTCTTAAAGGTGGGGGATCAGAATAGTGTTTTTTTCATCATTCTCTGAAAGCTAGGAGGTCCAAGAACATGATTACAACCATTGTTGGGAGACATGGCAGCTTGATCACTAGGGAAGCTGAGTTGGAAAAAGAAGTGGCCAATCATTTCAAGAATTTAATGTGTGCTACCAATCCTAATAGATCTTAGCGCACTTGAGCTAGTCTAACCTTCTCAAACCAACTTGAAAGAACAAATCAAGAGTACCTTGGAGCTGAAGTCCATGATAGTGAGATCCAAAGTGCCTTTTCAACATGGATTGCTTCAAAGCTCCAGGTCCCAATGGCTTCAACACGTGGTTCTACCAGAAGTCTCAAGACATCATCAAACATGACTTACTAAATGCTGTTAAGATTTATTTAGAAGTGGTAGCTTACTTAAAGAGACCAATGCTACAGCTATATCATTAATTCCTAAAGTAGATATGCCAAAAGGGTTAACTAATTTTAGACCCATTCTTGTTGTGAGTTCATTTGCAAGATTATTTCTAAAGTCCTTACCAACAGGATTAGACAAGTTACACACAATTTGGTGGAACCAATCAACCTTCATCAAAGGCCGGGACATTGCGGACACTATTCTTCTGGCTTGTGAGCTGGTCAGAAACTACCATGGAAAGAAAACAAGCTCAAGGAGGCAATTAAAGTCAACTTAAAGAAATCATATGATACAATGGATTGGGAAGCCATAAAAGCTAGTCTGATAGCCATCAATTTTCCTCAGGAATTTATCGATTTTCAAATGCATTTTGAGTGTCTCTTACACCATATCTTTCAATGGATCCTTTGTTCATGGTTTGAAGGAAAGAGGGGCTTAAGACAGGGGGACCCCTTGTCCCCTTACCTATTTGTGCTCATCATGGAGACGCTGAACCCCCTATTCCAAAAGAGGGCCAAGAATGGGCATTTTGATTTTCATCACAGATGCAAGAAGCAAGACCTTACTCATCTATGCTCGCAGACGACTTATTCATCTTCTTCCAAGGCAATAGGAAAAGTGCATGGGCCATTCACTCTATTCTAAAGGAATTCAATTATGTAACTAGCTTGGAGGTCAACCTAGACAAGAACTCTTTAGTTCTACCAGGAAAAAATAAAGGGATGGAGGAAGAATTTGCTAAGATTTTACGGGTAAGGAAAGGGACTCTTCATGTTAGATACTTGGGTCTTTCTATTTTATCCTCGATGTATCCTCAAGGCATTGCCAACCCCTAGTCAAGAAGTTGTCCCAGAGAACCAATTCTTGGAAGGGTAGGTTCCTTTCTCATGTTGGAAGGTTGGAGTTAGTTAAATGTGTGAAATAGATGGAAAGGGTATGTGCAAGGTTCATATAGTCTGGGCCAGATAACCAGAAGAGCAATAGTGCAGTGTGCTGGAGTAAGGTGTGTAAGCATTTAACATGGGGATTGGCCTAGTTAGCACAACTGACTGGAATTCTGCTACCATTGCTCCATATGCCTGGATGATTACCTATAATCAGGACTCTCTATATCTCAGATCGGTAAATCCCACTCTCTGTAGCTCCTGGAGTAGGCAAAAATTCTTAAAGCTAGGAAGCTTGCTTTGGGAGGCACTACTTACTTGATTGGCAATGGCAGATCAACCAAGCTTTGGGATGACCTATGACATCCTATTGAGATTCTAAAATCAATGCTCAATGGGGTTCCTGCTCATAATTCAAGAATCGGCCCAAGTGCTAAAGTTTCACTGCTACTAAGAGATGGATAATGGAGAATACCCGTTGGAAGAAAAGCTCCCTTGCAAGAAATTACTCCAACTTGTCATTCAGGTTCCCGTTCACAAAGGTGTTAACGATAGAGTGGTTTGGAAAGGCAATGCCAATGGGATATTCTCAATGAGTTCAGCTGTGTGATCTTCCCTTGTTCATTCAACTAGATCAAGCTGGGTGCACTTGGTTTAGAATAAGAAAATGATTATTGGAAAGAACTTCATAGTTTGGCAAGCTCTAAACGGTAGGCTCAAGACCTTGAAGAAGCTTAACAATTAGGGGATAAGGGTCGAGGCAACGTACAGGCTGTGCAGATCTCGTGAGAAATATATGAATCAACTTTTCGATCAATTTCCTTTTGCGAGATGTTTCCAGGTTGAAATTTTGAGGAGGCATTTGGTGAATAGGATGCCAAGAAATTGTGAAGGAGTAGCTTGAGCTGCCACCAACTTCAAGGAAAGCTCGGTCATCCACAGGCTGAAACAAGGGATTTTTTGTACTTTTATATATCATCTGTGGAGGCAAAAATGCAATCAAAATTTCCAAAATAAGTTCAAAAGCCTGCTTTGGTGTTCCGCGACATTTTGGAGGAAATTTGGATCAAGTTTGAGGATTCCATTGATGACATTGAAGACTCGGACTTCAATTGGACCTTTATGTATGCTTGGGATCTTCAGGTAGTCTTCATTCACAGAAGAAAAGTCTTCTACTCTTGGACCAAACCAAATCTTGGAGTATGGACTCTTAACATAGATGGGGCGTTCTCCTCCAATAGAGGAGGTTTTGGAGCTATCTTACGAGATCATGAGGGCAGTGTGTTGACTGCAATTGCAGGCTGTGATCGCCCAAGGTTAATTATCCAACATGAACTTCAAGATATGCTCGAAGGGCTCAGAATTGCAGTTGCAAACAATTGCAGGAGGGTTTCAGTAGTGGGTGTTAACATTTTCAATGGCAGTTGGAATATCCCTTGGCATGTTCATCATTTGATTCTATTGATTAAGAGTCTTTTGCCAAGCTTCCAGAAGTCTCCTTTTGCCACATTTTTAGAGAGGCAAATGTTCACACGTTCTTTCAAAGTCGCTTGTAGCTCGTTAGGGTCTTTCGAACAAATAACATTTTAAATACTTTAACTTGATAGTGCAAGTAAGGGTCAATCCTCGGGCAAAAAGATTCACAATAAGTCAATTTAACATAGGAAAAATATCTATTATTCTATCTAATTTTTTGAAAAAAGTTTTAGAAAATGGTTGTAGAATTGAAAATAAAATTTAAAACTAATTTTTAAAGCAAAAGACGAGAAAATTATCTGAATTGGTAGTATCTAAAGAAATTGATTCTACCAAAATATCTATTTAACATTGTGTTAAACTTCAAGTTCTTTTAGATAATTCAAATCAAGAAACCGGCAAAGGTTTTTTTATTCAGAAGACTTAACAATAAAATCCCAAAATTTAATAGATTTATGCATTGACTAAGATTTCCTTCCCTTTAAAAGTTTTAATCCCCAATAATCCTACATCACAGTCAGCATCTGATATAATGAATTTCTCAAATAATAACAGATCACGCCCAAGATGGAGGATAATGAAAAACAAATAAAAGAATACTAAAATACCAAGATTTGTGAAGACAAATCTTTTAAACAATTTAAACATGCAAGAACTTGGAAAATTAATTAAAAGTCAATAAATATCTTAACTTCATCAATCTCCCTAGATTGGGGGATTAACCAAAATTCATGCTAGGAACAACTTTATTGAATATGAACTTGAACTTTGATAATGTTGTTCTCAATTTAAAAATTCAAACTAAAAACCTAAAAAATAAAAATAGAAGAAGAGAAGGGAAAGAAAAAAATTCAAAGAGATGAAAGAGAGTGAGAATAGATATTGGTATCTATTTATAAAGTCGAATCCTTCTTGATAAGTTGGATGAGGTTAGTTCTTTTTTTTTTTTGCCATGACTTTGCATGATCAGATATGTACGCAAAATTGCATTATGTTTCATATTGACTTCACTATGTCGTGATCAACTTTGCACGTTTGACTTTGGTGTTTCGTGGTTAACTTCAGATCTTGACTCTATTTGCTTTTTAGGTCTTCATATTTGACTTGGTCTCCTTGAATACTTGTAACACAGATATTACATGAAATTAAATGTCTAAAAATCAAATTAAAGATGCAAAATGACCTAATTATCCTAAGAACCATTGAAATAAATTGGAAACCTATTTTAGAGAATTTATTTATTAAAAATAATACTTTAGGTTGGAAATTCGGATAAGTGCTCTACATATTACTATTTAATTGAACATTTTCCGGCACTTATCACACCTCCAAACCTAAGTTTTGCTAGTCCCTTAGCAAAACAAGCAAACTAAAACTAATTTAAAATGAATGCATGAATTGCCACTTTTGTAGTCCTCTCTCGACTACATTTAGTAAATGTAGTAAGTCCTTAAACCCCTAGACTACCACTAGTGGATGAGTTTGACTCATGAGGGATTGTAGTGAATATACTCATAAAATTCAATACATAGTAAACTGCATCAAAATTTAGCTAAGTTGACATGAGAATGGTGATGTTAGTGGGTTTCAACTTCCTCAAATCTAGTTGTTTGTAAATTGGGTATTGTAAAAGATTCACTCGCTCCTAGATCTACTAGATATTTTTCTACCATAATATCACTAAGGTGATTGGGATTGTGGGGCAATCCGTGTCTTTATATTTGGGTGCGATGGTTTGTTGAATGAGATCCAAGGCTTGTGCTGCCATAATAGCTTATCGTGGGACATATGTCTTCTTCTTAATGGTGGTGAGATCTTTTAAAAACTTAGTATAGGAGGATTTTTTTTATGGCATCTAACAAACGGATATTGATTTGGACATTTTTGAAAGCATCCAAGATTTTCTCAAATTGTTTACCATTTCTATTATCTTTGGAGGCACTAAGGGGGTGCCTTGGTGTCACGGCCGTATTTCTTTCGAAATGAGGTCGTGCGGTGCAAGGGGGTCAAATTCACTTGCAAGCCTGTAAATAAGATCGTACATACCAAACGTAGCTAGCAAACAAGTAAACGAGACAACACGAGATAAAGCCCGGAGGCAACTTTGTTGATATAATATTGATTACACGGGGTAACGCGTTACAAAAGTAATAAGGTGTGTTACAAGCAATAGATGATCCTATGACACCCGGGACTTCCATGGAGCTGGACTTGAGGGCTTCAACAACGTGGGTGTAGGCTGGGGATTGGGAAGTACTAGGCATGCTTCCTACAAAGAGTACACCAAGTCTTTCCTAGGTTTCCAGAAGGAAACATCAAAAGTGGAAATCGGTCATACTCATTTATTATAGAAATGCTACTAAGCTAACAAGTATGCCTTGACATGGGGCTGACATGTACCTCTAAGCTAACAGATATGCCCTGGTATGGGGGCTGACATGGCTTCATAGTGAGCCTTACATAGTATTACATGGGTGCTCTCGGGTGACTCCAAGGCGAGCTACACCTAAACTTTAGGTGTTAGAGTACATGGTCGTTACAGTCTCCCCCACCTATTCAACAGACGTCCTCGTCGCATTGTCCCTAACAAACTCTTCAATCTTCTGCTTGAATGGTTGTAGGTTCTCTGCTCTTTCCCAGGTGGCTTCACATTCTGGCATGTTATTCCATGTAATGAAGTACTCCGTGTGCTACTGCTTGCTTGAACTGCTACTAACTTGACGCTCTGCGAGAACTTTGTCGACAAGACGTTCCGACTGGATTGCTGAATGAAAAGGTGAAAGTGTTAGGATGCTGCGCACTGGATCTACATGGAATGGCTTGAGATAGCTGGCATGGAAGATAGGGTGGATGTTGCGTAACCAGTGTAGTAACTTCAGCTTGTAGGAGACCTTGCCGACTCGAGAGAAGATGAGCATTGGACCTTCATAACGCTATAATAGTCCCCTGTGTGTTCGTTGTACTCGGTTGAACCTTCTCAACTGATCTGTCTTGAATAGAACTAAGTTACCAACTTTAAAATGATCTGGCTGATGATGTCCATCAGCCCATTTCTTCATCCGCTTCGACGTTTTTTTAAGGTAAGGTCTGGCAACTTCATTGTTATCTTGCAAAAACTTAGCAAACTTGTACGCCCTTGGATACTGTCCCTGATAGCCTGAAACAATAGTATGAGGAGTTAAAGGTTGTTGGCCAATAATAAGTTTAAAAGGACTCTTGTTGGAGCAAGAGCTCTTCTGAAGGTTGAAACAGAATTGTGCGACATCGAGAAGATTCGTCAAATCCTTTTGGTTGGCAGTGACAAAATGCCTGAGATACTCATCCAACATGGCATTAAATTTTTCAGTCTGTCCATCTGTTTGAGGATGTCCGCTGGTCAAAAAATCAAGCTGAGACCCAAGTAATCTGAATAATTCAGTCCAAAACTTCCCTATAAATCTTGAATCTTTGTCGTTGACAATGTTCTTGGGCACACCCCAATACTTGATGACATGCTTGAGGAACAAGTGCGCTGTTTCTTCTACTGAGCAATATGTCGAGATCGGTATAAATGTAGCATATTTGGAGAAACGGTCCACAACCACTAGGATGGACCCATACTCTGCAACCTTCGACAAACCTGTAACAAAGTCCATAGACATACTTTTCCAAGGCCTTTGGAGGACTGGAAATGGTTCCAACAGCCCGATTGGTTTGTCGCGCTCGATCTTGTCTTGCTGGCAAATGAGGTAGGTCCTCACATAATATAACATATCATCTCGAATGTTCGGCCAGTAGTATCCTCGTTCCAAGAGAGCTAATGTGCGGTGCCATCTCGGATGGCCAGCCCATGGAGTATCATGACACTCCCTCATTAGTTCTCGTCTTAGCCCGTCCGCATGTGAAACAAATATGCGGCTCTTGGTGGTATATAACAACCCATCCCGAAGTCAGAAACGACGTGCTTTCCCTTCCACACTATATCCAATATGGCCTTCGCCTGGAGATCATTGTTCAAACCATCATGAATTTTTTACTGTAAAGTGCTGGTCACTTGAGAAACTTATCGCTGAAGTGCTGCTAGCTCTGCTTTGCGACTCAAGGCATCAGCCACGCTATTGTTATTTCCTGGCTTGTAATCCAAGGCCAAGTCAAACTCTGCGAGGAACTCTTGCCAACGAGCCTGTTTTGATATCAACTTCTTCTAAGTCATGAAATGGCTCACGACCACATTATCAATCTTCACTTGGACTTGTGATCCCAACAAATAATGTCTCCAAACTCTCAAACAGTGGATGACGGTTAACAATTCTTTCTCTTGCATGGTATAACGTCTCTCAGCATCATTGATCTTCCGACTTTCATAAGCAAGCGGATACCCATCCTGTAACAACGCACCTCTAATAGCAAAGTCAGATCCATCTATCTGAGCTTCAAATGACTTGGTGATGTCGGGTAAGCTAAGACTGGGTCTTACATAACAGCAAGCTTGAGGTCTTCAAACGCCTCATGACACTTGTCCGACCAGGACCAAGTGTGATCTTTCTTCAACAGGTCTTTGAGAGGTGCGACCCTTTTGGAATACCCTTGGACGAAATGTCGGTAGTAGTTCACAAGATCAAGGAATGACCTGAGTTCTGTGACGGTAAAGGGGGTTTTCCATTCATCAATAGCTCGCACTTTCTCTATGTCCATCCGGATCTTCCCATTACCCACAACATGGCCAAGAAACATAATCTGCTGTTGAGCGAATGAATACTTTTGTAGCTTGATATACAACTGATTGTCACGAAGTACTTGGAATACCTTGCGTAAATGTTGAACGTGCTATACAAGGGTAAAACTGTATACTATGATATCATCAAGATATACCACAACAAACTTGTTGAGGTACTGTCTGAAGAGGTCGTTCATCAATGTGCAGAATGTCGCAGGTGCGTTCGTAAGGTCGAAGGGCATGACTAAGAACTCATAAGCACCATACTTGGTAGAACAGGTAGTTTTTGGCTCATTTCCATCTGCAACCCGTACTTGGTAATACCTTGATCTCAAATCCAACTTGGAAAAATACTTGGCTGCCCCAAGTTGATCAAATAAATCGGCAATCAATGGAATTGGATACTTATTTTTGACGATAACCTTATTCAATGCTCGGTAGTCTACACAAAGTCGCAATGACCCATCATGTTTCTTCTGGAACAAAACAGGCACTCCATAAGATGCCTTCGAAGGTCTGATAAATCCAGACTCCAGAAGTCCATCAAGTTGCTTGCGTAGCTCAACTAGTTTCGGAGGACTCATCCTGTATGGCCTCTTTGTAGGAGGCTTAGCACCAGGTACTAGTTCGATCGATAATCAATTGGCCTACGTGAAGACAGGGCCTTTGGAAGCTCTTTCAGCATCACATCATTAAATTTTTTTAAAACTTATTTTACCAATGGGGGAGTTGAACTATGGTCATGATCATCATGTTCAACTCGTAAAGTAGCAAGATATGTTTGCTCACCTTTCTTTAACTATAGAGCGAAAATCATCTTTTCCTCCTCTTTACCTGTAGAGAGGGGAATGAAGCTTGGACATTCACCTAGCATGCCCAAAGTGTTGGCGAATGGTATCTGTACGATCTTGTTCCATCGTAAAAAGTCCATCCCAATGATGACTCTGAACTCATCGAGGGGAATTGCGAGTAGATCTAACTTACCCTTCCATAGACCTATCTTGACGGCCACAGACTTGGCCGACCCTTATATAGGAGTGGCCTTGGAGTTAACAGCTTTCATACGGCTTGAATCCTTTTCAAACCGGATATTGAGGTGTTTCGCCTCTGTAGGAGCAATAAAGCTATGCGTAGCTCCTGTATCAACATTTCCTGGGTGGTCTTACCACCAATCTCCACATCAACATTCATGAGACCCTTATGTTGACGGATCTTCTGAGTCTCAGAAGTCTGCTTCATTGCATTCAATAAATGCATTGATCCCATGTGAGAAGATTCATCTTCATCTCTCTCACTTGAACTCTCGTGACTAGGGTCACTCTGGGAAGCTAACAGTGCATTCAACTTGTTCTTCTACAGGTACTTGAACGTCATATGAGGACCACCACACAAGTGACACAAAATCTTGCTGCAGTGATTGTTAGACTGGATACCTGTGTTCTTCGAAGGGGAGGAATCCCGTTGGGATCTCCTGCTTGGATTGTGTCTAGATCTTTCATTTTTTACTTTTGGAAGACCCATTTGTGTGTTCACACTGTGGAGAGTACCATTTCGACTGATTAGGTACCTTCTTTTTACTCCCATCCATGGGAGAATAGTCCATCAACCGCTCAGCTGCGACGATAACAGTCGTGAGGTCTTGCACACGTTGCCTCTGTAGTTTTGTCTGAACCCAAGGCTTAAGCCATTCTATAAACGAGAACAACTTGTCTTTCTCTGACATATCACGGATATCAAGCATCAAGGCAAAAAATTGCTTGACATAGTCGTACACGGTACTTGTCTGTTGGAGTTGCCTCAACTTTCTACGGGCAATGGACTCCATATTCTCAGGTAAGAACTGATTCTTCAGCTCTCTTTTGAGGTCTTCCCATGTATCGATGGAACATTGGTCACTTTCCATCTCGGTGTACTTCGTTCACCACCATAGTTTAGTGTCACCTGCAAGATACATAGAAGCAGTTGTTACCTTTACCTTTTCTGAATCCGGGCGAGCTGCACGAAAGTACTGTTCCATATCAAACAGGAAATTCTCGAGTTCTTTCGCATCGCGTGCACCATTGAAGACGCGTGGCTCTGGGACTCGCAAGCGCGAGGGAGAAGCATCACTATCGGTAGGCTATTTGTTATTGACAGCTCTGACCAAGAGACCTACCTTCGTAGTGAGCTCCGTAATCTGTTCCTGCAAATTGGCTATGGTTCCTTGGGTATTTTCCTCGAGGTCAGTCACTCTAGTTCTGAAATTCTCGGATCTTTCTTTCAACGTGTTCTGGCGACCATCTAATTGAGTAATACCATCAACAAGATCGGATAGTACGGCCATCTTGTCTTCTAATACCTCGATGCGTTCTTTGTTTATATGTGGTGGTGGTGTGTTTGGAGCAAGTTGGTCCGCAGTACTTGCAGCTCCTCGTGCCATTGTTCGCTTGAACTAATGAAAATTGGGGGAAGAGCTTAGAGATAAAACCAATGTGTACCTAAGCTAACGTGATTGAAATTCCAATTGTGCTCAAACAACTGTAGCTCTGATGCCAGCTGTCATGGCCATATTTTTTTTGAAGCGAGGTCGTGCGGCGCAAGGGGGTTAAATCTACTTGGAAGCCTGTAAACAAGATCGTACACACCAAACGTAGCTAGCAAACAAGTAAACGAGGAAACATGAGGTAAAGCCCAGAGGCAACTTTATTGATATAATATTGATTACACGGGGTAACGCGTTACAAAAGTAATAAGGTACGTTACAAACAATAGATGATCCTATGACACGCAGGACTTCCACGGAGTTGGGCTTGAGGGCTTCAACAACGTGGGTGTAGGCCGGGGATTGGGAAGCACTAGACACCCTTCCTACAAAGAGTACGCTAAGTCTTTCCTAGGTTTCCAAAAGGAAACATCAAAAGTGGAGGCCCGTCATACTCCCTTATTATAGAAATGTCACTAAGCTAACAAGTATGCCCTAGCATGGGGCTGACATGTACCTCTAAGCTAACAGATATACCTTGGTACGGGGGCTGATATGACTTCATAGTAAGCCTTACATAGTATTACATGGGTGCTCCCGGGTGACTCCAGGACGAGCTATACCTAAACTCTAGGTGTCAGAGTACATGGCTGTTATACTTGGACACATATGTAGGGATTGATGGTATAGTTAGTAGTTCCTTACCTTTCTTCTGATTTCCTAATTCAAGGACCTTGGGTCCCTGAAGATCAATGAGGTCACTGATTTGTTCACTATTCTTTTTAGGAAGACGAACATGATTGTCCACTTACTTCCAAACCTTAGGGTGAATGGCTTGGACGACCTCGTGGCATGTGCTAGATTTATTACCTACCTCATACTGGCCTTGGGGTGTTATTTTCTTATTGGCGTGGCGTCTTGGGTTAGGTACCATTTGTCTTGAAAAATGACCCATCTCTCTTTTACTTATAGTTTGGGTTAACTCCCCCATTTGGACTTCTCACTTAGCAATGACAAGAGTCTGATGATGTTGGTCTTGCATTATCTTCATCATGTTAGCCATTATGTTGTGAGGCAGAATAGTTAGGTTTACTATCTGGGATGAGAGTTCTATATTGATTAGGTTGTTGAGTCTGTGTAAAACTGGTTGAGGAATTGGGCCCTGATGATTTTGGGAGGAATTTTTACAAAATCTAGGAGGCCCATCTTGAGAATGACTAAGATCATTCTGTCGATAAGAAAAGTTGGGATGATAATATCAGGGTGGTAGTCTGACTATAAGAGTTGGACGTAGGTTTCCTAAAAGTACTGTATGAGTTGATGACATTAGCTTTCTCGGCATTAATTGATGTAAAGTTTGGATAGTACTCTACTGTGTGTTTAATGCTTTCACATAAAATATACATGGTTTAGTGTTCACTCCCTATGTTCATGGCAAGGTTTGGCTCTTGGAATGACACGACTAAGGTGTTGTTTTCTAAGTCAAATTCTAGACTCCATTGACAAGAATGACCATGACATTTTTCAACTCCGAGTCAAACACGACCTCATAGATACCTAGCCTTTGAGTTCTTAAGTCCTCTCTATCATACTCTCTACTTGCACTATTCCAACTCTAGGAGCTCTGGGCTAACTTTACTAAAAATTCATAAGCCTTATTAGGGGTTTGGCGTTTAAATTTTCCTTTATGCATGACTTGATTAGGGTTTTCTGCATTGCTGACAAGCTCTTGTAAAAGGGGTGTACCAATTGCCTTTAGTCAAGCCCGTGGTGTGGGAACTTAACTTGTATGTCCCAAAATCTCTCAAGCTTAGGCAAATTCCTCATTAGACCTTCCCTTAAAACTTTGAATGGCTTCCTAGTTCTTTTGGTTTTGGCCACATGGTAATATTTGACCATAAACATGTTTGAGTTCCTACAGCCCCCTATTGTTTGATCAAATATTGACCGGGGACGAGCCCCGACTTCCATAGGTCCTTGGTTTGACCTCCCGTAGTGGTCCTTGCTTTTAATAAAGCGGAGCGGGGCCAATTTATCGTACTTGCTCAGTGTAGTGTGCCCCCTTTCGTCGAGTGCCCCGCCCGGTTCACTGGGCTGTTGGCCTACCAAGCACTTGCTCGTTGCTCTCGATACCATGAAAACTCTCCAAGTAAGAGATGATACAATTTATTTATAAGATCTTTAGCACAAATTGAACTAACTTGTTTCCAAACTTGATCAAAGATGATATAATCTATCTACTGTTCTTCTTTCCGCCCTTCCTATCATACACTTCCAAGAATTTCTTTAACGAAAAGAGAAAAAAAAATTTAGAAGCTTTATGCCCTTTCATGGCAATAATCAAAATATATTTAGAAGAAAAAACTACATTAATCCCAAGTACTTGGCGATAATCAAATATGTATTTAGAAGAAAAAATTACAATGTTCCCAATTTGAAACCTTAACCATACCTTTAGAACTTTAATAGAAATGATGCCAACCATACTAACTTAAATTTTAGAGCAAATTATACCTGCTATTTAGATCTTTTATAGGTCTAAGACTGAAATTCGAAGAGTGATCCTATTTGATTATTCACAGATGAATTTATTTCCTTCAAGCTTGACCTTGCAATTCCCTACCAAAGAAAAGATACACGAATGAGATGAGTACATAGTAAAGAAAAGGGAAAAAAACAATGGAATTTTTTTTTACAATGTTGGATGTTTTCGAGGGATAAAACCCTATTTTAGCTATTTGTTAATTTTCAAATCAATAGACAAACTAAAAAAATCCAACTCATAGGAAATCTATTGATCACCTATAAAATGCACAATTTTGTAGTAAGAATAAACCAAAGTAGAATATTTCAAATAAAGAAAACCATAGTTCAATCAAGGGAAAAATTAAAATTAAAAAGATCAATTGTTTGCCAAATAATTGTAAGAGATACATAAACTCTTTGAAATTTCATAAATAAAAAACCAAAAGAACCCTTAAAATTTTGACAGAAACTACTTTTATAGAAACAAAAACCCATTTGAATAACCCTAAACCCATCATCTTCAACCCTCCTTAAATCCCTTTGGGGAAGAAATCCAAAAACATTATTTGCATAATAATCAAGCTTGAAGATAATCTTTTTAAGGAAGGTTGACGTTAGTATAACCCAGAATTAAGCTTAACCAAAGATAGGCATTTTAAGGAAGAAACCTAGAATTAAGCTTGACCAATACCAAGTTAATGTAAGAGGTAACCTGAATTTAAAACTCTGACAATCTGTAGAAAAATGTCAAAATCATGATCTAAGCAAGTGTGAAAACAAATCCATATTCTACTACAGCAGAGGTTGGGTACTAAATGTAGAGAGATAGACTCACCAGAAGTTCTAAAATTGTGTTCAATTGCAGTCGAGGTTGAAGACGATGTGTGTGAATGCGTGTGTGTGTGTGTGTGACTCGCTAGAGGTTAAAGATGAAGGAAGAGAGAGGGGGTGAAGAGAGGAAGAGAGAAAGTGAGCATTGGCGAGAGAATGAAATTAGAGGGTGAGTGTGGGTGGGAGAGTGAAATGGATATGTCTCCCATGTGTCACACACAACTATTTCAATTTAGTTGTTATTCATTATATAGGTAATATAAATGTTTTATTATATAAGTTATATAAATTATATAATTTAAATGTTTGATTTATATAAGTTATTTTATTACTTTAACTATTAAACTTTAACAAGAATAATACAACATATTTTTGGAGTCTTTTGAAAACTTGGCTTTGATACCAATTTACAAGATTAGGTTTAAATTGTTTGAAGACAGATTTTGAAATGTTTGAATATGGAATTTATTTGGCTTTTTTACAGAGAACAAGATGATCGAAGATGGTCGGAGGTTGGTCGGAGAAGATGGTTGGAAGTTGGTGGTTAGAAATTTTAGAGAAGATATTTTATTTTCGAATGCCCTCTTAGCTGAGTAAAGCATTCTATTTATAGAGAATTTAGAAGGGTGTAGAAGGGACATGTGTTGGGTGGATCTTAGAGGAAGATTCAAGAAGGGATACGTGTTCGGTTAGGATTATCCCAACACCTTTGAACATATGGGGTCACGTGAAGAGTACATGTGGCATCATATTATTTGACCAACAGTGTACACATGGTTGCTACAGCAATATTTGCATGATTGGGTTTGATGGCTTTCGACGGCTTTTGACGGCTTCGACGGCTTTTGACGATTTTGACTACTTTTGACGACTTCAAAACACTATTCAAAAAGTCACTATTCATTGAATAGTGTTGTACTGCGTAATCGCAATTTTCTTACAGATTTTTACAAAATTTTTACAGACTAATAATACATATTTTTTAGACTAAACAAACTTTTATACAGACCTTTATTCTTATATCTTTTTACAGACCTTTATTCTTATACTTATTTTTAGAACAGAAAGTGTTCTTCTTCATTATCAGAAACATTTTGAGGAGTATTTGAAGAAGATGATTTTGCAGCGATGGATCATTGGGCTAACACAACATCTTTAAGGCTTTTGAGTTCTTTTGATATCTTTTGCATTTGTTCTATGGCTAATACGAAATCTTGTACAGAGACTTTTGTGGGAGAGGTTATTGGCGTGGCTATTGTTGAGACAACTGCTTGAGCATAAGATCTTGAAAAGGATCTTGCAGTAATTTTGGGTAGCTTTGGAAAATTATCAAGAGACAAATTATTTTGTGTTTGTCTAGATGCTTCAGGGGTTACTTTACTTTGATCATATTTATCCCACCATTTAACATAGGTATTTTTGAAAAATGTGGGAAAACTGTCTAGTAATTTTTTTGAGTGATTCCACTTAAGAATCTAAGGAAAGCTTGCATGAGCAAATAATAACATATTTTGATAACTGAGATATTCAATATTGAATTTGTTATTGTCGACAAATTTCTCAAAAAGAGAAACTTGTTCAAAAGGGAGAATTTTAGGGATATCATCATAATTTTGTCGCCAATGATTGAAAAAGCAATAAGGAATTTGATTATTAAACTTTTGACAGAATTAAATGAATCATGAGTGGGATCCTTTTGTAGTTTGGATAAGGAGGACATATTCCCAAGTATTTTGATAGTCCCAATAGGTATAGGGAATTTGTTGATTAGTTGGAGAAATGACGTATTTTGTGATCCGAAAAGATGAATCCCATTCCTGATAGGGTATAATTCGTTGAATTTTGAGTTTCGAATAGACTATTTCTCCAGATTTATCAAGGCTATGAGAAATAATTGCAATTTGCGATTAGGACACAATTACTTCATAATATTTTGATGATAGATTAGGTTGTTTGGGATTGAAAAGATTATTTTCAGGAAATAGTTGTTTTTGAATTTGAGAAATTGTTAAAGATTCAAAGTGCTTTTGTGATAATGAAGATAGGGCTTGGCTTATTTTATGAAGGTATTCAGATTTTTGAGAGATTGGAAAACTAAGAAGGAAAAAATTTGGATTTCAACAGGAATTTTTTTCTTTCCTTTTAACTTTTGCTGACTTTTGGAAGAGCTCATTGTGATTTTTGAAGAAATTCTCTGATAAAAAAATCAGGGAGACTATTTTGAGAACTAGAAATAAATTTAATATCAAATTCAAAAATTGAAAGTAAAGCATGCCATCTAGCAAAAATTTGTTTTGATGCAAGGTTTTTTATATCTTGTTCTAAAATATTTTTTGCAGATTTGCAATCAATTTTTAATAAAAACTTTTAGTTTAAAATATCACTTTGGAATTTTAAAATTGTTAAAACAATTGCTAAAATTTCTCTTCTTATTCTTAAGTAATTTTATTGACAGGGATTGTAGATTCCTGTTGTATATCTTACTATTTATTTTTCGTTTGTTGAATTTTGTAATAATATTCCTCCTTATCCTATTTTTGAAACGTCTGTTTGAATTACTTTTGGAAGTTCTGGATTTAGAATATCCAAGTAAGGTAGGACTTTGACAGTTTGTTTAATTTTTTGAACGGCTTGAGTATGATTTTGAATCCATGTCTTTTTTGCTTCATGTTTTTTTTATTTTTTGAGGACATCAAAAAGAATTTTTCATTTTTTCTATAAGATTTTTTATAAAATTGATAACATAATTAAGGCTTCTTAAAAATCTTTGTAATTATTTTTTATCCGTAATTTTGTCAAGAAATTTGTCCGCAAATTGTATGGCACGATTTACTGGTGTATAGGTTTTATTTTCTAAAGAAAATCTTAAAAATTAGATTTTTTTTTAAAAATAATTTGATTTTTCTTTGAGACAAAACTAGCCCATTTTGTAATATTACATTTTTAAATATATATAAATATTTCCAATGAGAATCTATGTTTGGTGAGAATATTAGCATGTCATCTATATAAAATAATATGAATTTTGAATAATTTATTGTTCATCATATTTTGAAATTCACTTGGAGTATTTTTTTAATCCAAAAGGCATTACGTTCCATTCGTAATGTCTAAATGGGACTGTGAATGTAATTTTATATTTGTCAGCTTCTTGAATTTGAATGTGTTAGAATCCTGATTTTAAGTCAAATTTTTAAAAAATATTTGTATTTGTAAGTCGATCAATAAGGTTTTGTTTGTTTGGAACAGGATCTCTTATTGATTGTCAGACTTTATTACGAGGTTTATAATTTATTACAAGTTTAGGAGTTCCTCTCTTTAATTTTGCTGCATTTTCGACATGGAAAACGACATAACTTCATGGTGATTTTGATTTTCTTATTAATTTTTTATTAAGAAGTTCTTGAATTTCTTATTGGTATAATTCTAAATATCTAGAATTCATTTGAATAGGTCTTATTTTCGTAGGAATATCTTTTTCATTGAAGTTTGGAATGTAAAAAGGGCAACTTGATGAGATTTCTTATACCAGAAGGCATTAGGAACATCTGAACAATAATTTTTTATTAATGTTTCTTCAAAAATTTTTACTTTTGCTTGTAATCTTGAATTATTAATATTTTATTTTATCTTTTGAAAGTTTTTTTCTTGATTTACAAAATCAAATTGTTTTTCTTTTGATTGAATTAAGTTTATTAATGAGTCAACTTGTCCAAAAATGGGCGGTGATATGAAATTAAAAAGTACTTTAGTATCTCCTATTTTACAGAGGATTCCCTCTGATGTCATTATGAATGATTGTATTTGATTAAGAAATTTTTTTTCCAAAATTGCTTCTTGTTGTAGATTTGGTACAACAAGGAAGAGTACAGGAATACAAACCTTTTGTTTACAAACAAGAGCATCTGTTAATTTGTATTTCATGTACATATTTTTTTCATTTACTGTTGTTAAAAAGATTTGGGTTGATTCACAATATGATAAAGGAATTAATCCTTCTTGTATACAATTTAAATTTACACCTGAATCTATTAAGGCTATAAATTTTTTAGAGAATTTTTTATCTTTTATAGTTGTTGTAGTTATAATTTTTGATACTTATAGTGAGTAATTGTATTAAGAAATTGATTTATTTGTTCTTCTATACTTGAAATTTTTTTTTATTCTTATTGAAAATTTGAAGTCATTTGTAATTCAGATACCTATTTTTTTAAGACTTTAATTTCTTCTTTTAATTGATTAATTTTCTTGTTGTAAACTTGAAAGGGTTATTGAGGAGGTTGATTATTTTGAAAATTTTTTATTTACTCTTGAATAAACATCCTTTAAAGAGTATAGTTGAAAAGCCTTGAGTTTTTTTTTTTCATTAACAGTCTTATTATTTTGATATTCACTTTTTATATTTTCCATTATCTGAATAAGGTGTTGATTACGTTGATCTTTATCTGGTATTTCATCAAGGATTTTTAACATTAATTTTTCATTTTCTGATAATACATTTAATTGAAGCATATTTATGGAAGATGATGTGGAAGATACTGAGTCTAAATGCCATGGGCATTCACAATCATCTTTTAAGGAGGAAATATGGGCTTCATCAGAAGAGGATATTTGTAATTTATTTACCTTTTAAAAAAAAAATTAGATGACATTTGTTTGCTTTATGTCCAGGTTTTCCACATTTATAACAAATTATTGGTTTGAATTCTTCTGTTTTTTTTTTACTTTAGTATTTAAATCTCTTTTTCTTTTTCAAAAATTTTCTTTTGAATTTTGAAGGATCTTTTGTTGAAGTTCTTTTAAACTTATAAAGTTTTTTAGGCCTTCTATTTGGTTTTTGTGAAGATGCTCTAGACATTTCTTTTCCAAATTGATAACAGAAATCTCCTAATTCTTTTCGAGATTTTTATTTTTTTAATTATTTTTTGAATTTTAATTTTGAGTGGAGTTTTAATCTTGTCATATTGACTCTTTGTATAAGCATCCCAAAATAATATTGATAATAGTTTATGCTATCTGCATCTTCTTTAAGACTATATCTTACTTTGTCTACAAATAATTTTGGTAGACCGGATATAAACTTTTCTTTTCAGAATACATCATTACATCCGGTATTTAAAAAATATAATTTGGACAAGTATACAGCTTTATACTATCTAAAATCAGTTAATGTTTGACATTTTAAATTAATTAATATTTCTCTATCTTTTTATCTTAATTCATCCAATCTTCCATTAAAATGCAAGAAAATTGTTGAGATTAAGATTATAAAACTATCTGGTGTTCTTTTCCATCTTTATTTAATTCGGATTCTCCTTTGTCATTTAGTTTAATATATTTTAAAATCTCATTTTTTTTTCGTTTAACATATTATTCCACCAACCGTATAGTTGACCGGTAAAACCACCGACAATAGCTTTAGTCATATGTTCTACTGATAAATTATATCGGGTGCAAGCATTACCAAATACTATCATTTGAGATAAAGTATTCATAATTTAATAGTCTATTTGTCCATCAATATTTCATTCATATAGTTCGTTTCCGTTGTAATGTTTGGTTGGATTTTTTTTTTCTTCAAATTGAATAGCAACAGGTGTAGGTCTTATGTAATAACTTCTTATTTTATAATATTTTGATCTAGAATAATTTGTTCTTGGGTGTCTAGATCTTTTGATTTTATTTATTTGAAGATTTTATTGATTTAAGAATTGGGATTCTATGTTTTCTATTGAACCATTTGAAGATACATCAGAAAATTCTTCTTCTCCTTTTTCTTTTTTGTCTCTTTCTTCTATATATTTCATATATGGGTTTTCTATTAAAATATTTTTTTTAAATTTGTAGTCTTTTTGTTATTTCTTCTAGAAAAGAAGATGTTTCTACAGGAGGTAATCCATGTTGCAAATTAAAAGAATTTTTTTACCCTTGTAATCGTTGATGATGATCCTTTTGACATTGGTCATTTTTCATATATTTTTGACTTATCAGATATTGATTTGATCTGTTGACCTAGCTGGTGGAGATAAGTATTTGTATAATTATTTTGTTCTATTACATGAGAAAAATCTTTTTATATACATGAAATTTCTTTTTGGAATTGTATTTTTAATTTAAGAGGTATTGCAATAGATCCCATAGTTTTTATGATTTTAAAAGGGAGAAATATTGATTCAACTTTTTCATTTTTGGTAGTTTTTCAGATTTGTATTTTTTATTTTATCATGTTTACTGAAAGTTTTTCATTTGAATTTGTCTGTGTTTCTAGCCATATAAATAAAGAAATATGAGTTTGTTTTTTATTTATTTCTTCAAACCATTTTTCTTTAACTATTTTTGGTTCTGTGATGGAGAAATTTTTAAAAAATCATTTACTTAAAGGATTTTTTAAGATTTCTTCTTTTAATAGTTCTTTGTCTATAGTAAGCCTAAGAAGAAGCTTTCTCTTTCAACCGAGTATTGGATTTGCAGTTGCCCCAATAGTTTCTTAGTCTCAACTTCATCTTCCTTGGCCTGAACTGCCCTAACCATCTCAATACTAGCCCTAAAGGAGCCTAAACACTAGCTATTGTACCTTCTCTTGGAGATCTGTTAGCTCTACGTCTCTCATTTGTACTCTTTCCTTGTAACTGGTCAATTCCAGTTGAAGAACACCTTGGAGATCTGCCAGCTTCTTACTAGTGGCCTCCAAGTCTAAGTTAGCTTTGAAAAATTGGGCCAAATTAACCTCCATCTCCTTTCTAACCTCTTGGGAAAATTAGCTAGAAGAGGCCAACTCAACCTGGAGTAGAGTGATTTTTTCTTTTTGCTCCCTAGTAAGAACAATCGCCTGGTCCTAAGCCTCATGCCATTTCAAGAAGGCCAAAGTTCCATAGGTGTTGGCCTGCAAGAAGAATAAAGCAATTAAGAAATAAAGATTAAAGGGAAGAATGAGAAGAACGGAAAATTACCTAATAAAGACCATTGACAAACCGACCGAAGCCTAGGTCAGCATTGGCCCGGTCTGTAACATCCCAATCTTTGGGAAAAAATAGAGTGGGAGATCATAAAGGTAGCAATAACAAGATTCATCACCCCGCAGCTCATGTTGTAGACATGATCATTGTTCTCGTTTCCATCTTGGAGGAAAACCCCATGACTTCTCCAAGAGAATACAGCTTCCTCTAGAGGAGTCTTAAAGTGACTAGAACCCTCTTGATCAGACTCCTCTGGAGGGGAAGAACTCCTCAAAGTTTTCTTAATCAGCCTGCTCCTCTTGCGCGACTAAAGTTCAGAGATAGGGTTGTGCTCCCTAATGGTGTCCAAGCTTTGCACTGCCTAAGCTTGAATCTCTTTAGGAAGCTCAGTAGGAGCAACAACTGTAACAACAATAGCAGTAGTAGCAACAACAATAGAAGCAGAGGTAGAAGTTGGGTCATCTCGTTCCTTATACACTAGTGTCAGTTGACCTACTTCTCTAGTGAGGGTGGAGGCACGAAGGACAAGATTCTTCTTCTTCTTACCCTAGTCAGAGGGAGGAATAACCCTAACGACAAAGGACAGGGAGAAAAGAAGTCCGAGAGGTCAATGTTCATGGCATCAGAGAACCCTAAGAGGGTTGGAGGAGAAAGAATACCAGAAATAGAGGCAAAGAAAATCTGATTAGAGGAAGCCTATTGTGTAGGTGGCCGAGGCAAAACAGAAGGGGAAGGATAGATCAAATCTCCCTCCACCACCCCCAAAGTAGCTCTAGTTTGGAGACCCACTACTACTAGCCTCCTATCTTTGGATGCTCTACGCTACTCTTTCCTAGCCTCAACCGCGGAAAGGGTAGAATAAACTATAGAGAGAAAGGAAATAAAAGTTAAAATCAAATTGAGTTATAGACAGAATCAAAGAATAAGACACAGCCAGGTATCTAGAAACCAATCTTATCTTGGAAGGTCTGGGGATTCTAAACCCCTTACGAGGAGCATCAGGGGCTAACTCCCAGTTCCCGGAGACAATCAGGGGGTCGTTGTACCACTTTTCATCAACACTAGGGAGAGATGGAGCCAATGCACCTGCTGCACTCTTGGAAGACATACCTAAGGCGCTGGGAGATAACTTTCATATTATAGTTGGAGAGGAAGTCATTAGGGGTTGTGCCCATCTTCTCTACTATATCTACCAAATGTTAGAAGTTGTAAAAATTTGGCATAAGGCCTGGTTTATCTTATTCAACACCTCCCTGAGAAAGGAAGAGAGGGAAATTAAGGCCAGCCTTAATTTGGCTGGCATTGGCCATAATCTAGCCCTGACAGCATTCACCAAGGTTCTTGGGGTCTTTGCAAACCCGAATAGACATAAAGGCAAGGATATAAAGTCCCCTCCAAAGTTGGGACATGTTAGCAGTCATTGATAAATCAAGTTTGTAGAAAAAAGAAGGAAAAAGAAGAAGATTACCTTGGTCTGATAGAAGTTAAAAAGGCGACAAAGCAAAAAGAATAAGAGAAAGAGTTTTTTATAAAATGTAGAGAGATGAGATCATAGAGAGCAATAACACAGTAAGAGGGAAAATGAGCACTAACTTTTTTATTTATAAGAGAACATAAAGGAGTACACACGCCTGGGAGGATATCCTAATTCAATCTAAACATCGTAGTTTAGGGGGTAGTGCTGATGATAGTGGGGCACGTGGATAAACACAGATGAAAAACGATTTTTCTTAGCCATCAAAAATGATTTAAAACGACATTGCATTGAATACTTTGATTCATTAAGAGTAGAAGTAATTATAAAGAATCAAGGCACCCAATGAGGAAGATGTTACGTGCCTTGAGAAGACAGCAAGACTTCCCGTCTCCTCAAGAGGGGGTAATTGTAGAGGAAAATAACAGATCAATTATCTAGATTGTACATGTGTTTAGGCCGGTTGAGTGGTACCAAGCGCATATAAGCATATGGGCACTACCCAGTAGTAAGACAGGTCAAAGTAAAGAGCACCTAGTCTTGCTAGAAGGGCAACACAACACTTAATAAGACCTGATCTGTTAAGTAGGGCAGACCTGGTCAAAGAATACTCGTAATCCTGATAGGCGCACGTCAAGCCCAAAGATTTCTCCAATATAAAATATCCAATCCAAAAGATCCCCATTCCATTTTGGATCCAAGGAATCAAGGGATTCCCTGGGATCATCTCCCATGAGAAGGAAAAATCCTGATTCGCAGGAAGGATTCATAAATAACACAATTAGCACATAGGAAATGATCTTTTTGAGCAGATTGGAGGTCTAACCAATTTATTAGATTATTCCTCTACTTCTTTAATTTGAACGTCAAAGAGTTTTTAGTAGGTACCACGTCGGCATAAGGAGGGAGGTGATAGGATTGACTTCGAACCTCTGAGGCAGAGTCCATCGGCAATATTCATTGGATTCTGACCACACATTAATCAAAGGAATTTTAAAAGAAGACTTGCTAAAGAATAAAAAGAACTTTTGAGCATTAACAAAATAACTCATGTTGGAAGTCTTTATTACTTCAACATGGAAGTTCAAACTCTAAATGAGAATAAGGAATAAGTATGTACCTTACATATTGTTTTCCAATTCCACAACATGTACAAACATTGGTTGACTAAGCAACCGATTTTATAATTTAATTATAAGCAAAAGTTAGACCTATATAGGGGATATATTTGAAAACCCAAACTCAACTACATACTTTTCGTTTATCTAGGCTTACGTATTTTTAGCATAATGACTAAAAACACCTAATTTTGATCGTTGTAAAACTTATGTTTACGTTGTTATAATTAATTGATGATTGAGATTTGTACTTTGATCTTAAGATAGACAAATGAACTTTTGATTATGGAAGGAGTATGTGACTTGAAGCATTCTTTTAGTACCTCATGAACACTTGATATTGTTTATGTGACTTCAAACCTCTTGTAGATATCCCTAATAAGACCCACCATAAGTTTGACCTCATGTATGCCAAGCATGCCTTTGTGCACTGTTATGTCTGTGAAGGGAGTTTTCTGAAGCTAGTGAGAAGGATTACGATGAAGATGGTAACAAGGGAAATGAGTACTAAGAGGGGATGTTTTCTCATTTGCATTGTTTCCCTTGCTTTTTGGTATGGTGTCAATGTTACTTGCTTATGAACGAATGATAAAAGATGAGTACTGAGAAGAGATGTTTTCTCACTTCCGTTATTGCCCTTGCTTTCTGGTATGGTATCATTGTTACTTGTTTGTGAATGATTTTATCATTTATATGTTTATGTAAATCAACAAATTAACCTTTTTTCTTCTGAGAATGGACTATGGGGAAGTGGGAGAAGAACCATCATATTAGTGTTATAACAGAGAAGTTTGCAATTAAGGTTGTGTTAAGTGTTATGGTTGATGTTGCCATTGTTGTTGCATCCGACTATTTTGGTTTACTAGGTGAATATATTGGTTGCCTTCTAATCTTTCATGGACCTCTTCAAGCTCCTAATTTAAATTTCTTGCATAGTGTTAGATAGTATTCAACTAAAAACTACCTGCATATAAGGACTTAGTTACGTGGTTAGATTCTGGGGTGGACTTAGGTTATGTGGCTAGATTCTAGGGTTTAACTACAGCAAAATAAGGATATAGCGACGGTCGCCGACCGTCGCTATAAGGGAAAACTCTGTTGCAAAAACATATAATGACAACCACCATGGTCGTTGTGAAAACCTCCGACGCTTTATGTATTACCAACGGACAACTATTCAGAAAACGTCGTTATATGTGGGACTTATAGTGACAGCCGCTATTGGCCGTCGTTATAGGGTATTTTTATTAAAAAAAATACAGGCCTTAGCTACGGTCACGGGTAGCTATAAGAACTTTTGATAAAAAAAGAAAATTTAATTTTACACTTGCCTCCGTCACATGTTGCTGAATATTGGAGATACCCCTATATTTTGAAATAGATGACCTAGACCCAAACTAACAACATGAAAATATCCAAATGCCCCTCATCTTCAACTTTTATAAATCTAATTATTTTCTGAACCATCTAACGTCATATAATCGGGAATTCAAACAGAAATCTAAAAAGAGAGAATTATTAAACAACTACTTATTATCATCAGAAACAATTGAATGGAACTTACATCATTTTTTTACAATAATGTAACCTCAAATGATGATGGAAATCCGTTTTATGATTTAAAAAATAATGTAAACAAATCGTTCACGATGTTACCTTCATAGTTGTAGCAATGAATCAAAGCATCAACATTCCCTAAATGCATCCACGCCTTACCTACAACCTCATCGAAGATTGGCTCCTCAGCTTCCATATCCACTCCAACTACCATAACATGGATACGACACCATTGACTTTCCCTACTTATATAAACATTGATGGAAATACTCAATCAAAAAGTTTAATGCAAGAAGGAGAATCAGATAAGGATATCAAATTTGATCAGGAAGTAGATCAATGAAATAAGCAAAGAATAACAAGTAAATCAAGTAATTGAATGGCTCTATAGTGTGCACCAAGTAATTAAATGAAATATCAAAAAAAAATTCAGGATAAACTTCAAAATAACAGAAAGAGCAATAGCATCAGGGATTGGACAAGAATCAAACCTTAAGGATTTTCTCAAACTCCAATATCTCATTCCGTTCGCATGGCTATCAGATTGGTCATGGCCAAGATCTTTGGATCATTTTTGTATCTGCAAAATGGCAAAAACTGGTATTCCAAAGAAGCAAACTAACATTCAAATATAGTTATAATAATAAAAAAAAAAACTCATAAAGAACTTACGGTTTTACTTCCTGCCCCTCGAATGGGTTCACTTCAGATTAAAATGTAAGAGGAAACTACTTTCTAATTTCTGAAAACTAGTTTCATTTGCATTTACTTTGTACTTTGTAGTTTGTATCAAACATATAGTATTAGAATTTGATTATCAAATAGGCCAAAAAACTAACGACAGACACGTGGACATGGCTAATCGATGTTAGGTATCAATGATGCTGCTTTCTTCAATAGGGTCTTTTGTGGGTGAGGTGGTCCTGAACTTGTCACCTCATGATAGTGTATTTGTGGTGCATTATCAAACACTTATACTTATGGTACTTCCTGGTCCTGAGCAAGATGGTTTACAAATGAAAAAAAATAAAATACCATTAAAGGTAAAAAAGAATACAGATCTTCATCTGAGTGTACACTTGTCATCAGATGAACGATCCTGAGTTAGGTTACACGAGAAGGAAGTGGTCCCACATACGTAGTCGAAAAATGAACACAACATTCAAATGGATATCATACATTGATAGCAAGCTGAGGACCCCTCCCTAATGAAAGAAAAAATCCATTCCCCATACATAACATTCCTGCCCATCGAATGGGTTCACTTCAGATTCAAGACATTGATGAGTAGGTCAGCCACATGGATGGATGGAATGTTAGGGGAATCAGAGGCCATAGGCATTGATGAACCTCATGTTTGTTTTATGCAAAATGTTGCTATATCACATACAGAGATAAAATCACATGGAAATTAAGTAATCTAAGATAACACTCAAATGTAAGACATGAGCAAATTAGTTACTCAAAAGAGTAGTGAACAAACCTCGTGCAAGTATCAGCAGAACCAGACATGTCAATAGTTGTTAATGATACTGATGCATTCCGCTGCCTTCAAAATCTATCGCTAAAATAAATAAGAAGATACTGATGTCAGAATTGCTTTTCATAACTAATCGTGTTTTTCATAACTCCACTATTTGCCTCAATTTTCCATTAGTTTTTTTTTTTTATACTTCAGATGAGTATATTGAATAACTTCACTAATAAAAGAATAAAAACATAAACAAAATACGATTTCACTTGAGTAACAACACAGGCAATCCCTAAAAGAAGGCTTATACTACCCAAGGTGGTAATGTGCAAATGCCCCTTGTCTTCACACCTCAGAACAATCCCAAAGATGACCATACATAGACTAGGTGGAACAGTCAACATATCAATAGATAAATTCACACCTCAAGAGACAAAAGAATCATCATCATATGCAGCAGAAGATAGATTATTACTGATCATACAGTATCCACTGAAAACGAAGCATGTTTCAAATTACATATATCCCATTTGTAATGAAGCAAATCTCAAATCCAAATATATACATTTTCTATGAAACCCTTGGCCTTGACAGAGTAGCACTAGCACCAATATGAGAGACATTCCAATATTTATAATCACCAATGTTACTCATTATGGGATATCAACTGATCACAAATGAAATCAAAAGCTTGGAATATAATAAACAAAACCATAGTCTTAGACGCTAATCAAATACATTATGTACTTATAGACTAATGCCCCCATGTCTAGTCTGATGTTCTGGTCTCCTCTATTTTAATACTTTTGATACATATAGTATGTTTCTATACATGCAAAGATGCATACATCAACCTCCCATACCATAGGAAGGATGAGAGAGTGGAAAATAAGTATGCCCTTCTTCATAGTCTATGGATGCCATTAAGTTGATCTGCCAATGGGCATAGAAAAACTTAGCCATCCCACAGAAAAATCGAAAGGGTCAACAATGCGAAGAAAGAATAGGTAAGAAAGATACCTTGATGAGCTCAGACTTTGAGCTGGGGCGCATATATATTGCTAGGACACTCATGTGGAAATCCTGGGTTCCAAAATGAAAGTAAATTTTGTTGAGATTTTAACTGACCATGTAAGGATCACCTAAAGTACTCAAAATAGCTAGCAAACTATCTTCATTATGATGAGGGAAGACATGTTGTCTACGAGATAAAAACTTCTCCATATGTAAAACAAGATAAACCACCACATGAAGGGATTAAAAATATCATATAATTTCAAGGAACCATTGTCGGTTCCTGCAATGAGCTGAAATGTAAAACAAAAAGTGTAGAAATTTTAAGATTAGGAAGGGATTAAAAAAAATATAGAAAGCAAATGTCTTGAACATGCACCAATTGGTTAAATCTACGATCACAAAAATATAGAAGGTAAGTATAGTCCATGAGAAAAATACCAAGTCATTTATGGGAAGGAAAGGTCATGCCCAACCATGATATTCTGCTTAAAGTTGAAAATAACATTGATGAACGAGAATACTTGATTGAATATTGAGTGTGCAGCTGCAATTCCAAACTCATGCACCCATTGCCAAGTGAAAATTAGTAGAAACAAATCTTTATATTGAAGATTATACAAGAGTGAAAGGAAAGCCCAAACAAATATGGATTGAGATAATGAAAATGGAGAGGAACTTGCTTTCAGCAATAAATCATGGCTTAGGGCAGGGAATTGGATGGAGAGATAAATTCATTCAGCCAACCCCAAATCTTGGGATAAGGCTTTATGTTGATGAATCTTTAAATTTGAGTGTATGCAAAACAGTTACATAACAGAAAAAACATAAAATAATGAAGCCTCCATAAACTTGGCATTTGAAAGTAGCTTAGGCTCCCAGTAATTAAAATTCCTATTAATGGAAGATACCAACCTGGCCTTGACGGAACATGACTTTCACATTAGCCTCTCCATCCCGCATAGCGAAGTCCACATCCAACAATGCCCCTTTCAAATCTCCTAATTTCAGCTTGCCAGCCTAAAGTGTACACATCATACATCATTAGTTAATTGAAAATACAACTAAGAGAGTGATATTAGAATCCAATGCTCAAGTAGTAGATAAGCTAAGATAGGAAAAGATACACAATTCAAAACATGACCATGTCTTCTAAAGTTGATATTACCTGGACACTTCAAATGGGAGCCATATCCATGTCCAGCATTTTTAACTTAATCCTGCTTTTCTTAAAGGAGTGTTTGATTGCACGGCCAACTCTAAGGAAAATAGTACACCATGGAAAATTCAAATTTAACGTTGTTTGAGTGCAAAAGGTTATAAAACAATGCAGGTCTGATTTCACTTTATTGATGAAGAATGGCAAAATAAACATTTTAGTGCAGATAATTTGCTAAAGAAAATAAGAGATGTGTAAGAAAAATAATCATAAATTGGCTATTTACCTCACAAATGCTTGTTGTAAGCCCGAATATGCAATAAGAGGGATTATTAACAGCATTCGTTTATCGAGCAAAAGAGAAATAGCCAACTCCAAAAGCGATACCGCAGAAGAATAGAAACTGGCAGAAGGTTTGGGTGATCCCTCCTCTCCTTTACCATCCCTTCTATTTAAAAAACACATTAGAATGGTCCCCAAGGACATGCTAACAAGGAAGATCACAAATAATAAGATTGTGCCACTCGTACTCCCTGCCTGCAGTGATGTCCAAGTATGTCAAATCATCAGTAGGAATTAGGCCATTGAGGCAATAGAAAGTGGACAATTTCATGTATTAAACAAAAACATAAAGTTATAGTTCACATTATTACAAAATTTTCTCTTGAATAATCAAATAAAAGATGTTTTAAACTAGTCCTGTTTGGGGTGCATAAGCGCTAATGATGTAAACCATCTCCTCTTGTAAGACCACTAGGAGTTCATCCGTGCCTACGGCATGGGCATCCTCTTTGGGGTTAAGGGGATAAAAATTTTCACAAGATTACCATCTACAAATGTACTATTCCAGTTAGCATATTTATAAAAGCTTGTAGTCATCCTGTACCTAGTAATTATTCTATGCTATGTAACTATCCAAGCACGCGCGCGTGCACACACACACACACACACATATTCTATGTCATGTACAAATTCTATGTTAACTTTGTTTTCTTAATGACCAAACCACAATACCAGGGGCAGATTTACAGTGGGGCCAATGGGGGCACTTGACCCCACAATAATGAGCTATCGCAACAGATAACAACGGTAGATATAGAAATATGTAACTATTACCCCAACAATTTTTTTGTTCACTCTTAGTTGCCCCCATGTGAGTAAAATATTGGCTCCACCCCTGTCAATACTATCCCTTAATGCTCCGAGTCCTTAAATTACAGTTGGCTAATGAATCCTATTTTTGAACTCAGCTTCCTTAACTGCACTAGCCATGCCTAATGCGGGAACCCTTAGCTATCTCTTAAGATTCTAATGCCTAAAGGCTTGCAAAGAAGAAGCATAACACATTGCCAACATTGGAAGTATTTTTCACCCAAAAATATGGCACAACCTACATGATTGGAAGACTACTGAAACAACCTGTAAATGAAGAAATAAACAATGATGAAGAATATTAAACAACAAAAGGTCTTTATATAAGAACAAATGATGAAGCTAAGAACATTTTCATCATTCCAAGGACGCCCTGACAATTCATTCAAGTCATAAAACAGAATGAATAGTGTTCGGATAGTATTTCTATGGTCGAACATGCTGCCTCTAGTCATGGCTTGAAAATCCAAATAAAACAGAAAAATCAAAGCAGATATATCACTTGATGTGAGAAACAAACATTCCAATATAAATCAACAAAATTCAGCATGATTCAGCAGTGCTATTGAGTTTTTTTTTTGCTGAAACATATATATATATATATATAGAGTAGCGTTCAATGGCCAACAGTTTGGCAAACATTTTGGCAAACACATTTTTCAAAACATGGGTTAGAGGTCTTGGAATGGGCTGATTTTTGGTGAGGATGATCTCTATGGTGAGGAGATCATCATCACCAAAAATCAGCCCATTCCAAAACTTCTAACCTCATCAAAAATGGTTTACAAAAAATGGACGGTTCACGATTTTTCAACTTGTAAAATGGGGCTAGAAGTTTTGGAATGAGCTGATTTTTGGTGAGGATGATCTCCTCACCGTAGAGATCATCCTCACCAAAAATCAGCCCATTCCAAGACCTCTAACCCATGTTTTGAAAAAGTGTTTGCCAAAATGTTTGCCAAACTGTTGGCCACGGATAGGGACCCATATATATATATATATGAGTTTTTATCCCATTTTACTTTCAAAAATTCAGTCGATTTCTGCAATGTTAATCGAAACCTCATAAAGTTGAAATCTCTTCTCATGAAATGACATTGCTTAATATGTTTTTAAGAATGAATAATCACTTAACAGAAGGAAAAAAAATGTTAAATTTGATTTACTCACTAGACTTCAGAATGGAAAAAAAAATATGTTTCTTTCTTTTCTTTCACTGGAAAGATCAACAATAGAGGAAGGTTTTTTCAGGGTTAAATCCTAATGGAAGCATTAGAGCTCGATTAGGGTAAAATATGCTATATGGAATCTTAATTGACTATAAATTTACAGTGATTTACTATTGTAAGCTAATCTCCAATCCATAACATATCTAGGACTCAAGCTTAATTATCCACCAAAAATAAATTGAGAAACAGAAATGAGCGGCTTGAATTGGAAAAAATTACAGATTCTAGGGTTTCAAATCAAACAAAAATCACAAATTAGATTACTTGAATTAATAAAAAACTAAAGAACTAGGGTTTACCATAATGAGATTGAAGAAAACTAATGTTTCTTCTTAAGGACTTACAAATTAGAAATTCTTTTATAGATCTTCTATCATTATCTTCCCTTTGACTTCAATCGTTCTCGAAATCAACCAAACAGAATAAGATCCCTCTACCGCCCCTTTTCTTCTTCTTCTGGTGAAATAAAGATCAAAACTCAGCTTTAAAATCTAATATGAGAGACGAGTAGGGTTTTGTGAGAATAGGAGAAGCACAACTTTGAAATCGACTATGGTGAATAATCGAGGATGGGGATGTTGCTTTAAAATCGAAGAATTGGAGAAATCGATGGTTAGAAATTGATTTACAGTCGAATATTTAGGGAAATCGGAGATGAGAGATCAATTTACAATCGAAGATTAAGAGAAATAGAAGACGAGAGATCGATTTCCAATTGAAGATTTAAACAAATCGAAGGGGAGAGATCGATTTACAATAATAAAAAAATTAGAGAAATCGAAGGTCTCTTTTCGATTGTTCTATCTTCGTTCGACCATGAGACCAAGTTTTGATTCCGAAACTTGCTTAAAAAGTAGAGTAGATGATTTAACAGAGTAAGAAACCACGATCAAAGAGTAAGGGCCGGGAGAGAGTGAGAGGAAGAGGCCTTCTTCCTTACTTCCATATATCGATGGTCACATTTTCCTGTTGCTACAGATGGATATAACGAGGTTTTAAATGTGACCGTCGTTGCTATAGAAGTAATTTCCTGTAGTGAATGCTTAATAAGGCCAACACACGGCCTCCAAGGCACTATTTGGTTGGGAAGGAAATAAAATCGAAATTGTGGGTTTGTTACAAGGGGAGAGGTGAGATTAGGTGGCAGTGGTGGAGAAGAGATGAGAATGGTAGCTAGAGTAAAGAAAGACGAAAGAACCTTTGGACAAAGTTTCAGCTATATATTGAGGTCCCGAATCCTTCTTTTATCAATGGGACTATTCTACATCAAATAAAGGGTTCTCTTCTCTCTCTTTGATTGCTTTTGGGTAACAGATGCCAGCCTAGGTATCGGTGTTAGGTGGGCAAGGTAATTGTCAAAGGCGGACCACGCCTCTGTCAGTCTCAGCTCAACCTCAGATAATAAACCTTCCTTAGGATTTACTAAAATGGGTGTCAATAAGACTGACACACTTGCTCAGTGACAACAGGTTTCCCTAGGGATTGATTAAAGAAAGATGCCAAAGAGACTGATATTTTCCCCGTGACAACAACATCTTGGGTACTGTCATCCTCCAATCCTAACAACCCCAAACGATAACCTCAGATGCCTCCACTCTTTTCCATGCCTATGAATTTATTTCAAGCACCAATGACGCGTGGGTTACACCATATACTTCTCGGCGTGTGGAATGTTGCACATGGCATTTCATATCGATGACATCGACATTAAAAGTACTACTGTCACGATGACTAGCAGTATGCAGCCTTGTTGGTGTCCGTACGTCCAAACTAGAGTTATCAAAATATGTAATAAAAAACTCCAATCAACATTAGCCTCATGCATGATGGGAGAACATAGCCCTTTCATCATGCATGTCTTACATGTTTCTAAAGGTGGTCCTTGATGATGTTACGGTACCTCTTGGAGTAGTTCATTTGGAGCCCTCTGGAACTTGATTCATCAAAACTAGGACTGGGACTCTACTAGCTCCAAGCCATTTAAAGGAGGTCAAATTAGGGGCTCCATTAGAGTCAAGACAATTATAGAGTTGGCCCCTACTAATTAGAACTAAAGGGCTTCATTGGCATCATGCCAAATAAGAATTTTCCCCCTAAGAGTTTGAAGACGGGGGATGGGGGCTCCATTGGTGTTAATTAAGGAGTTGGCCCCAAAGAATTTAGACTTATGAGGACATGTGCGCAGTCTTCATCAGACGGAGCACAAACGAGATTTAATATGAGAGAATCCAAATAAATGCGTGGCCTTCGAGCTCACCATGCATGCTTTGACCCCTTTTCATAATTATTATGACATTATAAAAGGGGAAGGGATGTTCTTTTCAATGCTTCACTTTTCCTTTCAATCTTCTCTTTTTTTTCCCTTCTACTTCTTGAGCTTTTGCTGCCATGGCTTCCCCTCACAACATTCCCTATTTGGACAAAGACTTCATGGATGCTTGTGATGCATTCAACACTCTTGAGCCTCCAAAAGATCAATTATTTGAACTCACATTCCATATCACACAATCCAATCAAGCTAGACTTGCTACTATATTAGTACAGAGAATATAATAAGATTTTATAAAATATATTTAGACTTTCGCCAAAGTATTGTTCATGTTTTAAGCATGAAAACCTATCAGTCATAATTATAGTACACCACAAGAATAACAGGGAAAACTTATTTCTAAAATATCATTAAATAAGAATAATTGATTAAAAAGTAATTTTACGCTATCCGGGGATCATACGGGTCCCATGGAATTTCCGACAAAAAATATCATTTTTAATCCCCACATATCACCTATAGTGGCAGTTGTTGTTTTCTGCAGTGGCATCGTAGATTACGCATGCAGTGGGTGGGGGGTGACACCGTGACTCTTGGTTTTTTATTTGCTTTTCTCCAACTTTCCTCCCTCTCATTTGCTCTTCCTCTATGAATCCAGCATCCCGAGGTATTCGTGTAAACCCAATTTTTATCTCCACAGGCAGTACAGCCTCTTGTCTGTAAACCGGCAAGAAAGGCATAATGCCAATATAATTCTTGGGGGATGTCTGGTACGCCCACAGTGCCAGCAATAGTTTCTCATGGTATAAACTTTGATGATCATGGATAAGGACTTAGGCTATGTGGTTAGATTCGGGGGTTTGACTAGGATCCAATGCTTAATATGGGCCAACGCGTGGCCTTCAGGACACTGTTTGGTTGGGAAGAAGACAAGATAGAAGCTGTGGTCTTGAATCCTTCTTCCATCAATGAAACTACCATACTTCAAATTGAATCTAAATATCTTTAGCTTATTATTGGGAAGGATAATGATGAAGTAACATTGTGGGGGACATCATGGGGGACATTTTTGACGTGGAAGTGTTTAGGAATCATAGATGCTTTCCATCAAGATGTCACTCGTATCTCGATGAAAACCATCTATGATTCCTACACACTTCCACGTCATAAATGTCTCCCATGATGTCCCCCACAATGTTACTCCAACATGATTCTATCAGGAAATGTATATTAAAGAACGTCATTAATGCTATTTTTTGTTTTAGTGGTTTTACTTAAGAAAGTGCAAAAGATGTTTTAAGGCTCGCATATGAATGTGGGACATTTGTCATTTTGATTTTTGTTGGACTATTTAGAAAGAGATGAACAGAAGAATTTTATAAGAAAAGATGAAGTTTGAGAAGTTGTTATGAATGTTATGGCAACACCCTTCTATTGGTTGGGCCTATTTGAAGAAATTTAGGAGTCTAAGCTCTTATCAATTTTGGCTCTAGATGACGGGATCTTGCCTATGACTTCAATTTGTTTTGTTTACATGCTTTCTTGTTGGGTGGTGAAGTTCTTTATAATATTCGTACATTTATCTTTTGCTTAGTGATTTTCCCCTTTTCTATTTATATTCAATGTAATACACCAATTAGTGTTTTTTAATTAAATTTGGCACCTTCAAATCAAATGTAGCAGTTATTATTAGAACAATAAGGACATTAATAAATAAAATGAATTAGGAAGAATTGAATGTCTGAATAATAACATCTAAAAGTAAAATGACTTTTACTCCTAACAACTAAGAGAAATACACTCAACTTATTAGAAGTATCGATTACACCAATAATTTCTTCATGTTTCTTTTGGCCTATTCACAAAGATATGTATCCCAAACGACAATTCAACCACTCTCGGGAAGCTTGAGATCGATGATGAGTTGATAGATATGTGGATCTTCTTCTTGTTCAACATGTAACATGTAAAACTTATACTCCGTGTTCTCTGCTCCATTACAACAGAACTAGAGGGTCAAATTTGAACACAAAATCATAATCATAAGAGAGTTGATATATGAAAAGATTTTTTATTCTTTTTTTGGAACAAAGAGAACCTTATCAAATTTTTGGGAACTATAAGAGTTTGAAATCAGAATTGATCCAGTATTTGAAATAAGTAAAAAAATTTATCAATAAGAAAATAGAGTACAAATTGAATTTAGTAAATGAAACCACACAATTTTCATAAAAGAAAAAAAACCAAAGAGAAAAATTTATTAAACCCAATTCATGTATAGTAAAAATAAAAATCATTTGAATCTAGTAATATTTTGTCTTGTGAACCTAATATTCTTAAAATTTGGTTTAGCACTACTCATTTATTGGGAAAATAATTAATTTTCTCCAGTAGTACAAAAACAAATTTTATCCACTATATCTACTTATTCATATGGGCATCAATTTTTGCTTAATGGACTTGGAACCCCTCTAAGACCTATAATGCCCTATACAAAATTACAAGTTTCCAAGGATTAAAAATTAATCTAATTTTAGGTATGTAGGCCAGTAGGATTAACATTAAAGGGTTAGTGATGTTGAAATAGTGCTTCAGAAGAATTTCTAAGGCTAAATTGTGTTTTTGAAAACCTCTATTGATGAGTCTACTAGAAACTCAAAAGATTCAAATTGACATTTTTAAAACAATGGTTCTAAACATGAGAAGAAGAAATTATTCTAAGTACAACTATCAAAAGGGAAATATACATACCTGTGATGCTTTATGCAACTGCACTCAATTCAAACATGCTCTTGAATTTCACCTTCTCCAGTCGTAGCTTCCCCTATCAAGCTAGTTATACCAGTGTTTTCAGGAAATGACCAATCAACTTTGTCTGCCAATGGTTCCAGTTTGCAAAGGTATTTGATGCCAAGTCTTGCTCTGTCTCCAAATTCTTCAAAGGGGCTCTCAACAACATGCTTGAAAATGGCTTGAGGGAGTTTTCGGAGGAAAAATTTCAGCATATCCACAAATAATTGCGTTATGAAAATTTCATCTGGGTGCGACTCCTCCCTTTTAATGAGAATTTCATGAAAGAGGGTCTTTTCATTATCAAGAAATTCACGTTGTATAGGATTTTTTATGTAGTCTTCCAATGAAATTTCTTGAAACAATTCTTTAACAATTTCCAAATGAGATTGGGAGTACCCATTGGCAGATCTCTCCGCCATTGTGGAATAAGATTTCTTTGTTAATGGTTCAATAATTTTCTTATGGAGCCAATGATTGGTGTTGTCCTTATTCATCCACACATCTTTTGCCATACTCCATTTCATTTTATTTTTAAAGCTTATGGGATTCGTTTTCTTGTCGATGAAATAAATGATTTCAAAGGCTTCATCAAGGGAATGGATTAGAGGAGCACTGAAGGTATTTGGAAGTGAAATACTGGCCATTCTAGCAAGGATCACCACTGTAAGACAAGATATGGATGACAATTGAATTTGGTCGATTAATGACAGTTGAGATGAGGTGATATGAGTGCTGGAAAGGAGTTGGATGAGATTAGTTGGGGAGTCCCTCTTGTTTTTCTCCACCCATCTATTCAAGTCGTCCTCAGTTTTTTTGTCCATCCACTTTTCAGCCACAGATTGTTGATCTCTCCACCAGATTATGTTTGAATGAGAATCGATTTTAGTCATACTCATCAGCTGTGGGAAATATATCCTCACCACCATAGGCAAGCATGTGGCTAGTTGGACCACAATGTTGATCCCTTCTTGCAACACAATAAACACATTTTTTGCAATATTCATAAAGATGTCAACCAGATCTATCTGAGAGAATTCGAAAAATGAAAAAAATTTCATTTTGGTGAAATATCTAGACAAAACATAACGCCCTTCATCAGCTTCACTAGGACAAAATATTAGTGGAAATACTTTTATGTTAAAATGGCACACCGAGGTGTACCATCTACAGCTGGTGGATATAAAACCTAGTAGGATGGTAAGAAACTGGGTTACAACTATGATCAACACTGACCATTTGTAATCAGAAATTCCACAATGAAACTTCACATCCTTAAGAAAAAGGGACCGAATTGTAGCTTGTAACAAAACTAGTGAACTAACTGCGGAAAGCATGACCATAGTGATGGAATGTGGGGAACTAGAGATTACAAATTGAGGGTTGTAATAATAACTAGATTGATAAATTGACTTCAATCTACCAATCATACTTGTCTCCACTGCATCATTTATATTGTCCTCTTGAATATCATCATTTAAAATCTCCAAACGAAAACCAATTTCAAAAGCAGAGGCCCAAAGCACCATGAGCAATAGCATCATGCAGGACAAGATCATGACATGCTCTATAACAAAAGAGAAAATCACACCAGTGGCCATTTGTATACATACATTGACAACAACAGTTACAACTAAGATGCTTAAGGAGCCGATGTTCAGAAGCCTTTCAGATTCACTTTGAGTTCCAAGTGAGGGCATGAAAAAGCCCATAGATATGCATATAAAGGTAGTGCCAGTAAGCTTGGATAATTGATCCAAAGCAGAAGGCATTGAAGTGGTGATATCTACTGGGAGTTTTGATGTTATCGCAAGAAGAGTGAGTGTAAGGGAATTGAAGGAGAAAAATCGACAAGGTATCCATGCTTTCCTACGGCGTAATCCATGCAACACATCACTAAGCATAGATAGAAAACATACCAAAGTGGCCACCGCGATGTATAGTCCAATCACAGGCATTGGAGAGGAATAGTTCTCACCATCGGAAGTTACATTCAAACAAGAATGTTTCGCCATGTCAACTTTCTTTTGATTTCAACAAACAAGATGTGTTTCTTCTTCTCCTCCTCATTTTTGTCTCCCCAACTACACATATATAATGCAGATCATAGATCCATAATTGCATTTTCAACGAATTGCAGCATTGTTGACTTTTTTTTTGCTAAGTCAATTGCAAGGAGAGATCATAGATCCAAGATTGCATTTTAAAATTGCAACTTGTTTTTTGTTTTTTACTAAGTAAATTGCAAGGAGAGATCATAGATCCAAAATTGCATTTCAAAATTGCAACTTGTTTTTTGTTTTTTACTAAGTAAATTGCAAGGAGAGATCATAGATCCAAAATTGCATTTTAAAATTGCAACTTGTTTTTTGTTTTTTACTAAGTAAATTGCAAGGAGAGATCATAGATCCAAAATTGCATTTTAAAATTGCAACTTGTTTTTTTCCTAAGTAAATTGCAAGGAGAGATCATAGATCCAAAATAGCATTTTAAAATTGCAACTTGTTTTTTTTTTTTTGCTAAGTAAATTGCAAGAAGAGATCATAGTTCCAAAATTGCAGCATTGTTGACTTTTCTTTTTTTGCTAAGTAAATTGCAAGGAGAGATCATAGATCCAAAATTGCATTTTAAAAGTGCAGCATTGTTAACTTTTTTCTCTTTTTTTTGCTAAGTAAATTGCAAGGGGAGTGTTCAAGGGACATAAGTAAAAAACAAACATTTTTCAAAATATGGGTTAGAAGTTTTGAGTTGAGCTGATTTTTAGTGGGGATGATCTCTACGATGAGAGGATCATCCTCGCAAAAAATCAGCCCAATCTGAACCTTCTAACCCCATGAAAAGTAATTTAGAATGTGGACCGTCAATTGTTTACCAATAATTTGTAAACCTATCTTGATGGATTTAGAAGTTTCAGATGGGGCAGATTTTTTGTGAGGATGATCTTCTCATCATAGAGATCATCCTCACAAAAAATAAGTTCAATAGAAAACTTTTAACCCATATTTTGAAAAAAAAAAAAAAAAAATTTACTTATGTCCCTTGAACGAACCCCTTTGTCAACCGAACGCATATATATAATAAAACACAAATGGATTGGAATATTTGTGTGGGACCCACTCTTACAATAAACACCCTAAAACAAAATTAATTTTTCTCCTTACCAATATACACTCAATGAGTTGCTACAGTAGCTATAGAACAAATTTTATCAAGTTAATTTGTTACCTAGTAGACTTTGAAGTGGGTTAAAGAGGTGAAAGCGGAAATATGATCATAATATATATGTAGCATCCAAAAACATGCTCTAATGCCACGGGGTTTTAAAGGAAAAAATTCTAAGAACTTCAAAACAAAATTCAAAAACAATTGCTAATTTGAACCATTAAATTTTAGTTTTAACTTTGGGAATTCGATAGCCATCCATTTTCATCATCTTCGATTATGCTAAAAAAAATAGTTAATTTTTTTGAAATGTTTTTCTTCTAATATGAGGTTTTCCATGAATTCAAAGAGGTTGTGATGTTGGATTTGCCAATTTAATCATCTATGTGGGGCCAATAAACCTTAGTAATATTCAAAATCTTATTAAGTGCACTACAAAAAAAATTACAAAATTGGAACATAAGATTAAAACGGCATTAAGCCGTTTTTATTAAAAAATAGTATTAAACCGTTTTATTTTTAAAAACCGTTTTATCCGATCCGATATCCATCTCTTTAGATGGAATGAAAGTCCAATAGAACTCTCACACTATGTTTGGATTGAGGGAAGAGAAGACTAGTTTCTCTTCATCCTGTTTGGATTGAAAATGAAAAGAAGAGAAAGAATCAAGTTTCTCCTATTTGATTAAGATTCATAAGAGAAGAGAAGAGAAAATATTCTTGTCAAATAACTATTATACCCTTCATAGTCTAAAGAATAAAATTCTACTTGTACAATGATACAAAATATAAACACCTAATCTCATTTATAAAGAATATGATAAATATTCATCTTCTAATCAAATATCATACTAAGAAATTATTTTTAGTCCAAATGACTATTATACCCTTCATAGTTTACAAATAATATTTGCACTTAAATTAATAGCAACTTTCATTATTTAGAAAAATTACTTAAGGGACCCTCACAAAAGAATTTTTTACTGTCCAATTCACCACTAATTCGTAGCATGTGTAGTGTATATCAAGCAACTCCAACCCATAAAGAAGATGCTCTCCTCTAAATCAATTTGAATTCCAAGTAAGTCATAATTTTAAATCTCTAAATCTCGGATTAAATGAAAATAATTGGAAAAAGAAATTATATTTCAAACATGTTACATAGAAAGATGGAAGCCAAAATGGCATTCATATATTAAAAAATGGGTATTTAAATAAATGAATTGTTATTTAAAGATTGTTTTTAAATTTTTCTGACACATCTAGAAGTGTGGGCTCCCACATTTAAGACTAAAATGACTCTTATTATATTAAATTTAAATATAAAAGTGAGGAATATCATGATTACTTAAATTTTTGGTGTCAAACCACTTCAATTTGCCTTCTCTCATTACAATGTAAAGATCTGGTTTAGGACCCAACTTAGGCCTTCCCCTGAACTTTTGGGTGATACAAAAGAAAGTAAAACATTTTGTGATCTCAAACCCCAACCTACTGATGCAGAATTAGTCCTTTTACCGAACAGAAACTCTTCTATAATTAGTAGATCCAACTTGATGAACCCAATTGATCAATCTATCCGGTTTAGGTGCATGGATTGCACACCAATTCAATGCTGAGACCAATTAGCATTAAAGATTAGTTTAATATCAATCATTTGTGTTGAACAAGAATTGTAAGTCAACAAACATAGAGCTAACAAAGAATTAACCGAAAAACAAAAGATTTTCGAAAGTCTCATGTTACAGACACATTGATTCGTATGATTGATGTAAAAGAATATAGATCACAATCTCAATTTGGTTCTGAACACATCTCCATGGACTTTTTTTGGTGTTGGATCAACTGGTCCTCTGTCCCGCTGCCTAGATGTGAAGTAAAGCCATCCGTCCCAGAATCCCACTAGAGTGGTTTTCTCTCGGAAAGGCAACTTCCCAACTACTGACCATTTCTGTAAAATCGTCAATAAACCATGAGATCGAAAGGTAACACCGAGAGTAATTATAGCAAAAATAATTTTGTTTAGAGAACCAATAATAGATGATTTAGGTAGGTCAAGTGTGCATCATTCACAAAACAAGGTTATATGAAACAAGTTTCCACCACTCTCGTGGATTGTTGCTTTGATGTATTTATATACCAAAGCAACATACTTTAGTGTCTAAAGGCAGCAATATGTTGCAAGATATATATAGCAGAGGAACGAAAAAATGGATCTTGTGATATAGAGAAAGGTAAATTAAAGGACAAGGTCAATACCAGTGTATCTAAATGAAATTGGAACACTTCTCCAACAAAGGTCATCTGTTTGGTCTCTGGATGCTTATCTGTTGTGCCTCCCACAAGAACAATGGAGTTGTTGATAATAGCCCATGCAAATTCTATATGGGAGTCGGGCTTTGGCATGGAGGGCATAACTTTCCACTTCATTTCCCCGTCCATCATGTAAACATCATCATATACTACCTGGAAATTGAACGTTAAATTTGTAAACACACTGAAAAAGAAAAGGCATGGAAATGGGTCATAACACCATAGACGACACCCAAAAAGACTCAAAATGAATAACACAAAAGATTATCAAAATGGGAAACTTAGAGTCAGTGACACGTAATGGTTCAGTAAAGAAACATGTACACAATGATGCTGACAGTTGAAATAACATTGTGATTACATTTGTTTTTCTTAAGAAAATAACAAAGAAAAACACAACCAATATTAAAATATACTTTTTTTTTCTACACAGCCAACATTCAGAGAAGTGATATTCCAAATTATGAATGCTAGCTTTGTTATTAGAAGAAGAACCCAGAACACGGTGTACCTGAAATCGAGAATAATGATAAGCATATTGACATAAAATTAGAATATAACTCCAGTCAGAACCCCACCCAACATTACAAACATTGTACTCTTACTTGGCCAGTGAGGCCCAACCTTCATGCATTCCCCTTCCAACATATAGCCAGGGCTGTAAAACATCGGGCAGTATTAATCAGACTATAAACATCAACATAAAACAATATATATAAATCCGTGAAAATTCCATAATCCACTAACAATGCATAAAATGATTCATGATTCTGCATACCTGAGACCACCACATCATGAGCATCACAATCCTGTAGTTTGACATTTCTAGAAATCGCCTAAGGAAAGGGGCCAAAAACAACAACCCAGCGAGCATATTTGATGACAAGTATATGATAACAGCCATGATGTACATGTTTGCAATAACTACGAACATAATAAGCATGGATCTAGGATTTGAACTTAAACAAAACAATACAATAATCGAATCGAACGAACAATAATTGTAAAATACCTGGATTCACTTTTTCGATTATCCGCGGAGAGTATGTTAATCTTGATCTGCAAAGAACAGGTGCACTACCCCAACTCTGCCTACACTTTTGGTGATGGGAACCTCTATCTCAATAATAGAATGATCTGTGTGTAGAGAGGGGGGGGACGGCCACCTATTTATAATAGAGGATACTAGATTTTCTACCCATCGTAGAATTCTAGTATTAGGTGAATACCACTTAAGTTTTGATAGGATGTTCACTAACCCATCATATTTGATGCTGGTAACCAATGCCAGACCACTAACATGGTTTCCAATTTTATCCTTAATGTTTTGAACAAATTACAATCCAGTATTTATATAAAATTTGTATATGTGAAAAGGCCACAAAATAATTTTAATTATGAAAATAATAATAATAATAATAATAATTCCAACAATCTCCCACTTGGCCTTCACATATACCTTTTGTTTAAAACGACTCTCTGGATTGTTACCTTTTGAATAATCGAGTGCACTCTTTTGAAAAACAATTGTTCAAAACAATTCAGATAATCTTTAACTGTCACCTTCATTCAAAGATACCACTAATAATGGATCATGGATGTAACAAAGTGCTCATATGTCGGCCCTAAGACAGTTCCATGGTCTCAAAACTAGTACCATCAATAAATTCAGGAGTTTACCTTTACGTGAACTTTCTTTGTGGTATTAGGGCAATGTACAACCTTCAATGTAGTCTGTATGTACATTCCCTAGGTGTCCAGCTTCATACTCATCGTATGTCATTCTGATATCTTACCAGCAACCAGCTATGTGATATTCCATCACCTTTCTATCCAGAATGAAGACTTCATCAACGTGATGCCAAGTCACGTCTAGTCCAAGCATTTCTTTAATACTTTACGAGTACATCTACTCACAGGCAACTTAACATGTGTACACAATAATACATAAACAATAACTAGTCATAATTAATTTCTTTAAGCAGCAATAAATAGTCTATCAAGAGTATAAATGAATCAAAACAAGCATAAAACAAACTTAACACTTAAATAACATGAATAAATGACATGATAACTCCCATACGAGTTACATGTTCCTTGAAAATCTTAGGCGGGAGTCCTTTTGTGAGAGGGTCAGCTATCATATTACCAGAATCTATCTTGGTAATCTCGATCAATCCTTCACGAACCTTTTCACATACTAAAAGGTATTTTATTTCAATGTGCTTGTTTCCTCTGGTCACTCTTTCATTCTTTGCAAAATCAGTAGCAGCCTTGTTGTCACAATAAATAATAATAGGTCTATCAATGGAATCAACAATCTTTAATTCACCGATAAAATTCTTCAACCAAACTGCTTGACGAGTTGCTTCATAACATCCAATAAACTCTGAATACATGGTCGAATCTGTCAGAATGGTCTGTTTTGAGCTTCTCCATGAGATAGCTCCATGCCCAAGCATGAAAATATAACCTGAAGTAGACTTCAAGCTATCACGACATCCAGCATGATCTGCATCAGAATAACCAACAACTTGAAGCTCACTCGATCTTCTATATACTAACATAAAATCTTTTGTTTCTGCAAATACCGAAGTACTTTCTTTACTGCTCTCCAATGAGTAACCGGGGTTCTGCTGATATCTCCCAAGCATACCAACGATATAACTGATATCGGGTCGGATGCAAATCATTGCATACATAAGACTACCGACTGCTGAGGCATATTCTGATGCATCGACTTCCATCTTCTCAAATTTGTTCTTGGGACACTGATCTTGGCTGAATACATCTCCTTTTACCACAGGAGCTTCACCAGGAGCACATTTATCCATACCAAATCTTTTGAGCACCTTTTCAATGTATGCCTTCTGTGACAAACCCAAAAAACCAGCTTGTCTATCTCTATGAATTTTAATCCCTAGAACATATTGAGCATCTCCCATATCTTTCATATCAAAACTTTTTGACAGAAAAGATTTAGTATCACACAAGAGATGAACATCATTACTTGCCAACAATATATCATCAACATAAAGTACAAGAATGATGAATCGACTCCCACTCATCTTGAGATATATGCACTTGTCGACGACATTTTCTTTAAATCCGTATCCGGTTACCACTTGATCAAATTTCAAGTACCACTGTCTTGATGCTTGTTTCAACCCATAAATTGATCTTTTAAGCTTGCAGACAAGATGTTCTCTTTTATCAACTTTAAAACCATCAGGTTGTGCCATGTAAATCTCCTCATCCAGTTCACCATTCAGAAAAGCAGTTTTTACATCCATCTGATGTAAATGTAAATCATAGTGTGCCACTATCGCCAAGATGATCCTCAGTGAATCTTTAGAAGAAACTGGAGAATAAGTTTCACGGAAATCAATACCTGGCTTTTGCTTGAAACCCTTTGCTACAAGTCTTGCTTTGAACCTCTCTACCTTACCTTCTGAATCCCTTTTAGTTTTGAAAACCCATTTACATTCTATTATCTTACGATCTTCTGGAAGCATCGTCAGTTCCCATACTTCATTCTTTTCCATAGATCTCAATTCTTCTTTCATTGCTTCCTGCCAGAATTGAGATTCATTTGAGTCCATTGCTTCTTTGAATGTTGAAGGATCATCTACATCACCTTTTATAGCATCTCCTTCCTGAAAGTATACCTCATAATCATCTGTAATAGCGGGTCTGCGTTCTCGAGTAGATCTCCTAATGGGAATAAGGTTTGTGGAACTGGAATAACTACTGCTTGAGGATTGAGTTCTGGTTGGATTGTTGCATCTTCTACAACGACTGTACGGATAGGTGATGCCACTAAATGAGGTAAAGGTTGCGGAATAAAACATATTGGTGGATCACTACGTTTCTCTTCAAATATAATCTTCCTTCGCTTTTCACTCCCACTGTTTTGACCATCTTCAAGAAATCTAGCACGATTGGTTTCAACAATCTCCATATGTCTCGACGGACAGAAAAACCTATAACCCTTGGACCTCTCAGGATAACCAATAAAATGACAAGTTGTCGTTCGAGGATCAAGCTTTTTCTGATTTGGATTATACAGCTTCGCCTCGGCAAGGCATCCCCAAACATGAAGATGGCCAAGACTTGGTTTCCTGCCAGTCCATAACTTGAAAGGAGTTTCTGGAGCTGCTTTGCAAGGAACTCTATTGAGAATATAAACTACTGTCTTCAAGGCTTCACCCCAAAAGTTTTCTGGTAGGTCTGAGTGACTCATCATACTGCGAACAGCTTCTTGATTGATAAGTCCGGTTTCTTCTCTCAGCAACCCCATTTTGCTCAGGTGTTTCAGGCGTGGTATATTGAGGAACTATTCCTTGCTCCCTCAAATATTCCACAAACTTCCCATGATTTACGCCATCATTATCCATTCTCCCATAATACTCTCCACCTCTATCAGATCTGACAGCTTTGATCTTCTTATTCAATTGTTTCTCAACTTCTGCTTGATAGGTTTTGAAAACTTCTAATGCCTCATCTTTATGGTGTATCAGATACAGATAGGCAAATCTAGAATAATCATCAATAAAGTAATGTAATAACGCTGACCACCTCGAGAAGGAATCGAAAAAGGACCACAAATATCTGTATGAACTAATCCCAACAAATCAGTAGCTCTAGTAGCTTCAAGCTTCCGTTGCTTTTCATTTTTCCCTTAATGCAATCCACACATACATCAAAATCTGAGAAATCCAGAGGACCTAGAATTCCTTCCTTAACTAAGAATTCTAGTCTTCTCTTAGAAATGTGACCTAGTCTCAAATGCCATAACATAGAAGAGTTTTCTGACGAACTAGGACGCTTGGACCCCGAAACATGTGAATCAACAGATAAACATAATAGAGAAGAAGCAAACGAACTATCCAAAGATAACTGATAAAGACCATCCAATAAAAAACCATGTCCAACAATGTCATCATGGTAAAGAATGTGCATCATACTGTCTCGAAAAGTAAAAGCATAACCAGAAATATCCAATCTAGAAATAAAAATAATGTTCCGTCTAAAAGACGGGATATAGAAAGTATCTTCTAAAATCAAAGAATATCATGTATCAAGAATGAGGCGATAAGCTCCAACAGCCTCAACCTGTAATGCCTCTGCATTCCCAAGAAAAAGTCTATCCTCTGGTCTGGGGTTTCTCCTGCTGACGAACCCCTGTAGAGAATGAGAAATATGCACAGATGCACCTGAATCAATCCACCATGAGTTTGAAGGAACATCAACTAAATTAGACTCATGGCAAACTAAAATTGAATTAGTACCTCCTGGATTCTTTTGCAACCAGTTCTTATAAGCAAAGCAATCCCTCTTCATGTGTCCCTTCTTCTTGCAGAACCAGCATTCTTCAGTATCTGTTTTCCCAGCCTCTGTCTTTTCTTTGATTGTTTTCTGATTCTTGAAACCCTTGAACCCTTTTCCTTGCTTGAAATTCTTGTTGCTACCTTTCTTGAAACCTTTAAACTTGAAATTTTTCTTACTACTTGCATGAACTGCCAAGTGAGCTAACTCAACCCTCGATCCCCTCAATCTTGCTTCCTCAGTAACACAAAGTGAAATCAGTTGATTCAAATCCCATTTAGTTTCTTGTGCACTGTAATTTACCTTAAAATTATCAAAAGATTTAGGCAGAGATAAAATTGCCATGTGAACCAAAAGATAATCTTCAAAAATAATCCCTTGTTCACGGAGACCAATGACAAGCTTTGACATCTTCAGAATATGTTCCCGCACATTTCCATTACCATCATACTTCAGATTCATTAGCTGACCCAAATACTCATACTGAACTGATCTCTTTGTTCCCACAAACTGTTTCTTGATAACCTGCAACAGTTCCTTAGCTGTATCTGTGGTCTGAACACCACCTCGAAAAGTCTCACTAATAGATGCTCGAATGATCATCATGGACAATCTATTAGCCTTTTCCCATTTAGCAAAATGGGTTCTTACCAACTCCGTAGAATCTGGAAGTGGAGCTGGTGGGATGTCCTCAAAAAGAACAAAATCAAAATCCATGCATCCCAACAGAATATCAATATTCATCCTCCAGGATGAATAATTAGAGCCATTAAGAGGCTCAATCCCTGCTAGACTCTTTTGAATCAATGACCCATCCATAGCTGCATTAAAAAATATGGTCAAACATTAATATATATGTATAAAATATACTGTGGGATTCAATTCTTTCAATTCGTACCAGGGGTTTTGGTCGAATCGTTTCAGAGTGTTTTATTAAGGGTAAAACTTTCCACTCTGCAGGTACAAACAAGTCGCATCATCAAGACTCGCCTTTGGGCTGAGAGATCTTAATATGCTATATGTTCCCTAAAATTGCGTTGGAGTTCGCACATAGACCTAGCCACTCATGTTCCAGTTCAATCCAGACACTATCCACACCTTTAGGCAAGAGGGTTATCCTTCTCTCCCCTTCACACTTGTGACTATTCTATTCACTCAATCTACACAAACATCCCTAAATCACCTTTGGGCAGAAATTAGTGATTTCATGTAAAAGAGTGCCACAAAGTGATCTTAATGAGATACTAAGTCTCAGAATTCAAGAACCCGTAACTTCCATAGAACGGTCACCTTTAGGCAGACTACTATCCTATTTCCATCACGTTCCTTGAACTATCACTCAAAATGTCTTCCTAAACCCCTATAGGCAAGACCTATACCCTAATATATCTAAATTTGCTTTCTAATTATTCTAGTTTTGCATGTGGGTACATTCAAATAACAAAATAAATCATTCAATATAAAAGAAAGCAATTATAGATATATTCTCCAAAAGGGTACAACTTAATCTGGACTTTACTGTTATAGGTTGCTGTCAATGAATTGTTTTAACATTTTTATTGAATAGATCTCGAAAAAATATTCAAAATGGACTTTTGTTTTGTCTAAATCGGAGTTAAAACGATTTAGTTATGATTTTTCAAAGTTTTAAAGGAAAAAAACCCGGTTTTCTATGGTCTGGTTCATGTTTGAACCAACTGAACCGGTTCGGCTGGACCGGTTGGACTCGGATCGGGTCAGAGGTTGACCCAAACGGTTCGGTTAGAGAGTGAGTCGGTTCGAGTCTGAAACGGGTTTAACCCAACAGACTTAATAAAACATAAATTATATTGTGAAACGGGCTTAGCCCAATCACAATAAATAAGCCCAACCGAATATTAATATGGGCTTGGCCCAAACAGATAATAATAACGGTCTTATGTAAACTAATCGATATCGGGCTGGCCCAAAAATGAAACTTAAAGCCCAACCGAGAGTTTAATTGAGTCGGCCCAGCCCAAAACGAAGAACAGTTCGTCTTCTTCGTCAAGAAGACCGAACTCTGTTAAACCCTAGCCGCGCCGCCACTCGATCGCAGCCGTCCATCCGTCGTCCGGCAGGTCTGATCGACGGTGTCTGACGATACATACAGCCACCAGAAACTGTCCGGTAGCGTCCGATTGAAAACCCGCAACTCAGATCGTTAGATCTGATCGACTGAAATTTGAAAAACGAAAAACCCTTTTTTTTTTATTCGATCTTAACAGATCTAGATTTCAAAGTTTTACAATCTTTATATCTTATAGATTCGATTTCGGTTTGAATAGTGTTTGATTTCTAATCAATAATCGATTTATTTCAAATGTAAATCGGGGTTCGTATCAGATTCAATCAAGATCAATTAAATTCGAGTTCGAATTTAATCAAAATCAGATTCTTTTAGATTGTAAGAACGAGATTTAGGAACCTGCCTGCCTTCGTTAATCTTCTTTGAAGAAAGATAATGGCAGATTTAATTATCAAATAAATCGACTGGATTCAATCAAACAGTTTTGAACAAGAACAAATCCGCAAAGGCTCTGATACCAATTGTTTGCAATAACTACGAACATAATAAGCATGGATCTAGGATTTGAACTTAAACAAAACAATACAATAATCAAATCGAATGAACAATAATTGTAAAATACCTGGATTCGCTTTTCCGATTATCCGCGGAGAGTATGTTAATCTTGATCTGCAAAGAACAGGTGCACTACCCCAACTCTGCCTACACTTTTGGTGATGGGAACCTCTATCTCAATAATAGAATGATCTGTGTGTAGAGAGGGGGGGACGGCCACCTATTTATAATAGAGGATACTAGATTTTCTACCCATCGTAGAATTCTAGTATTAGGTGAATACCACTTAAGTTTTGATAGGATGTTCACTAACCCATCATATTTGATGCTGGTAACCAATGCCAGACCACTAACATGGTTTCCAATTTTATCCTTAATGTTTTGAACAAATTACAATCCAATATTTATATAAAATTTGTATATGTGAAAAGGCCACAAAATAATTTTAATTATGAAAATAATAATAATAATAATAATAATTCCAACAGTACAATGTAGGCGAATGGGAACTATTCCCAAACCATTTCTTGATGGTTTGCACAAATCCAGGAGGATAGGCCCAAGAATAAGCATAAGTAACTGGTAAAATAATGACCCACGCAGCAGCGGAAACAACCTTTAAGATGTATCTTAGCTTAATTTGGAATGACATCTTCTGCCTTGCCTTCCAGCTTATGATTACATCAAGCACGGCTACAAAAGGAGAAATAGTCGAACACAATGTGTATGAAGTAGAAAAACAGCCATTACTATACTAATGTAATTCGAACCTCTAAAATTTCAAAATAATAATAAATAAATAAATCAATGATTAAAAGGAACTCTAGAAACATTTCAACTGATGTTGCTCTATGTAATAAGGACACTCTACTTCTAATATTTTGCCGTGTCAGAAATCTTATTGGCACATCCAATGCACATAGAAATAAATCTTATGTCATTCAAATGTTTTGTTCTTTTACAATTATTTATACAAAACTCATGATTCGACCTATCAAAAAAAAAATTGAGCTCATCTGATTCAAAATCAAGTTAGGATGAAGGTTAAAGGATTTGGCACTATGTTTACACTTGCTGACAGCCTGATGCAACCCCTGTTGTCCAAGATATGGACATATGTGAAAATATATTCCATCTTATCTAAATATTTCCCCTTTATATTGTGTAGTTAGTACTAACAATGATACTCTAGAGTATATATTTCTCAATATATACAAAACACATGAACAAATTCAGATCAAACACATAATCTAATAAATCTTTTTTCTGAAAACAACAGATGACCTAAACTGTTTTCAACTTGATTAAAAAAAAACGTCAAGTAGAATTTCGAATCTAGTCCCGAATAAGTGGAATTCAAAAGAAATATGGACTGAATCTTATCTGCATTTTGTTCTCTGGTGATTAAACTTCTTTTAAAAAATTGATGAATGGTGTATCAAATATCAATCAAAGCGACTATTAAAATTAGAAAACAATAAAATAATTGAAGAACAAATCAGGTTTATATTAAAAGCTCTCGAACGAAATCGAATAAATTACTAAACATTAAACAATAAACAAAGAAAATTACCAGATCTCTTAAATGTAACAGAAGACGAAACTCTGAAATTTGTAAAGTTTGTTTTTATAAAACAAGACTGTTTATATTGAAGAGGGTTTCTTGAAGAAAATCAGAAGAATGAGAGAGATGATACCTCAGGTCGTCTCCTACTCGAGTTCAACTCCTTCGTTCTACACCTCTAGGGTTTCTGAAATCAGATTAAATTAGTTTTTGAGGATTTTTGGAAAAAATAGAAGAAGAGAAAGGTGTGTGGGGTTGAAAAAGAGAAATGTGTGTGACGTTGAAGAGGATTTCATGAAGAAAACCAGAAGAATGAGAGAGAAAGAGAGAGAGAGAGACAGGTCGTCTCGTACTCGAGTTCAAGTTCTGCTCCTTCGTTCCAAACACATATAGGGTTTCTGAAATCAGAATAACTTGTTTTATTACTTGGAGTGTAAGTAGTAATAAATGACCTGTAAATATCAATTTGTTTTGGAAATTTTACAAAAGAGCGAGGGCAAATTCGGAATAAAAAATGTATTCCCTTCCCTTCCCTCCTCGTCTCTCCATTTTTGGGGGGAACAAAATTTTGGGTTTTTTCCCTTCCTTTCCCTTCCCTCCATTTTTCTTCTCTTCCCTCCTCACTTAACAATCCAAACAGGAGAAAGGAAGAGAAAATAACATATTTTCCCTTCCCTTCCCTTCCCTTAATCCAAACACAATGTCAGTCGTCTCTCTCTCTCGATCTCAGTCGCTCTCTCGTCTCTCTCACTCGATCTTAGTCGCTTTCTCGATCGTCTTTCTCTCTAGATCTCAATCGCTCTCCCTCGATCTCATCTCTCTCTCGCTCAGTCACTAGCTCGATCGTTTCTCTCTCTCTCTCGATCTCAGTCGCTCTTCCTCGATCTCATCTCTCTCTCGCTCAGTCGCTTGATCGGTCGTCTCTCTCGCTTAGTCGCTCACTTGATCTCAGTCACTCTCACTCGATCTCATCTCTCTCTTGCTCAGTCACTCACTCAATCGATCTCTCGGGCTAGGTACTCTCTTTAATCCTTCTTTTCTTGAAATAGGGAGATCTTTGGATAGTTTACCGTCAGATCTTGCTTCAACGATTGAATCTGGTAGGATTCCTGGATCAATTGTGTATCGTTACTTTGAATTGGAGAAGTCTGCAGTGTTTCGATGGTTGCTTCAGTTTGGGGGATTTAAGGAGCGATTGTTGGCTGATGATCTGTTCTTGGCTAAAGTTTCCGTGGAATGTGGTGTTGGAATCTTTACTAAGGTTTTATAATAATTATTTTTTTCTTTTATATTTGTTAGTTTGATGTGATTTGATTTCATTTTGCGTCAATGATGTTTCTCTTGTTTGTGAAATCTCAGATTTTTCACCTTGCTATGTATATAATTTCATGAATTTTTTCAAGTAAATATGGTTAACTGGAAATACTATTACATTGATAATCTATATTGATTTGGAGGAACTGTCTTCATATCTCCAAATCAATATAGGTTATAAGCTATATAATGTTGATTTGAAGTTTAATTCTGGTTTTAAAAATTTCAACCTTTTGGAATCTTGCCAAAATAATAATTATAAAGCATTTTCATCATCTGCACTATATTGTTTAGGGGAAACAAACTTCTTAGTCCTTAGAGACCCAACCAAATTATATTGTTTCACTGATGTTTTTCTACTTTTATGTCATTTGATGCTTTATTTGATATAGTATGTAAATATTTTGGATTTTTTGAGACCCAGCCATCCAATTTTGGATTTTTTGAAATAAATATATTATTATTATGTAAATATTTCAATTTATTGAACAAATTATGTGATTTTATTGGTATAGTATATGGTTTAATGTACTAGGAGTGAAGATCTAAAAGCTTTTTTTAATCAAAGTATATGTTACATCATCTATTGAGGACCTCATCTAAAGTAGGAAGTAGAAAACTTTGATCATTTACCCCAGGATGCATAGAAGCATAATCTTTTTCTTGTGTATCTCGAGGCAAATGTTCCTGTATCTCATTCCCATCTTTAATTTTTATTTATTTGATCCAAATTTTGTTTTTGTCAAATGTTATTTGTTTAGTGTCTGTTTGGATGTCTAATATGGTAGTATTGATTCAATTATTTGGCTTGGAACGCTCTCTTGAACATCACAATTGAAGAAAATTAGGTTTTAAGTGATGTTCTCATATTTCGTCGTTTTATGTGTTGTCACAATTTATACCCTAATTTGGATAGTTGTATTAGATTTCATTGGTTTATATCTAATTTTGTAGAAATAGGCATAGATTGCTCTATTGTATTTATACTATAATTATTTTTTAATTTTAATTTGTCCTTATAAATTTCTTTTGTCGACATTTTCGGAATAATCCAGTTTTTTTTAATAAATTGTTCTATGTTTTCATATGATATTTCATCATTTTGTTTAATAGAGATTGATCTTATTGGTTCTATTTAAGAAGAGGTATTGCCTAATTGTATTTTTCTTTTTAAAGGTTTTAAAATCATTTCCATTTAAATCAAATAAAGATTTTAAAATTTTTTATTTCTAGTAGTTGGTCAAGGATTTACTACGCGTCTTACGAAACACAAACTGCAAGATTTACTGTGGTGCTCCACTAAACGTTAACACAAAGCCCCATGTTAGATCTTGAGGCAGAAGGTAGTGCATCGAAATTTCAGCATAGTTTCTTTTGTTTATGTTAGTATTCCAAAGCGTTCAACATGTTCCACCTGATATAAAAAAATCCATAATATCCTGTATATACATACAAAATATAATAAGTAGCAGAAGCCTATATACATCTAATAACATACGATAGATCAAAGTGCAGAAGGATAAACATAAGACAGGATTATACAAAACTCCTCACTCTAACAAAAGTCCTAATGCTTAGTAGAAAATTCATAATACTAGTTGGACGAACTAACACCACTAAGGAGTATAGCCCCAATACTCACCAGGTAACGGATTATGGTTGTCTATCTGACTTATCAGATAGTCCTCACTCGTGTTCTACATTTGTCGCGTCAAGCTCCAAATCTGAAACTTAAAAAAATAGAGAAGGAAAGGATGAGTAACAATGGTTACCCAGTAAGGAAACAAACTATAGACACCGAATTTGAGCGGGCCCTCGATGCAAAATACCCCAAAATCAAAAATTTGGAATGGGACCCAAAACCCAAACCTACAAAAACTCAATGCATTTTCAATTAATAAATGTCCGAAACCACTCACATGGCCCATGGACCCGCACACCTCACCACCCACCTACATCCTTAAATTCAACCCAATATTATTCTACCCAAGCCCAAGCACTCTTATTAAACTCAAGTCCATTACAATTACTATGCAATTCCCTATCCAAGTTCACACCCAAACCCAACCTAAGCTAAGCCCACCACATAAATCCAAACTACTTTCCTAAACCCAATCCAACATAAACCCAACCCAACCTAAGCCCAATTCACTACCCAAACCCAATCTAACCCATCATCCACATCAAACCAATCACCAAGTCAACACCTAAAGATGACACATGTCATCATCCTCTTCCATCTCCCTCATCTAATCAACCAACTCCATCACTTCCCTCCAAAAATCAACTCAACCCTAACCTAACCTATTCCTCATCCTCTAACATCATCAACCACCAACATCACAACCCATACCCTACATACCCTAATATATTCCCCATTCCCTAACACCATCAACCACCCACATCACAACCCATATCTCCCACACCTCAATCCATCACTTTCCCTTAAAACACTTCTACAAAATCACATCAACCCATACCTCCCACCATCACCTCCATACCCTTCTCTCTAATCAACCAACCACCATCACCAATCAACCAATCTCTTCATCTCTCAATTTGCCACATGTCATCATCCCTTCAATTCTCCCAAAATCCAACCAATCAACCTCTTACACCACCTATCCCCCCAAATCAAACACCTTACCTCTTCAACCATCTCAACACTCATTCTCGAAACAACTCCCTTACACCCCCCATTCCTCCCATCAATCATCACTCATCTCACCCCACCAAACACTCTACCCAAATGGATTTTGGTAAGATCCAAACCATTTGGGTTAAAACACAACCCATTTCCCTCATTACAAAATTACCCTCATTTCCATTTCAAATTTCACACTCTTCTTCTCTAAAGCCCATGCCATTATCCATTATTCTCATCCTTCACCCCATTATACCCTTAAAATACCCTCCCAACCTCTATAAAAACCCCTTCATTCTCCCCTCACAACAACTAATGAGAATTTGACAAAAAAATCACAACTCACCTCAACTCTCTACTCCTACTCTACTCCCTAACCACTATCAACTCTTAACTCATCTCAACCTTCAATCCTCAACTTCAATCTTCTACAACCTCAAGCATGTCAAGATCAACTCAAAGGGGTACATCCTTGAAGATCAAGATTGGGACAAGGTGGGTTTGAACAAAGAATACCCCTCAACTCCCCTCTTTTACTCTCCCTTTCCCTACACATTTATACACACCACTATGGTCTAAATCACCAAAGGGCCCCTTCTTCATAAGGGTGTCCTCAATGATTTAAACCGATATCGAATGCCCCTTACACTTGAGGGCACACATCGAATTGTTTTCGATTTTATTTTTTCTTTTTATTTTAAAAGACCGAATCCGAGGTTACCACATCACGTGGATGGAGTAGGGTGCCTAACACCTTCCCTACTTCATAAGTGGACCCCCTTACCTTGAATCAAAGGTTGGACCATGTGCATTATCCTACGAGAGTCATCACATCAAAAAATGACATGATTTTCAAAAAATGAGACATCGGGTAACCATTCATACCCTTTTACCAATTTGAATGGTGGCGACTCCAAAATACCCCAAAGTGGAGGGATGTTTCAAAAATACGAAAATCCCGTATCCACAACTTGGCGACTCCACTGGGGAGTACATACTAATGGGTCTGACCCTCTTCTTCGATTCGGTTATTTTTAAAAAAAAATGTTTGCCTTCCTTTTTATTTTGTTTTCTTTTTGTTTATCTACTAACGTTTGCTTTGTTTGTTTTGTTTTATTTATTTCACAAGTTCCATATGGGAATGGTTGTAATGTTTATTTATATATGTTTTTTTTTGTTTTATTTTTGGATAAGGGATGTAAGGATGGATACGGTTAAAAAAAAAATGCATGCACATGCACATGCGATACATAGCCCAATGCATAAGCCACCCCCTTCCTCGTTAAATTTCCAACCCCAGATGCCGGTATTCTCAAGTCCCTAAGATCGCTATTTTGGGTGGTTGGGAAGAGAACATCCACCCCATTCACCAACTTAAGACATGCACACTTCGGTGTACATAGAGGTTTGAAGAATGGGTAGCCGAAAAACTACCTACAAGCCGCATGCATCGAAGCGTAATTAATAGATAAAGGACATTAAGGCTTTCAAAATCAATTCTGTATCCATCCCATGCTCATATGTGATGTAATTTTTTTTTCAAAACCCACGATGGCAAGTTGTATAGATGATAGGAAGTTTTCCTTTTTATGTGCTGTTTCATGTCCTCCTAGGTAAAGGGGGAAGTTGTTTTTTGTTTATGTTTGCATCATAAAAAAAGTGACATTTTTGTGGCCCAAGCCAAAAAACAGAGGCTATGTGCCTCAAAATCCAGAAAAACATGGGCAAAAATGAGATGAGGACTAAAACAGAGCAATTGTGGAAGGCCAAAAAAGGTTCTGGTCCGTGTTTGAAGCACAGACTTAAGGCTAAGTCCGTGCTAAAAGCACGGACCAGTGAAAAAAAAATGAAATTTTTTTTTTACTGAAAATTAAGGTTCTGGTCCGTGTTTGAAGCACGGACCAGCCAAAAAATGTTAGGTCCGTACTTGAAAAACGGACCAAAAAAAAAAAAAAAAAAAATTTTTTCCCATTCTGTTCCTTATGTCAGTCCTGACAACTTTTCTTCTCAGAGTTTTTTTTTTTTTGAGTTTTAAGGCTTAAAAATGATTGAACGACTCACTTTACCCTCAAACTCAGGACCTACCACTTAAATTGATCCTGCTCATGATTGATGTCGCCGAATGCGACACGCTATCGATTTAAGTTATAACCAAACTCATTATCATCTCTTACTAAGTATCCATTTCAAGAAAACTGGGTCCATGACCTAGGTCCATTACAAACTGGGTTCACGACCCAGATCTATTCCATCTGGGTCCACGACCCAGATTTGCTTTCAATTGGGTCCACGACCCAGATCCATTTCAAACTGGGTCTCCGACCCAGGTCCATTTCAAATTGGGTCCACAATCCAGATCCATTCCAATTGGGTCCGACCCAGATCCACTTCAACTGGGTCTGCTACCCAGATCCATTTCAAACTGGGTCTCCGACCTAGGTCCATTACAAATTGGGTCCACGACCCAGATCCATTACAACTGGGCCCATGACCCAGATCCATTTCAAACTGGATCTCCGACCCAGGTCCATTTCAATTGGGTCCTGCCCATATCCATTTCAACTGGGTCCCCGACCCAGATCCAGATCCAATTCCAACTGGGTTCACGACCCAGATCCAATCAACTGGGTCCACGACCCAGATCCATGCCAACTGGGTCCACGACCCAGATCTAGATCCAATTCTAACTGGGTCTACGACCCAGATCCGTTTCCAACTGGGTCTACAACCCAGATCTATTTCAACTGGGTCCCCGACCCAGATCCATTTCCAACTGGGTCTATGACCCAGATCCATTTCAACTAGGTCCCCGACCCAAATCCATTTCAACTAGGTCCAACCCAGATCCGTTTCATTTGGGTCTAAGACCCAGATCCACTACAGACTAGGTCCATATCCAATTTCGAACCAAGTTCATGATCTAACAAAGATAACAATCGGTCAATCAATTCAAATGCATGCAACTTTCTCAACAAAAAAAAATCAAAAACGAAAAAAATCAAAAAAAAAAAATTTCAAAAAAGCACCAATTGCAGTCCTTGATCAAAGTCGGTGCCTAGAAAGATCTTACCCTGTTGATACGAGGGGGATAGACTACGTCTATTCAGGGAACAAGGTGATTTAAGAGTGCCATTGTGCGCCGCCTCTTCCTTGGAGATCTGCCTGGCCGACGACGATTTCAGAGAACTGAATTGGAGGCTATCAAAAACATGGGTTACTACTACTCGATTTATCTCAGAAATTACTTTTTCAAAATATTTTTTCGACTCCGTGTCGATGCCAGCTCCATGCTGATGGAATTCCCTTTTCAGAATATTTTACCGACTCTGAGTCGATGCCAGCTCCTTGCTGATGTAATTTCTTTTCAAAATGTTTTATCGACTCCGTGTCGATGCCAGCTCTGTGCTGATGAAACTTCTTTTCAAAATGCTCTACCGTGTCCGTGTCGATGCCATCTCCGTGCTGATGAAATTTCTTTTCAAAATGTTTTACCGACTCAGTGTCGATGCCAGCTCCATGCTGATGAAACTTCTTTTCACAATGTTTTACCGACTTCGTGTTGATGCCAGCTCCGTGCTGATGAAATTACTTTTTCAAAATGATTTTCCGACTCCGTGTCGATGCCAGCTCCGTGCTGATGTAATTTCTTTTCAAAATGTCTTATCGACTTCATGTCGATGCGAGCTCCGTGTTGATGTAATTTCTTTTCAAAATGTCTTACCGACTCCGTGTCGATGCCAGCTCCGTGCTGATGTAATTTCTTTTCAAAATGTTTTACCGACTCCGTGTCGATGCTAGCTCCGTGTTGATGAAGTCTCTTTTTCAAAATATTTTACCGACTCCGTGTCGATGCTAGCTCCGTGCTGATGAAATCTCTTTTTCAAAATGTTTTGTCGACTCTGTGTTGATGCCAGCTCCGTGCTGATGAAATCTCCTTTTCAAAATGTTTTACCGACTCCGTGTCTATGCCAGCTCCGTGCTGATGTAATTTCTTTTCCAAATGTTTTACCGACTCCGTGTCGATGCCAGCTCCGTGCTAATGAAATTTCCTTTCAAAAAGCTTTACCTACTCCGTGTCGATGCCAGCTTCGTGCTGATGTAATTTTTTTCTCTCAAACGATCCAGCTCCATGCTGACAAACCACATTTTCAAATTCACCTAACCAAATTTCTTTTTTGAGTACCATCCCTAATAATTACCGGACATAATAAAACATCATGCATTTTCCTTTTTGATAAGTAAGATAATAACGCTTGGTCTTCTGTAACCCCAGGTGGCCAAACGAAAGAAGTACAAACATCCTAAGAAGCCTCCGTATTTTCTCCGATCATCTTCATCAAGTATGAGTAACTCAAAAAACCCACAACCTGCCATGAATGAACTAGCTGAGGTTAATGCGATGATAGCAAAGCTGTTAGAAACAACGAAAAGGCAGGAACAAATCTTGATGGCCGTTTTGAGTAACACTAATTTTCTGCAAGCACAGGCAGCTCAGCACCAAGCATCTGGGTCAAACCCTAAACTCCTTGAACAAATACGACCAGATCAACAAACCACCCCACCTCCTACTGTGTCGATATATCAGGGTCATCCGCTCTATATACCACAGAATCAACCACCTCCGGTGGTGATCCCAGATGATGAGTGTGACTTTAGGGCTCCCGAAGCTAAGAGTGCTACCGACGACAAAATGGCCCGACAGATTGAATCTCTCCAAGAGGAAATGCGGCGGATGAAGGGCACAAATACTCTAGGAGGAACAAGATTTAGGGACCTGTGCTTCTATCCCAACGCACAGTTGCCGGTTAAGTTCAAATGCCTGGAATTCGAGAAATATAATGGTGTTGGGTGTCCTCTCTCGCACCTTAAATTGTATTGTGGGTCAATGTGCCAATATGACGAGGATGACAGACTACTGGTACAACTGTTCCAAAGAAGCCTAACAGGACCGGCCCTCAAATGGTTCTCGGGATTGGACCATACACTCATTAAGAGTTGGCAGGACTTGGTTGAAATGTTCTGGCACAATTATCGGTTCAATACAGATGTGGGTCTAGATCGAAATGATGTGGCTAAGATGACGAGGAAACACAAAGAAACAGTGAAAGAGTATGCCCAGAGATGGCGGGAGTCCGCTTCACAAGTGCGACCTGCGATGACTGAACAGGAGATGAACACTACGTTTATCTCGACACTGGGGCATGCCTTTTACACTCATTTGGTTGGACACACTACAGGCACCTTCTCAAATTTAGTTCAAGTAGCAGACCGGGTCGAGGATGGGATCCGAACTGGTCTAATATTCGATTTTACAGTCTTGAGTGCAACATCAAGGACATCGGCACAGAAGAAATCAGTGCCTTTTGTCAAGAAGAAAGAGGAAACCCAAGTCAATAATATACAACCCAGCCAACCTCTCATAATTCAAGCACCAGCTCAGCGGCCACAGGCGCCTCAAGCCCATTGGGCGCCAGTACCTCGAGCTACTTGAGCGTCAGTACCTCGAACTGTTTGGGCTCCAGCACCGCAGAATCCCTTCCTGACAGTTCCTCCACAAGCACAGCCAGCACCACAATATGGGCAGAACCAACAGGCAAGACCTAACAGAGTAAATAGAGTATTTACCAGGTTACCTATGACACTGTCCGAGTTACTGCCAATCTTACTTCGGGGTGAGTATCTCGCGAAACGTCCGCCAAATCCTGAGGCTGCCAAGGGGCCAGGGTACAACCCTAATTTGTTCTGCGAATTTCATATGGGTGCACCAGGACACTCCACAGATCAATGCTGGCAACTCAAACATCAGGTACAGAACTTGATCGATAAGAAGGCCCTCATCCTAGACGGACCTGCCAACCCACCCCAACAACAGAATATCAATCAAAACCCCCTACCTACTCACAATGAAGGGGGAAGTGGACACAGGGTGAATATCATTCACAGAGAACTCGATTTCAATCCATCTGTCTTGATAGCACCTATTGGGTCCAAAATCAGGGTCCATCTAACTCAGGGATCAGAAGTACTAACAGTCAGCACAGTCAACCATTATACAACAAACTCACCCCAAAATTCACTACCGCCACTCAGATTGGCCGACCTCACCATCCATCCCACTAATCAAAATGCTGCTACCCGACCGCTTCTAGTCATACCTTATGGACCACCAAATCATCAAAACTCGCTCGACCTCCTTTTGTTATCCCCTACACACTGCCAAATGTTCAAAGATCAACCCAACCCCCTCTTCACATACCATACACTGCATCTTCACGACCACCACTTATCATCCCATACACTCCATCAACTCCTCCTACTACCATTATATCCAAATCATCGTCACTGTAGACACCCCATTTTTGCACTCGCCTGATTAATCAACTCGTCAACCCGATCGCAATGATTCCCAATGATGGATGTGTATTCCATTGCTTTATTTTGTTGCCAGATGTGTTTCAGAAATCCAGATGAGGTATCTCAAACTGACACAACCTTAGAAACCACGCTACGCTAGGAAAATACGACCCCAGAAACATAGAAACCATCATCTTGCAACTCAAAAAGAAGCTTAACGATAAAAATCACTAAAAATTGATCAAATTACCAAAATACCCCTAACCTCAAAACAACCCTAGAGCCTACGTTACGCTTAGGAAAACCCATTCGAACACATAAAACAACAAATCGAAACCAAATAAATCATTTCACCAATTTTAACAGAATTTGACAAAATTACGAAAATACCCCTCATAAAGTTCACAATCATTTCACATAAAAATTTTCATAAATGACACAAACCAACATTCTCATTGAATTCCTTACGAAAAATCGATTCTAAAACATCCTAGAACATAAAAAATCGATTTAAAACGTAAAAAGTCCTCTCCGGGGGCAAAACGGTAATTTCATAATTTTCATAATTAAAAAATTCGAAATTAATAAATAAAACATTAAATAATTAAAGTAAAACATTAATGAAATTAATTTAAAATTTTGAACCTAAAAAATCGATTAATCGGACTCTCAGGCAAAATTGTTGAGGGTTCGTGGGATATTTCTTTAAGGACCCCTCCATTTGGGGGTCCAAAGAATTAAAGAAATAATAGAGGAGGGGTTCTCTAAAAATTTAAAGTAAATCAAGCAAGACTAAGGTCAAGGTATTAAAGTCAATCAAGTAAGACTGAAGTCAAAATTAAAGTCAATTAAGCAAGACTAAAGTCAAGATATTGAAAGTCAATCAATTAAGACTAAAGTCAATCAAATAAGACCAAAAGTCATAATAGAATTATAATTGATTAATAACTCTATCTAATAGAGTTCTAATTAAATATTAACTCTATCTAATAGAGTTCTAACTTAAAAATAATTCTACCTAAAACAATTTGAATTAAAACACAATTCTACCTAAAACAATTCTAATTAAAACACAATTCTCCCTAAAACAATTCTAACTAAAACGCAACTCTAATTAAAAGATCTCTAATTAACAATAACTCTATCCAAATCAACCCTAAAAAACATCTATAAATAGAGGTGCTCACACCCTATTTTCGTATTAAATCATAAACCCTAAGAGAAGTAGGTCTAGAAGCTCTCCTAATAAACCCTGGTTTTGGAGCCCCAACTCCTTACCTAACATCCCCCCTTCAATTTTAGTCTAGAAAACACCTAAAATCTCTCCAAAAACACCCCTAAATCCGCAACAAACTTGAAGAGTTCAGATTCAGAAATAAGGAGATACCTTGATCTAGGAGATCCGAAGTCAAATCCGGAGACAGAATGAAGCAAGGGAGCACGGTTCAAGGAGCTCTTTTTGTTAGATCTGAGGGAACAAAGTCCTTGCTATCGGAAAGCTAATTTTTTATTTTTATTTATTTTTATCTAGGTTTTAGCAATGTAATTTACTTAGGAAGTTAGTAGAGACCGACTTTGGCCGGGCGGGGTTGGTGCCTAACACCTTCCAACCTCGTAACGTGATCCCCGGACCTTTTTTCTCTTTCGTAGATTAGTTTGCTTTTCTTTTAGAGTCAGTTTGGTTCCTAGACCTTAACAACTAGGTGGCGACTCCCAAACCTCAAGGGTCAAAAACGGATCCGCGCACCCCGCGGATCGAGGGCGCTTTCAGTGGCGACTCCGCTGGGGATCTTGAGGATCAGACTTGAAAAGCCCCAAGTATTGAAACGTTGCCAATAACCTAGTTTTTTATTTATTTTTTAGTTAGTCTCTTTTTATTATTTGTTTATCGAATTTTTTTTTTCTTGTTGATACGATCATTAATTATTTGGGTTCTACTTGGAATACGTCGATCTAATATATTAGTCTTTTTGGTTCAATCAAGGGCTATTCGGAATGATCCTAAATAACGCGATATTTCAAGATGGATGGTTTTATTAATGATGGGATTTTGATAGTTGGACAATAAATGGTTTTTTTTAGATATATGAGTAGATTTGTTTTTTTTTAGTGAGTGCTTGATTTATTGGTTGATGGTTTTTTTTTTTTTTTAAAATTGGGCAAGACTTGCTGTCCATTGGCAGCAAGAAGAAAGGCAAAAATAAAATACAAAAAAAAAAAAAGAAAAAATTGGTTTTTAGGTTATGATATCAAACACCAGCACGTTTATGGGTTTTACGTATGGTGTGGCCATAGTAAAAATTGGATTTTAGTAGTTAAAACCTCAATGCTTTTAATGAGAAAGGCTGGTGTGCATAATCAAAAAACGTTTTTTTTTTCTTCTTCCCATCTTCTTCTCCAATGGACCAATGGAAACAGTAGAGAAAGAAGAAAGCAGCAAAAGAGAAACGTTCCCCCTCTCTTTCTCTCTCTCTCTCTCCCTCTCTCTAATCTTCTCTTCTCTATCTCACACCAATTCATCGCCTTTTTTTCGATTCGAGGTTTTCTATTTGAATTCTATTGAAGTAATAGGCGATTGTGAACCTTCTCTCTTCGTTTGTGATGATTATGCACCACATTATCTAGCCTATAACAGAAGGGATGGAAGTTCTTTCATGTTTTATGCCACCCCCTGCTCTCCCTCATGCTTCGCTTAAAGCTAAGGGTTCTCCAAGGTGTATACTCCATTCTATTGTTAACATTGTTCCAAGAAACACTTTAGGATTTGTGAGGAAACGTGGTGGTCAATCGTTGGATGGGTTCAACCAAAAATCTTTCTGGAGAACGTATCACGAGATCAATTTGCAAAATCGGCATTCGATTCCAACAATATTAGTGTCAAATCCGAATTTGCCGGAGCTGGGTATCCTGATGCTACATACTCATTGACAGAACTTCGGTTGGGGGTTGAGACTTCAAGGGATTTGTTTTTATGCTATAACTTCCTTGGTTGCCATTTTTTTTGTGTTGATGTTGGTGCTGCACCCTTTTGTGCTACTATTTAATCGATACCGAATAAAAGCCCATCACCTTGTTGCAAAGATTTCGGCAACTTTAACTGTTTTTCTGTTCTTTAAGGTTGAGTTTGAGGGATTAGAGAATATACCTGCACCAGATATTCTTGCTGTATATGTTTCCAACCACCAGAGCTTCTTAGATATTTATACTCTTTTGATTCTTGGTAGAAGCTTCAAGTTCATTAGCAAGACCTCGATTATTGTCATTCCCATTATCAGATGGGCCATGTATTTTCTGGGTACCATTCCTTTGAAGAGAATGGATAGCAGAAGTCAATTGGATTGTCTAAAGCGTTGCCTAAATCTAGTGAGAAAGGGAGCATTCATTTTTCTTCTTTCCGGAGGGAACTAGGATTAAAGATGGGAAGTTGGGCTCCTTTAAGGTGCGTTTAGCCCAACTTGGTTGGATTGCTGGACTTATGGCTCTCATTATATTCTCCTTTATTACCTTCTACATGTCCGATCTTTTAGCCGATTATTACAAAACTCCAGATCCCATCACAGGGAAGAGAAACTCCACCCACATGAAGGTAGTCCAAGCCAACTTAGGTGGGGCAATATACCGGTTCTGTGGGTTCACCCAATATTTCCAAATTATTGGAGTTGCCATTGGCTACTCTATTACTGCATCCAAAAGCATGGTATCCATGGAGAAGTTGAATGGCCACCACTAGGAAGTTAATTAATATTTCTCTAAATGACCGATGGAAGGTTCGGTTCATTTTCAAGCTCATCTTCACGCCCAAATTACAATAACCTTCAAGAACCCATTTTCTCTCCTTATCATCCTAATAATCTCTCTCTCCCTCTTTGTTTGTGTTTTATTTGCTTTCTTTGATATATTTCTTCATCAATGGCCTTTATCAGTATTTGATTTGAAATAGTTGTTTTTCTGATTTATTGATTTGGTGAGATTTTAGATTGCTTTTTAATCATTGAGGTCAACAATTCTATAGTGCTGATTTTAAGTATCTGAAAAAAATGGGATTTATGCTCTCCATCCTCAAACACCATTCTATATTCAATTTAACATCCTTGGAAAGCTTGAATTATTTTGGATCACCCAAAATAGCTTTTGATTGGACCATATATATATATATATATAATATCTTTTTGGTTTGGACTAAAAATTATGCATGATTGGATCGAATTATAGACCTTGTGTTGATTGCTTGTCCAATGTGCCATAATCTTGATTGAGATATGTGATGATTGATTAGTTTTTATCCAAATGTTAATATGATGGGATGTGATTGGTTTGTGTAATATTGTGATTGATAATCCAATATATGATGAAATGATCAGGGCCATGGGCCCATTTATCTTAAAAGGCCCCGGGCAAACCCCACCCTATTTTGCACACACCACATGCACGTTTACTATTTTGAGCACTTACACGTCCCATTTAGCCAACGTGGCACTAGTGCGTGGCCCGGTCTCTTCGGAGATGCGACGTCATTCATGAAACCCACAACTCCAGTCACGTACCTTAGGGTATATCGAACTGGGGCATCAATACCGTCTGATCAGGTGATTCTAAGAGACATATTGATGCACCCAGGCTGGAACGACCTGAGCCTTTGACCTATTGTAAGCCACACAGTCACATGTCCCGATTGCCAACGTAGTACTAGTACGTGGTCGGTCCCCTCGTGGGATGCCAAACCATTTATGAAAGCTACAACTCTTGACTCGTACCAGTAGGTATAAAAGGTAATCTAAGTATATCAATTGCACTTCTTGGTCAAAACCGGTGCCTAAGCAAGATCTTACCCCGCTGTACCCTACTGTACGAGGGGGATAGACTACGTCTATTCTAGACGAGAGGTATTTAAGTGGGCCCTTGCTCAGCATTGTGCGCCACCTCTCAACTGGAGATCAAACTGGCTGTTTTTGACTTCAGAGAAGTGAATTGAGGTTTTAGATTATCACCTATATGGTATATCAAACCAAGTCACCACGTATCGAAAGGTATATAGGTGTGCTTGGGCAAGGGTGGCCAGATAAAAATGCATTGCATGTAGTAAGCTTAGAGTCTAGAAACCTTCCCAGTAGGTCACGACTCGAACTTATCGTGGGTGTTCCCGGGTTGTTTATTGAATGCATGTGATTGATGAATGTATGTGAGTGATGTGAATGATGAGATTAAGAATGTATGGTTGTCCTCAAGGATAAAAAATTTTCTTTTTGAAAATTAAAATGGGTGCACCGACCCAATAAAGAATCCATTTTTTGCAATAATTTATAATGACGCAGTCCATCTCGATCCAATAATCATGATGGGTCGGGCCATTTAGATCAAAATGAAAATCAAATTCTTTTCTAAATTCGGGTTTCAACCCATTTTTAAAGAAGAGAAATGGTTTACGAAAGGAAAGTATTTTCTAGAAGAAATGTTCTCTAAAAACTATATATATTTTCCAGAAAAAGTGTTTTCCATAAGAACAAGATTTTTCAAAAAAAAATATTTTCTAGAAGAAAAGAGAATGAAGGAAAAATGATTTACAAATGATATATTCAATAAAATCTCAGGATTCTTAAAAATGTTATCAAGGGGTTAATACCGAAATTGACTAAATCTACCTTTGATGGGGTCATATAGGATTATCATTGCGCCTAAACTCAAGCGTCCACCTCCTAGTTGGAGTCATAAGTCCAGTCGGTTAGAAAGAACCACAGTACCAAGTCAACAAGCAGAGATGGCTTCAGAATCTGAGCTCACAGAGATCCGTAAGATCTTGGTAGCCTTTGCCGATGATATCAGCAACATAAAAGGCAAAGTGGAAATGTTAGAACAGACCTCGGAATCAACGGGAATTCCCTTAGATGACCCAAAGGGAAAAAAGATTGAAGAGAAACGTCCACATGAAGTTTTCGAGCTCGACGGAGATGAAGAGTATGTTGATGAATATCCGGCGTTATCTAATAGAATGTCTCAATTGGAGTCAGCAATGAAGAGTATAAAGGGTATTGATGAAATTGCAGCAGGCATTGAAGCTTTAAATCGCATCCCTAGAATCCATTTGCCAGAGAAGTTTGTGATGCCTGAAATGGACAAGTTCAGTGGGACAGGGTGTGCAAAAACACATCTTAAGGTGTATGTTACCAACATGCGCACTATGGGACTCAGCGACGAACATATGACATTATTGTTCCAAAGGACTCTATCGGGATCAGCGCTACGTTGGTTAATGTCTCAAGATCCAGTTACTGTGGGTACATGGGAAAACATGTCAAAGGCCTTCTGGCATCAGTATAAATACAGTACTGAGATTGAGACCTCAAGAAGGGATTTGGAAGCAACTAAACAGAAAAATGGGGAGACATTCACTGATTTCATTGGTCGTTGGAGGGCCAAGGCTGCATAAATGTGGGATAGACCTTCAGAGAAAGAACAAGTGGCTATTATCTTAAAAAACCTCTCGCAAGGGTATGCTCGACATCTAGTTTCCCAATACCTTCCTACATTCGAGTCTCTATTGCAAGCTGGTAGCCAATTGGAAGATGCTTTCGCTTCCGGAATCCTTTCCAATCCTTCTGACAACAAGTTCAAAAAGCCTTTTACCAATTCTAAGTCTAGTACTGATCACGCCTATGTAGCCAATACGTCTACTACACCCGTCCAATCTACTATCTTGCCTAGTAACCAAGTTAACCCTAATCAACCTCGACCGCGAAGAAAATTCACCAATCTTGGGATGCCTTTGAGCATTGTCCTTCAAAAACTATTAAGTAAAGGGCTCATTGCACCTCTCCAACCTCGACCTTTACCAAATCCACTCCCTACTTCTCACAATCCTAACCTATTTTGTGAGTTTCACCAAAATCCCGGTCATCTTACTGATCGTTGTGTTGCTCTTCGTCATACAGTTCAAGACCTCATCGACGCCAAAAGAATTACTGTCCCTGCCCCTGAGCAACCGAATGTTACTACCAACCCTCTACCCAGTTACCAACCTCCTCAGACTTTGAACATGGTATCCAATACTCAACTCTTGTTTGACCCAATCCTTCTCATCTAATCAATCAATCATAAACCTCCTAGCCCTCCTTTTACCAAAGTGACAGTCCCTAATGAGGTTTTCACCACCAAATGCAGTCTTGGCCAAGAGAGAAGAAGTAAGTCTGAAGAATGCAAAGAATCTGAAGAAGAAAACTCAGTCTAACTGCTTGGAAATAGTTTCTCGAATTCTCAGTCTGTAATCCAGCCCGTTGTGGGTAATTGTCTTTAGTTGTTTATGAGTCTTGAGTCCGGTTCTTTTTATCAAGTTAGTAATCAAATCTGTCTTTTTATTTCTTATTTGGTTCTAGTCAAGTTAGTTTGTTGAGTCTGCAATGGTGTCAGTCGCCCCATCTAAATTTAATTGAATAAAGAAAATTTTTGAATACCTTGAGCGCATTAACGAGTTAACTAATAACTGGCTTCAAAGAGAAATTCCTCAAATAAGGAACCCCCTCTTGAATGAGAAGATAAATGTCTTGCTCGAGGAACTAAAGGGGGTCGACCTCGGAACAAAAATAATTCCCAAGAAATTCATATTGGAACTAACTTATCCCCAGAGGATCACAAAGAGATGATGAATTTATTCAGAAAATTCAAAAGACTTGGTCCTATGAGGATATGTCAGTTAAATTTGGAGTGTTGTTCAACATGAAATATATACCCATCCTATGAGAACACCACATATACAAATCAGAATTGACTAACATAGTCAGAGGAGGGATTATAAAATGTATTAGTGCTGGAATTTTAAAATCGATGGAATAGTTGAAGCAGTTAGTAAAAATCTCAAGAGAATCATTTGTGAAAATGTGTCAATCACACATCACACCGGGACTGGCCCGAGAAGTTACCATTCGCATTATGGACATATTACATTTCAATACAGTCTTCTACTAGAGTCACTCTAGTATGATATGGAAGCAATCTTACCGGTTAAAAGGAAAAATCCTGTATCTCAAGGTCTTGATGGAAGTTAATTTTTAGAAACAGATTGGATCTGTCAATGGAGAGGAGTCACTTGCGTGTTTGATAAGAAAGTCAAAGTTCATCACTTATGAGTCAAGGATCTAAAGCATCAAACTACCCAAGAAAAAAATTTGAATACTCTTCCTCGATTCTAGAAAGTTTGAACCCAATTGGAGAGATTCAATCATTAAAGAAATATTACCAGGAAAAGCTGTCAGACTTCAAGATCATGATGGAATATAATTACCAGAACCAACCAACCTTGACCAAATCAAAAGGTACTGCATTTAAGGAGGCCATCTTTGGCCGAATCAATTCTCCTGTTACTCAATTCAATATATCCTTTCTCAACCCCTTTGCAACCTTTTTCAAAAAGAAAAATTATGCCTTTTTCTTTCTTAGCCCGATCACCTAACCTAGGGGAGGGAAGTTTCGAACTACGTTTTGGTCTGATCCCAAAATTCTGGGGTACGTAGGCAACCTGAGAAGTTACTTCAGGCCCGACCACATCAAAAAATAAAAATAGATTTCCCGACAAAGAAAAAATCTAAAAAAAATTCAAAAGAAAAAAATTGTCAAAGTGGGAAAGAAAATTCAAGGAAAAAGAAAATAATTTAAAAGGAAATGTCACACAAGGGGCATTTGGGTTTTTGAGCCTCAAAATCCCTTTCTTTTTATACCTAGTCCTAAGCTTACCCATGAAAGTCCTCCTAAGTACCGTGCGAGAAGTCAAGGAAGATAGCAAAGCATGATCAGACAGCAACTCCAGAAGTTCAGAAGGGAAGAAGAAAAAAATTTGCTAAGTTGAAAACCCAAAAAGGGCGGCTTAGGCAAAAATTAAGGTAAGCTCGCAAGGTTGAAAATCTGAAAGGACGACCTTGGCAACAATTAGAGCAAAGAAAAAAGAAAAAATTGTAAGCTCGCTAGATCGAAAACCTAAAAAGGCGATCTAGGCAAAAGCTAGAGCATGCTCGCTAGATTGAAAACCTGAATAGGCAATCTAGGCAAAACTTAGAGCTATCAAAAAATTAAAGAAAATCTCCGTTGAGTTGAGAAGCTGAAAAGGTAGCCCGAGCCGAAATATCAGAAGTCCGAATGATCAAGTTTCAATACCCAGTTTGAACCAAATATAGACTCAATGGATACAAGTATCTCGTCTATGATTGATTTGAAGAGTTTCATGTCCCTAAGTGAACCGACGGGGAGAAAGAACAAATTCTATGATGAATTTAAGAAAGAAATATTTTGTTCCAATGTCTTTGAGCCTGACTCAAAATCTTCAATATAAAAAGTCAAAATTAAAAGTTAAACCTTTATTGCGCTTGCGGTAATTAAGGATTTCAAACTTTCATAACAAGGGCACTTCCTTTTTTCTAAAGAGTACAGTTTCCCCCCTTACACTAGGGGCATTTATTTTCAAATTATACTCAATTATCCCTAGTGCAATGTTCCTTGTCAAACTAGGGGCATTTTTGTTCTGATGCCTGGTCAATTTCAACCCCAAAGGATAAGGTTAACTTTGCATTAAAGGTTACCCTCTTGATAGTAATTTTGAAAACTCCTCAGATTCAAAGAGAGTTAAAATATTTACCAGACCTTCATAAAATCCAACTTTTTATTAAAAAAAAAAAAGTCAAATGCGAGGTTAATCCCCCGTTTGTTCCTTCAAAGCTTAGTTCATTATTCTTGCACCCTGGGTAGGTAGAATAGAACTTCCTAAAAAAGAAAAAAATTAGTTCATTACTCTTTCACTCCGAGTAGGTAAAGTAGAACTTCCCGAAAAAATTAGTTCATACTCTTTCACTTTGAGTAGGTAGAGTAGAACTTCCAAAAAAAAAAAAAAAAAATTGGTTCATTACTCTTTCACTCCGAGTAGGTAGAGTAGAACTTCCCAAAATAATTAGTTCATTACTCTTTCACCCTGAGCAGGTAGAGTAGGACTCTCAAAAAGCTTAGTTCATTACTCTTTCACTCCGAGTAGGTAGAGTAGAACTTCCCAAAATAATTACTTCATTACTTTTTCACCCTGGGCAGGTAGAGTAGGACTCTCAAAAAGCTTAGTTCATTACTCTTTCACTCCGAGTAGGTAGAGTAGAACTTCCAAAATAATTAGTTCATTACTCTTTCACCCTGGCAGGTAGAATAGGACTCTCAAAAAGCTTAGTTCATTACTCTTTCACTCCGAGTAGGTAGAGTAGAACTTCCCAAAATAATTAGTTCATTACTCTTTCACCCTGGGTAGGTAGAGTAGGACTCTCAAAAAGCTTAGTTCATTACTCTTTCACTCCGAGTAGGTAGAGTAGAACTTCCAAAAAAAAAAATTAGTTCATTACTCTTTCACCCTGGGCAGGGCAGGTAGAGTAGTACTGCTAAAAAATTAGTTCATTACTCTTTCACTCCGAGTAGGTAGAGTAGAACTTCCAAAAAAATTAGTTCATTACTCTTTCACCCTGGGCAGGTAGAGTAGGACTTCTAAAAAGCTTAGTTCATTACTCTTTCACTCCGAGTAGGTAGAGTAGAACTTCCAAAAAAAAAAAAAAAAAAATAGTTCATTACTCTTTCACTCCAGGTAGGTAGAGTAGAACTTCCCAAAAAAAAATTAGTGCATTAAGACTCTCAAAAAAAGATAAATTACTCTCTCACCTAGAGTAGGTGGAGTAGGACATTCAACTTTCTCCTAACTTTTGCTTAGATTTGTCTCAAATATCATTCAAATTTTCTCGAGTTTTGTTTTACTCAGATTTTACTCAGTTTCACACAGTGCACACACTTGCACATTTGCACTTTTTAGTCAAGGAGAATTCTCTAAAATTCAAGGATCTGACACCGTCAGTGAGAGTTTGCGCTCAAGGACCTGACAACCTTTTAATTCGGGGAGAGCTTTACCCTCAAGGATCCGAACACCTTGACGAATTGCTAAATCAGGCTGCAAAATGAACTGTCACTAGCTTTGACATTCGGATATCGCACTATCTACCAAAATAGATTTGCTATCTAGTTTGCTTCAACCCTCTGCCAAAGAGGGGCATCTGTAGACACCCCATTTTTGCACTCGCCTGATTAATCAACTCGTCAACCCGATCGCAATGATTCCCAATGATGGATGTGTATTCCATTGCTTTATTTTGTTACCAGATGTGTTTCAGAAATCCAGATGAGGTATCTCAAACTGACACAACCTTAGAAACCACGCTACGCTAGGAAAATACGACCCCAGAAACATAGAAACCATCATCTTGCAACTCAAAAAGAAGCTTAACGATAAAAATCACTAAAAATTGATCAAATTACCAAAATACCCCTAACCTCAAAACAACCCTAGAGCCTACGTTACGCTTAGGAAAATCCATTCGAACACATAAAACAACAAATCGAAACCAAATAAATTATTTCGCCAATTTTAATAGAATTTGACAAAATTACGAAAATACCCCTCATAAAGTTCACAATCATTTCACATAAAAATTTTCATAAATGACACAAACCAACATTCTCATTGAATTCCTTACGAAAAATCGATTCTAAAACATCCTAGAACATTAAAAATCGACTTAAAACGTGAAAAGTCCTCTCTGGGGGCAAAACGGTAATTTCATAATTTTCATAATTAAAAAATTCGAAATTAATAAATAAAATATTAAATAATTAAAGTGAAACATTAATGAAATTAATTTAAAATTTTGAACCTAAAAAATCGATTAATCGGACTCTCAGGCAAAATTGTTAAGGGTTCGTGGGATATTTCTTTAAGGACCCCTCCATTTGGGGGTCCAAAGAATTAAAGAAATAATAGAGGAGGGGTTCTCCAAAAATTTAAAGTAAATCAAGCAAGACTAAGGTCAAGGTATTAAAGTCAATCAAGTAAGATTGAAGTCAAAATTAAAGTCAATTAAGCAAGACTAAAGTCAAGATATTGAAAGTCAATCAATTAAGACTAAAGTCAATCAAATAAGACCAAAAGTCATAATAGAATTATAATTGATTAATAACTCTATCTAATAGAGTTCTAATTAAATATTAACTCTATCTAATAGAGTTCTAACTTAAAAATAATTCTACCTAAAACAATTTGAATTAAAACACAATTCTACCTAAAACAATTCTAATTAAAACACAATTCTCCCTAAAACAATTCTAACTAAAACGCAACTCTAATTAAAAGATCTCTAATTAACAATAACTCTATCCAAATCAACCCTAAAAAACATCTATAAATAGAGGTGCTCACACCCTATTTTCGTATCAAATCATAAACCTTTAGAGAAGTAGGTCTAGAAGCTCTCCTAACCCCCCATAAACCCTGGTTTTGGAGCCCCAACTCCTTACCTAACATCCCCCCTTCAATTTTAGTCTAGAAAACACCTAAAATCTCTCCAAAAACACCCCTAAATCCGCAACAAACTTGAAGAGTTCAGATTCAGAAATAAGGAGATACCTTGATCTAGGAGATCCGAAGTCAAATCCGGAGACAGAACGAAGCAAGGGAGCACGGTACAAGGAGCTCTTTTTGTCAGATCTGAGGGAACAAAGTCCTTGCTATCGGAAAGGTAATTTTTTATTTTTATTTATTTTTATCTAGGTTTTAGCAATGTAATTTAGTTAGGAAGTTAGTAGAGACCGGCTTTGGCCGGGCGGGGTTGGTGCCTAACACCTTCCAACCTCGTAACGTGATCCCCGGACCTTTTTTCTCTTTCGTAGATTAGTTTGCTTTTCTTTTAGAGTCAGTTTGGTTCCTAGACCTTAACAACTAGGTGGCGACTCCCAAACCTCAAGGGTCAAAAGCGGATCCGCGCACCCCGCGGATCGAGGGCGCTTTCAGCCACCACCCCTCATTCTCAATGTAAAACCCGAGCCGCCTCCCATGACCATACACTCCCCTAAACCATTCCCCTATAGCTCCGATATGGCAGTGCCCTGGAGCTATGAAACCACCATCACCACAACCTCAGGGGCTGAAACCATGAAGAAAGCGATGATGGCTGATATCGATCATATGACAAGAGCAGAGAGATGCAAAAAAATATCAGCAAAGGAGGTAAGCATCAAAGAAAAGACTAAAGAAACGACAAAAGGGATGACAGATGAAGAAAAGAGAAAGGTAAAAGGAAAGGGGAAGATGAGTGAGAGTGACAAAAAAAAAGATGAGGTAAAAGCGACAGATAAAGAAGTTGAGGTTAAAATAACGGACAAGGAAGCTGCAGACTTCATTAAGCTTATTCGCAAGAGCGAGCATAATATTGTAGATCAGCTAAACAAACAGCCAGCTCAAATCAGTATCTTGGGACTGATGCAAAACTCGGAAGAGCACCAAGAGGCATTGCTGAGAGTTCTAGGGAAATCACATGTACCTGCAACTACCTCACCGGCACAATTAGAGCAAACGGTTGGTCAGATCATGGCCCCCAATCCTATTATTTTCACAGAGACTGAATTTATGCCGGAAGGAACAGGGCACATCGAACCACTAAACATTATGGTCATATACAAGGGTATGATGGTTGCCAGAGTACTGATTGACAATGGCTCAACACTTAATGTCTGTCCACTTGAAACCTTCAAGAAACTCAATGCTGATTAGTCACACGTCTAACCTAATAACAAGGTCGTTCGAGGTTTTGATAGCTCGAGAAGAGATTCTCTAGGAAAGGTGGATCTACCTATCACGATAGGCCCATGTACATTCGAAATAACGTTTGAAGTCATGGAAATACCGACGACCTTCAACTTACTACTGAGTAGACCATGGACCCATATTGTCGGGGTTGTACCTTCTTCTCTACACCAAAGAGTCAAATTCATTATGGGACAGAAGATGATATCCGTTTTGGCAGAGAACTTAATCCCAGCTGGCAGAGCTCCGGACGTACCATTTATCGATATAGAGATGACGAAGGACAAAGCACTCTATCACTCTTATCAATTCGCCACTGTCAATCATATTGAAAAGGGACAGGAGAAGGTAAAAGTAAAGCTATCAAGAACAAATCTGATGATTGGTCGAGTTATGAAAAGGGCAGGTTATCGACCCAAGCAAGGGTTGGGGCCGGGAGGAAGAGGAAGAGCTACACCGATCGAAGTCAAAAAGCATACTCCTTATTTTGGTCTCGGGTTCAGGCCCACAAAAAGGGATATTGCATAAATGAATGAAAAGAAAAAAAAGCTTCAACTAGCGAGAAGGCAAAACCGTGAACCGAATGTCTGGAACCTGGGCAGAGTTCCGTATATCAGCATTAGCTTCCCGAAATCTCATACTAGACCTGATAGCCTATCAGAGCCACTACCAGCAAAAAGGTCAAAAATGGTAAATTTTAAGCCCATACATATACAAGAAGATCTAGTCATTGAGTCTCAGCCATCCTTCGTAGAAGGCATTGATGTTCTATTCAATGGGGATTCCGACGAAGGTCTATCAATGACTACCCAAGAGCCCACAAAAGAGGAAGCAATTGAGAGTAAGGGAAAAAAATCACCTTTCCCTACTGGTATTGACTGGGCATCAGTCGTCATCCCACCAAGTTTGGGAGGGACTATGCCCCCATCTGACAACAACAACAATCAATCGGAGATCATGGTTATCTCCGAACCACCAATCAAATCACCCAACAAATCACTTTCACATCTCACCCGCCCCCTCAGAGCAGGGGAGATTCTGAACAATTGGGAAGAATTCCCTCTAACCCTTGAGGCTACCATAGCCTAAAAAAAATGCCATTAGGCAACATCAGTTTGCCCAAGGATCATAACGAGCCCTCGTCCTCGGGTAAAGACTGTTTTGAGGGCTCCTTATCTTTACTAATGCATGATTGCTCTTCTTATTTCAGATGTCCGGAAAATAACATTCAAAAATTCTTCAAAAAGCAAAAAAATCAAAAAGTCTTCAAAAATAAAAATAACTTTCAAAATCTCAAAAAAATAGATATATTTCAAAAGTCAAAAAAAGAGTTTTATCAGGATTTAAGGGATTTGTCTCAATCGAATAGACGTTTGGACAAAATAGAATATGAAAAGGATGAGTATGACTTCGATCTCGAACTCGACTTCGATCTCATGGGAATTGAGGAAGAGTCTAAGGACGAAGTGGATACCCTCCTAAAGAGATCAAAGACCTTTTAGAACGACATGAAAAAGGTGTTCAGCCAAACATTGAGAATACAGACTTAGTTAATCTCGGCACTAAAGATGACCCACGTGTTGTAAAAATCAGAGCCTTGTTAACCCCTCAGTAAAAAGAAGAAATGATTGAACTACTGCATAACTATCAAGACGTATTCGCCTGGTCCTACAAAGATATGCCCGGTTTGGACACAGATCTTGTTGTTCATAAGCTACCGATCGCTCTTGGGAGCAAGCCGATCAAGCAAAAGTTAAGAAGACTCAAGTCAGAATGCACACTCAAAGTCAAAGATGAAGTGATGAAACAGTTTCAAACAGGATTTCTCGCAGTCTCCACGTACCTCGAATGGTTAGCCAATGTCGTTCCGATACCAAAGAAGGACGGGAAAATACGAATGTGTGTCGACTATCGGGATTTGAACAAAGCCAGTCCTAAAGATGATTTTTCACTGCCTCACATCGACACTCTAGTCTATAGCACAGCGGGGCATGGTATGTTCTCATTCATGGATGGTTTCTCTGGATACAATCAGATAAAAATGGCATAAGAAGACCAAGAGAAGACCGCATTCATTATACCCTGGGGTACTTTTCATTACAAAGTCATGCCATTCGGGCTTAAAAATGCAGGGGCAACCTATCAATGTGTAATGACGACTTTATTCCACGACATGATCCATAAGAAAATGGAAGTCTACGTAGATGACATGATCACTAAATCAGACATTGAAGAAGATCACCTCGTAAATCTCAAGAAATACAGCTTAAGGCTCAATCCAGCAAAGTTTGTATTCGGGGCAACATCGGGCAAGCTATTGGGCTTTATCGTCAGTAGAAGAGGCATTGAGATAGATTCAGCAAAGACCAAATACATTCTTGAAATGAAAACACCGGTATCAGAAAAGGATGTCCGAGCATTTCTGGGTAGAATACAGTATATCAGCAGATTCATCGCACAACTCACGCCTATTTGCGAACCAGTATTTAAGCTACTAAAAAAGAATGCACCAAAAGCATGGAACCAGGATTGTCAAGAAGCCTTCGATAAGATAAAGAAATATTTGCTCAATCCACCAGTTTTGGTTTGTCCTACGCCAGGACGACCCTTACTAATGTACATCTCGGTGCAAGAAACATCTATGGGTTGTGTACTGGGGCAACACGATGAGTCAGGGAGAAAAGAGCAAGTCATTTACTATCTCAGCAAGAAATTCACTGATTATGAGGCAAAGTATTCGGCACTCGAGAAAACTTGTTGTGCATTGGTCTGGCCATCTCAACTACTACGACACTACCTCCTCAACTACTTGACTATGCTTATCGCTCGAATGGACCCTCTCAAGTACCTCTTAGAGAAGCGAGCGTTAACGGGTCATACTGTAAAATGACAATTACTATTATCTGAATTCGACATCACCTATGTCACTCAAAAGGCTATAAAGGGACAAGCCATTGCCGACCATTTAGCTGAGCATCCATTGCCTGATTATGAACCATTGAAAACAAACTTTCCTGACGAAGCCATATTACTCACGGAGATTGAGGACGATAACGAAGAACCAGGCTGGAAAATGTATTTTGACGGAGCAGCAAATCAAAAGGAAAACGGAATAGGGGCAGTCTTGATCAAATCAGATGGGTCCCACGTACCAATTGCAATCAGATTGAAGTTCCAATGTTCTAACAACGAGGCTGAATACGAAACGTGCATAGCAGGGTTAAAAGCAGCACTGGATCTTGAGGTAAATGAGATCAATGTCTTCGGAGACTCAAGCCTAGTAGTCTATCAGACAACTGGAGAATGGAAGACCCGAGAACAGAGATTGATCCCTTACCATGAGTATCTAGAGGATCTAAGCTCGCATTTTGATAGGATTTCATTCACGTACATGCCGAGAGCTAAGAATCAATTTGTTGATGCATTGACAACACTCGCTTCCATGATCAGTATTTCAGAGGACTTAGTCATTGACCCCTATTGAGATTGGACTTCAAGATGAGCCAGCTTACTGCCTACCCGTCGAAGTTGAAGAATCTGAAGAAAAGCCTTGGTACTCAGACATCAAAGCCTATCTCGAAGATCGAATTCTCCCATCAGACATCACGTCTAATGATCGAAGGACTATTCAGAAGCTCGCAGGCCAATTCTTCTTGAGCAATGGCATTTCATACAAGAAATCACATCATGAAGTCCTACTCCGATGTGTGACAGAAATAAAAACAAAACGATTGATCGAAACCGTACATGGTGGAGTCTGCGGACCTCACATGGTGGAGTCTGCGGACCTCACATGAATGGTCACATGCTTGCTAAGAAGATCATGAGAATGAGATATTACTGGACTACCATGGAAAGTGATTGTTATCAACACGTCCGTAAATGCCATCTCTGCCAGATCTATGCCAATAAGATCAACACGTCACCATCAGAATTGCACAACATGACTACTCATTGGCCCTTCTCACTCTGGGACATGGACGTTATTGGACAGATTTCGCCAAAAACTCCAAATGGGCACCGTTTCATCCTAGTCGCTATCGATTACTTTACAAAATGGGTAGAAGCAGCATCTTATGCTAATGTCACCAAGAGCAGCGTTCTGAAATTCGTCAAGAACAACATTATCTGTAGATATGGGCTTCCTAGCAGATTAGTGACAGAAAACGCGAAGAACTTCAAAAATAAGGATATGATCAAGATGTGCGAAGACTTCCAGATTACTCATCACAACTCTGTACCTTATAGGCCCAAAATGAACGGAGCAATTGAAGCCACCAACAAGAATATCAAAAGAATCATCGAGAAGATGGCAGTCACCTACAAGGATTGGCACGACATGTTGCCTTTCGCCCTTCACGCCTATCGGACTTCCTTTCGAACTTCAACTGGGACAACGCCGTATTCACTGGTATATGGTATGGAAGCAGTCTTACCCGTTAAGGTTGAGATTCCCTCCCTCCGGATCTTAAAAGAAGCAGAGTTGGATGAAACAGAATGGGTTCAAGCTCAATTTGATCAACTAAATCTAATAGAAGAGAAACGTCTCGCAGCTATCTGTCATGGCCAAATTTACCAACGACGAATCGCACGGGCCTACAACAAGAAAGTCAAACCCCAGAATTTCTCACCAGGAGACCTTGTCTTGAAAAAGATTTTACCAATACAAGAAGATGCTAGGGGAAAATTCAAACCAAACTACGAGGGACCATTCATTGTGCAGAAGGTGATGACGGAAGGAGTTTTGATCCTTACAGAGATGAACGGACAAGTCTTTCCTCAACCGATCAATGCTAACACTGTAAAAAAATACTACGCTTGAGATCTGACCCTAAAATGACGAAAGGCCATCTTTGCTAGCTTAAAAACAAACTATCTAACCCTAGTAAACCCTTTTGAGCCATCACGTTTATTTCCTAACCTAAGACTGGGGCAAGTCAACAACTACAAAATGATGTGAAAAAAAAAACAAAAACAAAAAAAACAGACAAAAGAAAATCAGAAAGTCAAAGCATCAAGTTACTCCTAGCCCTCATGAGGATAAACTATGAACGGCTAAAATACAAAAAAATCAAAAAATTTAAAAACTCGGACACTTGATCTGAGCTCGACTCAAATCTCCAGCCTAAACAAGTTCAAGAGACGCTAGGAGGAGACATAGATCACCTTTTCGAAACAAAAATAGACGAACCCCAAGTCTAACCCACTCTAGACGAACCTACCTTAACCTTTTTGTATCTTTCCACTACACACAGCTTTAGCCAACACTTCGTCCTATTAAAAAGTCATTTCGGATCAGGGAATGTTCTGAGGCATCATAATGACGGTGGCAGCACCAATGATCTGACAGCTTGATCCGGACCTCAAGTCTTATTAGTCGTTGGAATACGCGAGAAGGGAGTCCAGGTCAGATATTCGAAGAAAAAAAAAAGTACTCGAAGTGTAAAGTAGTCAATCTCGCGGCTCAACTTGAGTTGTCAAACCACGAATAGTCGTCAATAAACTCGAGAGGGGAATCTAGATTTGTTACTCAAGAAAGAGTGCCACTACAAGAGTAGAGTCGTCGATCTAGCAACTCAACTTGAGTCACCAAACCACAAAGACATAGAGGTTCCAAACAAGATTCGTAATGTAAAAATCTAAAAAAAATACAAGCATAGTCTGAAAGGGAATAGTGAAAACTTGAAAGGGTGCTATGAGTAAAAGAATCAGACTATGGCAAGATCAAAGCCACCAGCACGATGAAAATCCAAAAAGGCATCGATGCGCAAAAATGTGGAAATCGGATCTGGTGAAAATCGTAATTGGCACCATGGACAATAAGGGGACAAAAAAAATAACAAAACAAAATGAAGAACTCCTGGCCCGCATGAGTATAAACTGTGAACAGCAAAAATTGCTCAATCGATATTCACCCAATACTGGGGCACTGGGGATGACTCTAAAAAGAACCTGAGAACTGTTGACATCTATGTCCTCAGTAGTTGGCAAAAACACAAATATCATCGAGATAACAAAGGTTTTTAAAAAATCTTCATATTTTGGATCTACAGTATCTATTCGACAAAGACAAATCACCAAAAATTCAAATGTTTTCAAAACTACTATTTTGGCCGATGATGAAAAATCTAAGACTTATTCAAATATCATGTTCTCAAAGCAATAGATACACCTGAGGCCAAGTAAGTAAAAAAACCTATTTTCCTTTCATTTCAAAGAAGTTTCACATTACATTTTGTAAACGAAAAGAAAATACAAAAAAAAATGGCGCCAATCACACATCCCGACGAGAGATGAAGAAGGAATCGAGTATATCTTCCAAGGCACGAATGCGGGCAGCTTGCCCCATCATTACCACCTCAACATCCGAAGCATCACGGCTCACCAAGTAGGAAGCAAAGGCATCAAAACAGGGACCCTGAGCAAGCCTTTCCCGGAGATCATCAATCTCGGCCCTCAGAATAGAAGACTCTTCATTCCTCAAAGACTCGAGTCGAGCTATTTGGTTCTTCAAATCATTCTCAGAACGCAACCAAATCTTCTCAATCCGCTTATGAGACATCTTCATCTCTGTCAGTCGATCACGGTGGTCAAAGGAATGAGAAACAGAAAACGTCCCTTGAACCGAAGACGTGGCACAAGCTCTTTCAGCGATTTGTTGTTGCATCCAAAGTTGGTAGTTCGGAAAAAAAATAACCGAGAAACACATGGCGATCAAGAGTCACCACGTTCTTCCAAGCTTTCTCTAATCGATCACGCAATCGCCATGAGGGTGAAGAAGGAAAAAAAAGACCCAACCAACTCTCTGAAATCTCCATGAGTCACTATGCCCTGTTCTTTATCAAATTGTCGCAACACACGAAGAGGAATGTAGTGAGTAGCCCCAGTCAATCCAATCAATATGGCAAAGCAACTCTGGGAAAAGGAAAGAACAGGTGAAGTCGACGGCTGGAAGGTGCCTAACCAACGTATCTCTTCATCTGTCATACCTTGCAAACCTTCAAACCAACCCAACTTGCCACCAGAATGGACAAGGAGTTTTCTCTTGTTCATCAAAACCACTAAATCAGCATAGACGTTGAAAGGGCGACTAATGGGTGTAGTCAAAGCCAAATGATCGAAGAACCAAAGCTGCACAAAAAGGGAAGTCAACTCTAATCACAACGCTTCAAAATTTAAAGGCTTCAATCGTGATGTTTACAAACTTAAAAATAAAAATAAAAATAAACATTACCTGCAACAATGGAGCACACCCATGATACACTCGCTCTCTCCTGCTCGAACAAGCCGTGAGAGACAAATAGGTTTCCCCTAGAAGCGTAGGAGCCAATCTAAAACCTTGTCGAACTTGGTCGGGTACGCTTATCAAAGCTAGATTCACATACTCATCGTTCCGAGGGAACAAAAGTTGGTTCATTACCACCAAGGTCAAAATATCAAATCGAGATTGGGAATTCATGTCCCCAAGCCATCGAAGCAAAAATTCTTTAAAAACCTTGAGAAGATTTGAGTTTCCATCAATCCGTTCTAGTTGTTGCTTTGTGACCCCAAAGAATCCCGACACTTCTTTCCTATAACTTTCACGCAAGGGTGGTACGACCACCCGAGACGATTGGCAAAAGCCATGTATGCACTCAAACTCTTCAATCGTAAGAGTCATTTCTTCGTCTCCAAAACTAAATAAATTGAGCTCCGGGACCCAAAATCCCATAAAAGCCTCTATCAAGTCCCACATGATAGTGGCCTTTGACAAAGAGAGAGTGAACCCAAGCTTGTTAGAATCCCACCTAATTCTCTCTTCATCGGCCATAGAACTAAGCCATTGATGTAAGAATGGGTCTACAACGGCGTACCTTTTTAGATTTGGAAGCTTGAAGTTACCTTCAAGAGTGGGAGATGAGTTTCCAACCGCAATATCAAAGTTGGTTGAATCCTCCAAAGCATGAGTGGGCTCCATTGATGCCCTAGTGGGGGTGAAATTTCTAAAATCGAGAAAGAGAATGACCAAATAAGGTTTTGTGAGTTAAAAAGCAAATAGAAGGTTCTGGTCCGTACATAGAGTACGGACTGAGCAATTCTATTTGAGTCCGTGTTTCATGCACGGACCGAAAATGTTTAAAATAGAGTCCGTGTTTGAAGCACAGACCAAATAAAGTTTAAACAGTTCGTGCTTCAAGAACGGACCGTCAAAAAATAAAAAAAAAATCATCAAAAGTAAAAATGGTATTGTTGCAAAAATCAAATTGCTTAAATACTCGTTTGAAAATACCCATGTTAAAGTTTTCACCAAACCATCACAAATCCGAGACCTCACAGGAGCTCCGCGCCACGAGGTCAAGGAAATCAAAAGGCTCACCCTGTCAGACCTCATGCTTGGGTAGTCATCTCTTATCCATCAAATCAAATTGGTATTTTCAAAAATTTTCTGAGAAAAATCCTCAGACCCGCACAAATTAGGGTTTCGTCTACTCTTTGCAGCTCTTTGCACGTAATTCCTGCAAAGAGGGGCAGCTGTAGACACTCGAATTTGAGCGGGCCCTCGAAGCAAAATACCCCAAAATCAAAAAATTGGAATGGGCCCCAAAGCCCAGACCTACAAAAACCCAATGCATTTTCAATTAATAAATGTCCGAGGCCACTCACATGGCCCATGGACCCGCACACCTCACCACCCTCCTATATCCTTAAATTCAACCCAATACTATTCTACCCAAGCCTAATCACTCTTATTAAACCCAAGTCCATTACAATTACTATGCAATTCCCTATCCAAGCCCACACACAAACCCAACCTAAGCTAAGCCCATCACATAAAATCCAAACTACTTTCCTAAACTCAATCCAACATAAACCCAACCCAACCTAAGCCCAATTCACTACCCAAACCCAATCTAACCCATCATCCACATCAAACCAATCACCAAGTCAACACCTAAAGATAACACATGTCATCATCCTCTTCCACCTCCCTCATCTAATCAACCAACTCCATCACTTCCCTCCAAAAATCAACTCAACCCTAACCTAACCTATTCGCTATCCTCTAACATCATCAACCACCAACATCACAACCCATACCTTACATACCCTAATCTATTCCCCATTCCCTAACACCATCAACCACCCACATCACAACCCATATCTCCCACACCTCAATCCATCACTTTCCCTTAAAACACTCCCACAAAATCACCTCAACCCATACCTCCCACCATCACCTCCATACCCTTCTCTCTAATCAACCAACCACCATCACCAATCAACCAATCTCTTCATGTCTCAATTTGCCACATGTCATCATCCCTTCAATTCTCCCAAAATCCAACCAATCAACCTCTTACACCACCCATCCCCCAAATCAAACACCTTACCTCTTCAATCATCTCAACACTCATTCTCCAAACAACTCCCTTACACCCCCCATTCCTCCCATCAACCATCACTCATCTCACCCTATCAAACACTCTACCCAAATGGATTTGGTAAGATCCAAACCATTTGGGTTAAAACATAACCCATTTCCCTCATTACAAAATTACCCTCATTTCCATATCAAATTTAACACTCTTCTTCTCTAAAGCCCATGCCATTATCCACTATTCTCATCTTTCACCCCATTATACCCTTAAAATACCCCACAACCTCTATAAAAATCCTTCCATTCTCCCCTCACAACAACTAATGAGAATTTGACAAAAAAAACCTCTAAAAAAATCACAGCTCACATCAACTCTCTACTCCTACTCTACTCCCTAACCACTATCAACTCTTAACTCATCTCAACCTTCAATCCTCAACTTTTATCTTCTACAACCTCAAGCAAGTCAAGATCAACTCAAAGGGGTACATCCTTGAAGATCAAGATTGGGACAATGTGGGTTTGAACAAAGAATGCCCCTCAACCCCCCTCTTCTACTCTTCCTTTCCCTATACATTTACACACACCACTATGGTCTAAATCACCAAAGGTCCCCTTCTTCATAAGGGTGCCCTCAATGATTTGGACCGATATCGAAAGTCCCTCACACTTGAGGGCACACATCGAATTATTTTTCGATTTCATTTTTTCTTTTTATTTTAAAAGACCGAATCTGAGGTTACCACATCACGTGGATGGAGTAAGTTGCCTAACACCTTCCCTACTCCATAAGTGGACCCCCTTACCTTGAATCAAAGGTTGGACCACGTGCATTATCCTACGAGAGTCATCACATCAAAAAATGACATGATTTTCAAAAATGAGACATCGGGTGACCATTCACACCCTTTTACCAATTTGAATGGTGGCGACTCCAAAACACCCCAAAGTGGAGGGATGTTTCAAAAATACGAAAATCTCGTGTCCACACAAACAATTTCTACCAATAACATCTCCTAACATGATCAAATAAACACACTGAATCATTTAAACATATGTAAAGTTTTACAGAAGAAACTACGTTTAACTGGTACATATAACTAGGAATGAGCAACTAAACATTTTAAAACTCACATTACATCTATCAACAGTATTTACTGTAACATTTTCTTTTCATACAAATCTAATTGACCAAATAGAATCATTAAACATGCATTTCATTTTATATATATTAAAATAGGCAATAAATACATAATACATAATGGTGGAGTAGTGAAATTAGAGAATTGGGATTCATGACTGGATCACTCACGGTCAAGACATGGTTTTACAATTATTTACTGGCATTTAGTTCCTGATTTTGTAGTTAGTCGTTGCACTTACAATGCTTGGTTGACCTTTTATCTGGGTCAGGCTGACCGTTTTACATAACCGTAAGCAATTGGTCTTTTTTCGATGTGTAAGAACGTTCGACTATTATAGATTGTTAGTGATCACTGACTAATCATATTTGTCTATGCCTATCAGGCATGCATGTGATTTCCAAATATACAAACTATTCGTATAAAACAACATTTACATTACAAGTTCACTGGTAAAGATAGAGAGGAATAAACTCGGATTCCAGTTGTAACTCCATTCTTGTATGCATCTCATACCACGTATGAGTTTGGTTGTTCCTACCATATATCTCAGGATAGTATATAACTCCGGATGATATGATAGATTATCCTTTAAAGTATTTGTAAACTCTTTAACAGTTCACAAAATAACTATATAGGGAAATGATATTTTAAAACAAATAATAAATTTTCTTTGAAAACAAATAAGAAATTAATATTACAGAGTTGAAAATGGATATCTAGTTTCCTACCATGCAACTGTGACCACACGACTTAAAATAAATAATAGAATTTAGAGCCTCTACGCTAACAGAATTTAAATAAACATGCAACCAATCATTATCCTTGGATATCCCTTCACCAACCTACACATAGCATTACAATATAAAATGCAGACATCACCCCTCGGATGTAATTCTTGCATTTTATCGTTTCATCCTCCTTTTTTTTTAAGATTATTACACTTTTTTACGTTTTCAAACACATCATTTATTTTTCGATATCAACTTATTTTTCACACTTTGAAATTTATTTTTATCATTTAAATTGAAATTTTACACAACTTATATCAAAACAAGGTCCAAGCAATATACAGAGGAATCTAATTGGCTTAAATAACCCGGTGAAATATCTTACCCACGTATATTTTATTATAAAATACAATTAAAATATCAAATATGCAAGTTCTGGCATGAATTTGAAATAACAAAAAGAATTCTACAATTTTTAAACCCAATACAAATTTTTGATAAAATCCTATATGCAGTTTTCACAATCTACGGTTATCAATAAAAATTTAGAGTCATTACTAATCTCTAGGCGACAGAATTGAAGTACATGCGCGAAAATTGAGACGATTGACACGGAAATTGAGGTAGATCGAACTTCGAGGTAGATGATTTTTTAATCTAATCCGGTGGTTTCGAAGATCTCGATGCCATCGTCCTTTCTCTCTTCTACGATAGAGGATAGTTTGGTCTTAAAACAGATGAAATCTAGAGTCGAAGTTTTGAAACCCTCATATCATATATGATTGATTTTTGACATTACGGGGTGAAAAATGAGAGAAAACGAAAGGAAATTGGGTGAGTTTTGTAAAGGACGAGGTTGCGAATGATTTTTCCTTCTATGTTGGAGGTCAAAGACAGACCATTCGTGACGAATCAGAGTTTGAAGACTGAAACAAAAACTAATTTTTTTAAAAAAATATCTCGGCTGGTTTTGGACGATTTAACATGACAATGAATAGTATTTTTTATTAAAAAAAATATTTATATCAGTGCGGGACGAAATCGGTATTTTACCTATTATTTCGTTCAACGATAATTTGACTGTCTGGACTCCAAAAGTGATAAATGAATACTCTATTTTGTCTAATTTTTCGTTTTGGATCTAATGGTGTGGTTAAATTATACAAATTATGTCTCTAAAAAAATTATATTTTCGACCTAATGGAACTCTAAAATTAACGTTGTTTTCATTTATGACGATAATTCGACTTTTTGGACTCCAAAAATAACAAGTAAATAGTCCATTTTTTATAATTTTTAGTTAAGAATCCAATGATATGATCAAATTTTAAAAATTCTTACTCTATAAAAAAGTCATTTATTTTAATCTAATCCGACTTGAAAATCGAGGATTTTACAACTTTTCTGTTCGAAGTCGCATTTGAGCGTGTTTATACGCTAAAGTATGTTTTTCGACCATTTTGAATCCAATGATGTGGTTAGATTTTATAAAAATGATCAAAACAAAATCCTAAAGTTTTATCCTAAATCCCACTTTCAGGATTTTCTCAAACTTTCACTATTTTTTCTCGAGATACGAATAAAAAACTCGGGGTTTTAGATTTACCACTCAACTAGGAAGCCTTGAACCTAGATCTAAAATTTTAAAATTTCTTTTTGATTTGAATGAAACTGAAAATAAAACTGTAAAAGAAACTACGAAAGACAATAGAAAATTACAGAGAATTATTGGTATGTAAAATCAAGGGAATAAATCATGAGGCTTCGACAAATTATCTTATAGACAACCGATAAAAGTCAACTTTGATCTAACGGTGATGGAGCCTTGTGTTATCTACCTTTGATTTTACAATAAGTATGTTATGTTAACATAAATAAGTGTAATAACAGAAGATATACCTTTGACTATTAAACTTTAACCAGAATAATACAATATATTTCTGGAGTCTTTTGAAAACTTGGCTCTGATACCAGTTTACAGGATCATGTTTAAATCATTTGAAGACGGATTAAACAAAATGATGAAATATCATATGAAAACATAGAACAATCTATAAAAAAAACTAGACTATTCCGAAAGTGCTGAGAAAAAAAAAATTATAAGGACAAATTAAAATTAAAAATTGATTATATTATAAATACAATAGAGCAATCTATGCCTATTTCTACAAAATTAGAAAATACATCTTTACTTCCTTATGGTCTAAAAGAAAATTTTTAAAATAAAAAGTATAATTATATTCATTTTGACCTAATTCAGGTAACAATCATCCCTTTAACCAGAATAGGCCTAAACACATCTACTCTGGCTCATGTCAGAGATAAAAGGCATCTTAAATTTTCTGATCAGTTAATAGGTATGATACAGGCATCACTAAATGATGGTCCTATACTCTTTAACTTATATAAGTGTTTTATTATATAAGTTATATAAAGTATATAATTTAAATGTTTGATTTATATAATTTATTTTATTATTTTTTATATAAATAATATAATCTATATAACTTATATAATTTATAGGCAGTTATATAAGTTGGGGACAAATCATGGAAGATAAGTAAAAATATATGTAAAAATAATAATTTTTTAAAATATGGGTTAGAAATTTTGGATTGAGCTGATTTTTTTAGGGGATGATCGTTATGATGAGAAGATAGTCCTCATTAAAAAGCAGCTGAATCTGAAACTTCTAAATCCATCAAAAGTGATTTATAAAGTATTGATAAAAAATCGACGATCCACATTCTAAATCACTTTTGAAGGGGTTAGAAGTTTATATTGGGCGGATTTTTTTTTTAAGTTGATCTTTTCATCATGTAGATTATCCTCACAAAAAAAAATTAGCTCAATCCGAAACTTTTAACCCATATTTTGAAAAATGGTTATTATTACATTATTTTTTACATAAGTTTTTTTACTTACGGCCCATGATCCGTCCTCATATAAGTTAATATAAGTTTTAAATACTTATTAAACCAAGAAAATTTTGAAATTCAAATTTGAAATTTTCACATTACTCGAATCCAAAATTGAAATTAAACCCAAAATTTCCGATTCGATTAGGTTTTGGGTATTGAGTTTTGATGAAAACCCAACCAAATCTGAAATTCCCAGTTCGGTTTTGATTTTAGAAATACCCAAACCCGAAAATTCGATTCGGCTCTATCCGAAAGTACATTCCTATCTAATTCTAAAACTTCAAATTTCTCTACCATGCCAAGTTCTTAAAGTAAAACCTCAACTCATCTTAGTCAATGATAGAAGATGCCGATAGAAGACTTGCCCACATTGTAGTACTCTTGGTTCCGTTCAGGTACGTCAACAACCACCTAAACCGTGCACACAATGATCGTGTCAGAAAATGAGTATTTCTACTACCTCATTCCCCACGGTAAAAGGTGATTTAGACATGACTACTGTAGATGCAAGAATTCGCTCTACACTTTTCCTCTCTCCAAGCTCGGACGGACCTACAAACCTGGCACATCTGTCAAATCCGTCTTACCGACCTATACTGCCATTGTCCAGACTACTTAATTGGTCAGTAACCCAAGTCTGAGCTGGTCATCCGTGCACCTGAAGAGTCTAATAAATTGGTCTTATATAGCAGTCTATCCGAGCTTAAAATTATTACTTCCGGGCTTTGCTCGAGCCACGTGTATATGTTTAAGAATTTTCCCCACAATACCCCCTCTCGAGGGCTCGAGCAAACTGCTCGGGTGCTCGAGAATATTAATAAGAAATTGGAAAATTGACACGTGACAGCCTCTCATTGGGTCTCAGCTAGGATTAATGATTTTTTTATGGCGAATCGTTACCTAGCCTTTTCGTTTTTCGAGGGCGGCGGTCGGTAGAGCTGTTCTCGTAAGGTGCGTCTTGTCTGTTGGTTTATACGGTGCAATTATGTGCAGAATACACGTGGCGCTCTGTGAATAACTTGATTCGCGCGTGAGGGGTGAACGGTCATATCGGATCTCTCAGCATTTAATGCCTCATCATTATTAGCTGACGAGATCCTAGCCCTAGCCCACATGCCGGTGTCCTAGAAGGAACCACCGAGGCTCGTCGCGAGGCCGCCGAGCAAGAAGAAGAACACCAGCCCCTCCTCAAGAGGTTGAGGATGGTGTCGGGGCCTCGTTCCCCCGCGCCTATGCTTCCTCCCCTACCCCTTCTAGCCCCTAATGGCGGCCAACCAACCGACCTCTCACAAGCGTCCTCGGCTGGTTCAAAACAGATGGGGGATGACAGCGATCTCGTCCTCCGAGTCATACCCCAAAATGGACGGCGGGCGTTTCGATTGCAGAGCCATGTCTGAAGGATGGCTGGAAGAAGGTAGCGAGTCTGAGACGAAACAAAAAATCTCGGGGTTCGAGGTAAGGTGAGCTATCACCACTGAATCCCCGGGGAACTTGTCTTTGGTCGGATCTGCCAAAATAAAGACAAGAGTCAGCAAAACATAAATGACAGAAAGGATAACGAAGGGAATAGGGAATGAGCAGAGTAAAATTCACCGGTAGGGTTGAAGGAAGGATAAGCAAGAGGGGGAAGGCTGTCCCCCGAAGCATGCTCCCACGAACCGGACAACAAGATCGGGAACAGAAACCACTCCTTGTCCGAGTCGGGTAACTCGATCAAGGGCGTCTTCCCCCTCCTCTTGGACAAATAAAAGAAGCCCGACCTGTTCGGACACTTCTTTAAGACGAATTGGGCTCTGATGTCCCAGAAACCGAGCTGGAGACTATCTTTTAGCTTATCGTTCATAAACTCGAAAGCACGGATGAGCCGGAAGAAATTCCCGCTCATCTGACCAGGAGCTCTCCTATAAAAATTTAGTACCTCCCGAGTCAACCTACTTAAAGGACTCTGAGGCCTGCTCGGAATTGCCCCCAGTGTACCACTGTTGTACCTGAGGGGCTTTCCCTGAAAAGCGTGGCCTCGTCCACATAGGATAGGCCCACGCTGGCAGGGACACCAAATGTGTCCCTAACCACCTATAGTGGAGGGCGGACAGGGGAATGAGATTTCCCCTTGGCCATTTGAGTAGAAGAATGGGAGGAGAAACCAGAGGAGAGGGGTAGCCTTGACTCTGTTACCTTTTTTTTTTCTTCGCCTTCTCCCTCGAAAGAACCAGAAACTGGCCGTTGGGTAGCAGATGACCAAAGGGCACTATGAAAGCACAACAAGGGCGCGAGCGGAGCAAAAGGGGCAGAGTAACAGTAGAAGGAAAACAGAAGTGAAAGTTAACATTAAAAATGAATGAGGTATATATAGACATGAGGGACCTCGAGATGCGCGCTCGCAATCAACAACTAGGATCTCGTCAGCTAATAATGATGAGGCATTAAATGCTGAGAGATTCGATATGACCGTTCACCCCTCACGCGCGAATCAAGTTATTCACAAAGCGCCACGTGTATTCTACATATAATTGCGCCATATAAACCAACAGACAAGACGCACCTTACGAGAACAGCTCTACCGACCGTCGTCCTCAAAAAACGAAAAGGCTAGGTAACTATTCACCATAAAGAAATCATTAATCCTAGCTGCGACCCAATGAGAGGCTGCCACGTGTCAATTTTCCAATTTCTTATTAATATTCCCGAGCACCCGAGCAGTCTGCCGAGCCCTCGAGAAGGGGTATTGTGGGGGAAATTCTTAAACATAGACACGTGGCTCGAGCAATGCCCGGAAGTAATAATTTTAAGCTCGGATAGACTGCTATATAAGACCAGTTTATTAGAATCTTTAGGTGCACGGATGACCAGCTCAGACTTGGGTTACCGACCAATTAAGTAGTCCGGACAATGGCAGTATAGGTCGGTAAGATAGATCTGACAGATGTGCCATTGATTGACAGCTCTAACAACCCACATCATGTCAGATCAGCCCTGATCATCCCAGAAGTGGCAGGGCAGTTGCAACAGCTCCTGCAGCTGACATGTCAGGGAGTGAGTTAACTGCCCTTAGCAAACTAACTGCCCTGGGTCATTTCAAAGGGTGGCACAGAAAACGATCAAGTTTAATGCCTATAAAAGGAAGAGGACTATGGGTAAAAGAGGTTCGAATTCTCCTTCTCTCAAAAACTAAATTACATTGATCAACTTGTCTAACTTGATCGTCGAAGTGGGCTGGTTTGCAGGTCCGCCCGAGCTTGGAGAGAGGAAAAGTGTAGAGCGAATTCTTGCATCTACAACTACCCCCCACCCCCCTCTCCAGACAAAATTCTTGACTAATTCACTTAACCAATAGATCGGAACTCTCCCTACGCTATTGGATCAGTCGGTCCCCATAACCAGTTGCTACTCAGTGTTTTTTTCTCAATACCCCCACGGAGGGAAAATCAGTTCAATTATTTGATTTCATCCCGATCTAGGGCTCAGGAGGTGTAGCAATGTAGCGGGGGTAAGGTAAGGTAAGGAGGCTGCCAGAGAGAAAGTAAAACCGACCTACTAAGCCCAATTAAGTTAATGTGTCAGAGAAAGTCAGGTGCTAGAGGTAAGTTTTATTCGGCCCGGAGCATTGTTTCCCCATAATGAATAAAACTTACCTCTCAATTACCTATCCTGTGCTCGAGAAGGTTCCCCAGTGACCAAACAGCACCTCGATATTTTGTTGTCTTATATGAGACTCTATTATTGCTTCTTTGATTTAATAAAAAGCCCAGTTCAAGCCAGCCATCTCATAGTCTAGGTCAATTCAAATGCGAATATAGGCCTTATTTCAGCAGATCTGTGCAAATAGGTGAATATTAGAGATACCCGTACGTCTTTAAAATGATGACATGCCTCCCTTCACCAAAATCTTTTTAATAGACTAATAGAAAAATATTCAAATGCCCATCAGCTTCAATCTCTAACAAATGACCTTTCATTGTTATTTCCAAATCAGTCACTTTCAACACCTCTTTGATAAAATATAACCCCCATCTTTATCCCCTAAGATTCTATCTACTTCAACCATCAAACCCATAAGAACGATGATATATATATATATATATATGGTCCCGTTCAACAACAAACATTTTGGCAAAACATTTTTCAAAACATGGGTTAGAGGTCTTGGAATAGACTGATTTTTGGTGAGGATGATCTCTACGGTGAGGAGATCATCCTCACCAAAAATCAGCCCATTCCAAAACTTCTAGCCCCTGTTTACAAGTTGAAAAATCATGGACCATCCATTTTTTATAAACCATTTTTGATGGGATTAGAAATTTTGGAATGGGCTGATTTTTGGTGATGATGATCTCCTCACCGTAGAGATCATCCTCACCAAAAATCAGCCCATTCTAAAACCTCTAACTCATATTTTGAAAAATGCTTTGTCAAAATATTTGCCAAAATGTTTGTTGCTGAACATTTCCATATATATATATATGGGTCTCGTTCAATGGCTAACCGTAGAAATCATCCTCACCAAAAATCAGTCCAGTCCAAAACTTCTAACTCATATTTTGAAAAATGTTTTGCCAAAAAGTTAGTCATTGAACGCTACCCTATATATATATATATGGATGGCGTTATTACAACTCACCGTTTGTCTTATATGGGAAAAAATGTTTGGAATGGACTGATTTTTTGTGAGAATGATCTCTGTGATAAGGGGATCATCCTGGCAAAAAATCATCCCATTCCAAAACTTCTAACCCCATCAAAATTGATTTACAAAAATTGGACGGTCTAAAATTTTTCAACTTGTAAACATGGGACTAGAAGTTTCATAATGAGCTGATTTTTGGCAAGGATGATCTCCTTACCATAGAGATCATCCTCACAAAAAATCAGCCCATTCCACACATTTTTGCCCATATAAGACAAAATGGTATATCGCAATGTGAGTCGTAATAGGGGTATACGAAACCCGACCCTATATATATATATATATGGGAAATGTTCAACACCCTAAGCTTTACCCTACACTTTAACAAACGTGTTTTGTCCTACATGGGTTAGAAGTTTTGGAATGGGCTGATTTTTGGTGAGGATAATCTCTATGATTAAAAGATCATCCTCACCAAAAATCAGCCCATTCCGAAATTTTTAGCCTCATGTTTACAAGTTGAAAAATCATGGACCGTCCATTTTTTGTAAACCATTTTTGATGGGGTTAGAAGTTTTGGAATGAGCTGATTTTTGGTGAGGATGATCTTCTCACCATAGAGATCATCCTCACCAAAAATCAGCCCATTCCAAAACTTCTAGCCCATGTAAGACAAAACACGTTTGTTAAAGTGTAGGGTAAAGCTTAGGGTGGGGAACGGACCCTCTATATATATATATGAACAGCGTTCCTAAGACTCATATTGGGACTCACATTGCGACACACCGTTTTGTCTTATATGGGCAAAAATGTTTGGAATGAGCTGATTTTTTGTGAGAATGATCTCTATGGTGAGGAGATCATCATTGCCAAAAATCAGCTCATTATGAAACTTCTAGACCGTCCAATTTTGTTGAAAAATTATAGACCGTCCAATTTTTGTAAATCAATTTTGATGGGGTTAGAAGTTTTGGAATGGGATGATTTTTGCCAGGATGATCCCCTCATCACAGAGATCATCCTCACAAAAAATCAGCTCATTCCAAACATTTTACCCATATAAGACAAAATGGTGTGTCGCAATGTGAGTCTCAATAGAGTCTTAGGAACGTGACCCTATATATATATATATATATATAGAGAGAGAGAGAGAGAGAGAGAGAGAGAGAGGGTGGGGTTCCGTAGATACATAAAGCTACAACGTTTTTGTCTTATATTATTAAAAAAGTTCGGAATGAGCTGATTTTTTGTGAGGATGATCTCTGTGATGAGCAGATCATCCTTGCAAAAAATAATTCCATTCGAAAACTTCTAACCCCATCAAAAGTGATTTACAAAAATTGGACGGTCTAAAATTTTTCAACTTGTAAACATGGGGCTAGAAGTTTCATAATGGGCTGATTTTTGGCAATGATGATCTCCTCAACATAGAGATCATCCTCACAAAAAATCAGCCCATTCCAAACATTTTTGCCCATATAAGACAAAACACGTTGTAGCTTTATGTGTATACAGATCCTAATCCTATATATATAATATATATATAATATATATATATATATATATATATTTGGGAAGTATAAATAAAGCAATTTGGGGGCAAAAAATCTAGGGTTTTTGACACTGGGATAAGGCAAGGTAGAAAATGTGGATAGGAGATAAGGTTGAAGAGCTTGAAGATTACTATTTTTAGGCAAGTATGATTTTTGGGAAGAAGAAAACCATGAAATTATAACCCTGGATTAAGTCAAGGTAGAAAATAATGGATGAGAGGATTAGGAGATTAAAATTATTTTAAGAGAAGGATGAAGAACTTGAAGATTTCGGATTTTAGGAAGAAAAATAAAATAGAAATTTTAGGAAGAAAACATTGAAAGTTTTGCTTAAAAACTCAAGGATTTTGACAAAGGGTCAATGAATCCTATGTTGACAAGGATATATTGAAGATAAGATTGAGTAGATTTCGACAATATATCATAGAGATTGAAGAGCTCGAAGATGATGGTTTTAGGAAGGAAAATCATTGTCGTTTTAAGTCTTTTTCTATTAAGTTATTAAGAAAACCAAAGTCAAGGGAGGCATGTCATCAGTTTCAAAATATAGGTGGGTTATCTCTAATACTCATTAAAAAGTGGGATGGGGGCGTGGGGGCATGTCTAAATCACCTCAAAATTAATAAATCCATCCATTCTAACAGTTCCGACTCCAAGATAATTTGATGTTGAATAGTAGACTAGATTGCTCAGATGTGATCTCCAAAACTTTCACATTATTAGTAATATCTATCTTTACCGTGATTAACATAATGGATTGGTAAAGAAAACTCGATTTACAGTCGGATTGTCTAAAACTCACAGTATGTTGGATTGTCTTGTAAAAATAAAAAAAGGAAGGGATCAAAACTATATGTTTCACAAAGCAAAGAAAAATAAGTTACAAAATTATGTGCCTAGCGCAGAATGATTTCCAAGAAACTCTCTATTATGCACTTCAACAAATTGCTGTCCAAAATGGCACGCCGCGGAGTAATCCAGCATTGGTGTCGCATAAAAAGGTTGCTTGGAATTCTACTTCAAGACTGCAAACAAGGGAGAATAAAAACCCAAACCTCAGTATCCAGGAATCCATTTGAGTAGAACAGAAGACGTGCGTAAAATAAAATCGATTGCCAAATTTTCACCTGATTGACACACCCAAGTGGTAAAATTGGTGTACACCAAAATCACCCATACAGAGTGGGAGTTACCTTCTTAGCTCCAATTCTAAGTATATTCACCATAATGTGGGAATTATTGTGGAAATGCTGAGGTTTCATAGTGCACAAGTGGCATACAGACGGAGCTTTCATGGTAAAGGATTTTTTTGATCCCTTGTAACAACTTAAATTAAACCTACAATGGTTTCCTTTCTGTAATTCCATCGACTGGAACACCATGTTTTTCTGCCCCTGATGGAGACTTACCAACTGCTTCCAGTAATCTACTGAACACAAGTTTCACAGGGATGCAACTTACTGCAATCGGGCCAGTCTCATTCGGTTTAATTAAACCATCCAATCTACTCCCATTAGCACGTTTGGGATTGGAACCCTGTCTGAGTTTCTGTTCGGTTCCAATTGAAGATAGCGTTCTTGTTTTCTGGCTAGAAAAGCTTACTTTCTTCATTAGCTTCTTTGGAAACTTCTTTTCTGTCGGAGGCCGAGTAATGCTAGAGGAAATTTTCCCTGTAGACCTTGCCTTCTTGTCTGGGGGCTTCTTTTCAAGATCAGAATATTGAGGATAGGCAACTTCATCGCCATCCAATGCTGATGAGGTATGAGAACGAGGGACTCGATGCATGGCTGTCCTTCTAGCAGTTGTCCAAACTGGTGGAACTGGTTTACTTTCGTCAATATCAGTGGACTCCTCACTGAAATCATCGTTTGTAGAAAGAAGGATATCAGAGAAACCATCTTCTAATGTTTCGATTTGGATTGGATGACCTATTATTGCTTTCCCGTTCAATCTACTCATCAGAGACACCAATGGGACATGTTCTCCTTGATAACTTGATTGGACTTTCAAATCAACATCTACCAATACCGAGCTCAACCCATTACCAAGGCCATGACTAGCATAAATGGGGTCAAAGTACTCACCTGACTCATCCCAGTATCCTCTTAAGGCTACTTGAGATGCTTTTGGCATTGATGGGTATCTTCTATTACCAAATCCCAATTTTTGAGTTTTCACGGGATACTTCTCAAACATATCATCTTCGTCATAACCAAAGCCTAAACTCGCATTTCCGTTTAAGATGTTCCCTTTAAAAAATGACCCGTGAATAGATCCGTTGGAATGCTTGCCATTTATTAACTCTGTAGACTTCTTGGTTAAATTGCGAATATTTCGTTTTCCTTTTAGTTTCCATTTGGACACCCCAACATCAGCAGAACCAGACACAATCTGGTCATAGGGTAATTGAGAAATGTAACCAGTAATTGCCGACTCAACTAGCTCTTTACTTCTCATGCTTCCCAGTTTCCCGTGAAGTTGATAGTTACCAGAGCTAACATGTCTACTAGAATTCTTGGGTCCTGAAATTTTCAATGTCTGATTAGCATCTGAACAACCAAATAAACAGAATTTGATCAACATGAAAGTAATGTCCAGACCATAAAAAATATCCTGCTGATAACTCTCTTTTTTGGTAAGTGTAAATTTTCAATGGAGAAAAGAGGCAAAGCAATAGCATACAACGAGATTGAAAGACCTCCCTAGAAGCAGATAAAAACCAGAAGAATAAATATTTTAAGGTGAGACCTGAATCAAGAAGAATAAATTTCAAAAAGTACAGTGAAGAAAATAAACATTAATTTCAATAAGTTCAAATGTAAGGCAGCGTCAAGGAGTAAAACAAACAAAATTCAATTTCACAAGAACACTGGATAACAAATAATCCTACATCAGTGGAAAAAGGCATAAAAGAGACCATCAGGTTAAATATGTTTAAAAGGTCATAAAACCTTGAAAAGGATTTAGACTCACATGTGAATGAATTAATGGTAATATGGTATTGCATGCACTAATCTCTCGAGCAAGAAAGAGGAGAATCTTCTATTTAAATTGACCAGAACAAGAAAAATCAAGATTTATTGTTTCAAAAAATTTAGAAAATAAGGCCTATAGCCTCACCACTAAAAAAATACAATGCCAACTTTAGCCCCATCATGCCAAACTAGGGGCCCATGACCCAGCTCAAAGTGGAACCCACAACATACCTTAAAGACTAAGTAGTTGTACGTTTATTTCCGAGCAAGACTAGGATTAGCAGCAGCAGTAGTAGGATTACTGAAGTAGCAATTTTTCTATTGTTAATTTTTTAGGTGAAGTATGTTTTAGACGTTCAACTTGCACTAGGGTAACAAAGTAGTTGACATCCCCATCAAACTTGTATCAATCATACTATTCAAGTAGCACAATTTTGGCAATTGTTGCCAAATTTTCTCAATTTATGACAGGGTAAACTAAAGTAAACATATTTTCTGTTCTTTAGAACATACATGAAGTATGTTCAAACAATTCTATCCGATATTCATATTTTCTTGCTTTTGGAAGGTTATTAGGTGGGGGGGAAAAAGTGTGATTCTTGGTTTTCAAGTTAAAAGCAACTTGGGGGGGGAGAGGGGGGTCATAATCATAATCAAACACTCCTAGGGTTTGTGCATTTTAAAAATGTGAGTTGCAAATGTATAAATATGTCAGATCCACAAATCGATTATGCATTCATTTTTTATATATTAAATAAATTTTGAATTTTTCTGATAAAGAACAAAGGGTGGAAAATATCCAAATTCTCTTCTTCCCTTTTTTAAGTACTAAACAGACATATTTAGGATTGTAGGTCCATTTGGCTTCAAAAATTAAAGATTTAATTGAATTTATCTTACTCTACCAATGCGACATTACAACAAAATGACTAGTAAAGCAAATGTAAATGCACTACGGATTCTCTGCACAAACAATGTGAAAGCAAAGAAGTCCAAAAGACTGTTAATACAAATTACTTTACACAAGGAACCCCCAATATCCACAGAAAATGCAAGCTTCTAAGTTCTTAAAGGATACTCTTTTTTTTTTTTTGGATAACAGTTCTTGAGGCATACTTTAGGTACTTCATGCATCATTTTATATTATATCATTTTGGGGAGGTTGAGGAGGTCTCCAATACAGAAGGAAAAAAAATTTATAGCAATTTCCTTACAAACTGAGTCCCATATAAATAAGAAATTCTCAAAAGAAACACCTTTGAACTCCGAATTCAACTTAAAAAAATACACCAAAAGAACAACAAGCACATTATAACCATAGTCATGAAGTGTTCTACAGGGAAGATTGCCCATTTTCAGTACAGCTTAGAATTTCTAAGAATATATTGCCATGCATGTTGTTATACTACCAAATATCTAAAATGCATTACAGATATATTTGAGACGTGTCATCCAATCAAATCACTGGAGATGCACATAATTTATTTATGTACATAACAATCAAAAAGTGTGCCTCGCAACTTCACATATCCCTCTTTAATATATATATATATAGACAGAGAAAAATGGCATAACGTATATACTACGCTTATTAATATGACAAGGCACAAAAACATACAAATGATAACTATAAACTGAGCAAAGCTACAAAATCACAAATGTCAAGCAAACAGTTCCAAATTTCTGATCAGCTGAGAAGCACATAACTAGCCTTACAAACAAAACAATCAGTAAATTAGATAATGCCGTCCATCACTCCATCTGTATCAGAAGGAAAAGCTAAGCAACATTGAATATCTAACCTGAAAGTACAGCCACTTTTCCATCCATTTCCGAATCCAGATAATCCTCTTCAGAAGAATCAGATTCCTCCTCTTCTATTGATCCAGAAGAACTGCTCTCTTCTGTCAAAGAATCTGGGTGGAGACAGTAATCTGTTCCATAACGAGTTGGTGATATCTGCATTTGATCTGAAGGAAATTCTGTAAGACCCAAAGAATCATTTGAAAGATAGACACATTGGCTATCTTTTGCTGGGCGTATAACTCCTGTCTGCTCCCTCTCCCCTTGGATACCAATAGAAACAGCATCATCATCACACTGCAAAGAGTGAGATACCGGTAACTTGGCACTAGTTTGTAATACTTGAACAAGAGTACGACGTCTATCTCGTCTCTTGACAAGGGATTCCTCAACTAGGCCACCTCGTGGCCTATTCCTTTTCATGACCAGTGAATTTTTACTGCTATTAACATGGTTCGTATCTTCCATACTACGGCCACTACTCAACAAAAGAGGTCTTTGAGAACCCTCAGAAGTAACAAAAGCAGAAAACTTTCTTTTTGAGGGTGCAGTCCTAAGCCCAAAGTCCTCTAAACCTCTCATGCGAGGTATGGCTTCAGAAAAATCATCTCCCCTGCTGAGTCGTTTCCCATGTTTGGCAATTTGAGCATATGAAGGATCTCCCATGCTCTCTTCCTCGAGAGACAAATCTAGTCTTTCAGAATGCGGCTGTGATTTGAGATTTACAAATTCGCAATTATCATCGTCAATATTTTCTGGACTAATGAACTCTTTTCTCGAAGCACCGGGCAATCTACTGCTTTTACAGTTCGAAGTCTTACCTTGTTTTTTATCTTTCTTCTCCTGCTGCTCCCTCTCAAGCTCAAGAGCATGAAGAATAGCATCTTCTCGACGTGCATATTTCTCTCTTTTCTTAATAGAAACGCCTTGGGAAGATTCAGCTCTTTCAATACAATCATCAAACTCCCCACATCTAAATGCCTTTACACGCTTTGATTTCTCTAAATTGTACCAATCCCTGAATATCCAATTCCACAGACCAGGTTATCATTAATTAAAGAAATCAAAATAGTTTCTGAAAATTCAAATTTAGTAGCAAATAAGTTGAACGGGGAAACGTGATAGAACATGGGAACCTTGAGGTAAGAATCATGCAGTCGCAAGGAGCAGAAAATATTACATCCACTAATGCATATATTATCTTCATCGTGGATGTCGTATCCCAAATGTGTTCCACAATGTGGCATGTGATTATTGCATTGATGTTGGATTTTCATATGCATATTTACCATGAAGATATATCTTTCTTATTTTAGCAAAATATGTTAAAACTGCCTAAAAAGAGATTTTTTTTTTTTTTTTTTTTGGGGGGGGGGGACCCCACACGTCATTTTTGACATGTCCAATGCCGCCACCCCAAAGGAACAGTGTCCTGGCACATGCCATGAAGTGCTGTGTTGCGCCACACGAGAAAAGTTGAAAATTGGAAGAGCCAGGGTAATATTAAGTTTGAGAGTAAGTTAGCTTCCTACGAAAATGGTACTTTCTCTATGGGAAGAAAATTAGAATGATCTTAAGTACTACATCCATTGTCCTCTATTGTATTCTATCCAAAATATCCAACCACCGACCAAACATGCGGTCTCAAGTTAGCCCAAGCTTTGCGGTTGTTCACTCTGACATACGCAAACACGGCTTGTCTCCAGGGAAGAGATTGAAGGCTCGCAACATGATAATAGTTTCTCAAAGGGTGATTTTGATATCATGCTCAAAGAAGAGTTTCACAGCAATTTTGGGATCAAACATCAATCAAGGAAAAAGCAAGCTGTTGGGTTTGGGGGACAGCATGAAAATACCTGTCCTTAGTCTCTCAGTTGTGTTTCCTTTCCCTCATCCTACTTTGAACTCCATCAAGGACCAAAGTATCTCCCAAAAAATAATTGGGACCCAGTCATACAGAGGTTTGAGAACAAACTGACTCTTAGGAAAACTAGTTCTTTTTATAGGTAAAAGGTTAGTGATTAGCAGGATGAAGTTGGGTTCAGGGGGTTTGAGCTAGGACATGGGAAAACTAATTACCTCCAAATGGATGGTAAAATAGAGTTAATTAAGAAGCACTATCAAACCTTCCGATTTATTTTACGTCACTAATCAACATATTGTAAAAACTCATTTAAGGACTTTCTATGAAATAATGAGGATAATGTTTTCAAATCACACCTAGTAGACTGGAAAACAATGTGTAGTTCAAAGAAAATGGGAGGCATCGGGATCAAGATTCTTAGGAGCACAACCACCATGGCAAGGGAAAACTACAAACAAACAAAAAAAAAAAAGGAGAGAAACGCGAACGAAGGGGGGGAAATGATGAATATTAAAATTTACAATAAATGTAATACATACATAATGCATTAAACACTTATTCTAAATTTCCACTATATTTTTTAGCAAAAAAAATACTCTTCAATATCTATGCATAATAACATGTTTCCACACAAAATTATACATTTTATAATGATGAAAAAATAATAATCAACAATTCAACATGTATCTTTTGAGCAAAATAACTCACTGTTAAAAAAAATAAAAAATAAATCATAATATCAAAAATATTCAATACATTTTCATCAAATCCCACAGTAAACAACATTTATGAACCAAATCACAAACAATGATCACAAAAATTAGGCCTAAAATATGGGTTATTATCAATTTTGTTTATTTTGAAAAAAAAAAACATGTTTATAAAGTAAAAAAATATGTTCAAAAAATCATGTTTTTTATTTTTATTTGCTTAATCGTTAGATGAACAAAATGCATTTTTAACGAGACTTTTTCCAAAAAAGAAAGAAAATGGAGTTTTTTGTGACTATGCTCCTTTTTGGGAGGGTTTCATAGTCAAAATATTGGTTGGGGATTATGGAGGTTTTCCCAATCTTTATGATTGCAATGTTTACAGACATTCTCAAGAATCGTAGTGATTTTCCAACAGAAACCACTTTTCGGTGTGCAAAAGAAACATGGATAGAATTTGGGCTTGGGAGGACAAATGATGCAGTGAAGGGACTCTTTGATAAAGGATTTCCCAATTCTTCAGAAAGTATGACCGGAAAAGCATGATTTGGACTGGAAAATTTTCATCTTGGAGTTCATGAAAAAAAAATTATGGTTCAAACGCGAAGCGGGATTTTAATACCAAGTATGTGGTATTACTACACAAAGTTTGCCACCTTACCATCCTGTTGTAAATATCATGGAAAAAAGATGAAGCATACGAAGGAGTTTAAGATTTAGGAGAAATCTAAATTACATTGGAAAAAAATCATTTTCTAAGATATGGTAGTTCCAATCTTAGTTGAGGTATTGTAAATTTTTCCAATGCTTAATTGCAATATTTATAAACTTATTCTTAAGATTCATAATGTTTTTTCTAAAGGAATTTTCTTTCCAGTATGAAGAGGAAACAAAGTCAAATTTTAGGAGGATAAATGGATTAGTGAGCGCAATCTAAAGAAGGATTTCCAATCCTTGCTCTCCTTATTAGAAAAAAATTTCAACAAAGGACTTCATCATTAGAATGGGGAAAATTGTCTTGGAATTTTGGATCTAGGAAAAACCTAAATGCTGGAAGATATAATTGATCATGTCATTACTTACTTGATTGGAGTTCCTTCTCAAATCATCCTTGAATAAAATAGGACAAAAAGAAGTTCATGGTGAGTTCTTTCTATCTTCATATGCATCAAATCCAATGCCTTACTTTTTGGTCTCTTTAGTTTGGGGCTTCCTATGAAAATCTCCATTTTTGTCTGGATAACTGTCAGATAAATCTTACTAGCCATCTTATATCTCACCAGTTAGACTTTGCTGAATTTTTGTTCTTGATGTAAAGTAAATGGTAAACTTGTAAATGATGGAGACATCAAAGCTTGAAGAGTAGAATCTTTTTTCAGGTTTATTTCCAGCTAAGGTCCTTATAGTTAGAATATTACAACCTAGGATTATTCATAGTTATAAGAATTATTAGAGCATAGGATTAATTCCTATTAGTTGTGGGGTTATAATAATTTAAAAGTTATATTTCTGTATTTTTAGAATCCCACAACCAAACAGAGTTAGTGTTTTGATTTTTATAAATTCTTTTGTTGGTATGTGGAGATCAAACCCTTTTTTTAATTGGTTTCTATTTAGTAGTTTATTCTTGTTAGGACTCTAGGATTAGGTTCTTTAGTTTATTAGGATTCTTAGATAGGTTTTCTTTACATGTAGATTGTATTAGGATTTTTACAGAGAGTCTGATGAATAAATAAATAATTTATTTCAACGGAGTTTTTTTATATGATTTCTCCATCACTCTTGGTGTGATTCCAAGGAACCCATGGTGTGATTCCAAGGTCCTATCATTCTATCCCTTTTCTTTTTCTTCTAATCTTATTTCTCTATTCTTGATTTTATTTTATCTTTTATTTAACTAAGACTTTGACTTTCGTGCTTGAAATCAACGTCTTAGAAGGATCGCAATGATTAGGAGATGGATGATTTGAGTAGGTTTTTGGGAATTTTTTAGAACAATTGTGTCAAAAGGGGGGGATCAGAGGATTGAAGATTGAGCTCTAGTGGCATTTTCTGATAAAATCATGTTCTTTAAAAAGTATCTAAATTGAAGCACAGATCTTTCCCAGACAAAATAACATATAAAACTCATGTTCCATCTGAAATGTCATTTTTCATGTGGACTGGACAACAATTCTAAATAAGATTCTCATGGTAGAGCATATAATTAGTAAAAGAAGGATAATTCCTAATATGTGCTTCTTGCGAATAGCAAGTAGGAGATTGTTGGTCACTTATTTCCACATTGTAGTTTTATCAACACATTTGGGGGGGAGTTTTCATCCTTCGACATGCCATAGATCTTCCCAAGAAATCTACATGAACTATTGTTAGAGTGGGTACAATTGGTCACATATTTCCACATTGTAGTTTTATCAACACATTTGGGGGGGAGTTTTCATCCTTCGACATGCCATAGATCTTCCCAAGAAATCTACATGAACTATTGTTAAGAGTGGAGTACAATTGCATTCAACAAGGAGTGAACTCCTTGAAGGCCTGTTCCTTTTGAAGCTAAAGTGAGTGTATCGAACAAGGAAGAAGTGCTTATAGCAACAAAAGTTCCAGTCTTACATTGGTCATCCATTACAACACAATGTATGGGAATTTATGTTTGGGTGTTTTTTTTTTTCCCCCTCTTTGTGGCTTGGTGTTGTTTTAATTTTTTTCTTTGATTTGGGGGGAGTGATTATATAGTATTAGTAATTGCTTTTTGTGTTTTTTAGGAGCAAGCATTTTGCTCACTTCTAATCTCCTTTTGCACATAATTAAGGTTCACCCTTTCTGTAATCGCAAATTTATTACTTTAAAAAAATTTGAACATTTCATATATAAAACTAAAGGGAAGATTGTATATTTTTCCAAAAATATTAAATTAAAAAAAAAAAAAAAAAGAGAGAGAACAAAATATAACTGACGCAGCCCTGAAGGCTAAAGGGGAGAATAGTTTTAATAAATTGTCTATTTCTTCAAAAAGAGAGAACAAGATATAACCGATGCAACCCCGAAGGGTTGGCAAGATGGCCAGGACCATGCCTCAGGAAGCAAAGGTCTCGAGTTCAAATCCCACCTTAGGAGCCACTCTCAGGGAATTATCGCATAAATTACCTATTGGGTGTGGGGAGAGAGGACTGTGCATGCCCCAAGGACTAGTAGGGTGCTCTAAGAGGCCCAGATACCTTGGTTCCAAGAAAGAAATATAACCGACACCGGGCATAGAAAAATAACAATACAAAGAAAAACTCCCACATTGGTAAAAAGCCTCCTCAATGCTTTTGTTAAATTTTAGATATATCCATCAAGTCAACAGTGAACTAGACAGTCCAGAGCTTTTCAACTCTGTAACCCATTTTCCATAAGGCTATAAATATTGAAACTGGCCGATATTTAGTAAGAATAAACTTCAATAACGAAATCATCCTCAAAAAAAAAAAAAAAAAATTAACCTTCAACTCATCTCCATGTGGATCTCATCATGCCTTGCCATTTAATGTGAAAAGAAAGTGTCTTACTAATCATAATTCCTGACCCATGCATCTAAATAGAAGCATAAATTGGCTTAAGTTTTTCTAAAATCTAAAATCCGAAGAGACCCAGCACCAAAATAAAAACTACATAAATAAGTTATTGAAATCCAACAACAAAAACTAAGCACTGAGTGATCTATCACAGCTATACAGTGTGCAATTAGCATTAAAATGGCGAAAAGATCTGAAAAAAAGAAAAAAAAAAAAAAGGAACTTACACGCTGGCATCTTCGCGTCCCAGAAGCTTGACTGGAGTTCCAGATCTTGGGGACATGAGATGAGAAGCTGAAAGCTCACTCGTCCCAACTACTCTCCCAGGCCACCATGACCCATTTCTACGCCGAACCCAAACGATTGTACCCACACTACAATCAACTTCACCACTCGATCCAGGCAAATTATCCGATATCCCCATCTCTCCCAAAACCTAAATTACAGTTTTCGATAACTTGGATATAAATCGCAAACTCGTATCAAACACGAACTGCTCAATTTCCTTCGAAGGAAAGGGCGAACCCGTAATGTCGGTGGAGGATTGTATAATCTCCTGGTTTGGGATTTGTTCTGATTTTTCTAAGATTAGGATTAGGATTAGGATTAGGGTTTCCATTCAAATCTGAGAGTAGAATTACAATTTTAGGGTTTTGTATTTGTTGTCTCATTGATAATTTTGCGATCTGTTGAAACACATGGATCTGTACGTGATTTAGAATGAACAGTTGTTCTCGCTCTCCTGGTTTGGTAACCATGGTTAGGTTTGAGATAAAACAAAAAACAAAAACAAATATGGGTGATTTAGACAAGCCCCTCTATATTTTGGTTAATATTTGAGATACCCCCCTCTCTTTTCTCAATTTTAAAGAGATGAAATCTTTTTTACCTAAGTTTAATACGAGAAACTGACGTAAAATGTCCGAAATGCCCTTATCTAGAATCTATAATCAAACACTTTTTCTTTTTTTCTTTTTTTTAAATCCAAGAAAGTCACAATGGTCTTCAAAGTTGTTAACCAAAAATCCATCATCTTCAGGTTTTTCAACATCTATGAAAAATCATTTTTAACTTATACATCATCGTCTTCAATCCATTACTCTCAACCTCGTCTTAATCATTTAAAATCATCAATCATCATTTTTTTATTTTTCCAAAAAAAAATCATATCTTATTCTTGAGATTTGTAAGTTGAAGCAAGTAGAATTTTACAAAAAATTATCACCTTTTAATTCAAAAATCCTATCTTGTTATTGAGATTTGAAGATCGCAAGTAAGAAAAAATTATTAAAGAAATCTGAGTGTTTTGGGGAGAAAAAATAAAGTAGTTTTTTAGTAGAGGTTGAAGATGAGGGTATTTAAGTAATTTACTTTATCTTCTTATTACAAACTCAAGTCAAAGAGTGTGACATCAGTTTGAAAATACAGGTTTTATCTCTAATAGTAAGTAATGTACTCCCATCTATTTTGTGGACCGTTTGGAATATTCCTTCCGGCCCACTTGACTTGAAACTTATAGATGAGTATTTAGGGTCCTTAGCTGTTGCTAGATAGCTTGGAAAACGATACCTCAACAATTATTTAAAAAATAAAAAAATAGGGATAAAAATAAAATATGCCTTAACAAGGACACATCATTTAATGAATGAATATGGCTAACGTGCACGATTGTGCCATTACGACAAAGGTCGTCAATAATGGGCCGAGTTTTATCAAAGCCCAGCCCACCTGTATTCGAGCCATTTTATGGGTGAAACCCATTTTTAAAAGATGTAAGATATACTAGGGTACTTGAAGCCACCTTGAAGATTTTGTATCAAATTGTTACTTGCCATAACCAACCTTTAATAGAAATTCACTTAAACTCAATCCTTCAAACATAATAATAATAATAATAATAATAATAATAATAAAGAAACAAAATTAGGTTTCTATGTTTTTTTTCTTTTTTAATAGTGTAGGGTAATGCAATTCGTAACACCCTTTGGGATGGGACAAATCCTTATGGTTGCACGCTTTGATCCTACGAAAGTTTCTCAAAAATTTAGATTTATTATAACAAAGTATAGCGGCAGAGTTGGGATTTTCTTGTAGGGTGGCAAATTATAATATATCTATATAGATAAAACACATCTTTATCCCCTACATAAACTTATTAAATGGCATGAGATGGGGTTGCATAGATCCTAGGGTGGGGATCACTTCCCTCTAAAACTAAAAAACTACTTAAAACTAAACGGTTCCTAATTTTCAAATTCTATAACTATTGTGCAGTAAAAGATGATGTTTTATATATCCAAGGCTAGATATCAATCACCGCTAAAACAAACCCAATGAATTGCACGGACGTTAAATCTGATAATCCAGATTTAAAAACACTTTCTAAAACAAACCCAATGAATTGCACGGACGTTAAATCTGATAATCCAGATTTAAAAACACTTTCCTCATTAACATAGTAGATTTAAAATCTTACTAAGACTCTTTAAAATCTGAAAATCTAGATTTAAAATCTTACCACACTGGAAATCCAGCCCAACAGTCTTCTAGACTTCATGGAAAATCTAAGATAAATAAAAAACTCAAAAAATATTTTCTTTCAGATTGATCTAAGGTGTTGAAAATAGATGGCTACCAATCTCCAAAAACTTGCAACTTAAAATTAAAATTAAAATTCAACGGTGGGAAATGAATGTTTTTATTGATTTTTTTTTCAATGTACTTAGAATTCCGTCCTCTACAAGCCTGTTGCATTGGATCTTGTTTTTGGAAGCCAACATGTGATCTCTCAATCCTTAATAAGATTAGAATCTTAAGAAGTTAGTCACACTAGACTCACTCTTTGGCTTTCCACTTAAAACTAAAAGATAGCCCTTTGTGTGGCAACCAACATGTCTCTTTACTAAAATTTTCAATTTTGAACCACCACCCTACTCTCTCTTACAATTTAGATCAAGGTGTAGATGCCCCAATTTGAACGACCCCACTCGAAAAGGGCTCAAAAAAGATGTATTTTATATTTAAAAAATCATTAACGGGCCTAAGGGCAAAATTTTTAAAAATTCAATTATTTTTATTCAAATCAAAAGCCTTATAACTTCCAATAGCTCAATGGCCCACAGTAAGACTAATTCATCATCTAAACCCTACCACTTTCTTAACCCCATCATCTTCTCAAAATCTCACCTCTCAACCCAATCCAATCATATACTAATCAAATCCAACCCAACCCCTAAATCAAATTGGACCTAAAACAACCCTAAGTCCAACCCAAATCATTACTCTATCCTAAGCCCAAACTTATACTCAAACCCAATGTCATACCTATGATCACCACCAATCATCACAAAGATCAATGATTATCAAAATGGGACATATATCACCACCACAACCCACCTCTTTAATCCATTTATCCAACCCTATCATCATTCTCAAAAGGCTAACCAACTCACACCCATGTCATAACCTAACCCCACTATTCTCTCCAAACCCCTCATCATAAATCATCCCTACACCCATTCTTCATAATCTACTCATCTAACACATACCCCCACTCATTTTTAACACTTATTATCATCATCTCCACCCTCCCAAAATATCAACAACCACCTCTTTACACAATTATTGTTCTAATCAAAACTCACTCTCCTTAATCTCATCTAATACTTAACCCATTAGAGTAAAAAACAACTCACTTATACCACCTTCCACATATACCATCCCCTTAATTTTAAATTTCATACATCTTTCCTATAAGCCTCATGTCATTCTTCACATTTTCACCATATTCTACCCTTAAAAGTAATCTCAAAATCCTACCAAGACTTGAACCCTCTTATCAAGCTTTAATTCTCTCATCACTCAACTCTCATCTTTTCAAACTCCTAAAAGAAACCCCTCAACTCACTATTTCAATCCATTCACCCCCCCCCCCCTCAAAAAAAACAAAAAAAACAAACCCCATCAACCTTCAAGTTCTACACTACAAGCTACCCAAGTCAAAATAATAATAAAAAATACTTAAAAAATACAAAAAAGAATAACTAAAAAACAAGAAGCAAAAATAAGTAGAGTAAGGACAAAAAAGAAAGAAAAATAATACATTATCCCCCTTCTCACCCTTCTACTTACCTTTCTTCTACCTTTCCCCTCTTCTTTTTATTTTTTTATTTTATATTTTCTAGAATACCCTAAGATGTAATGGATACCCTCATTTATTTTTGGTAGATTGGGTTTCGACTCGGTTGAAGGGGTAGGGGTTTAAAATCATTTAAAAAACATTTCTTAAAAATCCCTACACTTTTGCACACACCACAAAATATTTTGAGACTAAGGCCTTGGATTCGTTTCTTATAAAAATGGGTCATTGACTAAAAAGTTTAAATTTTTTTTAAAATGTCCAAAGGTATGGACAATAATAGGGCCCCTTCCTCAATAATGAAGCCCTCTTTGGTTTAAGTCGAAATTGAAACCCCTCTCACTTGAGGGCACAAATCGATTTTTCTTAATTTTTTATTTTCATTTTTTGAAAATGATCTAATCTAAGGTTACCTAGATCTTAGGTAGACTAATACCATTATCCATACGAGAGTCACTAATTAAAAATAAATTTTTAAAACTATTTTCTGGGTACCCATTCCCACCCTTTTATAATAATAATAATAAAAAAGAAATGTGGCAACTCCAAATCTATGTAATAGAGATCTTGGGACTCGAAAATCCCATGTCTACACAAGGAGAACATAACTATGTTGTAATTAGGTTATTTTCATCGAAAAATAAGCATTCCACTTTTTTCACTTGCCAATCAAATTTTTTGAGTGGTGTGTCTATTTCTCCCTCACTTTGAATATGATCTTCTTATTTTTTTTTCCTGTTAGTGTAGATAATATTAATGTTTTAACTAAGTTATATTTATGTTCATTTTTTAAGAAATCTAGAAGGAAAAAAAGTATTCCACTTTCTTCACTTGTCGATCCAAGTTTTTTGAGAGGTGTGTCTCTCTCTTTCCCTCATATGTTCTTATTCCACGTAAAAATACCACAAATCATCTTGATTGGGTACATTGTATTTTTGAAATGAAGCTGGTGGTACTATCGTTGTTCTTCCCATCGGAGTTAATATTAATTTTATTTTTACCTTACTTATGGGACAAGTAGGGAATCAAACCCAAGAGAAAGAGTGAGTTGAGTTAAGCTAAGAGGATAAAACTCGTCTTAACTAAATGGGATTAAAAACTATTTTTTTTCATGGATTTTTGAACATATCAAGAAAATTTAAAGTTGCTGAAAAATGAACCAAAGTAAATGAAATTAAAAGCAAGTAGACTTATGAAATTAAAGCACCATTGGAGGTGGATCTACTTAAAACATGTTAATGAGAAACTCCTAGTCTTTAGCCTTTTTATAACTCAATCGTAAGGGCTTGGTGTTAGCTCCTTAGATTAGAAAATTTTGCAAATGAAACCAAATGAGGGAACATAAACAAAGTAGAATTCCTTAAACTTCCTACTACCAACTATATACTTTTAGCATACCTTATCTTGACCTAATCTAAGCATAAATATCTATATTAAGAATAAAAAATACAAAAAATCTTAAAGAAAACTCATAAGCATTTTAAATAAAAGAAATGCATGAAACTAGAAACAACATAAGAACTTGCTCTAGGCTTTTCCATTCTCCAATAGAAGGGAGCTTAGCCTAATGTCATCGCAAAAGATTGAAGATAAGGGATTGAAGAACTTTTCTTCATTTCATGGAGAAATTTACAAATTATTCTTTTTCTACTTCTTACAAGACTATTTAGCCCAAAAGAAAATAAACTAGAAGATAAAAATACAAAAATATAAGAGAAGAGACTAAAAGTCTTAGATTAAAGGAGTCTTGGATGAAAAAACCAAGAGAAATTTTCTTTAAAAATTGAGACCCTATTTATAGAGAAAAATGTGTGTAGAAGAGTTCAAAAGTAATTTCTACTTTTCTTTACACAAAATGACAAAAGAGGAGAACACGAGTTAAGGATTAGGGCATTCCAAAGTATTAGGACATTCTAAAGTGGGCCCAAATACTTTTGCCTTGAGATTTTGACTCCAAAATACTGATTTTCTGTACAAAACACACACGTAATTAGATTTATCCAGTAAATAAATTTATTTATGTATAATTAAGCCTAATTATCATCTACTAACATGCAACATAATGTTTTGAGACTTATCATGATTACTACCTTAATGCAGAGAAATATGATGAAAAATCAAGATAAATGTCTAGGAAACGTGCATATAATTCAGTATTTCGAGACACTTATCACACCCCCAAACTTATCTTTTTCTAGTCCCTAGAAAATAAAACTGTCATTTTTACAAGTATCTCGACTGCATTTAGCAAATGTAGCAAGCCCGTGAACCCCTAATGGACAAGTTTGGCTCGTGAAGATTTGCAGAAAATATACCTACAAAATTGAAAATAGCTTTGAAGTAAAAATAGTCAAAATCAAAACTTATATTGAAAAGCACAAGTCTTTTTGGTTTTGTCAGTCAATTGGAAGTAATGTTTGGTATAGAGTCCTAACTCTTATTTCTCTATGATAAAATTTAAACTTAAATTGACCTTTGAGCGATAGTGGTTCTAACTCAAAATTTAAAAGATTCAATTTCCTATAATGAGTTTCAATTTTCTAACTACTCAAGAATTGCTGGAATAACTTAGGATTTAATTCTAAACTTAGCATCCTGTCTGGGGTAATGAGAAGTGTGGACATTCACTTTAATACATCTAAGGGGTTTTATCTGTGATATTCTAGTATACTTATATTTTTACGCTTGATGACTTTCACCCTACTGAAACTTTATATAAACTTTTGGATCTTTGATTCTTTTTTTAGGGGTTTTTTTTCTTGCTCTACTACTTCACTGTTTTTCTAAGAAAAGTAGGTAGTCTTTTTCAAGGTACCTAGTCTAATTCAATGGTTACTGTATAAGGTGTACACAACCCAATTCTGTTTTTCTTCTAATCAACCAACTAATTGAAAAAGGAAGTCAAAGTTCATCAAACCCAGTTTTTCCTTAAACTCTAGGTAGAAAGAAGGTAACAAGCTCTCTCATACAATCTAGACTCTTGGTAACCTTATTAGAAGTGATTATAAATCAAACTATAATTTTGCTCTAACTTTTGCGTAAGAAAAACACAAATGGAGACTCTAGATCATAGCTTCCAATAAAAGACTGATTAAATATTTTTAACTAATTGCTTAAAGATATAAGTTACGATATTGAGCAAAATACAATAAAGTCACCAAAAATTTTATTTTATTCTTTTTAGAATTTTCAAAATTTTATGCTTTTTTGGAATAAAAGAAGAAAATAATAAGTGAAAATCCGACCCATACACCCCCAAACTTAAACATTATATTGTCCTCAATATTTCAACATATACATGCAAAAGTAAAATTAAAATTGATAAAATGAAATGAAGTAGATTAGATAGCACCCGAGAAAGACCCTACAGTCTTGTTGATATTTAATACAATATCCCCTGAAACGTGTGGGTTGCCTCCCAGAAGCGTTAAGTTTAACGTCTTTAGCTAGACGAAAACTTAGTTAATTTTGATAAACGGGATCATCCAGGAGAAGAACTTCCTCCTACGGAACATACTCGAGAAAAGGTTTGAGACGTTGGTTATTCACTTTGAAAGTGGATCCGTCCTTACAATTAAGGACTTCAACAACACTATGGGGGTAAACTGTTTGGATAATATGTGGGCTACTCCACTGAAACTTGAGTTTTCCTAAAAAAAGGTGGAGTCTGTTATCGTACAACAAAACTCTTTGATTGTGAATAAAATTCCTCCTAAGAATGTGTTTATCGTGAAAGAATTTGGTATGCTCTTTGTACCTTTTGGCACAATCATACGAGTTAGTTCTAATATCTTCTAACTCGTCTAGTTGTAACTTTCACTTCACACTGGCTTTATCAAAATAAAAGTTGAGGCACTTGATCCCCAATATACATGATACTTGAGTTTTACAAGAAGATGATAGGCCTTGCCAAAAACTAACCGGTAAGGAGACATCCCTATGGGTGTCTTGAATGTGGTCCTATAAGCCCAGAGTGAATCACTCAATCTCAAAAACTAATATTTCCTTGAAGGATTAACTATTTTTTCTAAGATAGTCTTTATTTTCCTGTTAGAAATTTTCACTTACCCACTTGTTTGTGGGTGGTAAGGTGTAACAACCTTATGCATTATGAAGTACTTCTTTATCAACGCAGCAAATATTTTGTTGTAAAAATGTGAGCCACCATCACTGATGATAGTTCACGGAGTACCAAATCTTAAAAAGATCGTCTCCTTGATGAATTTTATCACAACCATGTGATCTTTAGTTCTACATGTCACAACTTCAACCTATTTTGACACGTAGTCAACGGTAACTAGGATGTATTGGTAATCCTAGGAGATATGAAAGGGTCCCATGAAGTTTATACTCTATACGTAAAAATTTCGACGATCAAGATAAGATTTTGAGGCATTTCGTTTCTCTTAGAGATTTTTCCTAATCTCTAACATCTATCACAAGATTTTCTAAACTCGTGGGCATCACGAAAAATACTGAGCCAGAAAAAATCACACTGTAAAATTTTCATAACAGTCTTCTTACCACTGAAGTGCCCTTCGCAGGCATGATTATGGAAAAACTCTAGGATATTGGCTTACTCACAAGTTGGAATACAACGTCTAATGATTTGATCGGGACAATATTTAAATAAGTATGGCTCATCCCAGAAATACCATTTTATTTTTGATAGAAGACAGAGTTTCTCTTGGTTAGTCATTTCGACTAGGAATTAACATGTAACTAGGTAGTTGACAATGTCCGTATACTATGGAGCATTGACTTGAGAGATTTGCATAAGTTGCTCATCAGGAAAGGATTCAAAGATGGGTAAGGACTCCTTGGATGTCTTATTAACTATCCTAGACAAGTGATTAACTATGATATTTTGTATTCCCTTTTTGTCTTGAATCTCGATATCAAACTTTTGTAGAAGTAGAATCCAACAGATTAGCCTTGCTTTAGCATCTTTCTTTGATAGAAGATACTTCAATGTTGCGTGGTCTGTGTAGATCACGACTTTAGAACCTATGAGGTAAGGACAAATTTTTTCAATGGCATAGACCACTGCTAGCATTTCCTTTTCTGTTGTAGAGTAATTAAGTTTAGGATCGTTAAGGGTCTTACTAGCATATTGGATAACATAAGGTTGTTTTTCGATTCGCTGACCCAAAATAACTCCTATTACATAATCTGAAGCGTCGTACATAACTTCAATGGAATGCTCCAGTTTAGAAGTTGAATAATGGGTGCTGAGGTTAATTCGAAGTTGAGCTTGTTGAACGCAGAGAGATATGACTCAGAAAAGTCAAAGGGAACATCCTTTCCCAATAGTTCACATAAAAGCTTCAAGATTTTTCCGAAATCTTTAATGAATCTACGATAGAAATCCGTATGACCTAATTTCTTTGACCGTTCTAGGAGGTGATAATTTTTCGGTTAGACCTACTTTCCCATGAGAATACTGAGAAAATGATACTTGCAGTATTGTTCGTCCTACTTTATTTGATCTCGAGAAAGCGGTACTAGCCACTCAAAATAAGGCCCATCCATGATGAGGGGCAAGATTTCACTAAGGGGCATGGAGAAGTACGTCATTTCTCTTCTCTACTCTCTGTCCTGCTCGAACGGCCTTTTCTTACTGTTCTGCTGTGGTTGCTGCTATTTGCTAGGCTTCACCACAATGTGTATGACCTTGCTATTTTCGATTGAATTTTGAGGATCATCTTCCAGTCGGATATATTTCTCTCCTCTTTCGAACAGATTACTTAACGTTTCAGGCCTCCTCTTCACAAGAAACATATACAATCTTGAGCCAATTGGCAAAGAGTTCCTGAACGCCACTACTGTCATAGCAGCTTTCTAGGGCCATTGCCTTTTCGTTAAATCTCTTCGTGAATTCCTTGAGGTTCTCCCCTTGTTACATCCTCATACTAAGCAGAGCGTCCACGTCTCCGCCCATTTTCGTATTGCCAATGTAGGATGCCACAAAGGCTGTGCAAAGTTTCTCAAAAGATGCTATCATCCCACTTGGCAACTTTTAAAACTAATTCAATGTGTTTCCCTGCAAGCTAGAAGGGAAAAACCTGCACATTTGGACTTCGTTCCCCTCCCACAACGTTAGCATCTGTTGAAAGTGAAATAAGTGTTCCACTGTGTCTTTTGTCCTAGAATAAAGGGTAAAATGCGGTGGTGCAAATTTCTTCGGAATCTCTCCAACCAAGATCTTTGTTGTAAAGGGGGGATCTTTGCACACCCCTGACGGCTTGCGTAGCCACTGTGCTTATGTCTGTACTCTTCATAGTTTTCATCTCCTTTCGAATCATCTCCCTAATCTCCTCTCGGATTAAACCTACACTACAACATTTTTTGTGTATAGCAGCGGTTTATAACGGTGGATAATTTTATCCCGCCTCTATAGGTACATTTGTTGAGGCGGAAAACTTTATCCGTCTCTATAGGTGCTTTTTTTGCAGCGGATACTTGTATTCGCTGCTATAGGGACCTACGCATATGCACCAAAATTCACCCTGCTTATTCAGTACATATAGCAGCGGAAAACTATATCCGCCACTACAAAAATCATTTTTTTTAATGAAAAAAATTCGGTTCAGAGAGTTCTCTTTATCAAATTTTTTTTTTCAAATTGAATATAGCAGCGGATTAATGTATCCGCCACTAAAAAAAATCAAAATTTTTTTTTTCGGTTTATTGAGTTTTCTTTATCATTTTTTGTAAAAATTGAATATAGCAGCGGATAAATTTATCCGCCACTAAAAAACATCAATTTTTTTTTTTTTTGTTTATTAAGTTTTCTTTATCAAATTTTTTTTTTAAATTGAATATAGCAGCGGATTATTGTATCCGCCACTAAAAAAAATCAAAATTTTTTATATAAATACTTCGACTTAGTGAATTGTCTTTATCAAATTTTTTTTTTAAATTTAATGTAGTAGCGGATTATTGTGTTCGCCCCTATAGGACCCTTACATAACTCACTTACATTATTTTGCAGCGGATCATTTTATCCGCCATTATAAGACCCGTGCATAACCCAATTTGGTATGTTTTGTTATAGCGGAACATTTTATCCGCCGGTAAAAAATACTATTGAAAAAAAAAATGGTAGCGGAAAATATATTCCGCCGGTAAAAAATACTACTGAAAAAAAAAATTTGAGTCGCCCGAGAAATCATTTCCCTCTTCCCTCTCATTTCCCCCTCATTCTTTCATCTCTTTTAGTCTCTCTTCGGCAAATTTGCGAAGCGCCATGGAAAGAGCAAAGTCGGGGGCGATTTTAAATAAAGCTACTTATAAGAGACAAAAACAACGACGATCTGTGAGAATCGCCTCCAAAGAGAAGGAAGCATTGGCGATTTTTTGATGAAACGCCTCCAAAGAGACGTATTGTAGAGGTGGTTTCGTGAAAACATTGAGAATCTCAATCTATTTTGGTGCCAAGCTTTTGTGGATCGATTTTTGGGCATGATTTTCTTGTTGGGAACCCTAGAGATTCTCGATCTCTCTCTCTTCCTCTGTCTCAGACTCTCTCTCTCTTTGATTTTTGGGGCCATTTTCCTTCTCTTACTCTTTGATTCTCCTTCCTGCAAACCCATCTTTCTCTCCCATACCTTGATTCCACTTTAAATCCTCAAATAACATTAAAGATTACAGGTATGTTTTAGACCCTCAATGATTTTTCAATTTTTCTGATTTCTCTATATTTTTTTGATATAAATGTTATAATTCTATACTTAGATTAATTGATTTTATCGGGTTAATTTGATATGAAGATGCGTGCCTTAAACATTGGATTTGTAGCTCCAGATGGGATTGAATGTTATAAGAAATTTTGAAAAATGATGATGATTATGGTTAACTTGAATGTAGAAAAATTTATTGCTTATTTTAATTGTAGAATTATTTTAATTGCTTAATTCAATTAAATGTTGTGCCGACAGAGTTATTATGAAGTTTTTGTTTCATTCTCCCTGAAATAGGATTGACTGGTGACATGGCGTTCATGTTGTTGCCGCCTATAGTTGGGATAAGGTTTTGTGAAAATAATGATGATTGTGGTTATAACTTGAATGTAATTATACGTATTGCTTCTTTTTGTTGGAATTATTCTTCTTGTATTAACGACGAAAAAAAAATTCAGGCGAAGACGGCAGCTGTTGAGGACTTAACAAGTTCTGTGGATGGCTTGCTATCACTTGCCCGCTACCCAGAGATTTTGTTACCCTCATTGTCCCGTCTCTTAGGAGAAAATAAGGTGTGTTTTAAACTTTTGAAAAAAAAATATTTATTTTTATCATCTTGAGAGGAATCTAATTGACATCATGAAGCATAACATTCTGAATGGAACATGAACAAGTATGTGGAAGAACGCCACAAACTTGTAAAATATAAAACTAATGAGTTAAACTAAGTCACCATAATTGAGCCATATTGGGCAATGAAAACTTGTTCTAATTTGACATTTGGACTTGTATTTTTAGCATAATATTGTTTTTGATACAGCCACACCATGTGATTCTATGAGGTTCATGCCCATCAACAAGAATGGCTCAACTACCATATCACCTCTAGAGCATGCCAAGCTCTCCCCACCCAAACCATAATTTTTGTGGATTGAATGAGCTCCACCATCCAATCTAGTCGTACTTATGGATGGTTCCATGATTAATGGAAGAAAGACCAAAATTTGGGCTGATTGGATCCACTATTGTAGATTAAACTCATTTAATTGACCTTTCAGGAGGTCTCAGAACCTGCAGCTGAAGCTCTTGTAAATCTTTCACAAAATTCAGAACTATGAGCAAAGATGGTCGCCCTTGGAATAATTAAAACAGCTATGGAGATGCTATATAAGAAGGACTTTAGCATTACCCGGTTGTTGGTTATGCTCCTAGTTAATCTAACACAATTGGATGCAGGCATCACTTCCCTACTTCAGGTATTGCCTTTGATTATACTGCTCCTGTTTATGTTTTTCTTTATGTTAGAAGTACATTTAATTAAATTACGTAAGTTTTGTTGTTTAGAAACAACTTTATATAAGAGAAGCTTGGGACTGAGTATGCTTTTGTTCTATCATTAGTAGGGTTGTTCTCATTCTGATTAGGAATAGTTTGGATTGTGATTTTTCATTCTATAGAATGGAGATGAGAACATGCAAGGATTGTATGTTATAAAGCTTGTGAGATCATTTTGGGACTGAGTCATTGATGATATAGATTATAGATTTAATTACAATAGTTTCAATTTCTTTTTCTACCTAATATATAGATTCTCATGATTTATATTCTTAGTTGTTTAAGTGTAAGGCTATAAATAGGCTAATGCATCGCAATCGGGCATTTGTTTGTCTATGTTTAGTGCGCTTGAACAATCTTTTGAGATGCATTCTTGGCATTGCAGAGCTGAGGGACATTTTCTATTTGTCAAAATCTCATATCGATATTGATTGATTAATTGACCATTAGTATGTGTTGGATTGATTCAGTCTCACTTGTCCAATGTGCAATCAAGCCTTAAACAATGTGATGATTTGGACTATTATCTAAATTATATATATATATAAAAGGAAGTTTGTTTTATTGGTAATTATTTTCTACTATAAAATAGATATTTTTTTTCCAAGTGTATTATTATTAAGATAGAAGGGGGTGGGGTAAAATATTCAATTTTTTTGGATTTTTAGCGGTTTGGTTTCGGGTTCAACTTCAGTCTTGTCTAAGTTCGATTCGATTTGTGAGGGGTAGGACCGAACTTGAACCGATTTTTTTTCGTTTGGATTTGGTCCCATTTTCAATTCAGTTTTTGCTCCCGGTATGAGGCATTTTGTACACTCCTAGACTACATTCTTTCCATTTTAGTCTCGAGATTCTCTATTCTTTCATAGTGTCGGTATGGCATATCCCCTAACAATGTGTGTCACGATTCATTTTGATGCAATATGACCTGGATCCAAACCCGAAATATGTGTCAAATACCCAAATTAATTAATTGTTTTTCTATATTTGTTAGACACTCTTTCCATTTTACAAGGTTAACATACTATGTACTACACTACATACAAAATTTCCCTTTGGGAGCTGTGGCTTGATCAACAATGCATCTAGAGTTGTTAGAATTGTATTTACTATAAAAATAAATAAATAAATAAAAATAAAAATAAAAAACTTGAAAACACTATCATTATCGAAATCTAAAAGAGTCTTGCTAGAGTGACTAGGCAGGACATTGCGTTACACATTGTACTTACGTGGAGGTGCTCACATAACCAAAGATTTTTCATCCGTATCTCAAGGAAAAGCCTCTATGGCTATGTGCGCACTTCTACATCAGCATCAGCACAATGTGTAACACAGAGTCCTACACAATCACTTCAACATTTTCCAATCTAAAACTATATCAGCAACATGAGGTCAATCTTGAGGTAATTTCTATTGTGTAAATGTTTTGTATTTTGTTGCACTACACAAAATTGCAGGGAGTGCATGGGGTAGCGTGTAATATTTTCTTAAAGATTTTCTATTTTTTGAAAGATTCTTATTTGTAGATAGTTACATGTTTTTATATGTACCATTTCTCTCCTGCCCGCATGTCTCTGCCCACGAATTTCAATTTTAAGATTTATGTCCATTTATAAGCATTATGTCCATTTATAAGCTCATCAACATTTAGGATATGACGATGACAATAATCTTTATTAGCTTGCTTATCTTGTGCCTACTATTTTCAGCACTTCATATGGCTGCTGGTAATGGGCATCTCGATATTGTGGAGTATCTTGTCAGAAATGGAGTGGTGAGGATTTCTCTTTGCTTCTGTTACTGGGTGCCTCACTCTTCATATCAATGTTACCCGAATACTACATATTTGCTTACCCTTATCCATATCGACTACTTCAATTTTTAAGCGTGCTTGTCTTTTACACCTTGTATTGGTTCCATATCCTTTCTGTTTTTGGGTAAAAAAGTCTGTGGCTTCCATAGTCTTTTGCAATTTTTATTTTTCCTATATGAATTATGTTTTACTTCTTTTTGATGAATTATTATATTGGCTGATGTGAGATTTGTGGGAGCTTTGGTTCTTAAAGACAAACTTTGGATGTGCTACATCAAAGAAGACTAAAATTTAGCAATGAAAACAGGCCATGCTATCCCCTGGCCAATGATTTTTCAGGGGCAGTTGGTTGTCAACAGCGGAATGTGTAAGAATACTCCTTTAAATTCGGGCTTCTTTATAGTTTCTATCTTCATATGCTTAATTATCTTCTTTCTAATTCGATGCTTTTTTTTTACTTTGGATTATTTTCTTTAGAAACTTATTTGGAAGTTCTTCGTTGGGGAACAACTCGTAAGTCACTAATACATCTTTTTATTGTGACATTGCATCATAATAAATTTCTTAGATTATCAAAACTGTTTATGAAAATCATCTTCAGTTCATGTCTTTGTTATATATAAGCATATGCAATCTAATCTCATAATGCTGACAAGCTTTCGACCTTTTATATTGATTAAGAAGTGGAGTGGTTCCATGCTTGAGGAGCTTTTGTTGTCCACGAAGTAAGCCTATGTTTTTTTTTTTTTTTTCTAATTTCTTTTTTGGGGATTCACATTTGTTTGGAGATTAGTTTCTATTTTTCCTTCAGTTATATTATAAATGTCATATGTTTATATTATTAACGTGTAGTGGTTCCTGTATTTTCTCTCCTATCAAAAAAGCAAATTAGCTTCTCTTGATAATAATAAAAATTGACATGCTTTCGAATTAGATGCCAATAACAGATCGCAAACAGAACGTGAGAATCGTGTTAATAGCTTTCCTCTAGATAATTTGTTTATTGTTCACTTAGATGCATTACTTGCTTATACTATTAGACTTGTGGATCTGGTTAACGTGCCTAGAGGTGGTGCATTGGATCTATGTAGGTCAGCACGCTTGACACACCTTGTATGGTTGTGCTACACGTTAAAGTCATGAATGTATTGCTGCATTTCCTTTCAAAAGTAATATATATATATATTTTTCCTTTACCCTTCTAATATTGTGTGCCCAGTGCCTCACAGCTGAGGGTCATTCCATCTATATTGGGAGTTTACCTTTGAATGCGACAGTTGAACAAGTTGAGGAGGTGTTCAAGAAATTTGGGCATATTAAGCCAGGTGGCATTCAAGTCAGAATTAATAAGGTATGTTTTGCATATGCTTTTGTGGTATTCCACTATAGTTTAAATATCATGATTTGTTATTTGTGATTTTTATGTGCTTATTGGTACAACAACAGGGATTCTGTTTTGGCTTTATTGAATTTGAATCGTTGAGTTTGAAGCAAAGTGCAATTCATGTATATATTCTGCACTTGATTCTTTTTTTTTTTTGTTGCTACAACTTAAGTTGAATGCATTTCTTGTTGGTTTTGGGATATTATGATATGATAAAATCTACTTTGGCATTGTTGAGCTTTGCCTTGTGGTAACAAACTTGATGATGTGCCCATCAGCCCACCAAAACTGGGGAGTTGACATTCAGATATCTTGTCCAAATAAATGGACTTCTTCAACTAACCCGAAGAACTGGTCTATTCTTTACCTGGATTATAGCTTTTAGAACACTATATAATCAAAAATAAACTTGAAGGCAATGCATAAGACTAGTAAACAAACATCTAAATTGAATGAGACAAAAATCAAGTATCAAAAAGTACAAAAACTACACTGAAATGGAACAAACCAACCTTCCTGACAAACTTTTGTTGCTACTAGGAGATGATGCTTCAGGTGCTGGAGCAGGTGTTGCTGTCCCAATAGACTGTTGCACCAGGGCAGTAGTAGGTGCCACCTGTACAGTCTTAGTAGGTACATTGTCATCTCTGCATCATGGTTAGTGAGACATGCAACTTAATCTGCCACTATGAGTGCATCCAAAATATCTAAGAGTAGAACAAAACATTTATTGATAAAAATACTAAGAAAAGAATTTGGACAAGGTAGCAATATCAAAGACAAGAGCAAGAGTAGCTAATACAAAGATAAAGTTGTATCCCTCTCCATATACCAAACTTGGAAAATTTTCCAGATTTGACATCTATCTTTGAATTGGAAGGTGAGTATTTGAAGTTTTTCTTACTAGTGTTCTCTGATTTATGGTTTGTAAGATGTTGCGTAGTTGATGGTCTGGTTTGATCGCCTCATAAGGCAACCTTTCGTGTAAGAAACATAAATAATTTTTTTCCTGATCCTGATGCTAGGGTATGCTGCTCGTCTATTCCTTTACTTCATTTTTATTTAACTGTTTTATGTTATTTTAAGAAATCCCCTTAACCCCCCAAACCCCCCTTCTCCCTCTCTTAGAATGTTAATAATTGTGATACAAGTCATTCATTCTTCATTGTTTTACACATCTAGTTTAATTGAAATCTGTTACAGGCCATTATTTGTGCTGGAAATTTTAAGAAAAATGAAATCATTAGTATATTCTATTAATGGTTCTTTCATTTTGTTATTGTGGCTTCCATAGATGGGTTAGTAGATATCATGAGTGATCACTTATGTTTTCAGTTTCTTCGGAGGTCTTCAGTTGGGGAAGTGGTGCAAACTATCAACTCGGTACTGGGAATGTGCACATACAAAAGTTACCAACCTCCACCAAAGATGTTGCCGATCCAGTAATTTCAATATCATTTGGTCTTATTTAGTTTAATTATTGTCAGTTATTTGTAGCTTCAACAGAATTTTCGATCTTAACAAAGAGGTTTACATGTATATTAATTTTGGGTTATTTAATTTAATTTGGAGCTTGTTTTATGATTTTTCTTTTGTTTTTTCTTTTTCTGATTTTTTTAATATATTATTTCGTTCATTGTGATTGGTGAATTAGAGGCCCGTGCTATTGTTTGTTAAACCTCCAAATTTGACGGTCATACTCTATGGATTTTTTTTGTTTTTTTGAAGTCCGCTCTCCAATAATTTGATAGTCCAGGGCCGTCATAAAAAAATTCTACAAGAGAATATTTGACGGGAGGGTCCGTCAAATTTCTCAAAATTTGACGGGCTAAGACCGTCAAATATGGGCCTTTTTCACATAGTGTACTCTGTCTTCAGTTATTGTTAGTTATGTATCTTTGTTCTTATGGTGTTGGTCACATCATGTTTCCATTCTATCGGTCTGCATTGCATAAATCTTTGGATCACCTTGATCATAAATCTAAAGTAAAACTAGTAATTAATTGTGCTCCTATCCATGTTTCGATAAATTCTAAATCTACTAGATTTTTTATTAGAACAATTGGTGAAAAGCTTATTGGACTAGTCACTTCAAGAGATGAGATTCCCGATCTGCTTAAGGTGGGTAATGTCATCAAGGAATTCAGGAATGCGTGCTTGGAATTATTCATAACACATTGATGTTTAACTCAATATATGCTTTGCCCCAGCTTGATGATGTGATAGATCTTGTGATACCAAGAGGCAGTAACAAACTTGTTTCGCAAGGAATCAACAAAAATTCCCATTCTTGGTCATGCTGGTAAGCTAAAATATGTTAGGAATTCTATTTATCATTATGTTGTCCGCACAAGCTTCAATTTTGTTATATGATACATTTTCTATGAGAGTTATAATTTGCAATGTCTACTGTGTAGATGGTATTTGCCATGTTTATGTTGATAAGTCAACTAGCATTGATATGGCCAAACGCATTGTTTTGGATGCAAAGATAGACTATCCTGCCGCCTGCAATGCAATGGTAATTCCTTTATATATTCTTTTTACTGATATGTTAGATGATACTGTGATGAACAAGATTTTACATATTGCAGATCTGGCTTTTTATTTATGACTAATATATGCTATTAGTAATTACTCTCCACTTTTTGTGAGATAATAACACTCGGTGTTGTTCACCTTGGTATTGTTAGGAAACACATCTTGTACACAAAGATTTGGTGAAGATTGGCGGGCTTAATGAGCCATGACTTTATATGTATGATGAATGTTGCAGACCAAGGGCAAAGGCAGACATATATGGGTTTTATTCAGAGGACAGGGATTGTAGAAGTAGAAGGTGGATTGTCTTGCAGGAAATCACCTAGGTTTGTGCACCATCATCATCTCTATGTCTTTCATCCATCATCATAACATGCAAATAACATTGGGTCGTCTCATCATTTGAATATGCATTAAAATTCACACACAGAAACAACATTTGTACTTGTGCAGCACACGTTCATACGTGCCTTGGGTATTGTAGTTTGAAGGAGTTGATTTATATATTAATGATGTAGATAATGATGATAAGATAGGTATTTAAACATATGCAGTTCTTTGGTGATTTACTTATGTATTAGTGCAGGATTAATAAAAGTTAGTATGGCAATAGCAGCTCTCTTATATTATTTATTTTAAAGTTTTCAATCTGTACAGGTTGGAGGACACAGGTTAAATGTATATATATATATGAAAAAAAATTACAATAGTGGATACAAATTCCGTCTTTATATATTGTTTTTAAAGGATATATAATAATTTTTTTTTTTAAAAAAAGGTGTATAGCAGCGGATTTTAATATCCGCCGCTATATGTGTTATATTTTTTTTTAAAAAAATTGACCTATTGCAGCGGATCTTTATATCCGCCGCTATATGTATTATATTCTATTTATTAAAAAAATTAACCTATTGCAGCGGATATTAATATCCGCTGCTATATGTATTATATTCTATTTGTTAAAAATTCGACCTATTGCAGCGGATATTAATATCCGCCGCTAAAGGTACTACCTGCAACAGCGGAATACATTATCCGCTGCTATAGTTAGCGACGGAGGATAAAACGACGGATCTTTGGTTCCGCTGCTCATCGCCGCAAGAGCTTTTACCGGCGGAAAAATCCGCCGCTGTAGATCAAAAATGTTGTAGTGCTACCATGAGCTCACTTCGAGTTGTAGCAGTGGCAACTGGCATTTCTTCTTCCCTAGTTGGGTTATACGGTTGAGAATTGTCTTTTGCATTCGAAACGCGATCATCTCCAACAAGAGGTGGATGATCTCGCGGTAAGAGATCTTGTTTTTGTTTTTTACTAATTTGATAAACGCTGACTCAAATTTCGATTCTCTTGAGCCAAATCATCTATTTCCTTATGCATATCCTCTTGTTGTTTCCTCATGGCTTCTAATATTGTCAGAAAGTTAGCATCCGTGGCTGGTGCCACAGGTGGGGGAGTACTGGCTTTGGTCGTTCTAATGGATCTCATCATTGTTTCAACTAAAATCAAATTGCTAAGGTATTTCCCATGGACAACGCCAGATTAATGGGGTCAGATTTCGGTGAAGGCGTTGATGGACTCTACCCTACTGATCCAAAGTCGCTCCTTCCACATCCCTATAAGCATCAGTATGGTACATGTCAAGAATTCTCCAATGCTCAAGTTAGAGTTGTAGAATAATGATGATGATTATAACTAGTTAGTCTCTAATCTTCCTCAATCAGCCCACCCGAAAAAAGTCCTTTAGTTTCTATCGATTTCGTTACTTATAGATCCTTCCTCCAAATAAGGGTTTCCCCTTCTAGCGGAATGCAATCCCAGAGAATTCCTTGATTATCAGGATCCTAAATAGAATGGGGATCTTTCGGGATTGGGTCCATTATTTTATAGAAATCCCTTCCAAGATCTCTGGACTTGACATGCGTAAATTAGGATTACGAATATACTTAGACTAGGCCTGTCCTGCTTGACAAGCCAAGTCTTATCTAGTATTACTCTGCCCTTCTAGCCACGCTAGAAGCTTTCTATCTTCATTTGTCCTACTGTTAGGCAGTGCTAGGAATGCTGACTTACGCATGGTACCACTTAATCGGCTTGGACACGTGTAGGATCTAGTTAGTCGTGCAATTATTTCCCCTTACAATATCCATCATATTAATTGCATTTAGGGGGGAAATGAAAGAAGGGAGGTGAAGAAAGAGATTGTGATTTTCAGTGTTGGATTCAATTTTCCCATGAAAATACTGAGGAAATGAAATTCAATATTTGATAAATGTTTAGGTGAGAATGAAAATCCATTTTACATAAATAAATAAAAATTCAATCAAACAATAAAAATATGTTTTTTTCATGAAAAGTGTAAATTCCATACATTTTCCATGCATAATCAAACACTCAAGTAAATTATTTTTAACATGTTTTAGTTTCTCTTCAACCGCTTATAGACAAAGCTTGTTTTTTCTCCTTCCCAAAACTTTGATTTGTTATTTGTTTTTGAAAGATTTATTCTTGAGGTCTAAATATTGAATGAGAGAAACTTATGATTTTGAGGAGAAAAAAAATTAACTTCACTAAAGGATGTAGATGACGGGACCTGATTAAAGTCAAGGAGTGTTTGTCATTAAATTGAACTTAAACGTGGGATGTGTATGTAATTTAAAATTAAAAGGTTGGGATCTGTTGACTCCTAAGAATGAATCATGAAAGAAACACATGATCCTGACCCTTTAAACTCAAAATCCAATGGTTGAGATTTATGAGTATCTTGATAACACAAATCTTGTAGATACTTATCCCGATGATAAATCTCAAGCATTGGATTTTGCATTTAAAGGGTTGGGATCAAGTGCTTTTTTTTCCAAAAGTCATTCTTAGGAGTCAAGGGATCCTGACCCTTAACCAAAAGGTCTTTGGAGATTACATAGTAGGTGTTTAATAACGTGACATTGTAGCACTTTTGATAATAATAATAATATAAAAATGAATAAAAATATAAGGCGAACAAGATGCTAAAGTCTATCCATTTTTCAACGGATTGCGTTAATTAATTGAGAGAAAAAAAAATCTTAAACACACCGTTTTCAACTTGAGAAGGGGCAAAACCCATCATCTCCACTCAAGCTCCTTGGCTCCTCCAAAGGTCCAGCCTCTCTCTCTCTCTGGCTTTGGAATGTTTTGAGATAAAGCTAAGCTTCTCACGTTTCATCTCTTGTGAGATTTGAGAGAGCTTCAATCATTCTTCGAGTATTAGTATTTTTAAGAACTTCGATCTGATCCATTTCTTTTTGGACTTTCTTAACGATAGTGTAGACACCCCATTTTTGCACTCGCCTGATTAATCAACTCGTCAACCCGATCGCAAGGATTCCCAATGATGGATGTGTATTCCATTGCTTTACTTTGTTACCAGATCTGTTTCAGAAATCCGGATGAGGTATCTCAATTGACAAAACATTAGAAACCACGCTACGCTAGGAAAATACGACCCAGAAACATAGAAATCATCATCTTGCAGACCAAAAAAAAGAAATTTCACGATAAAAATCACAAAAATTACCAATTACCAAAATACCCCTAACCTCAAAACAACCCTAGAGCCTACGTTACGCTTAGGAAAACCCATTCGAACACATAAAATGACAAATCGGAACCAAATAAATCATTTCACCAATTTTAACAGAATTTGACAAAATTACGAAAATGCCCCTCATACAGTTCATAATCATTTCACATAAAAATTTTCATAAATGACACAAACCAACATTCTCATTGAATTCTTTATGAAAAATCGATTCTAAAACATCCTAGAACATTAAAAACTGACTTGAAACGTGAAAAGTCCTCTCCGGGGGCAAAACGGTAATTTCATAATTTTCATAATTAAAAAATTCGAAATTAATAAATAAAATATTAAATAATTAAATTTAAACATTAATGAAATTAATTTAAAATTTTGAACCTAAAAATCGATTAATCGGACTCTCAGGCAAAATTGTTGAGGGTTCGTGGGATATTTCTTTAAGGACCCCTCCATTTGGGGGTCCAAAGAATTAAAGAAATAATGGAAGGGGTTCTCCAAAAATTAAAAGTAAATCAAGCAAGACTAAGGTCAAGGTATTAAAGTCAATCATGTGAGACTGAAGTCAAAATTAAAGTCAATTAAGCAAGACTAAAGTCAAGATACTAAAAGTCAATCAATTAAGACTAAAGTCAAAACATTAAAAGTCAATCAAATAAGATCAAAAGTCATAATAGAATTCTAATTAAATAATAACTCTATCTAATAGAGTTCTAACTTAAAAATAATTTTACCTAAAACAATTTGAATTAAAACACAATTCTACTTAAAACAATTCTAATTAAAACACAATTCTACCTAAAACAAGTCAAACTAAAACACAACTCTAATTAAAAGATCTCCAATTAAACACTAACTCTATCCAAATCAACCCCTAAAAACACTTCTATAAATAGAGGTGCTCACACCCTATTTTCGTATCAAATCATAAACCCTAAGAGAAGTAGGTCTAGAAGCTCCCCTAGCCCCCCATAAACCCTAGTTTTGGAGCCCCAACTCCTTAGCTAACATCCCTCCTTCAATTTTAGTCTAGAAAATACCCAAAAGCCTTCTAAAAACATCCCCAAATCCATAACGAACTTGAAGAGTTCAGATTCAAAAATAAGGAGATACCTTGCCTTGGAGATCCGAAGTCAAATCCGGAAGCAGAACGAAGCAAGGGAGCACGGTACAAGGAGTTCTTTTTGTCAGATCTGAGGGAACCAAGTCCTTGTCATCGGAAAGGTAAACCTTTTATTTTTATTTATTTTTATCTAGGTTTTAGCAATGTAATTTACTTGGGAATTTAGTAGAGACCGGCTTTGGCCGGGCGGGGTTGGTGCCTAACACCTTCCAATCCCGTAACATGATCCCCGAATTCAATTTTTTTTTTTGGTTTTAGATTAGTTTTTATCCGTTTAGAGTCATTGATCGGTTCCTAGACCGTAATAACTAGGTGGCGACTCCCAAACCTCAAGGGTCAAAAGCGGATCCGCACACCCCGCGGATCGAGGGCGCTTTCAGTGGTGACTCCGCTGGGGACTATTGAGGATCAAACTTGAAAAACCCCAAGTATGGGAGCATTGCCAAGATGACCTATTTTTTATTATTTAGTTGGATTTATTTTTATTTATTTTTTCTGTTTATTTTTATTTTTTTTTTTTGATTGTAGATGATTTTGGGTATTGCATTTTTTTTTTCAATTAAGGATCACTTTTTGATGACCCATAAATAATGAAAGATTCAAATTGATGGAATGATGAAGGTTGGACAGAAATATTAAAACGTTTTTAGAGAATATTCTAGTGAGAATTAAGTCTGAGAGCCTCTTAATAAAACATAGATCTCGTCGAGTAGATTAATTTAGAATCTGAGTTCACTTAATTTCGTTATCGGAAGCCTTAGATATCATCGATGCAAGTTCAATCTGTAAATCTGGAATTATTTCTGAATGAAAGTTGGGACAGCAAAGTTAAAATTTTTTTACAGAACATTCTAGTGAGACTTAAGTCTGGGAATCTCTTAATAAAACGTAGATCTCATCGAGTAGATTAATTTAGAACTTGAGTTCACTCAATTTCGTTATCAGAAGCCTTAGATATCATCGATGCAAGTTCAATCTGTAAATCTGGAATTATTTCTGAATGAAAGTTAGGACAGCAATGTTAAAACTTTTTTACAGAACATTATAGTGAGAATTAAATCTGGGAACCTATTAATAAAACGTAATCTCATCGAGTAGATTAATTTAGAACTTGAGTTCATTCAATTTCGTTATCGGAAGGCTTAGATATCATCGATGCAAGTTCAATCTGTAAATCTGGAATTTTTTCTGAATGAAAGTTGGGACAGCAACGTTAAAACGTTTTTACAGAACATTCTGGTGAGAACTAAGTCTGAACATCTATTAATAAAATGTAGATCTCATCGAGTAGATTAATTTAGAACTTGAGTTCACTCGATTTCGTTATCGAGAGCCTTAGATCATCGATACAAGTTCAGATTGTATTTTCCTAATTCACAGAAAATCTGAATTTATCTAATGTTGGCACAACTAATGTTCTTGAGAGTGAGCTCATCTCAACCATTGTCATTCTATCATCAATGTAACACCTATTGGAATCTCGATTTATTTTGGATCACCTAAAAGTGATCATTGATTGGACCTTAAAAATTATAAAAATTGTGCCTATTGCGATGATTAGATCTAATTAATTATTATAGGCCCTTTTTATTAATTGATTTGCTAATTGATGAATGCTAGAGATGTGCACGTTTAAAGCTTGAATTAAACCATATGAGTATGTTCCTGATCGATGTTTGCTTGCACTTGTATGATTTAATATCCTCTCTTGATTGGCTTGATTGGACCCATGGGCCCATTGTTTGAAAAAGGCCCCGGGCACACCCCACCCTGTTTTGCACACACCACATGCACGTTTACTGCTTTACTCACTTACACGTCCCATTTAACCAACGTGGCACTAGTGCGTGGCCCGGTCTCTTCGGAGATGCGACGTCATTCATGAAACCCACAACTCCAGTCACGTACCTTAGGGTATATCAAACTGGGGGCATTAATACCGTCTGATCAGGTGATTCTGAGAGATATATTGATGCACCCAGGCTGGAGCGACCTGAGCCTTTGACCTATTGTAAGCCACACAGTCTCATGTCCCGATTGCCAACGTAGTACTAGTACGTGGTCGGTCCCCTCGTGGGATGCCAAACCATTTATGAAAGCTACAACTCTTGACTCGTACCCGTAGGTATAAAAGGTAATCTAAGTATATCAATTGCACTTCTTGGTCAAAACCGGTGCCTAAGCAAGATCTTGCCCCGCTGTACCCTACTGTACGAGGGGGATAGACTACGTCTATTCTAGACGAGAGGTATTTAAGTGGGCCCTTGCTCAGCATTGTGCGCCACCTCTCAACTGGAGATCGAACTGGCTATTTTGGCTTCAGAGAAGTGAATTGAGTTTTTTAGATTATCACCTATACGGTATATCAAACCAAGTCACCACGTATCGAAAGGTATATAGGTGTGCTTGGGCAAGGGTGGCCAGTGGCCAGATAAAAATGCATTGCATGTAGTAAGCTTAGAGTCTAGAAACCTTCCCAGTAGGTCACGACTCGAACTTATCGTGGGTGTTCCGGGTTGTTTATTGAATAGAGTCCGTTGATTGATGAATGTATGTAAGTGATGTGAATGATGAGATCCGAGTGCATAATTGATCTCAAGGATAAAAATGTTGCTTTTGAAAAGTAAAATGGGTGCACCGATCCAATAAAAAATCCATTCTTTTACAATAATGACCCAGTCCATCCCGATCCAACAATCATGATGGACCAGGCCATTTAAATCAAAATGGAAATCGAATTTTCAAAGAAGAAAAAGAAAGTATTTTCTAGGAAAAAATGTTTTCCAAAAGAAGTGTTTTCCAGAAAAAGTGTTTTCTCTAGAAAAATGTTTTCTAAGAAAAATGTTTTCTAGAAAATGTTTTTCATAAGAAAAGATTTTCCAAGAAAAAATGTTTTCCAAATAAAAACTATTTTTCAAAGAAAAAATATTTTCCAGAAGAAAATATTTTCAAAAGAAAAGAAAATGAAGGAAAAATGATTTACAAAAGAATATATTTGCATGAAAAATTATTGAAATATGTTTGAAGTTGTTATTCAATGAAAACATTATTTGTCAATATTTTTCAAGAGTGCAGTAAAATTATTTTTCTTCTGAATAATCATTGAATGGATAATTTTTTAATGGATTGGTGCACAAAATTCAATAAAATCTCAGGTTCATTTAAAATGTTATCAAGGGGGTGACACTGAAATTGGTTAAATTCACCTTCAAAGAGGTTTAAGGGTTATCATTGTATCTAAGCTCAATCGTCCATCGTCTAGGTAGGGTTGTAAATCCGATCAGTTAGAGTAAACGTCAATATCAAGTCAACAGTCAGAAATGACCTCAAAATTTCTCAACATCATCCAATTGTTCTTTGAAAATCATAGTGCTTCAATCCTACCGGTTGTAAGTAATGTCTCAGTTCTCATCAAGCCCGTTTTGGGTAGTCTTGAGTTTTCATGGGTCATTTGGGTTAGCTCGAGTCCTTTTTTCTAGCAAGGTCATGTCTTCCTTAGATTGAGCCTACTCTTTCTTATTGAGTCAAGTTAGTTCGTTCGAGTTTATAGAGGTGTCTATCGCCCCTTCTGAATTGATCGTACAAAAGAAATTTTTGAATATCTCGAGCGCATTAACGAATTAACTAATAATCTAGCTTCAAGGATATATTTTTCTTCTGACAAGAAAGATAAGAGTCGGGCTCAAGAAAGCAAAGGTCATTGACCTCAGAACAGAAATAAATTCCTAAAGAGATTCAAATAGAAACCATCTTATCTCTAGAGGAACACAAGGGGATAATGAATTTTCTCAGAAATTTCAAAAGACTTGTTCGTGTGATCATATGAGAGTATGTTAGGTACAAGCTTGGTGTTGTTCAACACGGAATAGATACTCGTCTATATCGATGGAATCAAAGAAGATGTTATAAAATGTATCAGCACTATCCTTACTACATCTTGAGTTTCAAATCACATATTATCAGTCGATATGGGGTACCTTTTGAACTAATCTCTGATAATGGGTCGTACTTCAAAGCATAAATCATTACTCTATGTTAAAGTTGAAGATCCGAAAGCACAAATCATCCCCCTACCGTTCTCAGATCAATGGAACGGTTGAAGCAGTCAGTAAGAGTCTCAAGACTATCATCAGGAAAATGTGTCAATCACATCGAGATTGGTCAGAAAAATTATCATTCACGCTATGGACATATCGAACTTCAATTCGATCCTCCACTGGAGCTACTCCCTACTCCTTAGTGTATGGTATGGAAGCAGTCTTGCCAGTTGAAATGGAGATTCCGTCTCTCAGGATTTTGTTAGAAAGTCAGTTGTCAGAAGCAGATTGGGTTCGCCAACGGTATGAAGAGTTGAAATTTGATCGAGGAAAAACGATGAGAGCGTTGTATCACGTGCAAGCTTATCAAAGAAGAGTCGCCCGTGCATTTGACAAAGAATCAAGGCCCGTCATTACAAGTCGGGGATTTAGTACTCAAGAGAAACAGGGCACCTATTTTTGATCCCAGGGGAAAGTTCAACCAAATTGGGGAGAGTCCGTTCATTGTCAAAAAATATTACCAGGAAAAGCTGTCAGACTTCAAGATCATGATGGAATCGAGTTACCAGAACCAACTAACCTTGACCAAATCAAACGGTACTACATTTAAGGAGGCCATCTTGGCCGAATCAATTCCTTGCTACCCAGTTCATTATCTCATTTCTCAGCCCTTTGCAGCCTTTTCAAAAAAAAATGTGCCTTTTATTTCTCAGCCTGATCACCTAACCTAGGGGAGGGAAAATTCGAACTACGTTTTGGTCTGATCCCAAAATTCTGGGGTACGTAGGCAATCTGAGAATTTACTTCAGGCCCGACCACATCAAAAAAAAAATCTATTTCCCCATACAAAAAATCAAAAAATAAGAAAAATTCAAAGAAAAAAGAAATTCAAAGTGGGAAAGAAAATTTAAAGAAAAAGAAATAACTTAAAAGGAAATCCACACAAGGGGCATTTGGGTTTTTGAGCCTCAAAATCCTTTTCTTTTTATACCCAGTCCTAAGCTTACCCATGAAAGTCCTCCTAAGTACCGTGCGAAAAGTCAAGGAAGATATCAAAGCATGATCAGGCAGCAACTCCAGAAGTTCAGAGACAAATAAAAAGATAAAAAAATGATGAAGCCTGCTAAGTTGAAAATCCGAAAAGGGCGACTTAGGCAAAAATTAAGGCAAGCTCGCAAGGTTGAAAATCTGAAAGGACAACTTTGGCAACAATCAGAGCCAAGAGAAAAAAAAAAAACTCGCTAGATCGAAAACCTGAAAAGGCGATCTAGGCAAAAGCTAGAGCAAGCTCGCTAGATTGAAAACTTGAAAAGGCGATCTAGGCAAAAGTTAAAGCAACAAAGCAAAAAGAAAAAAGAAAGATCCCAAGCTGAGAGCGGTCCGAACTGAAACATTAGAAATCCGAATAACCAAGTTCAATACTTAGCTTAAGCCAGGCATAGACTCAGAAGCCACAAGTATCTTGTCTATGATCGATCTGAAAATGTTTACTTCCCCAAGTGAACCAAGGGAGATAAAGTTGAATTCTATGATGAGTCTCGAAAGGAAATAATTTTGTACTCTTGAGCCTGACTCAAAACCTTTAATAAAATTAATCAAAATTAAAAGTTGAGTCTTTATTGCGCTTGTGGTAATCAATTATTTCAAACCTTCATACAAGGGGCATTTTCTTTCTTTCTTTAATGTAACTTTTCCCCCTTATACTAGGGGCATTTTTTTATGATGTGTTCAATTATTTTCAAGGCCATGGTCATTGTCAAACTAGAGGCATTTTGTCTTCGAGCATGTTAATCCTAAAAAATAATAGGAACCCCAAAGTTAAGGTTACCCTCTTGATAACAGTTCTTTCGAAAAACTTTTGAGGTTCAAAAGAAATAAAAACTCAGGTTTTAAATTCATAAAACTTTTTGATAAATCCTTGAGGTTCAAACAAAAGCATATTGGATCTCACATTCTTTCGTTCTCCAGATTCTTTTCCAGATTCAATCATTCTTGGAATCAATCATTTCTCTTCCAGATTCATTATCTTCCAGATTTATTCGTTCTCCGATTTGTTCTAATCAGGTTTCTCCAAAATTCATTCATTCCTTTGCCAGTTTTGCTCAGCCTCTGCCAAGGGTTATCTTGGATTTTGTTCAGTCTCCGCCAAGGGTTATCTTGGATTTTGCTCAGTTGCCGCCAAGGGTTATCTTGGATTTTGCTCAGTCTCCGCCAAGGGTTATCTTGGATTTTGCTCAGTTGCCGCCAATGGTTATCTTGGATTTTGCTCAGTTGTCGCCAAGGGTTATCTTGGATTTTGCTCAGTCTCCGCCAAGGGTTATCTTGGATTTTGCTCAGTCTCCGCCAAGGGTTATCTTGGATTTTGCTCAGTTGCCGCCAAGGGTTATCTTGGATTTTGCTCAGTTGCCGCCAAGGGTTATCTTGGATTTTGCTCAGTCTCCGCCAAGGGTGATCTTGGATTTTGCTCAGTTGCCGCCAAGGGTTATCTTGGATTTTGCTCAGTTGCCACCAAGGGTTATCTTCGATTTTGCTCAGTTGCCGTCAAAGGTTATCTTGGATTTTGCTCAGTCTTCGCCAAGGGTTATCTTGGATTTTGCTCAGTCTCCGCCAAGGGTTATCTTGAATTTTGCTCAGTTGCCGCCAAGGGTTATCTTGGATTTTGCTCAGTTGCCGCCAAGGGTTATCTTGATTTTGCTCAGTCTCCGCTAAGGGTTATCTTGGATTTTGCTCAGTCTCCGCCAAGGGTTATCTTGGATTTTGCTCAGTTGCCGCCAAGGGTTATCTTGGATTTTGCTCAGTTTCCGCCAAGGGTTATCTTGGATTTTGCTTAGTCTCCGCCAAGGGTTATCTTGGATTTTGCTCAGTTGCCGCCAAGGGTTATCTTGAATTTTGCTCAGTTGCCGCCAAGGGTTATCTTGGATTTTGCTCAGTTGCCGCCAAGGGTTAGCTTGGATTTTGCTCAGTTGCCGCCAAGGGTTATCTTGGATTTTGCTCAGTCTCCGCCAAGGGTTATCTTGAATTTTGCTCAGTGTCCGCCAAGGGTTATCTTGGATTTTGCTCAGTTGCCGCCAAGGGTTATCTTGGATTTTGTTCAGTCTCCGCCAAGGGTTATCTTGGATTTTGCTCAGTTGCCGCCAAGGGTTATCTTGGATTTTGCTCAGTTGCTGCCAAGGAACTTGGATTTTGCTCAGTTTCCGCCAAGGGTTATCTTGGATTTTGCTCAGTTGCCGCCAAGGGTTATCTTGGATTTTGCTCAGTCTCCGCCAAGGGTTATCTTGGATTTTGCTCAGTTGCCGCCAAGGGTTATCTTGGATTTTGCTCAGTTGCCGCCAAGGGTTATCTTGGATTTTGCTCAGTTTCCGCCGAGGGTTATCTTGGATTTTGCTCAGTTGCCGCCGAGGACTTTCTCGGAATTATGCTCAGATGTCGCCGAGGGCTTTCTCGGAATTATGCTCAGATGCCGCCGAGGGCTTTCTCGGAACTATGTTCAGATGCCGTAGAGGGTTTGCTCGAACTATGCTCAGCCAGATGTCATCGAGGGTTTGCTCAGATTATGCTCAGCCAGTTGCCACCGAGGGCTTTCTCGGATTATGCTTAGTCAGATATTGCCGAGGGTTTTCTTAGATTATACTTAGATAGTTCATTACTCTTTCACCCCGAATATGTAGAGTAAAACTCCAGGAAATTAGTCCATTACTCTTTCACCCCGAGTAGGTAGAGTAGGACTCCTAGAAAAAGTAGTTCATTACTCTTTCACCCCGAGTAGGTAGAGTAGAACTCCCAGAAAAAATAGTTCATTACTTTTTCACCCTGAGTAGGTAGAGTAAAACTCCCAGAAAATAAGTCCATTACTCTTTCACCCCGAGTATGTAGAGTAAAACTCCCAAAAAAAATAGTTCATTACTCTTTCACCCCGAGTAGGTAGAGTAGAACTCCCGAAAAAGAATTCATTACTCTTTCACCCCGAGTAGGTAGAGTAGGACTCCTAGAAAAAATAGTTCATTACTCTTTCACCCCGAGTAGGTGGAGTAAACTTTCCAAAAAAAAAATTGTTTATTACTCTTTCACCCAGGGTAGGTAAAGTAAGACATTCAATTTTTTTATGCTCAATTTATGCTCAGTTATGCTTAGTTTATGCTGAGATTTTACTCAGTTTCACACAATGCACACACTTGCACATTTGCACTTTTTAGTCAGGGAGAATTCTCTAAAATTCAAGGATCTGACACTGTCAGTGAGAGTTTGCGCTCAAGGACCTGACAACCTTTTAATTCGGGGAGAGCTTTACCCTCAAGGATCCGAACACCTCGACGAATTGCTAAATCAGGCTGCAAAATGAACTGTCACTAGCTTTGGCATTCAGATATCGCACTATCTACCAAAATAGATTTGCTATCTAGTTTGCTTCAACCCTCTGCCAAAGAGGGGCATCTGTAGACACCCCATTTTTACACTCGCCTGATTAATCAACTCGTCAACCCGATCGCAAGGATTCCCAATGATGGATGTGTATTCCATTGCTTTACTTGTTACCAGATCTGTTTCAGAAATCCATGAGGTATCTCAAATTGACAAAACATTAGAAACCACGCTACGCTAGGAAAATACGACCCCAGAAACATAGAATCATCATCTTGCAGACCAAAAAGAAATTTCACGATAAAAATCACTAAAAATTACAAATTACCAAAATACCCCTAACCTCAAAACAACCCTAGAGCCTACGTTACGCTTAGGAAAACCCATTCGAACACATAAAATGACAAATCGGAACCAAATAAATCATTTCACCAATTTTAACAGAATTTGACAAAATTACGAAAATGCCCCTCATACAGTTCATAATCATTTCACACATAAATTTTCATAAATGACACAAACCAACATTTCATTGAATTCCTTATGAAAAATCGATTCTAAAACATCCTAGAACATTAAAAACTGACTTGAAACGTGAAAAGTCCTCTCCGGGGGCAAAACGGTAATTTCATAATTTTCATAATTAAAAATTTCGAAATTAATAAATAAAATATAAATAATTAAATTTAAACATTAATGAAATTAATTTAAATTTTGAACCTAAAAATCGATTAATCGGACTCTCAGGCAAAATTGTTGAGGGTTCGTGGGATATTTCTTTAAGGACCCCTCCATTTGGGGGTCCAAAGAATTAAAGAATAATGGAAGGGGTTCTCCAAAAATTAAAAGTAAATCAAGCAAGACTAAGTCAAGGTATTAAAGTCAATCAGTGAGACTGAAGTCAAAATTAAAGTCAATTAAGCAAGACTAAGTCAAGATACTAAAAGTCAATCAATTAAGACTAAAGTCAAAACATTAAAAGTCAATCAAATAAGACCAAAAGTCATAATAGAATTCTAATTAAATAATAACTCTATCTAATAGAGTTCTAACTTAAAAACAATTCTACCTAAAACAATTTGAATTAAAACACAATTCTACTTAAAACAATTCTAATTAAAACACAATTCTACCTAAAACAAGTCAAACTAAAACACAACTCTAATTAAAGATCTCCAATTAACAAACTCTATCCAAATCAACCCCTAAAAACATCTATAAATAGAGGTGCTCACACCCTATTTTCGTATCAAATCATAAACCCTAAGAGAAGTAGGTCTAGAAGCTCCCCTAGCCCCCCATAAACCCTAGTTTTGGAGCCCCAACTCCTTAGCTAACATCCCTCCTTCAATTTTAGTCTAGAAAACACCCAAAAGCCTTCTAAAAACATCCCCAAATCTATAACGAACTTGAAGAGTTCAGATTCAAAAACAAGGAGATACCTTGCCTTGGAGATCCGAAGTCAAATCCGGAAGCAGAACGAAGCAAGGGAGCACGGTACAAGGAGTTCTTTTTGTCAGATCTGAGGGAACCAAGTCCTTGCCATCGAAAAGGTAAACCTTTTATTTTATTTATTTTTATCTAGGTTTTAGCAATGTAATTTACTTGGGAATTTAGTAGAGACCGCTTTGGCCGGGCGGGGTTGGTGCCTAACACCTTCCAATCCCGTAACATGATCCCCGATTCAGTTTTTTTTTTGGTTTTAGATTAGTTTTTATCCGTTTAGAGTCATTGATCGGTTCCTAGACCGTAATAACTAGTGGCGACTCCCAAACCTCAAGGGTCAAAAGCGGATCCGCACACCCAGCGGATCGAGGGCGCTTTCAGATAGATTTGAACTTTAGATTGATAGATCTAAGGTTTATTTGGAAGATTGGAGAGCTTCAATCATCCTTCAAGTATTAGTATTTTTAAGAACTTTGATCTGATCCATTTCTTTTTGGAACCCACCACTTTTTTTATCAAATTCTATGAAAATGATGTGATTTTTAGGTTTGTAAGCCGTTTGAACTTGCTTTTGAAGCCAGTACCTCAGATTAGCCATTAAGAGTGCCACCCAGACCCCTTTAGGGCTCTATATGACCAATCAAACATTCGAGATCTAGATAGAGACCGATCTGAGAGTGAGAGAGAATAACTAAATCAGAGATCTCGATAAGATCTCTATTGATGAGACGACCGAAGAAGATGCCAATACCTTAATAAGTTTATCCCAAACCCTAGATTATTTCTTCCCAAAACACAAGGTGTTGGATCAGATTGGATTGATTTTGGGTTGATGATTTCTTGATTAGATCGAAGTCAATTCTACAGTTCAATGATCTGATCTGATTGAATTGGATTTGGATCATATAATAAAGAACTTGGGTCGATATTAGATCGGTTCAATACTAATTTGGTACCGAACCAATCCATTTCCAGTCCTAGGATTACAATTTTCTTCATTTTTGACCAAAGTATATTAAAAGGACTTATTTGTAATTTGAAGTATTAATTAAAAAGGTTATAAGATCAAAATGTATTTTATTTGTAAGTTAGAATATTAGTTAAAAGGCTTTTTGGAGATTACATGATAAAATGATATTATTGTAACTTTGAAAACTAACCAACTTGATTATAGAATGGTAAAAAGGTATTTTTTAAACTTTGAAAACTAACCATGACTATATGAGCTTGGGATTTCAATTTTCATGATTTTTTACTGGACTTGCTCATAAAATGTAGAGGTGGGCATTTGAGAGATCCAAATTAAATTTTGGTGTCTCATTATAATAAGTAAAGAGTAAAAGGACATTTCTCAAATATTTATCAAAATGTTGAGGGGTATCTCTAAGCCACCCTGAATTAAAATCCCCTACAAGGGAACGCAACACTAGAACCAAAACAAGATGTTTTTTTAGTTGTTTTGTAGTTTTACTCCTCTGTTACTCCATATCTTAATCTCCCATAAAAAAAAAACCCTAATTTTTTATATATAGAAACTATGGTCACCAACCGTCATAACTCTCTCAGATATTCAAACAAAATCCAACATGCAGAACTCCACATTCCAACCCGAATCCTCCACAACATTGTGCTAAATGAGGCTTCCAATTCTAAAATATTACACGATTTACAAAATCTAACCTCCAACACTTGTGTCAAATGACGTGCTATATATAGAATAACTAGCACATCATCTCAAATATAACATTACAAATGAGATATTTAAAATTTTAACATAGTTGGCGAAAAGATGTTTTTTATTACAATATTGCCATTGCTAATTAATTTTTTTGAAAAGTCAAACTTTTAAGTTTTTTCCAACACTTTTGATCACATCACAACGGTTACAAAAGTGCAAAGTTAATTACATAAATGCCCCCAACGGCTATAAACAGTCGTAAATTCAATTTTTAATATATTTTTACCATTTTACCCTATAAATATTTCAATACAAATTCTACTATAAATACACTATACAAGTAAAATTTTCTCTTATGTTCTAATTTGTTTTTTGTTCCACTTTTTCTTGTATTTCATTTTTTTCTTGTATTCCACTTTCTCTTGTATTTCATTTTTCTTGTATTCCACTTTCTCTTGAATTTTAATTTTTTGACAACAATATGGAAGAAAATCAATAATGCTGCACAATTGGATAATTTTTTTTATTTCTAGTGCATACAATCCAAGCTTCCCAACATTTCAAGAAACGTACGTTTCTCCCCCTCTTGTAGAAGTCTAGCAACATCTACTTTTATTGGTGATCTCAGATATTCTACTTTATAAATTGAGATGATCGCTCAACAAAATCTTTTCAAAGACTTGATAGTTGTACTTTCACCAATTTTTATATACTCATCTACAACATTGACATGCATGCCATAAGCAAGCATCCTGATTGTCATAGTCATATTTTGTAGATTAGATAACTCGGCATTTTCGATTGCATTAGTTTTTTGGAAGAAATAATCATCGCGTTGTTATATACAATTTGAGATACAAATAAATAGTGAACGACACATTCAAAAATGCATTCAAAAAAATATTTGTTTGGTAAACGAGATTATCAGCGAAATAATTTTTAATTAGTTGCTTATTGCCGGAGTTTCTATCACAATATATATGTCATCCACCTTTTGAAGAACCAACATGTTTTTGTTGGTTGTCTTGTGTACCTTCGTAGAACTTTGATGCAAGAATTTGCACGACATTCGTTCTCCGATCTTCATTTGATAGAGATTCATCAAAATCTCCTCTCAAAATGGTTTCTTTAAATTACTCATCAAAATGTATTTGAATATGAATATTCGTGATAAAAGTAATGAATTTATAAAAATTAGAAGAAATGGAGTTAGGTAAGATAAGTAGTTGTGAATGATTGTAGATGATTATTGGTAGAATGGATGATTGTGATTGATAGGTGGTTGTAGGGCAGAGCCAGGATTTTCTTGTAGTGGGGGCAAACTATGGTTAGTTGCATAGTTGAAGAACTTGAAGATGAATGGTTTTAAGGAGAAATTCATAGGTTTTTTGTTAGAAGTTGAAGAACGAGATATTTAGGTCATTTTCAATTAGTGTATGAGAAGGCCCAATCAAGAGGCAATGTCATCAACAAAAAATTGAAAGGGGGGTCAAAATTGGAGGGAGGTGAGGGTGTGGGGGCAAGTGGGGCATGTAATTAGTTGAAAATATAAGGGTGCCTAATAGTTTTGTGGGGGCTATTGCCCCCACCAACTCTTTACTAGCTCTGCCCCGAAGTGGTTGGTAGGATAAATGGTTGTAAATGATTATTTGTAGAATGGATGATTGTGTTTAACAGGTGGTTTGTAGGATAAATAGTTGTGGATAGTTATTGGTAGAATGAATGGTTGTGATTGATAAAGTTATTGATATGATGAATGGTAATAATTGATATGTGGTTGGTAGGATGAATGGTTGTGGATGGTTATTGATATAATGGATGGTTGTGATTAAAATAAGAAAAGAAGAATAAAGAGAAAAAAAAAAAATGAAAATATGGCATTTGAATTTAAGACAATACATTTGAGTGCATCATTTCAAATTTGACAATTTTTCACTTTTTGATCTTAAAAAATAGAATTGCTAAAGACAATGCTAACATTACCATTGGAGATGCTCTAACCAACTTGATTATAAAATGGAAAAAGGTTATTATTATTATTATTTTTAACTTTGAGAACTAACCATGACTATATGAGCTTGGGATTTTGCAATTTTCTTGATTTTTGACTGGACTTGCTCATAAATGTAGCGGTGGGCATTTGAGACATCCAAATTAAATTTTGGTGTCTCATTATAATAAGTAAAGAAATAGAAGGAAATTTCTCAACTATTTATCAAAATGTGGAGGGGTATCTCTAAACCACCCTAAATTAAAATCCCATCCAGGGAGTGCAATTTTGTTGATGCATAGTGACCGTGCAATCCTATTGGAGGATTTCTTGGAATTTTTTTGCAACAGTTCCTCCATCTTAATATTTTTTACAATCTTTATACTCTTTATTAATTAAATTCAAATCCAAGCACCGACATTTTCAATTGAAATAGCAAAACACTTGTCTTATTAACGTAATAAAATTTTAATTCTTACTAAGAGTCTTTTTACTCATATAGATAACCACATCACTAGTCCAACATTACCCTCCCTCTAAATTTCATTGAAAGCCTTAGATCAAAAAAATAAAATTCAAGAAATAATTTTTTTTTGAGCTAGATGTAAGTTTTTGAAAATTGATGGCTACCGAGCTTTCAAATAACTCCCAAACTTAAAATTGAAATACAACGGTGAAATATAACTTTTTTTTTTTTTTTTTTTTTTTGGGGATTTGTATTTTCAAAGTTCATATACTTTTGCCACTACAATATTGAAGCATCCGATCATGTTTTTGGATGCCACAAGGTGCGCCCAAGGTTACTTGGACACAATAAAGTATTTAGAGAAGCACTTTTCCTACTAACTTAGTAAAATTTGAAATCGTACTAAGGCTCATTGAGCTCAAATGAATTACCAAATTGGCAATCCAATACCAAGGTTTTTGATTATGAAAAAAAAAATCAAAAAAGTAATTTATGTAAAACAAATTATGTTTTTTGAATGAAAATGATTTCCTTGAAAATTTAGATAAAAAATGAAAAAAAAAAACTAATGAATGAAAAATATTTTTCTAATTAACCTGCAAAAATAAAAGGATGTGTTTCGACATTTTACTATGAGAGATAATTTAAGATAAGTGTTATTGGTACCCAAACTTTTGCTTATTACACCCCAATTACAAATAAAGAAAACAATTGAATGGTTAAAAATAAGTAAAAGTTGAGGTGCAAATAGAAACTCTCTCATTTTTTTTTATTTTCTTTTGCTTAGATTATTTTGTTTTAGGTATAGGATTTTATATGAACATTTTTTTAATAGTAAAAAACTACTAAAATTATTTGAATGAGTGATGTAATATTTTATTATGTTGACATTGTAATTTGAGGCAAACCTTAGTAATAAAAAAAATATAGGTGAATGGTTGAGAATAAGTAAAAGTTGGGGTGCCAATAAAAACTTTCATTTTTTTTTTAGATTCTTTTGTTTTAGGTTTAAGATTTTATATGCACCTTTTTTTTATTGTAAAAAACTACTGAAATTGTTTGAATGAGTGCTATAATATTTTATTCTGTTGAGATTGTTATTAGAGGGAAAACTTAGTAATAAATAAAGAAAATATCAAAATGGTTGAGAATAAGTAAAAGTTGGGGTGCTAATATAAACTCTCATTTTTTTTTTCTTAGATTCTTTTCTTTTTGGTTTAAGATTTTATATGAACATTTTTTTTTTAATTGTAAAAAACTATTGAAATTGTTTGAGTGCTATAATAATTTATTATGTTGAGATTGTAATTAGAGATAAACCTTAGTAATAAATAAAAAAAATAAGTGAATGATTAAAAATAAGTAAAAGTTGGGGTGCCAATAGAAACTCTTATTTTTTTTTTCTTAGATTCTTTTGTTTTAGGTTTAGGATTTTATATGAACTTTTTTTAATTGTAAAAAGCTATTGAAATTATTTGAAAGAGTGTTATAATATTTTATTATGCTGAGATTGTAATTAGAGACAAACCTTAGTAATAAAAAAAAAAAGGTGAATGGTTGAGAATAAATAAAAGTTGGGGTGCCAATAGAAAATCGTATTTTTTTTCTTAGATTCTTTTGTTTTAGGTTTATGATTTTATATGAACTTTTTTTAATTGTAAAAAGCTATTGAAATTATTTGAAAGAGTGCTATAATATTTTATTATGATGAGATTGTAATTTGAGACAAGCCTTAGTAATATTTGAAGAGTGTGTTTTGATCTTTAATTGGGGTGTGATAATTAATTTAAGTAATTGAGATGTAATGAGTAAAAGTTAGGATGTCAATAGTTCCTCTCTTAAAATATCTCTCATAGTAAAAAGTTGAAAAATCTCCTTTTTTTTTTGCAGGTTAATTAAAAAAATATTATTCATTCATTATTATTATTTTTATCAAAATTTTTCGAGGAAATCATTTTCATTAAAAAAAATATAGTTTTTTTTTTCATAAATTATTATTTTTTAACTTTATTTGCAGGATCATAAACCTTAATTTTTGATTTGCCAATTTGGTAATCCATTTGAGCTCAATGATCCTTGGCAAAATTTCAAATCTTACTAAGTTAGTAGGAAAAATGCTTCTCTAAAATATTTTACCGTTTTTGACTAATCTTGGACTCACATTGTGGCATTCAAAAATATGATCGGATGCTTCAATATTATCGAGGATAAAAGTATATAAACTTTGAAAAAATAAATCCCCAAAAAAGTTATTTTTCACTGTTGTATTTCAATTTTAAGTTTGAGAGTTATTTGAAAGTTCGGTCATTTTCAAAAACTTACATCAAGATCAAAAAAAAATTATTTCTTGAATTTTATTTTTTTGATTTGAGACTTTCGATGAAATTTAGAGAGTTGTGGTAGTGTTGGACTGGTGATGTGATTATCCGTATGAGTAAAAAGACCCTTAATGAAGATTAAAATCTTATTACAATAGTAAGACAAGTGTTTTGTTATTTTAATTAAAAATATCAATGTTTAGATTTGAATTTAATTAATAAAGAATTTAAGGATTATAAATAAAATTAAGATGGAAGGACTGCTGCAAAAATATTCCAAAGCAATCCTCTATGCCCCAACAACACGCCCGCCAACAAAATCGCACTCCCTGCAGGGGAGCAACACTAGAACCAAGACATGATGTTTTTCAGTCGTTTTGCTCCTCTGCTGCTCCATATCTTAATCTCCCATAAAAAAAAACCCTAATTTTTTTTTATTATATAGAAACTACACCAACCGTCATAACTACCCTCTCTCAGATATTGAAACCAAACCCAACATGCAGAACTCCACATTCCAACCCGAATCCTCCACAACCCACAACACGGAAACTTTATCTAACTGGTTCTCTTCAGAATCAGGAATCTATCACAGCAAACACAAACCCATACAACTCCCAACATCCCCATTTCTTGATGTTGTTTCCTTCCTCTTCTCACATAAACACAATGGGGTTTCAGCTCTTATTGATTCTTCATCTGGGTTTTCATTCTCTTACTCACAACTTCAAAAAATGGTTAAATCCATTTCCTCTGGACTTCATGAGATTGGTATCTCTCAAGGTGATGTAGTTTTGATCTTATTGCCAAATACCCTTTTCTTACCAATTGTTTTCTTGGCTGTTTTGTTGATCGGTGCAATCGCCACTACTATGAATCCTTTAAGTAGTCACATTGAGATAAATAAACAAATGAAGGATTGCAATGTGACCCTTGTCTTCACTACATCTGAGAATTTGGACAAATTAGAGAATTTGGGTGTTCAAATTATCGGTGTTCCAATGGTCCAAGACATCAATTCAAGCTTGCCCGAGTTCTCCTTTTTCCGTAAAATTGTTTCGAGAGATCCTAATTTGGCTCCAACACCTTTAATTAATCAACAAGACACAGCTGCAATCTTATATTCATCGGGTACTACTGGGGTAAGCAAAGGTGTGGTTCTATCTCATAGAAATTTGATATCTGTGGTTGAGCTTTTCGTTCGGTTCGAAGCTTCTCAATATGAGAACCTACCAGGGTCAAAGAACGTGTATTTGGCTGCGATACCCATGTTCCATGTTTATGGTCTTTCACTCTTAATAATGGGATTGTTATCATTGGGATCAACTATTGTGGTGATGAGGAATTTTGATGTAGATGAGATGGTTAGAGCTATTGATAGGTATAAGGTTACACATTTGCCCGTTGTTCCACCAATATTGATGGCCTTGACTAGAGTAAAGGCTCGTGGTGGTTGCGACTTGGGGAGTTTGAAACAGGTTTCGTGTGGAGCAGCCCCTTTGAGTAAGAAGACAATACAGGACTTTCTTCAGAGTCTTCCTCATGTTGATTTTATTCAGGTGAAGTGACTCATTGTTAAATCTGCCCCAATATAATATTTTTGAATTGGGCTGAGTGATTAATTATCTTTTCTTGATTTAATATATTTGAAGATTTCTGTTCAATTTTTAAATATTTTATGTTACTTTTATGCTTATGAGACGCTGTTTCAGATGATAAAATTCTGTGTCCTTGCAAAATTGCTTCATGAGCTCTAATTTTTATCTTTGCAGATTATGTTTTCTCAATGCAATTCTGAGCTTGTATTTTGTTCTTTAAATTTGTCTCTATTAAGAAGGACTACTAATCAAATGCCCAATTAATTGGATTCCAACTCTTAATTATGTTGCTGTACCTTTCTGTTTTCGGTTTTAAAATTTGGCCAATTATTTTTTTCTCTAAAAAAAAGTAGGAAAAAGTAAAATTATTTATATATATATATATATATATATATATTTAAACATTTAAGTCAGCTAAGAAATGATTGGCATGTTTAATTTCCTGATTCCCTCTTTGAGTTCCCTTTTTTGTATGTTGGCAAGATAAAAAAAGAAGATATATATTAACAACAAGAAAGTTCAGATATTAAATGGTTATCCTCCATCAAATGCTCTACAATAAATTGAGAATTATGGGCCATTTTCTTCCCTATTGTTTGGCTGACTTCATGCTGCACAAAATTTTCTATCTTCATTTTGATATCTTAGTTTACAATACTAATATTTCTCATAACGTTAGTTCGTTATTACAAGGAAAGTAATGTGGGTTCCTTTCCATTTTGTTGTTTTAGCCATGAAACATTCAATCAACACTGAATACCAATAGAAATCTTTTTTGTACCTAAAATTTGTTTCAATTTATGGTTGTTTGTTGGCTTAAATATGTAGTTTCTTTGGTAAGAGAGTGATCTTTACTCAACTGTCTTTTGTGATTTTTTTCCGTCTTTAGGGTTATGGCATGACTGAGTCCACTGCAGTTGGAACTCGTGGATTCAATACTGAAAAGTGTAGAAAGTATACGTCAGTAGGACTGTTGGCTCCAAACATGCAGGCTAAAGTGGTGGATTGGAACACTGGTTCTTGTTTGCCTCCCGGCAACAGTGGGGAGCTCTGGCTATGCGGGCCAGGTATTATGAAAGGTAATAAAGTAACTAAGATGTTTTAAATGCAGCTAGAGTTCACAATTGAATTTTCTATAATTTATAATTTCTAAAATCCTTCTTGTGATTCTTCTTTAACCTTTGAGTTTTTCCTTTGTCATTTATATGGTTATATCTTGGCAAACACGAGGCTGAACTTGAACCCAAGACCTCTAAAGTCAAATGCAAAGTTGTTGGACAAGCCCATTTGTGCACGCCACCTCTCAATTGAGAGTATGTCATTAGACAAACTTGTACAAAGTTTCTCTTTTATATGTCCTTGGATTTTACATATTTTTGTTAATCTTTAAGGCAATTATGTTATGGCACACTGGTATCGGGCATAGATGATGATATTTTAGCGCTCTGGCTTGGTATAGTTTCCTTCCTAGTAGAGTAACAAAGAAGTGATGCTCTATACAATTAAGAGTATGTATTTGAGATGAAAATAGATGAAAAAGAATGAAATGGATTGAAACTTTGGGACACTAAAGAACTTTGTAAGAGAAGAGGACTTGAGCCTTGATCGCTCTGTGGGTAAGTTTTTGCATTGGTGCTTGGTCTTGATCTTTGTCCACACTTGGATATGACTCTTGATCAGATGAGTTTGGGTCCTTCGTAGTAATAGTAGATTTTTGTAGGAACTTTTCCCTTTCTTTTTTTTCGTCTTGTGCTCCCTCTTCATCTTTCGTACTGTTTTTTAACACTGGATCTCCATTGAGAATTTACTTAATCCCGTATCATCTTTTAATGATTTTTCTACGTGTTTACTTCTCTTCAATTTTTAAAGACATTAATTCTTTTAGAAATTTTCCAGGCTACCTCAATGATGCAAATGCTACAAAGTCTACTGTCGATGAAGAAGGATGGCTTCATACTGGAGACATTGTACACTTCGATCAAGATGGGTACTTATATATATTCGATCGCATAAAAGAAACCATAAAATACAAGGGGTTTCAGGTGCGTAATCAATCTCCTTAATTGTATATTTATGCTCCAAAAACAATTAAACAGGATTTTTTGTATCGATAGCGACTAGTGGCAACCAAATCACCAAGTAACTTCACTGTGCCTGCACACAATGGGATTAGAAATCAGTCTTATTAATAAATCCAGACAATCAAGTACAAGGGGCTGTAAACTATCAAGAAAAAAGTACAAATTGTAAACTTCTCAGTGCATGTGTTGATTTGTTGAGTTAGTAAACCAAGTTGAAATTATTTGTTTGCAAATTTTTTTCCCCACATTGGTTGGAGGACCCTGTATGCTGAGCAGTTTGAGGTGCAACATGAGCTGATAAGCAAAACCCATGCAAAGCTACTTCTGAATCTTACACTATATTGAAAACTTAGGATAAAAGTAGCTAGAAAATTCGAACGTCAATCAGGCCAATAGAGATAGTCTATCTTCTCAGCATGAGTACACAAAATTTGGGTGGTACAAAGGTCAATATGGATGAAAGTCAATTTTCCTCTATGATTTTGTGCAACTGGCTGAAGGCGTTCAGCATGGGTGGGCACCTCCAGCATCAGTAGTCATAATCATGGTTTAAAATGTCGTATCGATTGAACGTTTCGGTTAATGAAAAAACTGATACGGTATCGGCCAATACATTCGATACAAACCCTATACATTCAATGTTTCGTATCGATCTTGGCCGATACCAATATGTATCAACTGATACATTCCGATACTTTAAACCATGGTCATAATGGATGTTGTAGATTGAGATGCAGGGTACATTCAATGGATAAGCTCCAGTCCATATCTGTAACACATCTCATGTTAAACAGTTCAAGGCATGTTTATAAGATCCCACATCTGCTTATTGATCCGGCATTGATATATGATCCAAGATGAAGATGGTCTTTTACAGCCCAGAATAAGAGAGCTGCTATTGGCACACCAACTTTTACTTATTACACCCCAATTAAAAATAAAAAAAATTAGTGAATGGTTGAGAATAAGTAAAAGTTGGGGTGCCAATAGCTGCTCTTTTTTTTTTAGCTTGGTTCTATTTTTTGGGTTTAGGATTTTATATGAGCCTAATCATAATCGTAAACAACTACTGAAATTGTTTGAATGAATGTTATAATTTTTTGTAATGTTGAGATTATAATTTGAGCCAAACATTGTTAATGTTCAAAGAGTGTGTTTTAATCTTTAATTGGGGCATGATAAATAATTTAAGAAATTGGGGTGTAATAAGTAAAAGTTAGGGTGCCAATAGCAGTTCTCCAGAATAATAAAATTAAATGTCAACTAACTAACACAAAGCCAGATTTCAAATCTCCAAGTGGTCACTTGGTCAGAAAAGCTATAACTATAATTTCTTCCCAAGTAGGATTTAAACCTACAACAAGACGGTTAACAGCTGAATGCTTTACCACTGAACTACTAAGGAACATCAGACCTAAGGAATCTAACTCCCACAAGCAAAAAGGGTTCGTCACAAATATTTTTGCTTTTGTACTTTTCAAACTTAGTGAACTATGTCCGTATTTCGTTAGAAAACATGATAACTTTTACTATGGACTGATGCAAATTTCCGAGACGCTTGGCCATGAAAAATTATAGGGTCTTAATTTTCTTCTTGATGAGAATGTTACTTATGCAGATTGCTCCGGCTGATTTAGAAGCCATATTAATTTGCCATCCAGAGATAATAGATGTTGCTGTAACAGCGTGAGTAAGCTAATCTCTATACAGGATCGACTAGAGTGGGTCACGGACCATAGTTGATTAAACGTTCTTTATGAATTTGAAAAATAATATAATTTTCATCTAATTTGTTGAAATCTTTGGTGGTTTAGCCATACAGATGACGAAGCTGGAGAGGTACCGGTGGCATTTGTGGTCAAGAGATGTGGAAGTGCACTTTCCCAAGCAGACGTGATCAACTTTGTAGCTTTGCAGGTAATTCTTTTTCATCGCAATGGCTTATGTGGTCGTTCTTATTGATTCATACACACTTGATTTCAACTACATGACAAAGAAACTCTATCTCTATAAAACCTAAATAGCCATCTCGTAATCCACACGACTAGCGGATTAAAACATATTATGTTTTATACTAAGCACAGTCACCAAAGTCTCTGATTTATTGAAAAAATCGTGATTAAATTGTGACTTTTTCCTTCATTGATTTAATCACAACTTTTTTAATAAGACATGACTTTGACAAACTTCGTGATTATATCATAGATAATGCTGTAAAATAAGGAGGATGACATTGATTTGATGTTTTTGATCTGTTAATGAATCCTAATTTGGATTCATGATTGCGATTTTATATATATATATATATATATATATATATAATATATATATATATATATATATATATATATATATATATATATATATATATTTTGAAGTATAAACCTTGAACATGTTGTGTATCTGTGGTTACTGGCTATGAATACATAAATATGGGAATTGGTGATTTTTTAATCTTGTTTAATTTGGAACTGGATGATATAATGTGAGAACACCCACTAGTAGGAACAATTACATAGCCCCTAACTTAGCTCGATGTTTTCTTGACTTTTTTTAGATGTTTCCTGATTTTACCGAATTTTCCCATTACCAACTTATTCCCAAACCCCAACTTGGTGACTATGATACTAAGTACTTAGTCTTAACCTGGGTTACCCAATTCGTTATAAAGGTACCAAACCACGAACCGGTTCATGGTACGGCTTTAGGTTCGTGAAATGCAGCGAACCACGCGAATTTCATTTATTTACTAAATTATTTTGGGTCCCTCCACGTATTGATAATATTGAGATTTCCCCCTAAATTTGCAAACTGCTAACATGCCCCTTTTGACCTTGGTCTTTATAAAAAATGACCAAATACCCTTATCTTCAACCTATTAAATGAATAAATAACTCGATTTTTTCTTCCCAAAATATGTCATCTTCAACATCTTCCTTACCATACTCCTCACTTCAACCTTCAAATGTCCTCATCTCTGTCTACCCCTACCAACCGGGTTCATTCTCGAGTGGTGGACCACGAACCTGAATTTGGATTGAATGAATCCACAAATCAGGTAACATAGGTCTTAACAACTTAGTTTAGTACTTATTATACATAGTAATGTGTTTCTTCATGGCCATAGTTCCTATGCCTCCTTATTGTGTTTGACATTGAGACATCCATTCCTCACCACTATAAAACAAGACTAACTTAGTCAAGATTTACTCAGCCCAACTTGAATTAGCTCAGACCAATACTGATCTTGGATCAATCCCATTCCCAAAGCCCAAAATCAAATCTTATTGACACAATGACAAACTGATTTTTAAAGAGAGCTGCTAAACTTATTACACCCCAATTTCTTAAATTATTTATCACACCCCAATTAAAGATTAAAACACGCTCTTCAAACATTATCAAGGGTTGGTTCAGATTATAATCTCAACATTACAAAGTCATTACATCACTCAAACAGTTTTAGTAGTTGTTTACAATTATGATTCAGCTCATATAAAATTCTAAACCCAAAAAATAGAAATCTAGCAACAAAAAAAAAAAAAAAAACAAGAGAGCTTCTGTTGGCACCCCAACTTTTACTTATTTTCTTTATTTTTAATTGGGGTGCAATAAGTAAAAGTTGGGGCGCCAATTGCAGCCCTCTTTCTAAATGATGTTGATGATATATCATCGTAGTTGAGCCCGACATTCACACATTGTTGGCAGGTAGCACCATACAAGAAGGTGAGGAAAGTGCTGTTTACACACTCCATTCCCAAGTCCGCGGCAGGAAAGATCCTCCGAAGGCAACTCAAGAACTCCTTCATTTCTAGAATGTGATAAATAATTGCATTACTCTTGGTTTGTGTTCATGGAAACCACGATGATTTTAAAGCTTCTAATCTTAAGAAAAATAGCATCACTTAGTATTACCATTACAAAATATGAGGGTTTTTTTAGACGATTTTAAACTGCTACCAATTTCATGGAAACTGCCTGCAAAATATATAAGGGCGGTTCAGTCAAACATCCACTATAGTAGCATCGTCAATTACTTTTAGCAGCCAAGTAAGGGACGGTTTTAAAATTGCCTCTAAATAATGTGATTTAAGGGTGCCTCTAATAATAGCAATGTAAGGGCGGTTTTAAAATCGTTTCTAATTAATGTTATTTAAGGGTGGTGGTTATATTTTTAGAGGCAATTGTTATATTTTTAGAGCCTGTTTGAAAACCGCCTCAAATTAAGTAGATGAACTATACCCGACGGATTAAAAAAGCCCCTAATAACAATTTTTTTTTTAAATAAATATTATTTTAGGCGGTTCAAAACCGCCTCTAATATTGTAAACAAAATTTATTAAAATTTTCGTTTCAAAATAAAATCTGCAATTATATAAAGAAAAAGAGCTGTTATTGGCATCCCAAATTTCACTTATCACATTTCAATTTCTTAAGAAATGCTATTGGCACGCCACATTTTACTTATTATACTTCAATTAATTGTCACACCATAATTAGAATAAAGCACAGCATTCACATTATGAAACATACAAGGGTTAGTTCTTGTAGTGACAAACCAAGTACTAATTGAAAGACTTACATTGCAAACAAAGAAAATAAAATTAAGACACAAAAAAATCAGCTACTCAAATGTGGTCTTTCAACATTGTTGTACTCCCATACTTAATTATGAACACCATAGTGCACTACTTGCAATCAGTAAAAATTCATAAGAATATAATCAACATCTAAACAAATACTATAAAAGTCATGTAAAAGATCTAATATGTGAGTGTAAGGTTGCAATACAAATCGATTCCTACTAGAGTTGTAATTTTCAATAGAGAAACACAAATGCAAATCAAATAAAGAGTTTGGGTAGATTCATCAAGTCATGAATACACATTTATCCAAAATGCATTCAACACATGGACCAAGTACAAAAACATAGGCCCAGATTTTCTTGTAAATATATGAGACTAAATACATGCATGTAAAATTTACAGTTTCTAAGAATAGATGCATACTAATACATATGAAATTGTGTTAGCTAGGCAGTGAGTGAAAATACCGGCCAACGGCTATCCTTATCAGGATGAGAAGCTACTTCCTCGGCCTCGTTGAAATAGAACCTTGCTCTCATAATCTATTCTTTCATAAACTCCCTCCATTCATTAGAAACATTTCTTGAGAAAACATCTTCATTGGATAACCTGAACTCTGCAAGCTAATCTTATGGTAGATACACTCTCCCTCTCAAAGCACTGTTAAAAAGGAGAATTTTACAGAAAAAAAAAAATTGAAAAAGGAAACACAAACTAGAATAGGATATATAATATAAACATACTCTTCTCCCACATCTATGAGGATGTTAGTAAATTGGTTATTGATGAGAAAGCTTGTGGTGCCCCGCACGTTAACACAAAATCCCATGTCAGATCTCGAGGCACAAGATAGCACCTCGAAATTTCGGCATGGTTTCATCTATTTATGTTAGCATTCCAAAACGTTCAACCTGTACCTAATAGACGACATACATAATCCTGCATATATACATACAAAATATAATACTGGCGGAAACCTATATAAATCTAATAACGTACGATAGATCAGAGTACAGAAGGATAAATAAAATACAATATTATACAAAAAGTCCTCACTCTAACAAAAGTCCTAACACTCAATACAGAATCCATAATACTTTTACACGAACTAACACCACTAAGGGATATAACCCTAGTACTTACCAGGTAACGGACTCTGGTCGTCTATCTAACTTATCAGATAGTCCTCACTCGTGTTCTATACCTGTCTCGTCAAGCTCTGGATTTGAAACTAAAAAAATGGAGAAGGAAAGAGTGAGTAACAATGGTTATCCAGTAGGGAAACAAATAATTTCTACTAATGACCTCTCCTAACATGAACGAATAACCATACTAAATCATATTAACATATGCAAAGTTTTACAGAACAAACTATGATTAACTAGTACATATAGCAATGGATGAGCAACTAAACATTTTAAAACTCACATTACATTCATCAACAGTACTTACTATAACATTTTCTCTTTATACAAATCTAATTGACCAAATGAAAACATTAAACATGCATTTCATTTTATATATCAAAATAAGACAACAAATACATAATACACAATGGTGGAGTAATAGAATTAGAGAGTTGGGATTCACGACTGGATCGCTCCCAGTCGGGACATGATGTTATAATTCCTTATTGGCTTTTAGTTCATGATTTTGTGGTCGATCGCTGCACTTATCACGTTTGGTTGACTATTTATCTAGCTCAGGCTGGCCGTTTGACGTAACTGTAAGCAATAGGTCTATTTTCGATGTGTCAGAACGTTCGACTACTATAGATTGTTAGCGATTATTGACTAATCATCTTCGTCTATGCCTATCAAGCGTGCATGTGATTCCCAAATATACAATCCATTCGTATATGACCACCTTTACATTACAAGTTCACTGGTAAAGATAGAAAGGAATAAACCCGGATTCCAATTGTGACTCCACTCTCATATGCGTCCCATACCACGCATGAGTTTGGTTGTCCCTGCCGTACATCCTAGGATAGTACACCACTCCGAATGATATGACGCACTATCCCTTTAGGTATTTACAAACTCTTTAATAGTTCACAAAATAATTATATACATATATTATTTTCATTTGAAAACAAAAGAGAAATTAATAATACAAGGCTGAGAATAGATATCTAGTTTCTTACCATGCAACTGTGGCCATCCGGCCTAAAATAAATAACAGAACTTAAAGCCTCTACGCCAACAGAATTTAAATAAACATGCAACCAATCATTATTCCTGCATATCCTTTCACCAACCTAGACACAACACACAATGTAAAATGCAGACATCACTCCTTGACCGTATTTCCTACCAGCAGTCACGTGCCAACTTATGGAACTTGCCATGTGTAGCACTGCTATCCTAGCCACTGGCCCAGTTTGGCACGTGTACGAGGTGTGACATCCCATCTTTTCAAATGTAAAATGCAGACATCACCCCTCGGGTGTGATTATGACATTTTAGCGTTTCATCCCATTTTCCTCTTTTTTCAATTTTTTGTAGTTCTCAATTTTTCGAAAAAAAAAAAATATTCATCAACTCAATATGAGTTTATTGAATATTAAATCATTTTTTCAACTATGAAATTCATTTTTTTCAATAACATTAAAAAAATACAAAATTTAGATCAAAACGGGGTCCGAGCGGTGCACAAGACCTAACTGACGGAAATAACCCGGTGAAATATCCTACCCACGTATTATTTGTTATAAAATACAATTAAACATATCAAATATGTAAGTTCTAGCGTGAATTTGAAATAACCAATTGAATTCTAAATTTTTGAAAACACATCATAAATTTTTAATAAAATCCTAAATGCAATTTTCACAATCTACGATTATTAATAGAAATTGAGAGTTCCTTACTATCTTTATGCTAGATGATCTAAGTGTGTGCACGAAAATCGAGACAGATCAAATTTCGAGGTGACTGATTTTTGAATCTGGCCTAGTGATTTCGAAGATCTCAATGCTGTCATCCTTTCTCTCTTCTGCGGCGGAGGACGGTTTTACCCCGAAACAGATGAAATCCGATGTCGAAGTTACGAAAGCCCTATATATATATACGGCTGTTTTTTGATGATACGGGACGAAAAATACAAGAAAATGAAAGAAAATTAAATGGGTTTTGTAGAGGTCGAGGCTGCGGACGTTTTTCTCTTCTACATTGGAGGTCGAAGACGGACCGTTCATAGCGAATCTAAGTTGGAAAGTCGAGGGAAAAACCAAAAAAAAAAAAAAAAGCGTTGGCTAGTTTTTGGATGGTTTTAAATGACGATAAATAGTGAAAAATTTTAAAAAATTTATTTATATAGATTTTTGGGACGAAAACGGTATTTTATCTATTGTTTCATTTGACAATAACTTGATCGTCTGGATTCCAAAAGTGACGAATGAATACTCTATTTTATTTAATTTTTTTATTCTGGATCTAATGGTTTGATCAATTTTTACAAATTCTGTCTCTAACAAAAATTTACATTTTTTGTCCAATGGGACCCTAAAATTGATGTCTTTTTCGTTTTTAACGATAATTCGACATTTTAATCTCCAAAAATGACAAGTAAATAGTCCAGTTTCTATAATTTTTTGTTACAAACCCAATGGTATGATTGAATCTTAACAATTTTTACTCTAGCAAAAAGTCATTATTTTAACTTGGTCCGATTTGATAATCGAGGATTTTGTAACTTTTCTATTTGGACTCGCATTTGAGCATGCTTATAGGCTAATGTATGTTTTCCGATCATTTTGAATCCAGTGGTGAGGTCAGATTTCATTTAAAATGATCAGAATAAAATCTTTCAGTTTTACCCTAAGTTCCACTTTCAGGATTTTTTCAAAATTTCATTATTTATTTTTCCTCGATATACAAACCGAAAACTCTACAAAGCTACTCTGCAATTGTGCCATTTTTGTTGAGGTAGGAACTTGTGAAGAGTTAGCCGAACGAACTACAGAGTTTTGGGAAGACTATGATGGGTATTGTGTATACAAATGTGACATTGAGGAATCCTTGTGTAAAAACGCAAAATCAAATCATTCTTCTATAAACACGATGCACGTCCACACAAAAAATGATCTTAAAATAAAGTAAAATATAACTATGGAGGAAAGTAAAAAAAACATTTTGTTTATTGAATTAAACTCATTCTTAGAATTGCATTTATTTGGAAGATGTTACCTTATAAAATGTGTGGACTAAAACTTGTTGGGCCTTTCTCTTCACTGTTTTAGAACCTTGAACTTGTATATTTCTTCTAATTAGGGTTGGTCTCTAAGCAACCATATGGGGTTCTAAATGTTAAAAATTTCCTAAAATAATTAAATTAGTATTCATATAGTTAGAAATAAATGAAAAATCTACAACAAAAGTTTAGACACAATCCAATTGGTATTCTGTGATCAAGGGCCTATTCAAGGTATGGACCAAACTAAGGAGAAATTTGTTTTCTAGATTCAGCTTCCAACTTTCCCATATTCGACGACCAACTTTAAACTTCCAATATTAAGGTTTCTATATATGCAAATCCAAAAACTTCAACATGCATGGAGTCTTGTGACGTGGATCTAGTGTCGAGTCCTAATTGTACCATCTAGTATGGATTACTTTTGCCTGAAACAGTCTCACCTAACAAGAAAAAAATGGACTACTCCAGTTTCTAGCCTTTCATGCCATTGTAATCAAGGTGCACTAGTACAAAAAAAAGATTTTAGACATCGGTTTTAAATTGATGTCTAAAATAATAAACATCAGCTTAAAATCTGATGTATATGAGACTGATGTCTTAAGTTTGATTGTTTAGACATCTGATAAAACCGCTTTCTAAAGTAGTCCAAAACCGATGTCAAAGGATTTTTAAATTTAAAAATAAAAAAATAAAAAATCCTACACACTTGTTACCTGTAGTTGAAATAGACCAAAACAGAGAACATTGAGGTTCTTTGTCACATTAATTATACACAAAATTAGTTACATTGAGTCATATTTTACAAAATTACCAAGTGCTTCACCATCCAAGTGGAAAAGAAATTTAAAACAAAAGTAATTAAATTAGGATAATTCATACACATACCGGCTCTACGAAAGCACTAATTAAGTTGATCATAAAGGTTAATTTTCTTCTAAAAATAATATATTTATAAATAAAATTCTTATTACTAAGATGTCATTATCTTGATACTATGTTATTCAACTGTTTTGTTAAGGCGTAGCACTCATCAAACGCACTGGGAAAAGGTACCTTTTGGGATTCTTTGTTATGTACTCTTGTTCTAATTTCTCTTGTTTTCATATAAATAGTATATTGCAAGGTGGTGAGTCTGATTTGAGCACTTACTCATGACTCTTTTAAGTCTGTTTCATAGCATCCTGCAACAGAAAGAAGGAACAAAGACATAGAATTTAGCAATTTACTGAGCACGAACTTTTACCTCTTGAACAACTTACTGAGCTTTATCTTGAAGGCTACCGTGGAGAAATGATACCTATTTGGCTCAATCCCACCACTCTTCCCAATTTACGATACTTGACTCTCAATTCATGTCATTTTGCCCACTACAGACCTCAATTCTTTGAGATATGGAAATTGGAAGTCATATATAATTTTAATCTTATTTAAAAAACCAACCAAACTCACTTCAAAACAAATCCCTAATAGACTAATAATAGTAAAACCTAAAAGAACTAAATTGAAACAATAGAAGTAGATATATAAATACAGTTGAATTAGAGAATCGTAGAGAAACAAAAAAAAAAAATGGTAATATAGGATTTAGGAAAGGTTACTATTTTTGCCATCTGTAGAACTAGAATGTAAACGTCATTGTAGAGAAATCCTCACAATTCATCTCTTTGACAAAAGTGTACTGTAAATGGATGTGCTAGTGAAGTTAGTAGATGGATTATGTAGAAGATTTCTTTCATTTGGGTTCGAAACTTTCACTTTCTTGATAAAGGGACATCTACACCTGGTCTTTCCCTATATGTAGTAAAAATTAAATTCTATAAGCAATAGATGGGATTTGCAACTGGGTTCAATTCACTTTAGCATTGAGGATCAATTGAAACATGGGTACCAGTCAATCTGTCTATGCAAGCAATTTTTGGTTGAATATATGCTTAAGAGTAACTGAAAACAAGGCATTAATAACTGATTCCATTGCAACCACTAGCCCCATCATGCCTCCAAAGAATGATAACACCGAAGAAAATCCAATGATACACAAATTCTAAAATTTCATAGTGACACTACCACACGGTAGTTAAAAACTAACGACCAAAGATAATCCAACGAAACACAAATTCTAAAAAATTTCCCAAAATTCGAAAAGAAACAATTTTACTGTTTACCTCAAGTTTCTTCTGTTCATAACACCATTTCACAAGTAGGGCAATGATTATGTACCCTGAGTTTGCAGTTCCATATCGACAAGGGAGTTCAAGGGACTCAGCCACTTTCTCAAGAGCTAGCCCATCTTATGTTTCCCAGTTCATGGCGACAAGTAGGCCAGTGATTATGTACCCTGAGTTTGCAGTTCAAAGCCGAATGTGTGACCATTAGGACACTACAAATGGCAACAATGGGAAAAATAAATGTAATAGCAAAGGAAATGTAACTCTCAAAAATAACATAAGCAAAATATTAGTGGTGAAATATTTTTTTATTTTTTTATGAAACTCCAGAAAATCTAAGACTAATGGAGCAATAATTTTCGAAATAGCATTGAGATAAAAGCAAATTGGTTGAATGTATCTTTAATATATTGAGAGCTTCTATTGCCACACCAACTTTTACTAATGCCACCCCAAGATATGTGCTAATTTTTGTATGAGATTTTTTTTTGCCTATCTTTTCTTCTTCCGGTCTTCTACCTTCACTTCACGACGTTGGAGACAAAAAGGAATCAAGTTCCATAGGAAGTGACGTCTCCTCACTCCCTTCTAGTTCTAACCTTTACCGCAACTTATCATTGTTGGAGATCAAGACTGCCACCAATGACTTCACGGGGCTCTACTCTTGGGGGTTGCTGGTTTTGGGAAGGTTTACAAGGGTGATATCGATGGTGGAAACACTAAGGGTGCCGTTAAACGTATGAACCCTCTCTTTAAACAGAGGACTCATGAGTTTCTGACAGAGATTAAAATTCTTTCAGAACTACGCATCGCCACTTCGTCTCACTGATTGGGTACTGCGAAGAGAATGGTGAAATGATCCTTGTGTACAATTACTTGGCTCATGGAATCCTTCGTGAGCACCTCTATAAGATCCATAAGCCACCCCTCCCATGGAAGCGAAGGCTTCAAATCTGATTGGGACTACGCATGGCTTACACTACCTCCATACAGGTGCCAAACACATTATCATCCATCGAGACGTGAAGACAACAAACATCCTCTGGGTTGCCAAGGTTTTTGATTTTGAGTTAAAATTAAAATGGTTCCGATGGATGATAAATCAATGATACAAAAGGAAAAACCCAAAACCAAAAATGAATATTATTTCACACTTGATTAACTGAAAGATAGGCAAAACAAATCTCATACAAAATTCAAAATGTAAGCTCTATTTCAGCTTTTCCCTTCAAAATCAAACTAGATATAGAAAAATCAAGATAGGAATTTAAACAAAAGGAATGCGGGAATCAAGCATCAATCTGAGATGATGAGTAAGAACATACCTCCTTAATTTGATAACAAATCAACAAAATACAAACCCAAAGACAAAATAATCAAAATTTTCTAACTCAAAAGATTACTCAAGCAGTTGCATATGCATTTCTAATCAAGGCACTGAGAATACTTCATTGAAAATTTGGTCAATATAACAATTAGTACAATTTTCATGGAAATTATAGAAGTATTGAGGACATTTTTAATGAAACCATGGAGAGTGATAGAACAAGTCTGAAAACACACTCAGAAGTAAAACTAGAATAAACAACCATTTGGAGTGTAGAAATTAAGATAAATAGCATTTCACTATACACCGATACCTGTATTTGAGAGCCTGACAGCTAGGACTATATTTTTCATGGAAATGAAAATCATTTATCTCACATCAGCTATCTATACATGATTATAATAAACACTTATGTGCGCTTGCTATTAAGGAAGAATGTAGGTTATTAACATATCCAACTAATTGGAGCATGAATGTTGTACATGCATGCTTATAGACATGTGCTAGTATACGTCGAATGCATCAAAATAAGGTGATGTATGGGTAACTAATCAGTTGTAATTCTCTTCTATTAATGAAAAACTATTATTGAGTAATTTACAAGTCCTTTATGCAAGTAATTTATAGTTTTTTCTGTTATTTTTATAAATTTTATCAATAATTTTAGTATACATTTTTAGACAATCCTACCATGTCTTAAGTAAAAGTATAACCATGGAAAGTGTTGAGTTTGTTTAACATTGAGAAAACTAACAGAATTTCTAAAATAGAATTTCTAAAACATTGGCCACAGAAAACTCAATAGCTTAAAGTGTGCTCCAACTCACTTGAGAAGACTCAAATCTTTGGAACAATTCAACCTCAAAGTTTTCTAGCTTATGTGCAAGACCAATTACAAGATGATTCACATAGGGTATTTTTATCATAATTGACTTATTCACAAAACATTTATTCAAATTTCGAAAGAATGAAAATCTAAAAAGCATCAAAATCAAAACAAATGAGATGTTCTTAAATTTACCTCTCCTTTCCTGAAGAGAGGAGCCTGAGAAGCTATGTAACTCCATTTACTGTTATCTTCAAGATCCTTAGTGCACACGACAAGCAAAGGAAGCCATGGATTCTCTATCAATATATAAAAATAGATAGAGAGAGAGACGAACAAAATCAGTGAAACCCTAGATAAGATTTTGGTTTTCGAATTCGTTATGTAAGAGGGAAAAAGTGATTCTGAATTGAAAAATCCAATTAGATCCCAAAATAAACCAATAAAGAAAGTAAGAGAACCCTAACCTTGTTTTCAATCAAAAAATCCAAATATTTTTTCGGTGAAATCCAAATCGAGCTTTAATAGAGATTTTCTTATAGTTCTAATAAAGATCTAGAGAGTGAGTGAGAGTGAGAGATCAAGAGAGTGTGAGAGTGAGAGTGAGAGCTCGAGAGCGAGAAAGTATGAGAGTGGGAGATCGAGAGCGAGAGAGTGTAAGATTGGGTTTAGTTGTAAAATCCTGAATTTTCGATTCGTATCTCAAGAAAAAATAAATAATAGAATTTTAAAAAATCTTGAAAGTGGGACTTAGGGGTAAAACTTTAGGATGTTTTTTTTTTATCATTTTTAATGGAATCTAACCTCACCATTAGATTCAAAATGATTGTAAAACATACTTTACCCTGTAAGCACGTTCAAATGCGAATCCGAACAGAAAAGTTGTAAAATCCTCGATTATCGAGTCAGATCAGGCTAAAATAATGATTTTTTACTAGAGTAAGAATTTTTAAAATTTGATTATACCATTAGATTCTTAAAGAAAAATTATAGAAAATGAACTATTTATTTCTCATTTTTGAAGATCAAAAAGTCGAATTATCGTTAAAAACGAAAATACGTCAATTTTATGGTCACATCAGGCCAGAAATGTAAATTTTTGTTAAAGATAGAATTTATAGAAATTGACCACACCATTAGATCTGGAATAAAAAATTAGACAAAATAGAGTATTCATTCGTCACTTTTGGAATCTAGATGGTCAAGTTATCGTCGATCGAAACAATAGGTAAAATACCGATTTTGTCCCAAGATTTATATAAATAATTTTTTTTAATTTGTTTTCACTATTCATCATTTTAAACCAACCAAAACCATCTAACTTGTTTAAAAAAAAAATTCATTTTTTCTCCAATTTTTAACCTTGAATTTATCGCGAACAGCTCGCTGTCGACTTCCAATGTAGAAGGGAGAAACGTCTGCAGCCTCGTTCTCTACAAAACCCACCCAACTTCTTTTTCATCCCGTATAGTCAAAAATCAGTCGTATTTATATATGGGAGTTTCGAAACTTTGACTTCGGATTTCATCAGTTTCGAGATCAAACTGTCTTCTGCCGTAGAAGGGAGAAAGGACGACGGCATCAAGATCTTCAAAACCACCGGTTATATTCGAAAATCAGTCATTTCAAAGTTTGAACCGCCTTGATTTCAGTGTCGATCACCTAGATTTTCGTGCACGTGTTTCAATTCCTTCACATAGAGATTGTAAGGACTTTCAATTTCAATTAGTAATCGTAGATTATCATATTGCATTTAGGATTTTATCGAAAATTTGTTATAGATTTCAAAAATATAGAATTTTATTTCTTTATTTCACATGCACGTCAGAACTTGCATATTTGACATGTTTAATTGTATTTTATAACAAATTATACGTGGGTAGAATATTTCATAGGGTTATTTTCACCAGTTGGGTCTTGCGTACCGTTCGGACCCTATTTTGATATAAGTTTTGTAAATTTTCAATTTAAATGATAAAAATGAATTTCATAGTTGAAAAAAAATATATTTAATATTCAATGAACTCATATTGAGTTGATGAATATCAAAAAATGGATATTTTGTTTGAAAGATTGAAAACTATAAAAATTGGAAAAAGGGTATGAAACGGTAAAATGTTATAGTTACACCCGAAGGGTGATGTCTGCATTTTACATTGTTGTGATGTCTGCATTTTACATTGTTGTGTTGTGTGTAGGTTGGTGAACGGATATCCAGGGATAATGTTATTGGTTGCATATTTATTTACTTTCTATAGACACCTCGATTTGAACGGACCCTCACTCGAAAGGGCCCAAAAACAATGTTTTTCCGATAAATTTGGCCAATGGGCCTCAAAGGCCCGAAGTATCAAAATCTGACATTTTTGCCAAAATCCAAGCCTCTAACACCCCTCAATGGATTAGTAGGTCCACCAAAAGGATTCGACCATCTCCCTTCTACCCCGCTCTACTCAAAACATCGATTTTTGACAAAATAGGCCAACGGGCCTCTGAAGCCCAAAACATTAAAATCTTGCAATTTCGATTAAACCGACGCCCCTAAGACCATCCAATGGTCTAAATGATCCATCAAAGGGATCGGACTCATCCCACGTCGTCCCGACCTTCGTCGTTCCACATTTAAATCCACAAAAATCGATAAATTCTCCAACGGGCCCAAAAAGCCCAAATCGCCATACGTGGCATTTTTGATCAAATCAATAACTTCAAGAAAAATACAAAAAAATTAAAAAATTAAAAAGGTGAGACTTGGGAGACCTACCCTTCATCTATCATCCACCACTCCGCCTCGAAATCCGTAAATACCTAAACCCATTTTTTTAACTTTACCCTTAACCCGAGATTGATTCCACACCACTCAAACCCTAAAACAAACCTACCCTCAAATATCCAACCCAAAACAAATCCTAACCAAGTCAAAATGACCCACAACCCTCCTGAACCCAATCCCAACACTCAAAAGCCCACTAACTATTACCCATATCCAACTCGTTACCTAACCCATTACCCATTACCCATATCAACCAATCAACCCCCCAATATCAAAGATGACACATGTCATCACCACTCTTCACCTCCCTCATCTAATCACCCACTCCCATCACCATTCTCTAAACACTCATCACTTTCTCCAAAATCACCTCAACCCATACCCTACCCTAACCTAACCTATCCTCATTCTCTAACCACCAACATCACAACTCATACTCAACATATCCTAACATACCATCACTCTCTAACATCAACAACTACCCACATCACAACCCATATCTATACCCATCATTTTCCTTAAAACACTCCCACAAAATCACCTCAACCCATACCTCCCTCATCATCAACCAACTAACCCATACCCTTCTCTCTAATTAAACAACCACCATCAACCAATCAACTAATCTCATCACCTCATCCTCTCATCACATATGCCACATGACATCATCCCCTCTCTCCTCCCAAAAATCAATTTAACAAACTCTTACATAACCCATTCTTCTAAATCTACACACCTCACCTCATCAACCAACCTAACACTCATTCCCTAAACAACCCTCTTACACTCCCACTCCCCCCATCAACCATCACTCATCTCATCCCATCAAACACTCTACCCAAATGGATTTGGGTAGGATCCAACCCATTGATAATTTCTCTTTTGTTTTCAAATGAAAATAATATATATATATATATATATATATATATATATATATATATATATATATATATATATATATATATATATATATATATATGTAGCTATTTTGTGAGCTGTTAAAGAGTCTGTGAATGCTTGAAGGGATAGTGCGTTATATCATCCGGAGTGGTGTACTATCCTGGGATGTTCGATAGGAACTACCAAGCTCATACGTGGTATGGGACACGTATGAAAGTGGAGTCACAATTGGAATACAGGTTTATTCCTCTCTATCTTTACTAGTGAATTTGTAATGTAAAGGTGGTCGTATACGAATGGTTTGTATATTTGAGAATCACATACACGCCTAATAGCCATAGACGAAGATGATTAGTCAGTAATCACTAACAATCTATAATAGTCGAACATTCTGACACATCGAAAATAGACCCATTGCTTACGGTCACGTCAAACGGCCAGCCTGAGCCGGATAAATGGTCTCACAAGTGTGGTAAACAACGATCAGCCATAAAATTAGGAACTAATATTTTATTATGAAACATCATGTCCCGACTGGGAGGGATCCAATCGTGAATCCCAACTCTCTAATTCCACTACTCCACCATTTTGTATTATGTATATGTTACCTTATTTTGATATATAAAATGAAATGCATGTTTATACAAAAATATAATGTTTTCATTTGACCAATTAGATTTGTATAAAAAGAAAATGTTACAGTGAGTATTACTCATCGATGTAATATGAGTTTTAAAATGTTTAGTTGTTCATCTCTGGCTATATGTACCAGTTAATCGTAGTTTATTCTGTAAAACTTTACATATGTCAAAATGATTTAGTCTGCTTATTCGTTCATGTTAGAAGATGTTATTGGTAGAAATTATTTTCTTTCTTACTGGGTAACCATTGTTGCTCACCCTTTCTTTCTCCATTTTTTTTTTAGTTTTAGATCCGAAGCTTGGCGAAGCAGGTGTAGAAAACGAGTGAGAATCATCTGATTGGGGTTATACCCCCTAGTGGTGTCAATTTGTCCAAAAGTATTATAGATTTTGTTCTGAACGATAGGACTTTTATTAGAGTGAGAAATTTTTATATAATCCCGTATATAAATTTCTTCTTCCGCACTCTGATCTATTTTACATTATTAGATGTATATAGGCTTCCGCTAGTATTATATTTTTGTATGTATATATGCAGGATTGCATTTCATTTATCAGGTGCAGGTTGAACGCCTTGGAATGTTAACATAAACAGAGAAAATCATGTCGAAATTTCGAGACGCCACCTTGTGCTTCGAGATCTGACATCGGGCTTTGTGTTAACATTTGGCGGGTGCCACACTAGGGTTCAAGGGCAAGAGAGGGTTGAGGACAATTGAAGAGAAGAAATTTTAAGATTTTAAAAATGTCATTCAAAGAAGCCACATTTTTCCTTATCGTCTATCTCCACGCTTAAAGAAAAACGCCTCAAATTTTCGCCATTAAAATTCCCCCTTTAAACCTCGTTTCTTCTTTCTTTGGAAACGCCTCCCTTAAGGTGCTCCTCATTCTTCAATGGCGTTTCCAACGAAACTGCTTCTAAAAGCCCCATTTCATTTCACATATCTCGACTCCTTAAGAAAACCACCCAAAAACAAAGCCTCTAAAATCTATCGATTTTGTGGTGTAGACCCTATTTTGACAAGGTTAGAAGTTTTAGAATTGGATGGTATTTGTACAAAATTTAGTTCCATATTCATCCAGAATGGACGGTAGTCTCATCTGTTAGAAATAAGTGTTCCCATGCATGCAAAGCCATTTTACCTTTTGTAATAAAAAAGATAACGATTTTTACGTTATCCATTATTCATGTATAGTTATATTATATTACAACGTTTCATCATTCTTTTCATTAAATGAATTATAAGACGAGCCCAACAACTTGTAAGTGTTGTACGTGTTGCGTAGAGGAGACATCTTTGTCTAATTCCTTTGCCTTGAAGTGGTTGCCTTTAAACTTGTATGCAGTGAAGAATAATTCTTCGTACAACTATGATCCGATATAAGATCTTATTGGACATCAAATTACATTTGGATTGAATTGTTGGTACCCAATAAGAATTTAAACCTATAAAAACAAAAATTAAAATTTCTATACAGAATATATCCATCAAGTATTAGATCATATATGGATCAAATCATCGACGAAAGTGTCCTTAAAGATGGATCATCAGTTTGCTATAGTGACGAAGGAATGTTTGCACTCCTATCTTTTCTTCATCAAACATTCATGCATCCACCAACACTTGCAAGAAAGAATAATTTTATAAACTTATTTCGTAACAATAATTTTGTTACATTATTCGAGAATGGGTTATGTTCTTCACTTAGACATACAGTGAAAAATGGTCTACAAATGTCAATGTGTATGATCTCAAGAAGTTCTTTATTTCTTGTGATTCCCTTTTTTAGGTTTACTTTCCTTTAATGTAATCCACATATGATGAGATATCTGTGAAGTCCAAATTTTCTAAAATTTTGTCATTCATTAATCTCTCTATCTTAACTCTAGAGATATACCCTAGACATTTATGTCATAAGATGGAAGAATTTTTATTTATTAAACTACATTTCAAACCATTATTCGAATGCAAGGTAATTAAAGATTAGAAAAAATTATAATTCAAATTAATTTTATATAAACCATCAAATAATATCGCAAATCTAACTATAATTGAATATAAAAAAAATTTATTTGTCGACTTTTTAAAGAAAATGAATAACCTAAACTATATAATTTAGATAAAGAAATCAAATTCCTAGATATAGTACGAACATAAAAAAAATGTTCTTCAGATCCATCTGATGACCATTCTCCAATACCAAGCGATATGTTTCCGCAGCTAACACTTGCGCTCCAAGATGATTTCTCATGAAAACAGATTTTTTACTTTACATTAACTTTCTACTTGAAAAGAATCTTTACATCAAATTTGTAATATGAGTTGTGGCTCCTAAATCAATCTATGATGTATTTAAAGGAATTTCAGTTAAATTTAATTCATAACATAAAAAAGAAAAAATGCTTATCTTTATTTTTGAACTAATTTATGTGTTTTACGCAAACTTTTTTTATGTGTCTAGTTTTGACACAAAAGTAGCACTTCACATTATTGTCATTTCTTCCTTCATCCTAATTTGCATTCCCATGCCATTTACTTTTTCTGATGAATTTTTCTTTCATTACTTTGATTTTTTTTTCTTTTTTTCTTATTCCTTAAGTCATCATAAAAGCAAATTATTTATCTTCATGTCTTAATCTTGTCTCTTCTTGAATGCACATATTAGTAAATTCGTTCACGCTCCACTTATCCTTATTGTTGTTGTAGTGAATTTGAAGGGATCGAACTGAACTGGGGGAAATTTGAAAATAAACTATATTAGGAAGAAATCATCAATACTCATTCCTAATGTCTTAAGTTTTGCAGTCTTGTCAATCATGTTAAGGATATGTTTTGAATTCTTCACATCCCATCATACTTTATAGTCGTCAACTCAACCATAAAAGTGTTCGCAATAAATTTGAATTTTTCTTCCATATATTTTAGATACTCTTGTGGACTGTCAATCAGAGGTAGGGATGTCTTGATATTGTTAGCGATCATCATCCTTATAAATATCAAACTGAGTCTATTCAATATTTTACAAACGTGAAAGAAATTTCTTTGTTCTACCATACTATCCTCAGTGAGATCTATAGGTTTCGTAGAAATAAGTGTGCTAAGTCAAGATCCTGACCGCCCATAAAGAATTGAATGTGCTCATACCATTCTGAAAAATTAGATCTAGTAAGGATTGAGACAATAAAGGTATAAGAGTACAACGAACCGATAACTAAAATTAAATAAGGACAATACTCTAATAAGTGATTTGAGTTTTATTTTATAATAATGAACTTATTAATATCACTTAAATTTATCATTTTGTTTAAATTAAGTATATTTATTGTTCACTCATTTTAAGAGTAATAATCTAATTAGGTTATCTTATAAGACTATTATAATTTACATAATTTATTCAGTTAATTTTATTATCTTTGGATATCCAATTCTAATTTTGTTAAATTCATATAAATTATATTACCTTATTTAAATTTCAATTAGTTAAATGAAATTCTCCTTTGGACTAATTACATTTACCTAATTAAGGCTGTCATTGTAAATATTATTGTTTTTTAATGTCACATTGATGACCAAATTTTTTGCAATTAAATATTTCAGGAATTTTACTAATTTAAGTTACTTTCGTGGTTACAAAATTAATAGAATTTATGTATATCAAAATTGACCAATAATATTTACTAAACTTTTAGGTTATTCTCTAAAATGTGCCAATATTATAATATTGCATAAAACTATTATAAATGTAGGGTCACATCAATGAAAACTTAATGAATAAGAAATTTTAAAAAATAATAGCAACATTGTAACATAACGAAAATAATAATAATTGAAAATTAAGTAAGTAAGGATTTGATGAAGTTATTAACAATCCCCAATTACAACTTTGCAAGATTTATCAAGAGTAATGCAAATTGTGAATCGAAAATCTGAAATTTTATGGGTTTGTAAAACCAAACCAATAATAAAAAAACACGAAACTTTGTGGGTTTATAAAACCAAAATAAAAATTCTGAAAATTCATGGTTTTGTATAAATTGAATCAAAAATCAAAATTGAAATCTTATGGGTTTGTAAAATTGAACCAAAATAAAAATCTGAAAATTCATGGGTTGGTATAAACTGAATAACCAAAATCGGCACCCCATAATAGACACCCTATCATTATCATATTTGACTATACCTTGGTAACCACTAACTTGGTGGATAAGATGGGGTGCCTAACACCTTTTTCATCTTGCAACTGAGCCCCTAGGTTAGGACGAATTTTGAGTCACCAACTCCTTGGAAACAACAATTTTCTACATTATTTTTATGTTGTTTATTCACACATTTACTCTTTAAATTGTGACAACTCCCAAATTCACGTAGGAATAAGGTTTAAATCATAAATCTTACTTGTCTATAGTATATCTACTCAACTTTATCTTCACCCTAGAACTAACCTTTTACATAAAACCTATATATATATAAATTTTTTTAACCCAAAATCCCATTTGTTTCAATTTCTCCAAAAAATCTTATTTGTTTTTTCTTCCCAAAAACAATCATCTTCAAGCTCTTCAACCTTTAGGGTAACTTTAATCTATTCAACTTTTTCTTCATCCATCATTTTTTTTAACCTTGCCTCATTTGTAGAAAACCTTAGACTTTTATACCTAAAATTACATCATTTTATACTTCCTCGAAAATTGTATATTGCCTTGAGATTTGAAATAGATAAAATCTTAAGATCGATGATGCTGATTAAACTTTTTATTAAAAATGTTGATTTTGAGAAGAAAAATCTAGATTTTTGACTAAAGGTTGAAGATGAGGGCATTTGAGTATTTTTTTTCCATTAGTCTATATAGAAGATAGATAAATGAATGCGTATCATCAAATTTCAAAACATAAGGGGGTATCTCTAATATTCAGCAGAACGTAAGGCATGACTAAATCACCTAAAAAAATAACAAAAGAGAGAGTTTCTATGGGCACACCAACTTTTACTTATTCACAACCATTGATTTTTTTTTTTTTGGTGAGTAAATTACCATTCCATGTGCTAAATATGGCAAAATTTCAATTCTAGAGCAATGTTCAATTTTAATTCCCAAAACATGATTTCAGCTAATTCATCACATATATAATCAACAATCTCACTGTTAAAAATATCATGGATATTTGACTTTAATATACCTGTGACCTCACTTGTAATTTATCAACAAGATCGTCGATTATAAAAATCACTTTAAAATTATTTGTAATCTTGCTTGTAATTTATCAGCGTGAACGATCTCATTAGAAAATATGTTTTGCGAATTAAAATGAACACTTACCAGAACCAAAATCTTGCCATAAGTTGAGCATGTTTATGGAAATTTCTCTCTCTATTTTTTTTTTAAATAATTTTTTAATTGAGGTGTAATAAGTAAAAGTTTGGGGTGCCAATAGCAGCTACTCTCACTTACCTCAAGTCCACCAGTACACTTATTTGGAATTTCTTCTTCAAAAATATTTGAAGAAGAAGAAAGAAAATTTTATTCATCTCTAAGACTCAAACACAGTCGTCCTCCGATAAAATGGATCCTGCGGAGGACTCCAACGCCTCTAACGGAACAAAAAGGAGAAGAGGAGCTCTATACAACCTCTTCATAGTACTTCGTTCTTCGTTGATTCTTCTCTCTACTCTCTTCGTCGTCTTCTTCGTTCTCTTCTTATCTTTCTTCGCTGTTTTCGATCTTCTCTTCGTCAAGAGTTTCTCCATTTCTAATCCAATCTCAGTCGCTGCAGATTGCAAGATTGTGTCCACAAGTAAGTTCTCTTTCTCACTTTTAGAATTTTTTTTTTTTTTTTGGGTTTAATTCTGATTTAAATTCTATCCTTTTTTTAAAAAAAATTTAGGGTTTTTTCTATTTCTATTTGTCTCCATTAATCTAATTATTTGATTGATTTTTCTTCACGTTAAAAAGTGATAATTTGGTTGTCATTTATGCGAAAATTTCTTAGTTGCATCTGTGAGTTTTTCATGTCTTTGATTTATGTAAATTTCTTTGTTTATATAAATTTAATTATTCGATTGATTTGTAGTGCATGTAATAGTCTGGTGACCTTTAAAGCAAAAAATTTCTGAAAACTTACAAAAAAACCCACTTTCAGGCGATAATCCAAGCAAGCTCTAGAGTTTTCACACCAGAACTAAAGAATTACTGGGGACAGATCATAACCTCTCGAATTCCATTATAGATAGTGGAGTCTCAAAAATAAATTTTATCTAATGGAGACAGTGGATTTGGGATGTTGGATGGAGTTCTAGGGTTTATCTGGAGGAGATTTAATTGCAAAATTTTTAGAAAAATAAAATAAATCGGACCTTGGAACTGGTTTTCTGCTGAATAAGAAGGCTGATTTGTCGAGGATATTTGTATTATTTCAATGCTAAATAGTAATTTTCCTGCAAACCAGAAATTTGTAGAGAGAAAAAATAAATAAGAATAACCTGAGGATCAGTTCCAACATTTCAAAAGAAATAGAGAAGACAAGTATCACATTTTCTTTCTCTGTTGATATTGTTCTCTTCTCATTTAGAGGATTTTTTTGTTTTTTAATCCTGCAAAGTGGACTATCTTCTTTAGTTCTTGTCCAGTACAATGACATCGATAGTTTAAGATGTTGGGCCAATCCTAAATCACTAGGTCTGCCAATTTCTTGCAGATTAAAAGAAATTTGAAACTTGCTGGACTGCATGAGCTGATGTTATATTTCTTCTAGGTGTGGATCTTAGGTCATCCAAGGTGTGTGAACTTGGTCTATTTAATTATAAAGCCAAGCATGTCTTTTACCCCTTGGAAAGAAAAAGATTCCGGTGCCGTTATGATTACTATTGGGCCTCAATCTTTACGGTAATATTAACATTTAAAATTTTCTTCGTTCTCTTTTCCATTTCTATGATCAAGATACTCTGATTTTTAGCAATTCGTAATTTAAATGTGTTCACTTTTTTGTTTTTTTTTTTTTTACATACTTGGTGAGCCTATAACACGTCGTTAACATTTCTTGATAGTTTCAACAAAGCTTCCTCCCCATATTAATCATCACTGTATTTTTAGGATGCTCGTTTCATGCAGTAGTTTGTGGCAGTCGCCTTCCCATAATGCCATGGAATGAAAGGGGATAAATAGTGTTCTCTTATCAAGTACGTTTCATACCAATTATGAATAACTGCTGACAAAGTCTGATCAACATTTTTTTTAAGGTGAAAACCAAAATTGCAATGAAATTACTTTTTGAAGTGATGAGTTAGTGCCATAGTACAAGGGCATCTTCTTTGAAGGCTTTCAATTTAGATGGGATTCAATTTTTTGGTCAGAGGACTAACATAATGCTCTATATTTCTCAGTGGTGCTCACCTTGACCATCATTTTTTCTTGATAAAAATATGTCATAATTAAAAAGAAGTTAATGCAAGATTTTACTCTCTTCAATATCAGCCCAACATTAAGTTTGTGAAAGATTTTAGGAGCTCGTAACTGAATCAATATTCCTTATATCCATAATCAATAATCATTGCTTGCAACAAGATCCACTCATGTTTTATATTATTACTTTCATCCAAATCATTTTATGCCTACCTTTTAAGAGCCTTTAGTTTACACCAATCAAAGATACCCCTAACTGCCATTTAATGTACTCATTTCTGATTATGTCCTTCTTAACCTTACCACTCTACAGCTCAATGTTTTATATTTATTATGCTTATTCTATGAATATATATATTTATTTATTTCTTATCATTTAGATCTTAAAAGTAGGGATGACCTTATTGCTGTCTTGTGGAACTTTCTGTTAGTTTGACTGAAACATATCTGTCATATAGAACCCCATAACTTCTATCCACTAAACACCATTTTTCTGGATTACATTAAATCAATTTATCCATATTTAAGATATTTGAACCTAAAAATTGGGAATTGTCTCCTTGGGGTATTTCTTACCAATCAATCTTGATTAGTGTCTTGCCTTTATTAGTTTATTTGCTAACATTACAATGCAATTATTTTGTCTTGCTCCTACTTATCGTAAAACTCTTAGTTTCTAAGGTACTGTCCAATTTTTTTAGGTAGCATCCTAGTCCTAGGTTACTCATTCCATAGTTTCACCAACCAAATCTGCACCATTTTCAAATAACTTACTCCCAAGAACCCCTCCTTGAGCTTGAGTATCATTTGCAAATAGCTTACTCCTAGGGACCCTCCTTGAACATGAGTAGTAAAATACATCCATAACTAGTGTAAAAGGTATAGACTTATGTCTGATCCCTTTCTCGAATCCATTTTGTTTTCACCACCATCTATTCAAACAGTAGTTATAATTCCAACATATATGCTTTTAATAACTCACTTGAGATCTTTTTTTTCCCTTACACCCAATAAATTAAATTTTTTGGATTTATCAAATATTTTTTTTCATACATCATTAATTTTCATGTTTAGTTTGGGGCCACAACTTCCTCATCCTCAACGAACAATTGTTGCCTCGTTATACGTATCGGTTTAAAAATTAATGACCATGAAGTCAAAAATTTAGTGACTCATCTCATATTTGAGGTCGGGAGGCCTCCGAAATTGGCAAGTGTCGTTTTTATCAAGGAACGACAATTGGATGCAAAGAAAAATGATACAAATAAATATAGGGCATAAATTCGGTCAGATTTTATCCAAAGTTATTGTTGTTTATGATAAAGCTTCTTGAAGCGAATAATTAGTTCAAGTAACCATCTGAACTATATCAAAAAGGTAAAAAAATAAATAAATAGAGGAACAACTACAAGATATGGTTAAAAAGCTTGAAAGGAGATTCAAAAAAGAAAATTGGTTTTTTCGATTAGGCAGATGTAGAACACCATTAAATCTTTTTAAACTTTTTTCCATTGCTTGTTTACAACTGGTTTTCTGTTTATACCTATCTTGTTGAATCTATTGGGCCTTTTGGCCTTGGTAGATGAATATCAAGTTTTTAACTGCTCCCAATGCACCTATAGACTCCTCAAAATCATATTCAATTTGTCCTTGAAATAACACTGCATTTGGCTAAAAATAAGCTACAAAAATGTTTGTTATTAAGTATTGACTTTGCCACTTTCCAAATTAACTCCAAACATATTTTTTCGGTGAGGAAAATTCCAGTCTCAAACGAAACATTCTGGTCAGATGGGAGGACATTTCTAAGATCCTAAGAAGTCCTAGGCTCATTGAATATTTAATGACCTTGGGATCATTAATATACTTGATCCACGAAATATTTCCATTTCTACAGGGTTCGTATTTGATCATTAACGACTCTGGTCTTTATAGGACCTCAAGACCTCAATATTTGTTGACATAGGGAACTCAGGTAGTCTAGTTTGATCCATTTGACGGTGCTAATGTGGGGTTCTGTTTAGGTTTTATGGGACCAATCATTCTATACATCTCCATTAAAGAAGAAAACTAATCATACCACCTCTAGAGGGTTAGCTTGGTGGTAAAACTAGAGACAGAGAGTCATGTGTTTGAAACTGGGGGTCCTCTTGATTTACCTTGTTGCACGTAAACTTCTGTGGGTTGGGGTGTGCAATCATAAGGATTAGCCCACATCTCTTTGAGATCTTGGGATACCTTATGTTATCAAAAGAAAAAAAAGAAAAAAATAAAGCTTATCATATCCCATGACCTCTCTGTTATGGCTCAGTCATTAACTTTCTCAATGTTAGAAGAATAAGAGATTATGGTTTGGATCACGCTATGGTACGATCATAAAAAAAATCCTATACCTTATTTCTTGTATATAAAAATTGGGTGGGCTATACTATATATCATGCAACTTTTAAACACATGCTATTTTGATGGTTGACCATAATTAAGCTTTACTTATATTATTTGTACAATCCTTGTAGAGTATAATGATTTTGAGTAGAAGTTAGGATAAATGGGTGTTGGGTTGTGAGTACTTCATGGTCCATTGAACAGAAGATGGATCCTTGTGAGAGGAAATCCATTCCAACTGGCCCACGTGAAGGGTTTCTCAACTTATTTTCAAAAGGGTTGAAATAAGCAAACTTCATAGGTTACTTACAATCCAGTCAAATGGTCGTAGCCATTTTAAGGTCAATGTGACTTATGGGATCTTCAAAGTCAAAATCAGCTGGATTCTTTCATCATCAACTTCTAACCATTTGAAGTACTATATCTAAAATCACAGTCTTTTGTTTTTCATCGATTTTTTTCATTTCTGAATAATGATTGTAATTATTCAAAAACTTCTTCTGTATAATATATATATATATATATATATATTCACAATGTAGTTGGTCCTAAGTTCAAATAAAGGACAGGGATTACGTCAGGTTGGTAGTCGGTGTAAAAATTCATCTTCTCCCAACATGAATCTTGATCATACATTGACTGAATTGAATGGCCAAACACAAATTTTCTACCATGAATTTTTGCGATAAGGTTTTGCTGATGATGATGATGATGACGACGATGATCATTCAATCATTGTAAAGTTTTTCCATATCCAATCTACAATGTTAGCTATTGATCTTAGACCTTCCAACCCCACTTCCAATATATATAGTTTGTATACACTTTACCACATAAAATGCAACACTTAAATCTTTCCCAAGCAGTTTTCTTTTAAAAATCTTGAAATTGTTGTCATTAAATGCTGAAAAGTGAAGCCACAATCATTCCTCAGTGATTCAAGCTGCCAAATATATATTTGTTTTATTAGAAAATCATATAACCAAAAATTGTTCTTGTCCTTTTTCTTCCATATTTCTCTGTTCACTTCATCCAGATAAAAGATGTTTTATTTACATAGGTTCTTTGGAGTTCTACTCACATTCATTATGTGCGCGCCACGGTTTAATGTGCTTGAGCATGATCTTGTACATGGAGTATGTACACGATCATGTTGTGATCATAGTGAAAAGGTTGGAATGTGGTTTAAAATGCAAGGGAGAACTTTGAAAAAATGACAAAATAATTTCTATATTAAAAATTATGAATAACATAACAATATATATATATATAATGCATTAGAAATCTATATTTTCAATATTTTGTCAAGTAAAAAGAACACATTATTGCATTTCTATGCGTGATAGCATGTTAATACATGATCGTACATGTTGTGATGCTAAAAAAAGTCTAATCATCAATATATCTTTTTGAGCAAAATGACAATCAGTTGAAAAAGTTAAAAATCATAACTTCAAGAATTATCATCAATTCCTATATTAAACTACATTTATGAATCACCAAATCCTATTATGTATCAAATCCTGCATTAAACATCATTCTTAAACTAAATCACAAACAACCATAGGACCACGAAAAGTAACCACTAGTCCACAAAAAATGTGCTTTAAGACTTGTTTAAAACGTAAAAGCCTACTTTTTTTTTCAAAAAAAGAATGCCATTTTTTGTGACGCCGTGATGTAGTGGGCATCGGCGTGAATCTCATATATGATTGACATGGTCCTTGCATGACATAATTCAGCATATGTTTCTGTGCAAACTAGTCATGGTGAGTTAGTAGTTGTGGGACACTTTCATCTATTCTTATGAGTATAATCCTTGGTTGTGACTTAGTTGGTAATTATTTGCAAAACATGTGTGGTTATCATCCTTATCGGCTAATTTGCCTTTCTTTGCCTTCATTTTTTGATTAGGTGTCTCAACTAGGGGTGCCTCAAGGTGTTTGTGCCTGAATTCAAGTAGTTGGCCTGGAATACTTCTAGAACTCTATTTGAGAAGTTGTCTTGGGTGTCGAGGGGTATTATTTCATGTACGTGAGAAGTCAGTTAAGATCCTTACCCAGATTATTTCTGAAAAGTAGCCTTAGCATGTGTAGGTATTTTGCATTCCATGCTGTCATGAAGTCAGGTTTAGTTGTTGGTTGCTTGCTGGCTTCTATAGCCGAGAAGTAGGGCTGTCCCTTGTAGAGTTGTACCAACTTTCCACCCTAGGTGCTGCTCCTGCTTCCTAAAATAATATATAAAACTTGTTTGCAATAGTCATTCTCCACTCCTGCTTTGTGCAACTAATTAAGGACCCTTGCATGTCCAAGAAGGATTAGTAGTTCCTACTTCTTATTCCCACGAAATTTCAGATATTAATGCATCTTAGTTTGAGGGACACAATTTGCACCATATTCTTATGCCAAGATCTAGGTAGGTTTTCTAACTCAAAATTTGCAAGGTATGGTTTTAGGATGTTGTGTATGTAGCCTGGATGTTATACCCATGTTTTCCCCATTACTCATTCTTTTAATGACACAATTGTCTTTTATCTATATTGTTAGGCTTTTTAAATAAATTATTTTTCTTGTCCACTACTGTGTCCATTACGAAATTTTGAGTTTTTATACAAATTCGTGTATTATGGACTTCTATAGAACTATCACGTTATGGGGAATTTAGTAGAAAATACAAGTTATGTGGGTTTTAGAACTCTCTCTCTACTTCTCTTGTACTGTTGAATGTGTCTTAGTTCAGTTGATGTCCTTCAGAAAATGTTTATTATGTGACCTTAACTGAAGTGTACCAATGATTACTGTGAGGGGCTTCATCTTCAGCAATAGGAGTCCCAAGGAAGTGCGAATTCACACAACTCAATATTTCTGTTTCAGGTGGAATACACAGAACATTCTTCAGGTCAAACACGCCAGGCATTAGCAGAAACCCCAAAAGAAGCCCTCCCTATTGATTGTCGGCCTAGTTTTGACACGGCATGGTTGACCAAAGACAAGTTCAAGGTACAGATTGCCAAGTTTTCTCACATGATATACTACCATTCTTGAACCTCCATGGATATCAGATTGTATAACTTGTAGTTGTCTATGTAAATAATTTTGGATTCAGTTGGCTCTTGTAAATACTCAGGCATAAGTCATATTCGATTTTGTTCCCTTTTTATTTTTATTTTTAGCCTATATGATTTGGGACGTTCTCCTATTCTCTTGACTGCTTTTTCACAGGTGAATGAAACATATGAATGCTGGTACACGCCTGGGATTTCCAAGGTGAACATATATTCTGACAGTCTCTTCAATTGTCAAGCAGAAGATCCTTCTGTTGTTGAGATGATAAGAAGATATTCCATCCTGTGAGCAAATCTCATCCCCTTTTCTTCTTTTTTCCTGTATTTGTCTTGTTTTCATAATTTAGGCATGCAACAGTTCATTAGTTCATTTACAATCATGTCTCACGAGTACTTAAATTCCCTTACAATTCTACCTGAGGGAAACATTTGGTGAGTCTCATCCAGATCTTATAGGCCAAAATTGACCAAATTGGACAATTGTAATCATCTGGGCTAGCATATTCTTTTGCACAATTAACTAATTTATGTGGAATTGCCCCATTGAAAAGAAATCAACCTAAAAGCCTTCATTGTGGGACCTATCAACTGATGGATCTCATGTACTGACTGATCCCCTGCTTGTTAGCCTCTTGAAATCTTGAAAACTTTTATTTCAGGGAAACATTCACGAGTCCAATAACTCATTTACATTCGTCAGTGCTTAGTTTCAGTCTCATCTGGGACTTCTTGGAGGCCAATATTGACCAGATGATTGCCTAGTACATTCTCTTGCATGATTGTGTTAAGTATGGGGAATTGCCCCATTGAAAAGAAAATCAACCCAAAACACCTAACTGTGGACCTTATCAAATGATTGTCTTTTGCTTTGATGTGCTGCATGTGAGCAACTTGTACACAATTGTGGTTCCAAAGCTCCTTCCAAGGTGCAATTTTTCTCTTGGCTAGCCGCCTTGAATAAGTTACCCACTCTTGATCTCTTAATGAAACGAGGCTTTGTAGCACCAAATTGTTGTTGCCTCTGCAAATCCTGTGGAGAGTCAGTCGACCGCATTTTGATCCACTGGCGTCATTTTCTTGGTTTGTTCAATGCCTCTTGGGTATTCCCGTGTATGATAATGTCTCTTCTTTAGAGATTTTTTATTTATTGATAAGATAAAATAAAATAATACAACAGAGGGAGGGAAAGGTCGTGGTGACCCAACCCAACCCAAAAAAATGATAAAGAAAAAAGAGACAAACAACAGCTAAGACATCTCCAAACTACAAATAAAATCTCACCAGACCATAAAGTCCTTACAAAACACCACTTTGAATTCTTTGAAGATCTTGCACCAAAAGAATAAGAGGTCAAGAATTGAAATAATCAACTATTGTGTATTGCACCTTTCCTTCAAAAGTACGAGCATTTCTTTCTTTCCAAATACCCCAAAAAATCGCAAACGGGGTTAAACTTTAAATCAATTTCTTGGCATGACAGAAACTCAACCCCAAATGAAGCTATTCCCCAAAAAAATCATCTTCTTCAGAGTTGGGATTTCCTTTTGTTCTCAGGGAGAAAAAACACCCTTTGTAGGTTTCTTCCTTTTGCCACTTGCTGGGGCTTATGATTGGGACGGGTTTGGAGAGTTTTTAAAGGTGGTTTTGACTTAAATTTTCAGGATCTGGTGTTAAACATTCGTGGGTGATTGTTTTTGTGGTGTAAATTATGTACCGAGTTTAAAGGTGTTTTCTTTGAAGACCTTTTTGGAGATGGGCTTCGTTGTGTGGAAGTTAAGAGCTTTTGATCTTTCTTTCTGTTGGTCATCTCAACCGCCACTTGTATCTTTTCTCTAATCAATAAATTTATACTTACAAAAAAAAAAAAAACTTGTATGACACAATTGTAGTGACATGTTCTTTATATTTAGTCCTCATTCTGTTCATTCCCAAAAAATATAGTCTCAATACCATTTGTTCCCAAAAGAATATGCTTCAATGTAAGTTTAGGATGATTCAAAAGTGTTCTTTGAACATTGCCCTATCCTAGAGGTGACCTGTTTTTTATTACCTTAGTCACCAAATTCTGCGACCTATTGTCTGGTTATTTACTGTTGTAGTTTAACATGGGATTTGATAATATAATATGAGAACACCGTCTAGTAGGAACAATTACAGGGGCCCTAATCCTAGCTCGACTTCTTTCAAAAAAAAAAAAAATCATGATTTTATGGAATTTTCCCTGGCTGATTTATTCCCAAACCCCGACTTGGTGACCATGTTTGTTACTATTAAACCCATGTAACTTATTTCATCTTAGAAAGTTGGTCCAAGTTGCAGACTTGTTCGGTATTGCTTTTTATACATGAGCAAACTTAGTCCCATTACTCGGTGAATTGTTGTGGATTCACCACAATTTTTCTGAGGAAAGAGACTATGCTCATCTCTTCATCCTATGTATGCATGGCCCACCATGATTCAGGCTCTCCCATTTGTTATTTGTATAGATATGGGGTTTACTACGCCATCTAGATAAATCTAAACTAACCATAGATTTATCATTTTTGAAAGTGTGAATAGATTTTATTTTAAGACTGAAAGATCCAATTTAAGTTACAAATCGCATCATCTTCTAATTAATTCCATTTGTTATCCCGTCCCAGCAGAACCACAAGGATCATAAGTACCTATTTTTCCAACGAGGGAAGATCTAAGCATGCAATGTGGGACACAATAGCCGGAACGATTGCTGGTATGTTGACTTCCTTGGTTTGTATAAGCTTGATTAAACTCCTAAAGAGTTCAAAATCCTGGTTGGCCAAAATGTGGGAAGCAAGGAAGGTCCATATTGCAGTCTATGGGGTCTGTTATAAGCGAGCTTGTTTTCTCATTGCGTACTTCTCAATTATGGGTTGGCTGACCATCCAATATGGAAAGATGCTCGGCCTTCCAAAGATCTTCGTCAATTTGTAGCTTGTTATAAGGTTTATACTCATCCTTGTAAAATTTCCAGATTTTTTTTTTTTTTTTTTTTTTTTGGGGGGGGGGGGGGGGGGGGGGGGGAAGGTTTAATCTTGTGCCATGAGAGTCTTGAAACAAGGGTTCTGATGCAATGGCATGGAAAGGAACATGTAACAGGCATTGTATAAAGAATTACAGAATGTTAGTCATAGTCACTTGTATGTGTGCTTATTCTAGATGTATTAAAGTGATTTGAGTCGAGAATATTTTGTTGTGTTTAAAGTTGAATGCTGTGATTGTGGAATTTGTAGGTGTGGCCCAAAACTTGCATATTATTTCAAAGATTTAACTTTACTATTAGCTAAGCTTGCCTTGAGATTAGCAAGCTTAGGTTCATGGTTTGAAGTTTTCAGTGTCTTGTTGAGATGAATGAAACAATCAGCTTTGTGCTTTTAATTTTTAAATTTTTGTTTTTTTAATCAGGGCAATATCTCTTTACAAGATTTTATATAGATTTAATTTTTGAAAAAAAAAAAAAAAAATATATATATATATATATATATATATATATATATAATAATGCAGAAAGATTTAGATTTAAGTCATCATATGTTAATATGGGGTTGATAGAACGAGAATAATACATGGTTTCCTCTGTGTGAATTGGACTGGGCACAATATCATATTTGGTTGACTCGCCAAAGGATGCATATCAAATCTCATTAATCTTCCTTTTTCCCAAATCCCAAAAAATTTGAGAGATCTACTGAATTTCTTTCTAGACTTATGTCCTTTTTATAGACGAATGTGGGTACAGTGTGGGACATTTCAACCACTTGGGCTATATAGCCTTCTAATTTAGTTTCCTTTTAATTAGAGATATCTATTTGACTAAAGATCTATTAAAATTACAAATAGATAATATATTTGGTTGACATTGAATCCAAAGAGCTCAAGATATCATAAATACCCTTATTCATGCAATCCTTCAAATTAAGTTGTTCTACCATGCAATATTCCTCAAAAGTCATCAAAGGATTAAGTCTATTACAATCTAACCACTAGGGTTTTGAAATGGGTATTTTATAATAAACAACATATAATTAAAGAATTTTCTTAGGTTGATCTCACTCAAGTACAATGCAGATTATCGAAAAGAATACCCATTGTATGTTCACACAAGTATATGACAAAGCAAAGTGATCGACAAGGTAACGTAATAAAAATGGACCTTATTTCATCTCTTCACAACAATAAAAGGAAAATGATTTTGTAGGGCACATATTTGGAAATTCAAACAAAGCAGATCCTTCAATTTCACTGACCCATATAAATGTTTGGTAGACATAGATTTAAACAAATTTTCATCATGGGCTTAATGAATTGGCCGACGACCAACCAACAAGTGGATGATGAAACATACATTAGCCGGTCAATCCAAGGTGAGCCGCAGTGAACGGCTGGAAAATATGATTGGGATCTGACTCCAAGGCCGCAACCAATTCGGGCCAAACCATCACAAACACAACCCATGACCCATCACCCTTTGTACTAGGTTGAGGGTGCACAAACCCTGCACCAAGCCTAGGTATAGTCGAATAGCTAGAACCAAACACTGGTGGACCAAAACCCAAGTCCACCTCCTTCGTCGGAAACTCACGACCCGACGACACAATGACTGCTGGCCCACCAATCCCTAGCAATATCTTGGCCAGGAACAACCCTGGCCTATGACACTCAATCCAGTCAATCAAATCCAAGAAATGCGCTTCATTAGTCACCTCACCAATTGCCTCGTGTGCGATGCTCGCGACATGGGAAAGTGAGGCTTTCTTCAAAACTTCTACACTTGCCTCTCCAATGGCAATGGACACCGCATTCCCAACCAAATTTGACACATTCTCATGTGTCATCCTCCGACGCCCATCTGCCAACCATCCTATCTTAGTAGTTTGGAATTTGGATTCGGATATTGACTCAGATTCGGGTTTTACTGTCATTGCTAGAATCTTCCATAGGTACGCGGAGAAGGCCTCAATCTTGGACCTCTTATAGCCGTCTTGGCTTGCTTCATCCTGCAAACGAACAACATCCGATGCCTCGATGAAAAATAATCGCTTGACAGAGATATCTAAAGTCATCGGCGTGTTCAAGACCTCTTCCATGGTAAACTTGCTAAAAGTCTCATCGAGTGACGGACCATAAGTGGGAGGTGATCTAGGCCTAAAAATCGATCTTTGGTGATATGGGTGTTTTGAAATCGGTAAATTCCTTGCAATCTCCGACCAAGAAAGAAGAAACTTGTTAAACGACGAGGCATCAGCTAGTCCATGATCAAAGCTCCAAGCGACGGAGAAGCCTCCACATGAGTAACTAGTGACTTGTAGGCAAAACGGTAACTCAAGTGAGAGAGGGACCAATTTTTGTAAAGATTGGTCGAGATGGTAGAAATCAAGACTAGTTAACTCAATATCGGAACATGCTTCTATAACCTCAACGCCTTCATTATTACACACAATTTCTGGATCACCAGTTTTAGGATTGGAGACAATTCGACCCGCGAATGGGAAGTAATGAGAAAGAGTTTCTTGAAGAGAACTCTTGATAACAGCTACAACTGATGAGAAATCTCCCAATTGTGGTTTTGGGTAGGCATGGAAGACGGATACAGAAGCCCGGCCTGAAAGTAAGTCAAAGTTGGAGAAGGGGAGAACGTAGGACTTGTCGACGGGGGCATTCATGGCTCTTACGATCGATTTTCCAATGATTTGGACTTTGAAATCTGTAGTAACCATTGTTGAGGGAGGATGAACAAACAATGGGGAATATTTTTTAGTAGAAGGCCAGAAGATGGTAGGAAGATCAAGAGCCGAACACAAAGCAAAAAACGTCATTTGTAGCTATAGTTTGAATAAAAAATGAATCAAGCTTTGGAGTTTCCTTGCCATGTCTTTTTGTTGTTGTAGTATAGTATTTGGTAGTTATTCGCTAGTCATATTATCACGACTCTATTGAATATTTATATATATACATTCGGCAGGATCTGGATGAGAAAGCATCCAAGTTTTTGATACACATCCTCATCAGACATGTCCCCTACGATGTACATTTCAATGTTACTTCAGCATTATCCATTCGGCAGTCACCCATTATTGCTCATTAGATATGAGATTGGGTTTCCAACCCTTTATGTATAATGTATATAGAGTCGGGATAATACAAATCCCCCACGTGGCATATTCAAAATACTCTCATGACGTGGTATGTGCTAGAACCATAGATTTTATGCCTTCAGATGAATCTGTGCAGTTGTGTATCTCCATGAAAGAAAATATATGATTCTTGCACATCCGACCCGACGTGAGGAGAGTATTTTGAGTATGCCATGTGGGAGAATCAGATTATCATTACTTATGTATAATAAGGGTTGCGATCTGTGGACTTATAAAAATGACAGCCCAGTGGTCTGGATTTCTTGGTCTAAGACTAGGTCTACGATTCTGTGCAAGTCAACCAAGTACAAATCACATATGTTTTGCAAGTCATTTAATCATTAGTCTTATCCTATATGAGTTAAAAGTTACGAAATGAAATGAGCTCATCAAAATGATTTAGAATTGTAGATCGTCGATTTTTTTATCGTTAATTTGTAAACCACTATATAGAAGGTCTAGTTCAACTGCAAATAACATAGCCAAAATGTTTTTGTCTTATATGAGCTAAAAACTTCAAAATGGGCTGATTTTTTATAGCGATGATCTTTATGGTGAGGAGATCATCTTACGACGCCACCAAATTCAAACATGAATCCCCATAATTCTATGCTAGAATCTAAGGTACTCAAATACACACTCCCAATAATGATAACAATATAAATAAGCAATATAGTGATAGCATGCATGTAATATCGCAACGGAAATATCAAAACAATCTAAAATATAAATGTGAAAGTATCCACAGAATATTTGAAATGTAAATTAGAACTCAAAAATCTGTCAAGAACGAATCCTCACTCCAACATCAATCCTATACTAAAATAAAAATAAAACAAAAGATTTCATAATGCCTAAACTAAAATGGATTTAGTAAAAATAATTCCAGTTCTTGCCCGAAAGTGGGCTTTGATCATCAATTTGATCTACAAGTTGGTATTCTATTGGAACCTCCTTTAACTGCTCCTCGACTAGAGGAGAATCTGCAATTGAATGATAGGATGAGTAACGTGGAAGTTATTTAATAGGTAAATTACTATCTCAAACTAATAGTCTCTTAAACATGAGTAAAATCATTATAATACATTGAAAATACATGCAAGTTTTTAATTATAAATAAGCATGAAGAAATACAATCATACTAAAAAATATAAACATGGAATAATTTAAACAGTTTGCAATATAGATTCTAATTTAATAAAAATAATGCATAGACAACAAAATGAGTACAAGCATTGGTAGTGTATTTGTTAAAAACGTAGATAACTATTATTGGATACTTCCCTGTCAAGATCTGAATATTTTTCAGATTTCACAGATGTAAAATCCTATCGTTAGTTTCTGATTTTATGACTAATCGCTGCAATTACCACAATTGAGTAACCATTTATCCGGTTCAAATTGGCCGTTGACGTGACCATAAGACACAGGTCCTTTCACGAAGTGTCTATATATTCGACTACTCTAAATTGTTAATGATCATTGACTAGTTATCTTCTTCTAAACCTATTAGCCAAACATATGGTTCTCTAAGACGTCTCTACACTCCCACAAATTACCATTACATCATATAGTTTACTAGTAAAGATAAGAGGAATTTCTTGGATTTTAGTTGTGATGTTACTCCCTATGCATCCCGTGCTACATATAAGTTTTTCATCCCAGTTGTACATCCTAGCATAGTATGTCACTTTGAAAATGACATGATAGTATATTTTCAGGCATTGACAAACTCTTTAACGGATCCTAAAATAACTATGTATATGTATACTTTTCTTTTTTTTTAAACAAAATAAAAATCAAAGCATACAAGTATGTAAAATGGACATCTGGGCTCTTATCATGCAATGGCCCAATCTGAAAAAATAAACAACAATGCACATCACCTCACAATAATAGAATTTAAATAAAGATGTAACATCGTCTCGCGATAACAAAAAATAAATATTAACCTTCGAGTATCCACTCACCATCACACGCAAACAAAAAGAGTCTATACTTTCATTTATGAAACATAAGACATCCTACTCGAAATGTTATATATTATAACATCAACACCTGAATCAATTTCTTTTTAAATTCAACAAATATTGAACACCTTTACAAATAAAGCGTACGATCAATTTTTAATATAAAAATTCATTTTCCTTAAAATATGTGAGAAAAATGGTTCGAAATGATAATAAAAATTGAGTTTGTAAGGTAATTTGCATAGGTACAGACGATCGACACAAGTATGACTAAATTTGAAAAATGTAATATGCGGATTTTTTGTACATAGGGCTCTAGGTGGGTCGATCAAGCTCAAAGTTGGGTCGATCAAACTTGTTGGGCCGACTTAACCTGAGAGTTACTTACTCTCCAATTATATGTGAAGCGAATGGTCGATCAACCTGGGTGGAAGGTGGGTCGATCGAACCCAAAAGGAGTGTTGTGACACCCTGGATTTTCAACTCATATCTCGAGAAAATTTAATGGTGAGATTTGGAGGAAAATATCGAAGGAGAGACTTAGAGTAAAATACTCAAATATTGTTATGACTAATTTCAAGGAAAATCGACTTCGCCATTAGATTCAAAAGGATCGGAATATATACATTAGCCTGTAAGTAAGTTCGAATTCGAGTTTGGATAAAAAAGTTATAAAATCCTTGAATTTCACATTAAGTAGGACCCAAAATAGTGAAATTTCGTTAGAGCGAGAATCGAAAAAATTTGATGACACCATTAGCTCCGCAACGAAAAATTATTCGAAATGGTATACTCACTTGTCAATTTTCGAGTCCGAATAGTTAAGTTACGATCGAAACTAGAAATGATGGAAAAATTACAAATATGCCCTCAGCTTTATTATAAAAGAAATCTGATTTTCTTTTATTTCGTTCATTTCTCTTCTTCTCCAAAGAACCAAACGACAGCCACTTTTCAACCCAAGGGTTTTGACCCATTTCCATCAAGTTCTAGCGCGAACGAAATTGAGTTGAACCCCGACGAAGAAGGCAATATTGTCGGCGTTGTTGAGCTCTACGTCCTCACCCCATCCAACCTCCATTTCCTTTTCTTTTCTCTTAGGCTCCCACTAAAAATCAGCAATAGGGGTTTTTATTTTTACCACTTGGAGTTCCACCTAGTTTGAAGAAGAGTGATTCATCGTTGTTGAGGGAAGAAAAACATCTCCATCGAGGGTTTCGCAACTAACCCGATCGTTGGGCCCCGAAATCGTTCAACCTCGAGTCCTTGCTGCAAATCTTTGATTTTCGAGTTAGTTAAGCGTGTCCGACAACCACAAACAAGTAGGGGACTTTCAATTCCTATTGGTAACTTTAGATTTCTGAAAATGTGCATTTAGGGATTTTTGTTGAAAATGTGTTGTAGTGATAAGTCGTAGAAAACTCTTGTTTAGTTTTAAAATTCATGGTAAAAGTAGTTGTTTTGATGAGTTTTATCGAATTTTGATAACAAACTCGTGGGTGGGTCGAATGGTTCAAAGAATGGAAGAAGAATTTGAAAAGGGGATCGAAAACTCGAAGGTTCAAGTAAGGTTCAGGACTGTCGGCAGGAAAGGTCGGTGCCACCGGCACATGTCGAAGGCATTCTGTCGGTCCCATCAACAAAATTAAGCTTCTGCCACTGACGAAATCAAGAACCGCAAGAAAATTTTGTTCTGTCGGCAGATGTCGTCGGTCCCACCGACACCTGTCGATGAGCATTCTGTCGATTCCACCGACAGCATCCTGATAATAATCGACAGCCACCGACAGAAACAGTTCTCTTCAGAACTGAGTTCTGACTTTTGCCTTGACCTCCCCATTACCTATACTTGATTTCCTACCCTTCATTTCATTAAAAACATTTAAGTAAATGTCTACTTTAAGTTCTTTAATAAAATTAAGGTTTTACCCCCCATTTCAGAACAATGAGAATGATTTCAAGATCCAAATCTCAAAAGATCAAAATCTGAATTTTTGTTTCAAGAACAAAACGTAAATTTCGACGTTTTCGATAGATTTTCAAAATGTAATAACTTTCGTGTTACTTTGAATTAGGCTATAAAATTTACATGATGTCAAATCTCGTGTTTGAGGCTTTCATTTTCAAAAATCCATTTTCAATTTTGAGAACTTTAAAAAATTGAGTTTCCAACACTTAGCCAAATTTTCACCAGCTTTTGCCATTTTAACCAGCTTAGGTACGAAGCATCACGGGACCTCGTTTTGAAGAAATCTTGATGATTTTCAATTGAAAACTCAAAAACGACTTACAAAAATTGAAAATAAATTATTTCATTCGAAAAGATAAAAAATGAAAGTACCGAAAAAATAGGGAAAGGGATGAAAAGGTAAAATGTCAGAATTACACCCGAGGGGTGATGTCTGCCTTTTACATTGTATGTTGTATGTAGGTTGGTAAAAGGATATCCAGGCTATTAATGAAAGGGTTGCATGTTTATTTAAGATTATATTAACGCATGCGCTGAATACTGTTTTATTTTAGGCCGGGTAGCCATCGTTGCATGGTAGGAACTGGATATCCATTCTCAACCATGTTCTGTTAATTTCTCTTTTGTTTTAAATATATATATATATATATATATATATGTAATTATTTTGTAAGTTGTTAAAGGGTTTGTGAATGCTTGAAGGGATAGTGCGTCACATCATCCGGAGGGGTATACTATCCTGGGATGTACGGTAGGGACCACCAAGCTCATATGTGGTATGGGACGCGTATGAGAGTGGAGTCACAACTGAAAACCGGGTCCATTTCATTCTTATCTTTACCAGTGAACGTGTATTGTAAAGGTGGTCGTATACGAGTGGAGTGATATTTTGGGAATCACATGTACGCCTGATAGGCATAACGAAGATGATTGGTCAGTGATCACTAACACTCTAGTAGTAGTCGAACGTTCTGACACATCGAAAAGAGACTCATTGCTTACGGTCACATCAAACGGTCAGCCTGAGTCGGATAAATGGTTTCACAAGCGTGGTAGACACGACCAGCCACAAAATCAGGAACTAAAAGACAAATTTACGTAGTAACATCATGTACCGACTGGGAGCGATCCAGTCATGAATCCCAACGCTCAAATTTCATTTCTCCACCACTTGTATTATGTATCTGTTGTTATATTTCGAATTATAAACTGCAAAGCATGTCTATTATTTCAATGTTGTCAACTATATTTGTATAAAAGGACAAGTGTATTATGAATATGAATGATTGATGTTATGTGTAATTTTTAAATTATTTAGTTGCTTATCCCTGGTCATACGTACTAGTTAATCGTAGTTTCAATTGTAAAACTTGAATGTTTTTAAATGATGCAGTATGATTATTCGATCACGTTAGGGGAGGTTATTAGTAGGAATTGTTTGTGGACCTACTGGGTAACCATTGTTACTCACCATTTCCTTCCATTTTTTTAGTTGTAGAGCCGGTGCTTGGGGAGGCGAGTGTTGAGCTATCAACCGAGGAACATCTGATTGGTCAGATCGACGACCAGTGTCCATTACCCGGTGAGCATTGGGGTTACTTCCCTTAGGAGTTTGTTCGTCCTAAGAGGTATACATAGTATTTTAGACCAAGTGCTAGGACTATGTTAGAATGAGGATGGACTTTTGTAATCCTGTATGTCTTTATTCCTTTTTGAGCAACTCTGATCGCACTTATGATGTTCGTAAAATTTTGCGTCTTCTGCTTCTTATTCATTGTTGGTATATTGTTTTATACAGGATTGTTTGAAATTGGTTTATCAGGTTTGAGTTCCGTAAAACGCTAACATATACAGAAGAGGCCATGCCGAAATTTCGAGGTACCACCTAGTACCTTGAGATTTGGCATTGGGATTTGTGTTAGCGTTTGGCGGGGCGCCACAAGTGTATTTTATATTTACACATGGGACGATTAATCAGTCGACCGAAGTGAATAGACTGAGCAAAAGGGATTTTGTTATCTCCTTCGACGATTTTACTTTAAATTTACTCAACTCTTCAAAAGCAAATTTCAAATCGATTCAATCAAGAAAATACATTAAATAAACAATGCTAAACATGAAATTGTAAAAAGAATATTTTTTTTCTAATTTATAATAAAACTTATAAAGGTTTGAATCGAGAACTATAATGCATTAAAAACTATGACAATTAAGAAGATCTAGAAGTTTCCTACCTATGATCTAAGTCAAACAATCCTCAAAGAATGCAGAAATCTGATTCGTTGCCAAGCTTTCCTCTTCGGAGTGATTGAAAGTCCTAACTTTCCGTATCTTTTTGAACCTAACAACAAGACAAACACTTTCTTCTCTTACAACGAACTCTAACGAATACTTTAGGTAGAAGAGAATCGAGTCGGAAGATGGAAGGAGTCTACGATTTTCTCTAAGAAAAGAAAGCACGTAAGAAATAGAAAATTTATAAATTTTCCTAGGCTTAATATTTATAATGTCCCAGGGACGCAACTGTCATTAATAACTTTGTTTTCTTTCATTAACATGTCTATATCTTGAATTCTGATTCTTGCGATCTTATAGTCTCTTTCAGTGTGGATCTAATGGTGTAGCAAGATATGTCATATTTGATTTTTTTTTTCTTTTAAATCTTATATATTTGGCCTAAGATTTTCTCGATATTCGCATTAAAAAAATCTAGGGTCTTACAATCCTTAGAAAAAATCCGCAACTCAAATTTACAAATTGAAGAATTGTGGACCGTCAAATTTTACCATTAATTTGTAAACCACTTTTGATGGGATTAGAAGTACGGAATGAGCTGATTTTTGTGAGGATGATCTACTCACCATATAGATCATCCTCACAAAAAATCAGCCCATTCCAAAAACTTTTTAGCAATGTAAGACAAATCATTGGCTACAATTTGACTATCGAATGTTATATATATATGGGTAACATTCTTTTAACAAAATCCTAGACAACATTCTAGATAAAGTTTTGTCTTATATGGCTAAAAAGTTTCAAAATGGACTGATTTTTTGTGAGGATGATCTCTATAGTCAGTATATCATCCTCACAATTATGAAACTTCTAACCCCATGAAAAGTGGTTACAAACTAACGGTAAAAGTTGACGGTTCACGATTCTTCATCTTATAACTAGGATTAGAAATTTTAGAATTGGCTGATTTTTTGTGAGGGTGATTTTCTCACCCTAGAGATCATCCTAAAAAAAAAAAATCGGTCCATTATAAAAGTTTTAACCCATATAAGACAAAATGCTTTTTCTAGAATATTGTCTAAGATTTTGTCAAAAGAACGCCACCCTATATATATATGGACTGAAGGACCATCTATCTCTACAGACAACATGCCAACGTGGCACCCAAAAATACCATGTGCTACGTTTATGTAGAGCATGAAATTTTATAAACTTCCAAAAAAACAAAATTGAAAAAAGAGATTTTTCACCATTCAATTTAAATTTTAAATCTGGGAGTTAATACTTGTCAATTTTCAAATTCAAGACCTAACCCAATTTATTTTTTTTCAAACCCAATCTGGAGAGATGAAATGTCATTTGGACCAATATGGAAGTCCACATGGCAGCCATGTAGATGACGGTCCATGCTCTACATGGTCCCTTGATCCATGTAACCTTTTCCATATACATCGGCTCCCAATACTATCCCCCACTCCAATATATATATATAGGGTCACGTTCCGTATACCCCTATTACGACTCACATTGCGACACACCGTTTTGTCTTATATGGGTAAAAATGTTTGGAATGGGCTGATTTTTTGTGAGGATGATCTCTATGGTGAGGAGATCATCTTTGCCAAAAATCAGCTCATTATGAAACTTCTAGACCGTCCAATTTTTGTTGAAAAATTATAGACCGTCCAATTTTTGTAAATCAATTTTGATGGGGTTAGAAGTTTTGGAATGGGATGATTTTTTGCCAGGATGATCCCCTCATCACAGAGATCATCCTCACAAAAAATCAGCCTATTCCAAACATTTTTGCCCATATAAGACAAAACGGTGTGTCGCAATGTGAGTCGTAATAGGGTCGTAATAACGCTGTCCATATATATATATATATATGGGTCCCGTTTAGCACCCTAAGCTTTACCACACATTTTAACAAACGTGTTTTGTCTTACATGGGTTAGAAGTTTTGGAATGGGCTGATTTTTGGTGAGGATGATCTCTACGGTGAGGAGATCATCCTCACCAAAAATCAGCTCATTCCAAAACTTCTAACCCCATCAAAAATGGTTTACAAAAAATGGACGGTCCACGATTTTTCAACGTGTAAACATGGGGCTAAACATTTTGGAATGGGCTGATTTTTGGGGAGGATGATCTTCTAATCATAGAGATCATCCTCACCAAAAATCAGCCCATTCCAAAACTTATAACCCATGTAGGACAAAAAACGTTTGTTAAAGTGTGTGGTAAAACTTAGGGTGCTGAACATTTCCCTATATATATATATGGGAAATGTTGAGCACCAAACGTTTTGGCAACACATTTTTCAAAACATGGGTTAGAAGTTTTGGAGTGGGCTGATTTTTGGTGAGGATGATCTCTACGGTAAGGAAATCATCATCATCAAAAATCAGCCCATTCCAAAACTTCTAACCCCATAAAAAATGGTTTAAAAAAATGGACAGTCCACGATTTTTCAACTTGGAAATATGAGGCTAGAAGTTTTGGAATATATATATATATATATAGGGAAATGTTCAGCACCCTAAGTTTTACCACACACTTTAACAAACGTTTTTTGTCCTACATGGGTTAGAAGTTTTGGAATGAGTTGATTTTTGGTGAGGATGATCTCTATGATTATAAGATCATCCTCCCCAAAAATCAGCCCATTCCGAAATGTTTAGCCCCATGTTTACACGTTGAAAAATCGTGGACCGCCCATTTTTTGTAAATCAATTTTGATGGGGTTAGAAGTTTTGGAATGAGCTGATTTTTGGTGAGGATGATCTCCTCACCATAGAGATCATCCTCACCAAAAATCAGCTCATTCCGAAACTTCTAACCCATGTAAGACAAAACGCGTTTGTTAAAGTGTGTGGTAAAACTAAGGGTGGCGAACGGGACCCATATATATATAGGGAAATGTTCAGCACCCTAAGTTTTACCACACACTTTAACAAACGTTTTTTGTCCTACATGGGTTATAAGTTTTGGAATGGGCTGATTTTTGGTGAGGATGATCTCTATGATTAGAAGATCATCCTCCCCAAAAATCAGCCCATTCCAAAATGTTTAGCCCCATGTTTACACGTTGAAAAATCGTGGACCGTCCATTTTTTGTAAACCATTTTTGATGGGGTTAGAAGTTTTGGAATGAGCTGATTTTTGGTGAGGATGATCTCCTCACCGTAGAGATCATCCTCACCAAAAATCAGCCCATTCCAAAACTTCTAACCCATGTAAGACAAAACACGTTTGTTAAAGTGTGTGGTAAAGCTTAGGGTGCTTAACGGGACCCTATATATATATATATATATATATATATATATATATGGGTAGCGATCAATGGCAAACTTTTTAGCAAACTTTTTGGCAAAACATTTTTCAAAACATAGTTAGAGGTTTTGGAATGAGCTGATTTTTGGTGAGGATGATCTCTACGGTGAGGAAATCATCATCACCAAAAATCAGCCCATTCCAAAACCTCTAACCCCATCAAAAACAGTTTATAAAAAGTGGACGGTCCACGATTTTTCAGCTTGTAAACATGGGTTAGAAGTTTTGGAATGGTCTGATTTTTTGTGAGGATGATTTACTCACCGTAAAGATCATCCTCACCAAAAATCAACCCATTCCAAAACCTCTAACTCATGTTTTGAAAAATGTTTTGCCAAAAAGTTTGCTAAAAAGTTGGCCCTTGAACGCCCCCTATATATATATATATATGGGTCAAGTTCAAACGACAACCATTTCAACACGCATATAGACAACGTGTTTTGTCTTATATAGGTAAAAATGTTTGGAATGGGCTGATTTTTTGTGAGGATGATATCTGTGGTGAGGAGATCATCCTTGCCAAAAATCAGCTCATTATGAAACTTCTAGACCGTCCAATTTTTGTTGAAAAATTATAGATCGTCCAATTTTTGTAAATCAATTTTGATGGGGTTACAAGTTTTGGAATGGGATGATTTTTTGCCAGGATGATCCCCTCATCACAGAGATCATCCTCACAAAAAATCAGCCCATTCCAAACATTTTTGCCCATATAAGACAAACACGTTGTCTATATGTGTGTCGCAATGTGTGTTTGTCTTATATGGGCAAAAATGTTTGGAATGGGCTGATTTTTTGTGAGGATGATTTCTGTGATGAGGGGATCATCCTGGCAAAAAATCATCCCATTCCAAAACTTGTAACCCCATCAAAATTGATTTACAAAAATTGGACGATCTATAATTTTTCAACAAAAATTGGACGGTCTAGAAGTTTCATAATGAGCTGATTTTTGGCAAGGATGATCTCCTCACCACAGAGATCATCCTCACAAAAAATCAGCCCATTCCAAACATTTTTACCCATATAAGACAAAACGCATTGTCTATATGTGTGTTGAAATGGTTGTCGTTTGAACCTGACCCATATATATATATATATATGGGTCACGTTATTACGACCCCCTTTGCGACACACCTTTTTGTCTTATACGGGCAAAAATGTTTGGAATGGGCTGATTTTTTGTGAGGATGATCTCTATGGTGAGGGGATCATCCTGGCAAAAAATCATCCCATTCCAAAACTTCTAGACCGTCCGATTTTTGTTGAAAAATTATAGACCGTCCAATTTTTGTAAATCAATTTTGATGGGGTTAGAAGTTTTGGAATAGGATGATTTTTTGCCAGGATGATCCCCTCACCATAGAGATCATCCTCACAAAAAATCAGCCCATTCCAAACATTTTTGCCCATATAAGACAAAAAGGTGTGTCGCAAAGGGGGTCGTAATAACGCGACCCTATATATATATTGGGTTAGGATCCATCTACACATATATGTATGGGGGCGGTTCAAGGGCCATATGTAAAAACATATGAAAAAACAATGATTTTTCAAAATATGGGTTAGAGGTTTTGGATTGAGATGATTTTTTCCAAGGATGGTCACTATGATGAGAAGATTATCCTCACAAAAAATCAGCTCAATCAGAAACTTCTAAATCCATCAAAGGGGATTTACAAATTATTGACAAAAATTGGCAAAAAAATCGACGGTCCACATTCTAAATCACTTTTAATGGTGTTAGAAGCTTCAGATTGGACTGATTTTTTTTTTCGGATGATCTTCCCATCATAGAGATCATCCTCACAAAAAATCAGCTCAATCCAAAATTTCTAACCCATATTTTGAAAATTTATTAATGTTACATTGTTTTTACATATGTTTTCTCATGTCCCTTGAACCTAACCCTATGTGTATATATCTACAATGTGTTTTGTCCTATGTAGGCTAAAAGTTTCGAATTGAGCTGATTTTTTGTGAAATGATCTCTTTGACAAGATCATCCTCCTCACCAAAAATCAGCTAATTCTAAGACTTCTAACCCCATATTTATAAGTTGGAAGAATCGTGAACCGTCCATTTCTTGTAGACACATTGTATATATATATATATGCATTAAAATGGACAATATGAAGTTATAGTCCTTACTCAAAATAACCAAATCATTGATAAAATCAAATCAAATAATGTTAATATTTAAATGCCATATTCTACTGGTAAGTAGAATCGATTGTACACCAAGGAGTGATTCACTGGGCCCAACTCTGCACTAGGTTGACTGACGGGTATTGCAACGCACTCCTTGCCTAAAGGCTAAAGGTTGAGGGTTATGGGGCAGAAACCCCAAACCAGAATTTTCAGACATTTTTCAATCAATTTAGAAAACTATTATTTAGAAGGAAACTTATGGTATTTTGAGAGAAAAGGATTTGGTCAAGGTTTGGATAACAAAAGGGAATTAGTTTCACAATGCATACAATTCTATTAGTATTGTAATCATTCACATACATGATGAAATTCACTAATATCTCATTCTTGAACTTAGCCAAGCCACATAAAATAGTTTTGATGGAATTTAGGTTTAATCCATAATTGCTATATCTAGGGTTCTGCATTTATAAATAATTCATGAAGTATATATGAGAAGGGTAGGTTCAGTTGTATAAAATTAATTAAATTCAAGAGAAACTACAACATCAGCCCATCATGAATAATTGTACCTTTCAACCTTTCACAGGGGGATCTCATGATAAGTTGGCCAAGATCTCATCTACACAACTAACTGGAACTATAACAAAATTTTCAAAGAAGAAACTTGAAGAGAAAGTGTTAAATATTGTTCCCCGTTTCTAAGTGAGATCTTAAAACGATTTGGCAACTAGTTCCCTCTGCAATACAAATTGACACGAGCTATGACTTGGGATATCTGGACTTCTTCGAAGATGGCTCACCAGGAGCAGTAATATATGTTTCTGCCTTGATATTATCAATGGCCTTCTTTTTCGCAAGCTCCTTGGTCTTTTCCTGTAAAGAACAAACTGCACACTAAGCCCGCTTACGAAAACAACTCGTTATTCCTAGTTTCCAACATAAACAGTGGTGGACAATTCTAACGTGTATATATTTTCTTTGGTTCTTCACAATTCAGACATGCAAAGCTCCTACCACTTTGTAATACAATAAATTCTTTGTGATTCTATTGCCACACCAACTTTTACTAATTCCACCCCACTTCATATGCAAATCACAAAGTATTAACGCACATCTTGGGATTGGCAATAGAATCTCTCTAAATTATCAAGAAAAGGAGTAATATCTCAACTACCTTTACAGACTTTGTCATTGCAGCAACATCACTCTTGTCACCTCCAGATATGATGGATTCCTTCTTAGTGGGTTCCTATGATCACAAGCCCAAAATACAGTGGAGAAGATAGCCAACCAAGTTAGATGTGCAAATAAAAAAAAGATGTGTGCAAAACAATCTTCAAATTTAAACCACCTCAGGAGGAACAAAATCAGCGTCTCTCTTTCGTTTGTTTTCAGCTGTTTTTTCTGACTGCTTCTGCTGCCTCTCTTGCCAGTTCTTCATTGATTTCATTTTGTCACTCAAGAAGTACTCGCCACTTTCTAGTTGGAGGTCAATCTGAAAAAAATATATATATACAGAACATTTTATGTTTAGATAGTGGTGAGATGAAAAGTTACTAGTTAAAAACGACTACATTTTAATGCCAAAAGAAGATAACATTTATATAGATCACACAAATTTGAACAAAGATAAAAGATGAGAAAAACTACAAATACAACAGAAAAAAGGAACTCCATTCTTTGTGATTTGTTGTGACAAGACAACATTTGTTATAACAAAACAAAACAAAATAGAATAAAACGCATCAATAAATGCTAGAATAAATTGTGTTCATAGTTGTCTAGGCGCATTAGCTAAAACTACACCGCACCAAATTTCTAGCAGAGCATAGAAAAAGAAGAGCAGTAAATAAATATTAAAATAAATAAATCGAGAAAGCATTCCAAGTTTAACCATTAAAGTTATCTCACCTTGCTAGGTTGTTGAGGAGGGGGGAAGGGTGTATACGGTTTCTTCTCTTTACTCTTAGGCTTCTTTTGCTTAACATTTTTCCTGAAAAGCATAAAATATGCTGAAAATGACAAATGTATTCAACACATGGGGAAAAAATGAATAATTGTAATTTCCGTACTTCTTAAACTTAGGAAGAAACCTATCCCAGCTCTCATTCGCGAGTTCTGGAAGTTTTTCGAGCTCCCTCTTCATCATGAGAGTCTACATACAAAGAAAGCAAAGGGAACCATCTAAGATGTCAAGTGAGAAAATATTATTTCAGACAATAGAAACAAAAGGAACCATCATAAGATGGTCAAGGGAGAGAATACTATTTCAGAAAATAGAAACAACAATGCTTCCCCACCTTAACATGGTAAATAGGATGCATTTTATTCTGGATGCAGTCCTCTACAATCCTCCGAACTTGTTTTAGACCCTTGAATGAACCCATTGCAGCAACACTATTTCCCTGGCCATCAACCAATATTGGAGGATTTCAATTCCTAACTTGTCCACTTCGCAAGGTATTAAATTTCCATAATTTCACAAGTATTTATATTTCAAATTATTGACATCAAAAGTTATTATCTCTTTACTGCAAATTATCGGTCAAAAGATATTCATTTCGCATCCTTTTCAATGAAGGGTGTATTTCCAACAAAATTGTAAAATAATATTAAATAAATTGGATTATTTATTCCAAATTACATTGAAGATTCTAAAAATTAAGAGAATCGGACTTCTCAATCCTGGGAAACTAATGTAGCCTCATTGCAAGTACTTGATTGTATTGTACTTTTTCTAACTTGGTTAATTGCAAGATATTAAATTTCGGTTTTCAGTGTCTATTTCAGTCAGCCTGGAAATGGGTCAATGTGGAAACAAATACAATTTCATGGTAATGCTGTGAAAAAATAAAAGAAAAATATTGAGGAAAAATCCATAAAAACTGTAAAAAATGAGTAAACAGATATGAAGACCTAATAAGTCAGCAAACTAAACTACACGACCATACGGAATATGAAAACGGAGATTAATAGCATTCAGCGACATATAGACATGTATTTGAAGGGTCTATTTTTTATTCAAAAATAATTCTCTATTCTATTGGGTACTCATCTTTTTTTCCATTAAAAAAATGAGCATTTGGGTACTCAATGGGAATTGGGTATTTATAGGTCCAGTTCTAGTTCCAAGCGTCTCATACTCAGAACAGGAACCAAGGTTTTATTTACATTCCAATTTTGGGTTTATGTGGAACCAAAACAGACCTGTTGAGAACCCCAGTGGAAACATGCTATCATGCATGTTATATTACATTTTTTCACAATATTTTCATATTTCATCATTTCCCCCTTCTTCTACTCGTTTGTCCCCCTTTTCAAAGCTTTTTCTTCCGATTTTAAACCCGTATTCCGACTTGGCAACTATGCTTATATTGATCCATCATACAAGGCCAACCTCCATAATAACACAAAAGGGTTAAAAAGGAGGTTGAATTAATTCTAGGAGGCATCTCATCATGTGCCCATCTATGGAGTAAACATAAGTCTATACAATGCTTTTGAACGCGTTGGAGCCTTCAGTCATGAGGCTCACACGGGAAAAGCTCTAGAAAAAGGCTGCAAGCTTTAAAGTAAAGCCAAAAGCTGACACCTAATATGAACAAGAGTCAAAAAAGCTAAGCCTTAGGAGAGGCATAAACCTTCCAACATCCTTCGACCAAGGTGTACACCTTATTGGGATGTGCTGTATTTCCTTTTTCCTCTCTGATTTTTAGTATAATGACATTACACAATAATTAACAATCCTTTAATTATGAAGTTATCCCTATTGTAACATTTAATTTACACAAAGATCCTTAACCATGTTTAACATATACATTTTGTTTTGACCCTATTCTCTACAATAAATAGTCAGTCCAGAGCTAGAGCAATTTCTGACTCTTCTTTTTCCATAATTTTTCTATTTATAGCCTAAGCTCTTTCTAGTCTTAGAGTGGAGTTCAGCTGCTTCTTTTTTTACAGTGATTGTTAACCCTCAAGTTTTGCGTTTATTTTGAGGCATTAAAACTTAGAAAGTTTGAAGTATGGAACTACAGATGTGGCAATTTGAAGTACCTTACCTCACGCCGTAGTGTTTAACAAAACTAGGTCTAATAGTTACATAAGTTTCATTTTATTTTAACTAAAAGGAGCTATTATATACTTAAAGTATGCTATTATCAGTTTCATGCATAACTTTTCTACATGTACCAAAATGACGTGGTCATTCATTTCCTCACTTCATATTTGTTCATTATTATAGTTTAGTGGTTTATGAGAGTGCTTTCACCCTGGGAGCTCAAAATATACCTGACACCAAAATTCAATACCTTGCCACTTAGCAGTTCAAAAACTATGTAATTTGGACAACACCATCGTCAAAGACTTATCTGAAAGATTTTGGGTCGGCTAAACAAATCCTATTCCTCTATTCAACTGTCTAGAGCCACATCTTCTGTTATTGGAAAGTGTTCTAGAGTCTATACAGCATAGACATAACAAAAAGAAAATGTAATGAACAACAAAATGGAACTTGAGGAGAAGAAGTAATAAGCCTCAGGGATAGACCTGAACTAGAACATAACATTTAGTCAAAATCTCAATAGCCTGCACCAGAGAAGAAGAGCAAGACCATATCAGCTCAAACATATAACTCACATCCTTAATGTTAAATGATTGTATCTATTCAAACACACATTTGCTGAAGTGTACACACCTTCAAAGTAGACAAATTGGGGCCCAAAAGATGCTGCCTCCGTTTAACAAATCGTTCCTGCAGAAGATAATGATGATAAGATGTATGACAAACATTCAATAAAGGTCACCAAAATAGAGAGCAATCAGTACAAAAAATAAAGGCTTAGACATGTACACGCTTCATTAGATTTGTATCTAGGCATTTTGGTCAACGGCCATTGCATTAGCCAAGTATATGTTCCATTCATGGTTGATATCGACGGTAGCATGAACATGAATTAATGCGATGAAAAGGACATCCATATGAAATTCTTTTAACCAATTGTTCAACGTAACCTAAACATGGTCAAGCAAACGAGATTCACAGGTTTACTTTGTTCCTCTTTTCTTTTCTTTTTGTTTCTTTTCTCTTTTGGCATATTTCCTCTTTCATATTCAGGGATGAGAGGACAGTTGCTTGGGTCTTTGGTTTTAGATCTTTTAACAACTGCGAGATGAAGAACGAGGGGCGTCTAACAGGTGTGTTGAAACAGTTCCAATTTAGGAAGTGGAGGAGGATTGCAGGTTTTGAGTAGGATCAATGGATGGATCATTTTGTGTCATATCTTTCTATTTTCATTGAGCCAAACGTCTCATACTTCCTTATCGGCATCAATCGTTTCGGGTATGAAGGTTTTGTCCAAGATGTCATTCTTTGTTTGGGAACATTGCAAGGAAAGTTGCCTACGCCGGATCAGATTATAACAAACTTATGCAATCAGTGTAAAAAGAATGGGATGTTTGCAGGACATTTTTTTTTTATAAGTAAAGATAATTTTATTACGAAAGAGAACAAGGGGGTCGAGATGACCAACCCAATCAAGGAACCAACAAGAAAAACAGCACAACAAAAGGAAAGACAACAAAGCGCAAACTACAAGTTAGACCCTTGGCAGCAAACAAATCCTCTCACACCGCCCAACAAAATCTTCAAAGAAAACCCCTTTGAACTCTTTATAAAGTTTGCTCCAAGAGTACAACAACTCCAAAATAGAAAAAATTAATACTTCCAACGTAGATACTATCCCTTCAAAGATGCAATGATTACGCTCTTTCCAAATACCCCAACAAATCGCAAAAGGGGCCAAGAACCAAAGAATCCATTTAGAAGACAAGAAAGACCCTCCCCACACCATCCAAGACTCCAGGACCGCCTTAATTGAGCGAGGAAAACAACCCACAATACCGAACAACGATAAGAAATGCGACCATATGTGCCAAGCCACCCGACAATGAATAAGTAAATGATCCACCATTTCTTCCTGGGATTTGCACAAACAACGCTAATTTGGAGAAATAAAACCTCTTCTAACCAGTTGATCCACTGTTGCAAGTCTCCCTAAGGTTGCCAACCAAAGGAAAACCGAAATTTTAGGTGGAATTTTACCTCCCCAGACGAGTGATTTAGGGAAAACTACATTGCTCCTAGGAACAAGACCAACATACATAGATTTGACCGTGAACTTCCCATCCCTAATGCCTCCCCACACCCTTTTATCTTCAACTGGATTTTGCACAAAGCTATTTTCCACCATACAAATGAACCTTCCAATCGCCTCCACCTCCCAGTCATTGAAAGTTCTTCGAAACCCAAAGTCCCAATTTAGCGTATCATTAACACTACTCTTGAAAGCAGATATAACTTGGTTCTTTTTCAAAGACACTTCGTAAAGATTTGGGAATAAGTCCTTGAGAAGTTCATCTCCACACCACCAATCCTCCCAAAATCTCAACTTGGTACCACTCCCAACCTTACATCTCACTCTACTCTTAAATAACGAAAATCTCTTGAGAATATCCTTCCACACCCCACAACCCGTTGCACTACGCACCGGACCACTCTCCCAACCATTCTCACTGACCCATATTTATCCACAATCACTCTTCTCCAAAGACTCTCCTCCTCCTCCCCAAACCTCCAAAGCCACTTCCCCAAAAGAGCCGAATTCATAGGACCAAATCTACGGATACCCAAGCCCCCATTCTTCTTGGGCAAGCAAAGCTTGCTCCAGCTCACCCAATGATATTTCCTCAAGCCGCCTTTGCCATGCCACAGAAAATCACGACAGATTCTTTCTATTTACACTTCCACCTGCCTTGGCAGGGAAAACAAGGAAAGAGTGTAAATAAGAATGCTTGCCAAAACGCTCTTTATAAGGGTAATCTTCCCTCCTTTCGATAATAGCTTAGCTTTCCACGTGCTGAGTCTCTTTCTCATTCTTTCAATCACCGGCTCCCAAATATCTTTACTGGTATAACTCATCCCCAACGGGAGCCCCAAGTATGTAGATGGGAGGACCCCTATCTGAAATCCGATCAATGCCGCTGCTACCGCCAAACCTTTAACCTCCCCTACCACATACAATTTACTTTTGCGAAGATTAACTGGAATGCCCGAAATTGCCTCAAAACACCCAAGAATACCACTAAGAAAGCTCAACTGTCTTAGAGAATAGTCAAGAAAAATCAAGGTATCATCCGCAAGCTGTAGATGGGACACCACATGTCCCCCCACCCTAGTAGAGTAACCCGACATCTCCCCTACATCCACCGCTTTAGATAACATCCTGCCCAATGCCTCCATGACTATCACGAACAGAAAAGGCGACAACGGATCTCCTTGACGAAGCCCCCTTGAGCTTCTAAAGTACCCCTTTAAAGATCCATTCACCAAGATCGAAAATGTAGCAGTTGAGATGCACTTCATGACCCATTTAACCCACCTTTCCCCGAACCCCATCCTCCTCAACAGATACTTCACTAGATTCAAGTTAACATGGTCATAGGCTTTCTCTAGATCAACTTTACAGACTAACCCCGGGGATTTCGCTTTTCTGTGTGAGTCAATGCATTCATTCGCTATAAGAACTCCATCTAGAATTTGCCTTCCTGTAACAAAAGCTCCTTGCGCCAGACCAATAAGATTACTTAACACCTTTTTAAGCCTCGCCGCCAAAACCTTCGATATGATCTTATAGACTGAGCTCACCAAGCTTATCGGTCTAAGATCCGTGATATCTTCCGTGCCCAACACCTTGGGGATAAGAGCAAGGAAAGTACAATTGGATCCCAGATCTAAATAACCTTCCCTATGAAAATCCTCAACAGCCGCCATCACATCCACTTTCACTGTTTCCCAACAAGCTTTGAAGAAGCCTAGGGAAAACATATCCGGCCCCGGTGCCTTGTCACTAGCCAAACCTCTCACCACTCCCCATACCTCGTTTACATCAAACGGTCTTTCAAGCCACCTCTGTTGTTCTGTGGAAATGCTATCAAAATGTAAAGAATTCAATGTCGGCCTATCCACAAACTCTTCCGAATACAGATTCTTGTAGAATTGCACCACACCCTCTGACACCTCCTCCTCACCTACCTTCCACGAATCATTCACCTTGAGCTTTGAAATGAAGTTAACCTGACTATTAAAATTCACCATGCCATGGAAAAAAGAGGTATTCCTATCGCCCTCCTTGAGCCACTGAACTCTTGACTTTTGTTTCCAGCAAATTTCCTCCATAGTAGCTAATTTTTCAAATTCAACTCTAAGATCTGCTCGTCTCAGTCTCCCCTCAACACCCAAAACTCCTCTTTCCTCCTTGCCCTCGAGCTCTTGCAATTCCAACAACGCAGCAATTTTCCTATCATTCACAGACCCAAACGTTTCTTTATTCTACATTTTTAACTTTTCTTTAATCGCCTTCAGCTTTAACCTCAGCACTCTTCCTGGCTTACCAACAAACGAAAACTCATTCCACCAGATATTAATCATCTCCTCAAAACCTTGGTGTTCCAACCACATGTTCTCAAATCTAAAAGGCGTAGGCTTGTTCCTTGGCAGACCTGCCGTCAGAGAAATAGGACAATGGTCTGACACCGAATTGGACAGTTTCTCCTGAGTAACTCTACTAAAGAGGTCATCCCACTCCAACGATACGAGAAAGCGATCCAATCTACTAAGAATCGGATTCTCCTGATTATTGGACCACGTGAATCTTCCCCCACAAAGCGGCAAATCAATCAGCGCATTCCTATCAACAAACTCCGAGAATTTACGCATCTTCGATGTGAATCTCGTCTCCCCGGTTCTTTCGCACGCAAAACGAATGATATTGAAATCTCCCCCCAAGACCCACGATATGTCTGCAGGACATATCCTTGTGCATTGCTCAATTTCTCAAAGGATTTGGTTTTACTTCCTTTCGTTATTCAGAGTTATAGGGTGTTTTCCTTCTACCTCACTTTCTTTGTTCCAATCATGGATGAATTGGGTGGGTAGGGGGGGTTTTTTTTTGGGGCAGCACAGAGATTGTGGAATTTGACTCCCTTTGCAACCGGGACATCTGGAAGGAGATAAATGTTGAGTGTTGTGTTATCCGCCTCCACTCCCAGGTGTCACGTGCTCACGTATCGTGCCCCAATTCAACCCGTGACCCTCTTATATTCATTATTTTTTTTAAGTAAACAATTCCATTAATAAGAGAAGAGTAAGATCAGTCAAGATGGCTAGTCAAGCGAAACCAGTACAGATGTTACTCGCAATTCTACATATCCAATCCTACCTCTCTACAAAATGGAAAAAAACATTCCTCTAAACTCGCCATACACTTTTGACAGGAAAATGACCCCTAATACATCGATAATAAGATCCAGGATGCTCGACGCCTTTTCCTCAATGATCCTACCGTTTTGCTCCTTCCACAAGCACCAACAAATGGCAAAATGGGTGATGCTCCAAAGCACCCTCTTCATACCCTCAAATGGGCATCCAACATGTAACTTAGAAGTAAATAGATCTCACGAAGTAGCAGGAACGCAGATTGAAACCCCGAATAAACCCAGAAAATGGGCCCAAACCTTTTGGGCTACCTTACAATGAATTAAGAGATGGTTTGCTGATTCCGCATCCTCATGGCACATCACACAACAATTAGTGATATAAAAGCCCCTCTTCATTGGGAAATCTATCGTTTGGATCCTATCCAACACAACCGTCCAGATGAAGAAGCCCACCTTAGAAGGTACTCTTGGACCCCATACCGCTACCTCCGAGAATGAGGATGGATCAGCCTCAATCAATGATCGATAGAACGACCTTACCAAGAAAACGCTATCCTTGCTAACTTGCCACCTTTTCTTTTTCTACCTCAATGTGGACTGAACAAGTGCGGCTTAATAGTCTTCCAACTTCTTGAACCTTCCAATCATTAAAATCCCTCCGAAATCTAAAATCCCAAGACCAAGATCCATTCACACAATAGTCTTCCAACCTATTATATTCATAGTTGCACCTTCCCCATCAGATCTGTCTTTCGGGGTAAAATGGTTGTCAGCATGGTATCAAAGCACTAGGTTTGGGTCACGGGTTCGAGTCTCCTCGAAGGAATTTTCCACCCTTACGGGTGAGGGGGAGTGTTGGGTTATGCACCTCCACTCCCAAGTGTTACGTGCTCACATATCGTGCCCCAATTCGACCTGTGACCCTCTTATATTCATAGTTGTGCCTTCCCCATCAGATCGGTCTTTTGGGGTAAAATGGTTGTCAACAAGAAACACTTGAATCGTTGAAGGTAAGAAGCAAGTCGTGGAAGATTACAAATATATTTAACCTATTGCATTTCTAAGCCAATATGTTTAAGGTTTTTAGAAGGGTGTTCATTGAAGATTTTTGGCTAGACGGAAAAGATTTGTAATTTATTTGCGAAGTAGTGTTTTGTGTGTGTGCTCTTTGTTCTTGGGCTGGTCTCCTTGATCGCCCTTTCTCTGTTCTAATGAAATTTTACTTATCAAGTAAAAACAAATGGGCTGGAAAATGTTCTTAATTAATCATTGACATAGAACAAAGAAGGAAAAAAAGAATAATGAGACAAGGGGGGGGAGGGGGGGGGGGCTCACTCTTCATTGCTACGATGAAACAAATTCAATTTGAAGTCTTGGAAACAGACAGAAATTACATAAATATATGGGTTGGGATCCGTTGACTCATGAAGAATGATTCATGAGAAAACACATGACCCCAACCGTTTAGATACAATATCCAACAGTTAAGATTTATGTGTATCTTTATAACACATATCTCAAAGATACTTATCTTGAGGATATATCTCAACCATTGGATTTTGTCTTTAAATGGTTGCGACCATGTGTTTTTTCCATGAGTCATCATTCTTCATGAGTCAAGGGATCCTGACCACATATATACATAAATGAAGTACAAAGATTGCCTCAGAAAATGAAAGAGAGAAATTACATATATATAGGTTGGGATGAAGAATGGTTCATGAGAAAACACATGATCATAACAGTTTAGATACAATATCCAACAGTTAAGATTTATGAGTATCTTGATAACAAATATCTTGGAGATACTTATCCCAAGGATAAATCTCAACAATTGGATTTTGTCTTTATATGGTTGGGATCATGTGTTTTTTTCCATGAGTCAGCATCCTTCATGAGTCAAGGGATCCTGACCATATATAGATACACATGAAGTACAAAGATTGCCTCAGATAATGAAAGAGAAAAAAAAAAAAGCAAAAGGGAAGGCTAAAGCAGAGGACGAAGACACCTTCCAAAGAGCACAACCCTTATAGAAGCAGCCATTCAATACAGAAAAACCCCATCGAACTCATGCCATCAAGGAATCCCATGAAATACAAATTCCTAACAAAAGCCCTTCCTAAAATCCACATGAATCTTGAACCAATAAAACATTGTTCCTTTGATGTCCGATATAGTGATTATCTATTTATATTTTCTTTTGAAGGGTACTAAAATTCATCTCTTTCCAAATGCACCAACAACTTGCAAAGGGCAAAAGACTCGCACGAAGTTGTGGCTCTACTATCAAAAGCAAAACAATACCAGCTAGCAAAGAGAACCGCACAAAATAAGAAATGAACAAATGAAAATGAAATAACAAGTGAGACCAAACGCTTCCTGCCATAGGGACAAGGAAGGAGAAGGTGATTAATAGATCTCATCTTTGATCCGATGCAAAAATAATTCATAGATCAGCTCAACTAGATTGAATGATTCAAAAGGTTTATAATATTCAATATAATCCAACAACTAAGATGATTTGATCTTGGTTTCACTTAAGTTGATTTGATGATTGACCTTATCAGATCAGTTTGAATCATTTGATAGCCTAATTGAAAGATTAGATAGTTAACGCAACTAGAATATCAAAAACACCACATAGTTCAATGAATATAATTAAATGATGGCACGGTTTACCAATCATCAAGAATAAATGGTTACGTAAGATAAAAATAAATAAACACTATAACCACTTGATTTTGACTAAGGCTACACGGAGAATTAGCTTCAATACACATCATAATCATCATTGAGAGTCAGTCAATAAAAAGTGATGGCCAGGAAGTACCTTGAAGGGACCATTTTCAAACCTTGATTTTATCATCCATAAAGATGAAGAGACTGATAATTATGTTATCCACAGAATGAGATGTTGGTGATTAAACTAAAAGAGTGCTTCTGGAGTGATGTGATCTACAGACCCCAACTAATTTGATCGCTCAAAGGGTCTTCTTGGTAACATCAGAAGATCAGAATGTCTCACAATAAGTAGTAGTTACTTTTGAGATGTGGTGCCAACACTAGACTTATCCTTAGAGCCTTGTTTTTTGCCAAAGCTCACTTGCCCAATAGGGGAAAGCAAATGAAGCATGACCAAAAGTGAGACATCAATTGACAGTTTCCACTCCATAAAATTCTTTCAAAGCTAAAAACCACTACAGGAATCTTAGACAACTCTGATCCTCAAAGTTGATACAGTTGATGTATGGAAAGACATGAAATCATCTAGGAGTGAATAAAATAGAGTAAACAGGATATGCATACATATAGATATTGTACACAACATTTATGAAAGCTTCTACATGCATCCCTAAAATTTTGACAAATATAGTTAATATTTGCCAAGAATGACATCAATATCTCAACAGATTCAGAATGAATGTTGGTAACATCAGCTCAAAAAATGCATAGACAAGTCCATGAATAATTAGAAGAAAACAGTATACCTTGTTGCGGATGAGGTTGCCAATCTTTATGATATCACACTGCATCTCGTCATCAAGTATCTTGATTGCCTATGACATGAATGTATCATATAAGCAATGTGAACTACAGGTAAATGTGCTTCAGCTAGAACTGTACCACTCTTGCTCCTGGTTTAGGCAGTCTCAACCAAGACCATAGTTGTAGCATGAAGCAGAAGCAAGAGTGGAAAAGCCGTAATCTTTACAAAACTTAGAAAGCAGGAGTATCTATGAAGCACGTAATGTATATATTGATGAAGTACTGGATACATCCAAATAATATATTATATGATTTACTGAGATGAGGTGAATTGCAAAATATTTAACTTAAATTGTTGAATATGAGCCTATGCAATGAGGTTCTTGTTATAAAGCTATAATACATGAATAGCTATCAAGCGTTTGGGCTTGATTAAGTAGTATGAATGTCAGAGGTTTGGGTAGCAGGAAGAAACTGTGAAGGCAGTGATTCAGTTAAATAACCCTCAAATAGTTACGTTGCAAGAGACAAAGTTAAAGGAGTGTAATGAGTCAATCATCAAGGAGTTGTGGGGTCCTGAGATTAGGAGGCCTTGGATCTAGGCCTTTGGTGTGTCAAGTGGGATTGTAATAATGTGGCAACTGGCAAAAAGATAAAGTAAAGGTGTTGGATTCTCTGTTGGGAGCCTTTTGGGGCTTTTGTGAATTGATCCTTTCTTGAGGATCTACTGCTAGCAATGTTGTTAAATAGCATATGCCACCATGTGCGACCAACACATGTTGTTCACATATGCGATTTCGCACATTGCATATGATGCAAGAAAAAAAATGCAGAAAAATATATCTTCGCATATTGGCATAATTTGGAGTATTCGACTGTAGCATATGCAATTTTCACTGTGAAAATAGAATATGTTGTCACACATGGGAATATGCGACCGCATTTGACAACACTAGTTGCCAGAAGGGAGAGAGTTTACTTGGTCGAATAATCAGAATAAGCCAAAGATGTCTAGGTTGGATAGATTCCTGATTCTGGGGGAGTGGGGAGATCATTTCGGGCCAAGTTCCCAGTTCTCTAGGTCGAATCCAGCCTCTTTTCATGACCCAATTATTCTGGAGATCAGGATGCAGATTAAGAGACCAAGACCGGTTAGGTTTGAGAATACATGCTTATTGCATGGGGACTTTAGAAACTTGGTGGATGGATGGTGGAAAGAGTTAGTGTTTGTCAAGGATCTTGTACCTGTTTTTAGGCGTAAACTGAGAGCTCTCAAAGAAAAAAATGAAGGTTTGAAATGTGGAGGTCTTTGGGAAAGTCGATCAGAAAAAGAGAGCTACTCTTAAGGATTTGGAGTGCTTGGATAGGAAGGAGGAAGGTCTGAGCTTATCTTTGGAGGAAAAAAACTTAAAAGAACAAACCTTAAAGCCGAGTTCCAAAAGGTGTGCTTGATGGAAGAAGTGAGTTGGAAGCAGGAAAAAAAAAAAAGCAAAGGTAAAATGGCTAAAAGAATGGGACAATAACACTAAGTTTTTTTTTTCACAGAGTGGCAAATGTTCGGAGGAGAGGTAATAATTTAAGAAAAGTGAGTATCAATGGGGAGATTTTCAAGGGAGAGGAAAAGATTAAGAATGGGATTGTGGATTTTTATAGAAATCCTTATGTGTAAGATCACCCCATGAGGCCCTACCCAGAGTCGTTGGATTTTGAGTCTATTTCCCATCAGTAACAGTGGTGGTTAGAAAGACCAATTGTTAGTGAAGAGGTTCGTAAAGCGGTGCTGGAAATGAATAGTGAAGATTCTCCTGGGCCTGATGGCTTTTTGATAGAGTTTTGATTGAGTTGTTGGGATACAATCGAGGGTGATCTTTTAGGAGTGGTTAGGGATCTCAAGGAGAAAAAATTTGGACTACGGTTTGAATAATTCGTTTGTGGTGTTGATTCCGAAAATGGAGGGGACTACGGATTTAGATGATTTTAGACCCATTAGTTTGATGAGTTCCACATACGAAATCATTTCAAAAGTGTTGGCTTCGAAGTTGAAAGGGATGATATCAGGCGTAATTGGTATGGAGCAAAGGGCATTCGTTAGAGGGAGGCAAATATTGGAAGAGATTTTGGTGGCTAATGTGCATAGCTTCAAGAATAAGATAAGGGATCCCGGGCTTGGTGTGCAAAATCAATCTTCATAAAGCATATGACCTTGTGAATTGGGAGTTCTTAAGGTATTTGACGTAGAAGATGGGCTTTGGTTCATAATGGATTGGTTGGTGATGTAGGACATTTGCACTCCTAGTTAGAGTTTTAGTAGGATTTTTATTTCATAGTTATGTTAGGAATACAATTCGTTATTAGTTTCTAATTTATTTTAAATTCGTTTTTATTATTTAGGCTATAATTAGAAGTGCTTAGAAGTGTCCAATTTGAGTTCTAAAAGGATAAGAAAGTTAGTATTATGTTATAAAGAAGTTAAGAAAGTTAGTTTTTAGTATTTTAGTAGGATTCTAAATTGTTATGACGGAGTTATCTATATAAAGAGCTTCCTATCCGAAAATTAACAAGAAATAATGAATCAATTCAATTATCTTTTCTCTTTTAATTACTTTTTAGATTTATGCTTTATTTTCTTTCAAGCTATTGCTTATTTATCAATTGAATCTATTGATTCAAATTGATTTTGAGCGTTCAATTGAACACGACCTATCAAATCTATTGATTCACACGTTTCCGCTACGTCAGTTGGGTAATGAAATATGTTTCCCTGGCTTCCTTCTCAATCTTGTTTAACGGGAGTCCAACAAGCCACTATAGGAGTTCTAGAAGGTTAAGGCAAGGGGATACTCTATCCTCACTCGTCTTCGTTATAGTGCTTGAAGCCTTGGGGAGGTTAGTAAAGAAAGCAGCTAGTTTAGGCGAGTTAAAAGGGTTCAAGGTCAAGATTGGGAGTCCGCAAATAACTCATCTTCAGTTTGTTGACGACACACTAGTTTACTTGGGGGGCCTCAATTGACCAAGTTTGGTTCCTGAGGGGTCCCCTGAGCTATTTCAAAGCGATTTCAGGTCTTAACATAAATCTGAGAAGGAGTAAGTTGTTAAGGGTTGGTTTGGTGCCTGAGATTTCTAGGTGGGTGGCGATGTTTGGTTGCGAGCTAGACTCATTTCCTTCTTATTATCTAGGGTTACTATTAGGAGCAACATATAAAAGCACTTCAACTTGGAACTCAGTGATTGAAAGATTGGGAAAGAGGCTTAGTTCTTGGAAAGCAAAGGACCTATCCAAAGGAGGAAAGTTGACCTTAATTAGGAGCACCTTAGAGAGTATTTTTTTTCTTTTTTTTGATAAATAATGAATTTTATTATAGAAGTAGTCGAAAAAACCAATTAGCAAAACAAAGACAACAAAGAAACTAACAAACAATAGCAATTAGCACAAAATACTACAAACTCAATCCCATCTAGTCACAAAATCTTTAAAAAAAACACCCTTGAACTCAAGGAGAACCTTGGACTAGAAGAAGACGCACAAATGCACTATGAAAGACACCTCCTCAATTGTCTCTTCTTTACCATCAAAACATCTGTTGTTACATTCCGTCCAAATCACCCAACAAATTGCAAAGAGAGTGAGCCCCTACAGAACACTTTTAGCATCACTAAAAGAATACCCCCAGTCTCGTCAATAAAGCCTTGACGGAGGCAGGGAAACACCCTTCCACACCAAACCTGTTAAGGATGAAGCTCCAAACTTTGCTCGAGAAAATGCAATGGAGGAGGATATGATCTGTAGACACCCCATTTTTGCATCCGCCTGATTAATCAACTCATCAACCCGATCGCAACAATTCCCAATGATGGATGTTTATTCTAATGCTTTATTTTGTTACCAGATATGTTTCAAAAATCCGGATGAGGTATCTCGAACTGACCAAACCTTAAAAACCACACTAAACTAGGAAAATACGACTCCAGAAACATAGAAATCATCATTTTACAGACAAAAAGAGATTTCACGATAAAAATCACTAAAAAATGACCAAATTACCAAAATACCCCTAACATCAAAATATCCCTAGAGCCTACATTACGCTTAGGAAAACTCATTCAAACACATAAAACAACAAATCGAAACCAAATAAATCATTTCACCAATTTTCACAGAATTCGACAAAATTACAAAAATGCCCCTCATAAATTTCACGATCATTTCACACAAAAAATTTCATAAACGACACAAACCAATATTTTCATTGAATTCCTTACGAAAAATCGATTCTAAAACATCCTAGAACATCAAAAACAGACTTAAAACAACGAAAAGTCCTCTCTGAGGGCAAAACGGTAATTTCACAATTTTTATAATTAAAATTTTCGAAATTAATAAATAAAAATATTAAATAATTAAAATGAAACATTAATGAAATTAATTTAAAATTGTGAACCAAAGAAATCGATCAATCAAGCTCTCAGGCAAAATTGTTGAGGGTTGCCAAGATATTTCTTCAAGGACCCCTTCATTTGGGGTTCCAAAAAATTAAAGATATAATACAGGGGGTTTTTCCAAAAAAATTAAAGTCAACCAAGCAAGACTAAAGTCAAGGTATTAAAGTCAATCAAATAAGACTAAAGTCAAAATTAAAGTCAATTAAGAAAGACTAAGGTCAAGATATTAAAATCAATCAATTAAGACTAAAGTCAAAATCTTAAAGTCAATCAAATAGGACCAAAAGTCAAAATCCTAATAGAGTTCTAATTAAATAATAACTCTATTTAATAGAGTTTTAACTAAAATATAACTCTACCTAAAACAATTCTAATTTAAATACAACTCTACCTAAAACAATTCTAACTAAAATACAACTCTAACTAAAAGAATTCTAATTAAACACTAATTTTATCTAAATCAACCCTTAAAAAAATCTATAAATAGGGGTCCTCACACCCTATTTTCGTATCAAATCATAAACCCTAAGAGAAGTAGGTCAAAAAGCCTCCCATAAACCCTAATTTTGAAGCCCCAACTCCTTACCTAACACCCATACCTCAATTTTAGATTGAAAAACACTTAGAAGCTCTTTAAAAACACCCCAAAATCCATAACAAATTCAAAGAATCCAGATCCAAGAAAGAGATACCTTGCATTGGAGATCAGAAATCAGATCCGGAAACAGAACAGAGTAAGGAGTACGGTACAAAGAGCAGTTTTTGTCAGATCTGAGGGAATAAGATCTTTGCGTATCGAAGGTAAAATTTATGTTATTTTTCTATCTAGGTTTTGTTGTTAGCAATGTAGTCTTATTTGGGATAAGTAGAGACCGGCATTGGCCGGACGGGGTTGGTGCCTAACACCTTCCAACCCCGTAATGTGATCCCCGGATTCAGTTTTTCTTCAGTAGATTAATTTCTTTATCCGTTTAGAGTCGGTATTCGGTTCTTAGACCGTAATAACTAAGTGGCGACTCCCAAACCTCAAGGGTCAAAAGTGGATCCGCGCACCCCGCGGATCGAGGGCGCTTTCAGATCAATGGTCTCCTCGACTTCTAAGCAAAGTAAATAGACATTAGCCCTCCAATACTTCTTATATGATCAATTGATCCATAGTCAAGGTCTTCCTCTGCACCGCACACCAAATGAAAAAAGAGACCTTAGGAGGTACATTCTTGCCCTATACTTTCTTTGCTGGGAAATTAGAAAATATAGACATCGAGTCATAAAAGGAACTAACAAAGAATGATCCTGAAGAAGTCCATGTCCAAAGACGAGCATCACCCTAACCAACATTGCATCTCACACCATCTAGACACTGAAGCAACGCATACACCCCTTCCAACTCCCAATCATTAAGATTCCTTCCAAAGCTAAGATCCCAACCTTCTTCTCCTTTCGTTTGGGTAAGGAACTTGCGCACATGTAATCCTCTTTTTGTGGAAAGGAGAACTAACTGTGGAAATCTCAACCTGAGTGAGCTCTCAGCACACCAAATGTCTTCCCAAAATCGAACTCTTTCTCCCGAACCCACCACAAATTTAATGCACTTGCAAAACACCAGAAGAACTTTAAGAATCCCCTTCCAAACCCCACAACCAAAGGGCATTCGCATACCTCTACTTTCCCAATCAAATGGCTCTGCCCCAAACTTTGTTGCAATCACCTTCCTCCACAAACTATTGACATCCACCCCAAATCTCCACAGCCACTTCCCGAGCAAAGCTTGACTCATAACATAGAGATACCTGATACCCAGACCCCCTTTCACCTTAGGCTTACAAACTTTTTTCCAATTCACCAAATGAAGCTTCCTTTTGCCGAACCTGTCATGCCACAAGAAGTCGCGAAAAAGTTTTTCCAACCTTACTTCCACATTCCTAGGCATATATAGAGAGGAAGTAGACCGATATACTTGCCAACACACTCTTGATTAGAACTAGTTTGCCCCCTTTCGACAAATACTTGCTTGCCAAGATCTCAACCTTCTTCAGATTTTCTCCACCATGAGATCCCACATTGTTTACTATTGTAAGTCGCAACAAATGGTAACCCGAAATAAGTTGAGGGAAACTCTCCTACTTAGCAACCCAAATCGGCTGCCAACAAGTGAGCTCTCAGAACTTCTCCAACCCCAAACACTTTGCTCCTATGAAAATTGACACCCAAACCCGAGGCCACTTCAAAACAACACAACAAACCTCCTAGAAAACCAACCTGCCTTGCAGATGCATCCACAAACACCAAAATATCATCGACAAAGTGTAAATAAGAGATCATCGGTCCACCTTGCCCCGAAGCAACCTCTACAAGATCACCATTCACACTAGCCTTTCCTAACCTCCTGCTTAAAGCTTCTGCTACAATTAGGCATAGGAACGGTGATAGTGGCCGCCTTGCCTAAGCCCCATTGAGCTTCGAAGAAACACACATCACCCAACGAATCCATATGTCCCATGCACCTAAACAAGTACCTAAGGAAACTCCAATTGACATGGTCATACGCCTTCTCCAGATCAATCTTGCACACCAACCTCAAAACACCTCATCTTCCCTGGAATCTATGCACTCATTTGCCACTAGTACACCATCCATGATTTGTCTTCCCCTTAGGAACGCACTCTGGGATGAGTTAATAATGGTAGGCAACACTGTTTTCAATCTTGCAGCCAACAATTTAGAAATGATCTTATACACTGCTCCCACCAAACTAATAGGTCTCAAGTTTGTAACATCCTCCACAGCCTCCTTTTTAGGGATTAACACTACGAAAGAACAATTAGACCCAAAATCTAAGAAACCCATTACAATAAAAATCACGAACCACCTCTATTGGGTCTCTTTTCAAGACATCCCGGCACTCATTAAAGAAAGTCATAGAGAACCCACCGAACTCGAAGCTTTGTCACAGCTGAAACTAGTAACCACCCCGAGCATCTCCTCTTCTTCAAAAGGTCTTTCCAACCACTCCTTTTGCTCCTTAGAGATTTGATCAAAGCCAAGCCCATCAAGCCTCAATCGTCCCCGGTGAACCTCTGAGTAAAGATTCTTATAGAACTCCACCACCACACTAACAACACCCTCCTCCCCTTCCACCCAAGAGCCCCTACACTTGATTTTTTTGTAATACGATTAGTGTGAATGCGGTGGTTAACGACCTTGTCAAAGAACTTAGTATAACGACCTTGTCAAAGAACTTAGTATTCTTGTCACCCTCTTTCAACCACTTAATTCTGGATTTTTGCTTCCAACTTACCTCCCAAAACGCCACCCTTTAAAATTAGCTTTCAAATCCACCCTACGATCCCTCTCAACCCCAGTCAAAACCTCCCTCTTTTCCTTCAAATCAATGAGTTCAATCTCCTTGAGAATTTCTTTCTTCCCCGCATTAGTTCTCCCAAAAGTCTCTTCATTCCACCTCTTCAACCTCTACTTGATTTGGGCATAGATCCATAGCTCAGTTGGTTTGACACATTGCAAAATAACTTTTGAGGTCATGGGTTCAAGTCCAGCTTACCCATTAAAAAAAAAAAAAAAACCTCTACTTGATTTCTCTCAACTTCAATCTAAACACAAACCCTAGCCTACCTATGAACTCCAACTCACTCCACCATTCCTATATCAACTCCTTGAAATTTTGATGATGGAGCCACATGTACTCAAATCGAAAGGGACGAGGACCTTTCCTTACCAATCCTACTATCAAGGATATCGGCAATGGTCTGAAGCCAGATTTGGAATAGATTCATGAATAATATCTTTGAAGTGCTCCTCCCATACCAAAAATCTATTCATAATAGATCATTCAAGATGATTAGACCAAGTAAACGAAGCACCACATAGAGGGATGTCCATCATCTCATTCCTATTAACGGACTCCTCAAAAGCCCTCATCTTGCTGGTTATCCTAGAGCCCCCTACACCCCACCCCTAATTTTTCAAAAGAGAATTTGATAACATTGAAATCACCTCCGATGCACCATGATCTCCCCCAATAACCCCCACACATCATCGAGTTCTTCCCAAAAACCTTGTCCTTCTCTATCACTATTAGGCCCATAAACACCTGAAAAAACCCACATAAAGTTATCATTCACTCCTTTGCATAGAACAGAAACCGAGAAAGCCGCCAGCAACTCCTCCACCACAATAGCTCTTCTATCCAACATGACTAACACACCCCCTGCTATCCCAATCATCGGGAGGAAGCACCAGCCAGTGAACATGGAGCTCCAAATTTTGCCTACATCTGCATTATTAATAGCATTTAATTTAGTTTCTTGCAGCACACCAAGTCTAGCTTAGCAACAATTACCACTGCTTTCATTGTTGCATGTTTCCTACTATCATTAAGGCCTCTCACATTCCAAGAAAAAATCTTACACGACATGAAAAAACTTCACTCCACACCTTGTTCTCGAGTTGAGTTTGATTTGATTGGGAATTCAAGGATTGTCCTCTAAAAATCCTTCACATCCTTCAATAGTCTAAAAATTTTCTTTTTGCCTCCCTTAGTATCATCTTCCAACACCTGATATGCCAGCACCTTCAATGTCCGAATTGGAGAGACTTCTACTACACCCTCCCTAGCTGGACTTTACAAGTCAGTGCAGTTCGCAAACCTCCTCATCTCAGCAACTCAACACCTTCTAGACATAGGAACACACCTGTTCTTAATGTTTAAAGCAACTTCCAACAAAATTCCAACATCCTCTTGGCCATTCTCCAACAACAAACCTATTGTCAAGCTGATATCCAAAACATTCTGTAAAAGCTACCCCACCAATGAGTCACAAAAATCGTGAGCATCCTGCTTGCTAACACTCAAAGCTTCTGAGGCACCATCTAACTCCCAATCTAGAACTTTTCTCTGCATCCCAACATCAACAACAACATCGTTAACCACAAAAGAATCACAAATCATATTAATAACCGGATTTCAAGGATTAACAGCAGGTTCCACAACCCCCAGAAATCTCAAATTCCCTCCCACGAGCCTTGCTTTAACCCTGCAGCGCTCCTTATTGAAGTAACCCACCCAAACAAACTAGGATCCATTGAAACATGAGCACTACCATCAACAACCCTGATCGACTTAGCCAATCCCACGGTCACAATGACAAAAGAAAAGAAGTCGACTAAGCCAAGTTGTTGGGGGTCAAACACCTTCCTTTGAACCAGTTGTGCAGGCACCCATCAACACAAACTAAACACTTCTCAAGTTTAGTCGAGTTCTCAAAGTTTGAGACACTTCGGCCAAGGCCTACCAGATGAAGCCCGTATGGTAGGGCTTAACTCCCTGTTCTCCTCCAGTAAATTGGGCTCCTCACTTATGGACTTTGTTGCAACATGAAATTGAGGAGTGGTACCTGGGTTGGACCAATTAGAAACTCAGCTGGGCTAGGCTCTAGAGATGAAAGGAAGGCTTCCAAGTTACAGGGTTTAGCCATAAAAGATGGGCTTGGATCTGAGAGACAATTCCCTACCCAATTAAAAATCCCACTAGTAAAAGAATCTGAAACGACCGAGGTCATAGCCTCACACGTGTCACCAACCAAATCCACACTTCTCCTCGATCCAGCTTTAATCGCTCGAGATACCCCAAAACCGATGAAGCTTGAAATTGTTCAACCTAATCCTCCTAGCGTAATCCTTCATACCACGTGTCGCCCATTCGATCGCCATCTTGTCATAGCCTCCCCTACTGATATAGGTCTAGCCTCACCATGATTGGAAATAACCTCTCCATCAAAGATAGCAACAAGCGTGACTGCATTATCCACTAACCTCAGATGAGCTGGAGCGAACCCCACCACGACAGGTGTAGACGCCAATTCATTTAACCCAGGTTTGCTAACCACTGTGGTCAAGTCCTCAACACCTAACATTTCTTGCTCCACCACCACTATTGAAACAACAGTCTCCACCTCAACAAGCTCCACCGGAGTGGCAAGCCTGCCAGGAACTACCAAATCCACTGCAACAAGAATGTTTTTTCTTCCATCGAAGGCAATGGTTGCTCCAAGGAAGCTAGCGAGCCCTTTTCCTTCCCAATAGTTGTCTTCGTAACACCTCTTAGGCCCAGACACACCAAAACTCCAACATAATAGTCAAACCAACCTATCCTGACTTTGATCAAGCTTGGAACAACCCGACAAGCAACTCTAACTTTGATTCTGGCCCCTCTTAAATCAGAATGGTCAGTCGTCTGCCTATCAACTTCAAAGAGACATCCAAAGTCCTCTCCAATATCCTTCAAGTGTGGCTCAGTCCAAAGATGAAATGGGAGCCCTTTTAGTTCTAGCCACAATGGCCCTGCCAATTTCTCCTTTGCAGCAGCAGCAGCATTACAGTGGGCAAACCATCCAGAAAAGTGGGCCCACTGATCATTCACCATTAAGAGCCCTAATCTTAACAAAAGATTAAAAGCCAAATCAGGCCCAGCGAAGAAAATAACACAATTTGGTTTGAAAGGAATTAGGGGTCTATCTATGGAGTTGAGACTACTGAGTTTAATGGCCTCCTCCACGACACCCCAAATTTTCTCCAAATCTTCCGCCTCAAACCAAGGCCCACCTCTACTTCCTAAAGGAGTTCTACAAAGCAAACCCACTGGAGTTCCACTCCCCTTTATCAAGTTTTGCCCCTACCAAACTCCTTGAATCCTGACCCCACCAACTCCTCTTAACTCCAACAACAGACCCCACACCTTTGTTAAAGGTTGAATGCTAAAAACCCACTGGAGTTCCACAAAGTAAACCCACTGGAGTTCCACTTCCCTTTTTCAACTTTGCCCCTACCAAACTCCTTGAATCCTGACCCCACCAACTCCTCTTAACTCCGACACCAAACCCCACACCTTTGCTAAAGGTTGAATGCTCCAGACTCCGGGATTGCCAAGGATTTTGAACACTAGGACCTACCTCCTTAACAACAATTCCTAAATTACTGTCCACCTTCACCTTCTCTTTCCTTAGATACTAATTACTTTGGTCAGCATTCAACTGAGGAGCAACACCGCCTTCCCAAGGTCGAATCTGCCCATCCAACTTGGAAGCTAGGTTCCTCCAACCCAAACCTACAAAACCTTCAGGAATTCTCATCGAGTTTATCCACAGTCCATCCGAGCATTGTGTGATCTTAAGCAACCGCCCATGCTTATTCTGCTCCCCAAAAGCCATCTTGATTCCACAATTGATAGTAGATTTGTTCTAGATTTCCTTACCAAGTGCAGTACCACAGGCCTTCAGAAGATCTATCAACCACTTTGCTTCCTGAAGCACAAAAGTGAGGGAAGACTCCCCTTTCCTACCTTTCTCCCATAATGAGATGGCTTTCTGGTTCTTCAACCAAAAAACCCCAATCTCAAACTTTCTAGCCAACCTGAACCTGAACAAGAGAGTATTTCAGTGTACCACTTATCCTTGTTCTCATTGCCCAAGAATGTCGAGGTTAAATTGGAAAGGATGATTAGGGAAATCTTGTGGAATGACAAAGAGGGGAAGTGTAAATACCATTTGGTGAAGTGGAAGATTGTTTGTGGTCCAAAGAAACAGATGTGGTTTCGGGATAAAAGAATTCAGGTTGAATAATATTGTCCTAATGGGAAAATGGTTGTGGCGATTTGGAAGTGGATAAAGGATAGTTTGTGGAGAAGAACCATTCAAGCAAAATTTGGGGAAAAAAGGTTTGGTTGGGAAAGTGAAGGGGTGACGAACTCTGTTGGTTGCGGAGTTTGGAAAGGCATCGTCAAGGTAAGCCAAGAGTTTAGGAAGTGGAATGTGTTTAAATTGGGGAATGGTGAAAGGATCAAGTTTTGGGAAGACAAGTGGGATGGTGAGATTTCTTTATTTGCTTAGTTTCCTTCGCTTTATGAGCTATCCTCCAAAAAGGATATGCCTTTACCTGCCTTCGTGACTTAGAACGGGGATGAAACTTCTTGGGACTTGGGCTTTAGGAGAGACTTCAATGATTAGGAGATTCAAACGCTAGCAAAACTATCCTCCAAGCTGGACAATGTGTGTCTAGAACCTTTTGGGAGTGACAGTTGGGAATGGACCTGCTCAAAGAAGAGATGTTTTTCAAAGAGTTCTTTTAAAATCATTGTTGAGCCCCAAGGTAATGCCTCTTTTCTGGTAAAAGCCATTTGGGAAGCAAAATTTCCTGATAAGATTCCTTTTTTTTTTGGCTAGCGGTTTCAAGGAAATTGCTTACTCTTGATCAACTTATCCATCAAGGTCTTATAACTCCTAATTTTTGCGTTTTATGTTTTTATAACAGAGAGTTAAACAATCACATTCTCATTCACTGTCCATTCGTGGAAAAAATTTGGACTCATTTCTTGCAATTGTTCAATGTTAATTAGGTCTTTCCAATTGATTGTTTTCTCCTTTTTAAGAGCTGGAATTCAAACTTGTTTCTGGGAAGGAAGAATTTTCTTTGGGCTCTTCTCCCTTTTGCACTTTGTTGAGGGACTTGGTTGGAAAAAAATAGGAGGGTTTTTTCGGAGGTGGAAAAGACTCATCAAGACATGATTCTAGAGGTTCTTGGGTTATTATTTTATTGGTGTAAGGTCGATGTGCGTTTAAAGGGGTCTTTTTTGAGGAGTTTGTTTTCAAATGGGAGGCAATGTGTTCCCTTTAATGTTTTGTTCCTTTGTTTTGTGCAGGCTTTGTATTGTGGTTTGTCACCTTGATCGCCTTTTTCTAATTTTTTAGTAAAAATCTGTTTACCTATATATAAAAAAAAACAGTGGTACAAACACGTGAATTGAAGAATGGATTTAACATCAATTTCCAGGCCCTTTTGGTAGATGGCAGAACTTAAGCAGCTGTGTGATTTTATATTGAATTCCATTTACACCATGAAATGCCACTTGGACAATTCAGATTGATGAAAATCTGTCATGCGTTCAAAATTAATGACCTATGGTGCATTGTACGTGGTGCATGATCCCATTTCCTATTTCCAACTCTAGATCATTTGTAAGGGTACCCATGAATCTAGATTGGCTGGGCCACCACTCTTTTTCTTTTTTCTTTTTTTGATTGGTAAGCTGGGGTTGAAGGGAACAACCCCCCCCCCCCTTTTTTTATTCAAAATATTTCTCACGAATGTAGTTGCAGGTTACATCATCAATAATAAGTTTCACAAGCTATTGAGGAATCAAAGAGATATCCTTAATGATGAGCCATAGATTTTAAATCAGTGAGTCACATCAAATCCATAGCTTATAACCACAAGTAAGATTCTAAACATGTTAACAATAAAATAAATTTCTAAGGGAAATATGGTAATCATTGTTGATTCCAAAATACCGAATTTCTAAGGGAACTGCAAAAAAACTTCATAAAAATTTTATATTTAAATAAATATAGTTTCTAACATCATTGTGAAGATCTCAACAAGGATTTTCTAACTATATAATTTTAATTGCAAGCCAACTTATCAATTAGAGGTAATGACATTATGAAAAATCTGGACAAAACAACTTTTAAGAGAAATAGGTAAGGGAGACACGTGAGTAGATATGGTTGGTTGCAACGAACTACTTGGAAACATTGTAAATTTAAACAACTTTAGGGATGATTATCTAATGGTCCTCCATAAATTACAAAACTTCCATAAAGACTGGTTTTACCATGATATCACCATATAGAAGCATTTTTGGGGAAAAGTGGCCAAATGATACATGTCACAAAAGCTCTGTTTTCATTATATAATGATATAACAAAAAGAATATGACAATGTCCTCCAACTAATCAGACATTACTATTCTATCTATATCTTTACTTATTTCAAGTATTTAACATGTTTCAAAAGTAATAGAACATCCATGTATTACAAATCAAATAGTAGAAGATCAATAAACAAGGAATACCTGAGGTGCAGGGACACTTCTTGATAAAAGCTTTATGAGATCCCTAGCTTTAACAATAATATATGGGTCCCTAGTCTTGAGAGTTGTTGAAACAGTCATGGATCCCTCAACCTGATCAGTAACAGGGGGTTACATGCAATTAAAAAAGAAAAGAAAAGGAAGAAACACACTATATGACATATATGCATCTACTCATCGGGTAAGACTTTTCCGTGCAAGGTACTGACAATAGCATGCATATAAAGAAAAATTGATTCGTAAAATAAGCATTTGATCACTGAATTCAACCAGTTCAAGTCAATTAAGAAAATCCACGAGACGATAGAGAAGAGAGTTACTATTGCCCCCACTAACTTTTACTAACACCACACCAACTGTGTGCAATTCTTTGGTGATTTACATGGGAATTGGTGTGGCATTAGTAAAAGTTAGTGGAGCAATAGCAGCTCTCTAAAAAGGATGGACCACATTTTGTTAAAGAAAGTGAAGATAATCAGTAGATGGGTAGATTTTTAGAAGATGAATGTGGGGAATAGATAGGAATTGGGAAAGCCAATGAGGACAAAAAAGGATGTGCAAACATATTTTTTGTTGTCAAGTGGTTCAAGTGAGCAAATCCCATGTTGCACGTGTGGAACTGATAGGAATTGAGAGAGCCAATGAGGAGAAAAAAGGGTAAGGTCCAAACATTTTTTTTTGTCAAGTGGTTCAAGTGAGCAAAACCCATGTTGAGGTCATTGGTTTGAGACCCCCCCCCCCCCCCCCCCCCCCCCAATAGTAGTACCATGAATTTAAGTCTACCCCATTATGGAGTTGGACCAACCCAGCTTTACAAATTGGTCTGGTGCTTGACAACTCTTAGAGAAATGTCAACTGGTTATATGGAGAGGTTTTGAATGAGTATCAACAATCAAGAGTCCAGCCTTCAGGAAGAAATAAAGAGAAGGTAAAATGTATATTAGAGGGAAGTCAAAAAAACTAGACGTTTTCCTTCTCTTAGACAAAGGACTGGTACATGCAGGCATAATCTTAACGAAAATGATTAATTTGGTCAAAGTTCAAATAGTCCGAATGCTGAGTTTTCACTAGACATAGACAGAAACCCATGTAAGAAAAGTATGAAAGGAATTAATGACTTAAGGGGCTTCGAATAAATCAAAACTAGTTCAGCTATAGCTTTCAAGCAAATACATATTTTTGTCACTATTTGTATTAAAAGGGGACGAATCTCATCAAAAAAATATGAGACAGAATAAAAAGAGACTTTTTAGAGGCTCAATAAATGATAACAGATAATTATCCGGGAACATTTACTTATTAAAAGGAACCTTAAAAATGGCCTTCTAATATCAGACATTTTGACCCAAAAAAGTTGTAATACAAGACTCAGAAAAAATAAACTCTATATAACAGTATACGCTTTACCCATTTTCCTATATATATTTTTTGTCATCTTGAGGAAACTTATTAGACAAGAGAATAATTAAAAACAGAAACTATAATGATAGCAGAGTTCACTAGCAAAAGAACAAAATAAAATGAAGAATGATAATTATATAGCTAGAATTAACTAATAAATGCATAATACTGACCAATTGCGACTATAAATATCAAGATACCAAATACCTACTTTTCCAAATTTGTGTCTTCTCATTTGTTTGACTAATGCGGAATGCAAATCAAGTCAACGGTTCCAACGAAAAAAATTTATTATTTAGGCTTTCACTTAATTGGGTCTAAATTTATCGTTTTATAATTCAGGATTATTTTAGATTAGTTATTTTTTTTTAGTTTTGAATGTTTTAGGACTTTACTTTTATGTTTTTTTGGGCTTATTTTGGTGTTTTATTGGCACATGATCTTAATATAATATTTAGGAGCAGTTTAGTAACATTAGTTTGTCTTTAATTTACGTTTATTAGGGTTGAAAAATTAAGAGAGAGAAAGTTACGAAATTAAGTTATTTATTTAATATTTTATTTTAATAAGGATTCTTGGATTTATTTTCTTTATATATAGATTGTATTTGGATTTTTTTAACAAAGAATAATGGTGAATAAAAATAAAGCTTGAGTTTGATATTCCCAACAATGGGTGTGGTGTGAGACCATTTTACAATGAGTCCAAGATAATATTCTTTTTCTCTATCGATTTCTCTATTTCTTTTTGGGTAAATTACTAAAAGAGGATAAAATATTTTAATATTTACAAAAAAGAATCTATTTTATTAAAAATTACCAAAAACGAATTAAGTCGCTGGACAGTCCAGTGTTTTAACGTGTTAAAATACATTGCTTTACCAAAAATACCCTTTTGATGGTTAAAATGTTGGACTGTCCAATGTTTTAACACCTCACTAATTTAGCCTACATTTAAAATGTTGGATAGTCCAAGGAGTTACTAAAAAGCTGGACAGTCCAGCAACTTAATTCATTTTGGTAAAAACATTTTAAAATAGATTTTTTTCTAATAAATAAAATATTTTACCATCTTTTAGTAATTTTCCCTTTCTTTTTTATTCTTTTATTTTTTTTTTCTTTTAGTTTCTTGTTCTTGATTTTCTTGAATTCTTAATTTTTGAAACTCATTTCTTGAATTCTTGAATTTTTGAAAACCTTTCCCCCGCAACCTTTAACCTTTTCCTCAATCTTTGATCATTTCTCAAGTATCTTAACCTTTAATCCTTACCCTACAAACCTGAACCTTCAATCCTTTCCTTTACCCTATTGAAAATATAGTAATTTATAAAACTTTGCATTTTGCATTTCAATAGCCAATTAGGATTTTGGAAACCCTTTTCCTATTGCCGCACAAATCCTTCGTCAAATTCCAAATCCCAAATCCCAAATCAGATCCCCTAACTACCCATTTTTTCATCTTCTTCCCTCATTGTCCTGCATCCTAGACTCATATCCCCACCCAATGTTTGAAATATTTTTTAAGAGATCTATAAGCAAGCCTCCTCCTATGAGGTATTATGGGGTTACAGAATTCAAATACACCCACATCAATGTACCTATCAACTGAGCTCAAGCCTAGCCCAAAAGCACACAACCCAAGCCTAAAGCTTGTGAAAATTACAAATTAACCAAAATTGAACTCAGCATCTCAAGCTTAGCTTGTATCTGAGTTCAAGCCTGATCACGGACACAAAGGGGGGGTTGCATTAATAAGCTAACTTAAGGGACCTAAGGAAAATGCTAACCTAAACCCATAGTTGAGGCTCTCCATCAACATGACCGTTGGGATGTTAGGAATTCCTTATAAAAATGTATCTCAAGGAAAAAGTATATTAATCCCTGGAAATCAGAACTGATGTCTAGGTAATCTGCATTTTTCCTCTTATCCCAACGGTCATGTTGATGGAAAGAGCCTCAACCATGGATTGAGGCTAGAAAAGTCCGGACCCTAATGATCCATTCACAGACTTATAATGGTAAATTTAACATTATAACTCATAAACAAAGTAATATACTTAATAATAGATCAAAACAAATAAATAAAAATAAGCCATCTAAAAACACCATTTTCATGAGAATAAGAGATCCACTTTAAAAAGCTCACCGCTAAAAGCTTATGTAGATGAACATTTAAGAACACTTACGAGATTGAGCTCACATGAAATGCCATACTGTTTCAGTGCACCTCTCACAATAGGCCAAGCTTCTTGCAAGTACTTCTCTGAAAGGGACCAAAAGACGAAGAAGGCTCACAAATAAGAACCAGAAAACATTTATACATTTTATTGTCACTGAGTAAAAAATAAATAAAGATGATAAAAGAAGTCTTTGCAGGTGACAATAATTCTTGGTAGTTGTTGATAAGTTGGACCTTTGAATGAAATTTATTCACCCAGAAAACTTATAAAACTAATAAGTGAGTCCTACAATCTGATAGAAACACACAGAAACTTATCTAATATAAACACGAAGTCCTTAACATTTTTTTTACAGAATAGAAGACTGATGCATAGATCAGTGATAAATTTAAAGCTACATATGATTTTTCCAGAGCAATTCCTGACTCTACCCTCTTTCATATGTGTCATTTCTCAACCTCCTTCACCCTTATTTCTTGTCCTTTAATCCACCCTTTCCTATGTAGGTATAAGTGTAAGATGGGGTTTTGATCCCAGGTCTCTGGCACTTTCTAACGTGGCAAAGTCCTTTAATCCATCCTTTCCTTCATCTCATCCTTCCTTCTTCTCTCCCAAAAAATAAGCAATAGCCTATCATCCATGTTTCACGATACTCCCTCCCTACACTCCCAGGCCCAAGAAATCCGATTCCATGTAGCAATTTCCAGTATTAATCGCATTTATATGAGAATTTTACCTTTTTCTTAAACTGTATATTATAGGCCGCATCTTTAAAAATACAATTGCAGAAAAATACACATTTTTAACTCATGTTTATTATGGTTTCCACATCCTTGTATAATACAGCAGTAAAAAAAATCCTTTGGAACCTTTCTGAAATAGAAACATATACCCTGTAAAACCTCTGCCAATCATGTATTCATCTTCCAAAACCTAATGAGGTATGTTCTTAGTGATGCAAACAACAAGGACGAAAACAGTGACATAAATGGCAGCATAAGTCAACGACCGACATGAACGTATATGGAGAACATAATGGAGGTTGGAGAAGAGTCTTTGTTCTCTCACACCTTCCGTAATTGAGGGCTTGATCAGATGCAACCAAATTTTATGTGATGTTATTGGTATAGATTAGGCTATTAGCATCATCATCATCAACATTTTCTTCACAAAAAATTCAGTTAAATCTCATTTTCCCAACCCATTGATCAAAGCTTTTATCGTACTTGATACCACCACCGACTCAAGACTTTGAGCCAAAGGGAGTTCAGTTTGATCTCATTTCTTGCTCAGATTCTTCAACTTGGGATCCATCATGGATCACAAAAATTAGGGATCGAGCGGCATAGATACCAAATTGAAACAACCCAATTGTATCACACAGATTAAATCAAATCAAAAATAAAAAGAGGACGAGTAAATAAGAAAATTGATAGATCTGTGATCTATCTGTTTCAGGAGATCAACATGCCTCACGCACTAAAACCTACATTCATATTTAGAACAAATCAACCCCCTTATTTTTTTGATAAATTAATTTATCAAAAAAATAAGGGGGTTGATTTGTTCTAAATCAACCCCCTTATTAATGAAAACATAACCAAAACTAAACACCTAGTAAATTAAGTTGTACAAAAAAAATAATGGGATCATATTCGTGTCAACATGCTTCTACCTAATTTTATTAATGGAACATGAAACTATAACTTCTGAGTGATATAGAAAATAATCAATTAAGTAGTGAGGGTGTTAGTGAGTTGGCTAACCTCTGTATTGAGGAAACAAAGTGGAGAAAGAGCTGGGTTCGAGCAATCCTCCTTCATTCCATGAAGGATCAAACTTTTCAATCTTCCAGTGGTCAATGCTCTCATCATCCCATGGCTTCGGCTTATCGTGTTTCCCCTTATGCTTCCTTAAATTCTCCGTGCGGTTTCCATGCCCACTCTCATTGCCTGCCTCTGTGTCCGAAATCTCCATATTAACCTACCACTGCTTTGTAATGTGCATATCATAGTTAATAATTCAGAAGACAGTACATTAAGTCACAAAAAACAAAGAAAAAGAATATAGACAAAACCCATTTTAGAAAAAACTTGAAACTCATTGAAAGCATCAACAACACTGATAAAAGTTGAAAATGGAAAGAAAACCAAAAAAAAAAAAAAATGTGGGAAACAAAACCTGTTCCAGAACCAAATATAAAACTAAAACCAAATACCCAGTTCAGAAAATAGATCCTAAATCCTCTAATGCTTAGAGAAGTTTAAAAAAATAAAAATCAAACAATACCTAAAATCCCAATTTCAAAAGAAAAAAAACATCAAAATAACAGAAAAAGTAACTCTGCAACCTCTTCAAGTAATCATCATATCACTTCTCGCATTCAAACCCCACCACACATAACTCTGTAATTAAAAACCCATCAACAAAAACTCCTTACCATGAAAAAAGCTCTTGTTTTGATAATGGATTTGGAGAAGTAAAAAAACGGAAATCGATGGAGTATTGGGTGGAAAAAATCAAAGGTTTTTTTGCTAGAGGTTGAAAACGATGGATTCAATATGAGGTTAGAAGAAAAGTGAGTAACAATCGTATATAGCTCGAAGATGACAGATTTTGAGAGATAGAAAGATAAGGGTACCAATAAGTACTCGAACGAAACGCCGGAGAACGTATTCGCCGCAAAGAGGATCACCGAAGAAGATGGTTGCTGCCTGGGGCTTGGGTTGATGGTTCACCATTCTCAAAAGCTCTAAAACCCTAAGTCCCGTTTAATACAACCGTCAAAATCTGCTATAAGAAGCTGGTGTTACAAACAACTGTAAAAAACTGGAATACAGGTCTGTTCTTTACAGAAGCCAGCTCTAGCTCCAGAAGTTGGCTTCTGGAAGAAGTAGAAGCCAGGAGCCTGAAAAGCCATATTCAGCAGAAGCTTATTCGTTATAGAAACACAGAAGTCAGAAAATCCTGTTCATTTTACAGCTTTTTATTGCTGGATTCTAGTAAAATGACCAGAATACCCTTCATGTTGATAATGCACCCAGAATGCACAAAAAATGACTAGAATATAATAAATATATAATTACACTAATATATATATATTTATATTAAAAAATTATTAAAATAATTATTTTCAATTTAAATAAATGTATAAATTTTATGATTTTATCGAAATTTCGGTAACATCTCCTCTTAAAAATGGATATATGAAATTTTACTGATAAAGAAAATACCTGCATAATATACAATTTGATATCTACATAACATCCTATATACAAATCCAACATCCACATAACATCCCATACACAATCTAATATCCACATAACATCCCCATACACATTAACATTCAAACAAATACATATTATACAGAAATCAAAAGTGTTACAATGTCATACAAACAGAGAAAAATAATTTTCCTTAATAACAAATCCAAAATAGATCAAGTTCTATCATAAACAGGCATTGTCATACCACCATAGGCATTATCTTGATATTTAATTTAGGAATTAAATACCGGGTGATAGCGAACCCACGTATTTTCCAAGATAGCTATATTTGAGAACAATTGATAAACTAGAGATAGTATTATATCAACTAAAATTTTACATAAGGATAGCAAAAATGAGAATATTCAGATGAATGAGTTGGGAAAGTACTAAGAAAAACAAATAAAAAATGAATATAATTAAGGAAATTTAGGAATGCCTCCAATAGGAGATAAAATAAGATAATCAACTGAGATGGTTTGGCATATACAAAGGTGACTAATAACAACACTAGTGAGATGCAACATTTTAGTGCAAGATCAAACTATTATAATTGTAAATTGTGCATCACCAATGGATGTGGTACAATTTAAACGTATTTACACTAACCTATTTCTTTCTATGTAGGGGTAAAATAAAAGATCCCAACCGTGAATGAAGTTGATTATTCGCTTGCTGCAGCTTTTCCGCTGTACAAGGCTAAGCAAAATTATTTAATGTCAAAGAGATAAAAGAGTAGAAGCTATTGCTTTTATTACGATTCAAAACAGGCGAGGTTCATTTACAAACCATTTTTCATATAAACCACTAAAGTATTTGGCTCACCAAGATCTGCAATTTGTCTAGCAAAATAGTCTCTATTTCCCAACAGTGGAGATGGAAAAAAGTGCATTTACCCAATACTTATTCTATAAAAGATCCAACAGGTGGCTATCGAGTGAAGAATTGAAATATGTGATATCCAATGCATAATACTATAACAAAACAAGGATATTACTACAATGGCCAAAAGAACCAATGGCTTATATTCATGGTTTCCAATCTCGTTCGAGACCGGGATGACTCGAGCGAATGAGATGGATAGATGTGGCATCTCAAGTCTCAACAGTGTGGAATCTCGCGAGATAAATGAGATGACTTGCAAGAGATTTTCAAAATCTTGTCCAAGCAAATAGAACTCAGACGAGTCAACCCGGAATTTCTATATTTTAATTAAAACAATCATTTTTTTAGAATTTAAATACATATTATCTAAATAAATATGATCTTATGTCTAAACATTTTCTAATCAATAAAATTTATAAAAAAAATTATAATTATTTTCATATAAACATATGTATATGAATAAATAATTGTAAAGCGAGTTTATTGGTTTATCTCGTTCGAGACAACTTAGTCTCGTCCACAAACAAGATGAGACATCAAACCGAATTTTAAAACCATGCTTATATTTCAGGATAACTAATCTATGAAGAAGAATGACATGTTTGCAATGTACACCAAAGTCTTCAACCTTATTGAGAGGGATAGTCTGATACTCCGAAACAGGCTCATCAGAAGGCTTATACCCCTCAGGGTAAGTCCAAAATGCTCCAATTTCTACTTTTTCCAGCAGATACTGTTCTTGTTGGATCAATAACAACTGCCATTAATGACCTATTAATGTCATAAGCTAGTGACACCCTTCATGTAACCCAAAAGAATTATTGTAATTCCTCTACAAATTCCCCTCATATAAAATTGGGTTAGAACCCCACAATCAAAACCAACTACAATGATTCCATAACTTTCCTATAAAGGTTGTGTCCAGCTCTTCCCAAATCTCTACAGCAATTTTCTTACAAGGTTTTTTATTTTTAAGTTTGATTTTCTTTATCCTTGTACCAATCATAGACTTCAGGACGCAGAAACAACAAAACAGAGAAGAGAACTCTACTTAAATACCAAGAAAAAAAAAACCAGAGGAGAAGAAATCCGTAATTGAAAATTCATGAAAGAGAAGTAAAATGGAGAAGGTTTCTACAAATTAACATCAAATAAAGGAAAAATAACAAAATCAAAATCAAAACCAAAACACAGGAAGGAACGAGAGAGAGATCGAAATGTCGAGCTGTCGTGTGGCATACCTGCAGTTTTTGTGAAAATACCGGCTTCTGAAGCACAAATGAACAGCCTCTCTGGTTCTAGGGTTTGTGGAGTGAGAGCTTCAATGGTGGATGACGACGAAAGCTCTTCCGATTTCGTTAAGTGCACAGAGCTTCGTATCTCTCGGTTATAAAACCTAGAAGGCTTGGGGAAGAAGAAGAGATCACAGAGAGGTTGGGACTGCAACGAGAGAGACGCAGAAGGGGTTTACATTCGTTGAAAGTCGATGACGAAAGAGGGTTTAGGTTTTACTTTCGTTGAACATTGAAATAAAGATGGAGGGTATACTGGTCATTATACTTAAGCCGTTTTTGATAACGGGCTTTGCGCAGAACCAAAATTACGAAGCCCACTTTACACGACTCTAAATAAAAGCTACTTTTGGGCTTTTGTTGATTTTCGTGGGAGTCAAAAAATTCAAACGAACGATGTTCAACTAGCTTTTTTGGCTCAAAAGCTAAAGAAGCAAAAAAGAGCTCGCTTCTTAAACTCAAATGAACAGCTCTTAAAAAGTTTGTTTGATAGAGTTTTGTAAAAATGATTTGTTATTTATTTGAATCTGGTAATTATTATTTGATATAACTTCTAGATGTATTAGAATAAAATGACTAAAATACCCTTAATATTAATAATGTACTTAATATATATAAAAATTTATCAGAATACCCTTATAAATATATAATTATATTATATATATATATATATATATATAGGTAGCGTTCAATGGCAAACTTTTTGGCAAAACATTTTCAAACATGGGTTAGAAGTTTTGGAATTGGCTGATTTTTGGTGAGGATGATCTCTACGGTATAGAGATCATCCTCACCAAAAATCAGCCCATTCCAAAACTTCTAACCCATGTTTACAAGTTGAAATATCGTGGATCGTCCATTTTTTGTAAATTATTTTTGATGGGGTTAAAAGTTTTGGAATTGGCTGATTTTTGGCGATGATGATCTCCTCACCGTAGAGATCATCCTCACCAAAAATCAGCCCATTCCAAAACCTCTAACCCATCTTTTGAAAAATGTTTTGCCAAAAAGTTGGCCATATATATAGGGGGCGTTCAATGGCCAACTTTTTGGCAAAACATTTTTCAAAACATGGGTTAGAGGTTTTGGAATGGGCTGATTTTTGGTGAGGATGATCTCTACGGTGAGGAGATCATCATCGCCAAAAATCAGGCCATTCCAAAACTTCTAACCCCATCAAAAACAGTTTACAAAAAATGGACGGTCCACGATTTTTCAGCTTGTAAACATTGGTTAGAAGTTTTGGAATGAGCTGATTTTTGGTGAGGATGATCTCTACGGATCCTCACCAAAAATCAGCCCATTCCAAAACCTCTAACTCATGTTTTGAAAAATGTTTTGCCAAAAAGTTTGCTAAAAAGTTTGCCATTGAACGCTACCCATATATATACATATATATATATATATATATATATATATATATATATATATATATATATATATATATATATTATATATATATATATTATATATATGTATATATATGGGTCCCGTTCGGCACCCTAAGTTTTACCACACACTTTAACAAACGCGTTTTGTCCTACATGGGTTAGAAGTTTCGAAATGGGCTGATTTTTGGTGAGGATGATCTCTATGGTGAGGAGATCATCCTTACCAAAAATCAGCTCATTCCAAAACTTCTAACCCCATCAAAAATAATTTACAAAAAATGGACGGTCCACGATTTTTCAACGTGTAAACATGGGGCTAAACATTTTGGAATGGGCTGATTTTTGGGGAGGATGATCTTCTAATCATAGAGATCATCCTCACCAAAAATCAGCTCATTCCAAAACTTCTAACCCATGTAGGACAAAAAACGTTTGTTAAAGTGTGTGGTAAAACTTAGGGTGCTGAACATTTCCCTATATATATATATGGGTCTCGTTCAGCAACAAACATTTTGGCAAAACATTTTTCAAAACATGGGTTAGAGGTTTTGGAATGGGCTGATTTTTGGTGAGGATGATCTCTACGGTGATCATCGCCAAAATCAGCTCATTCCAAAACTTTTAGCCTCAGTTTACAAGTTGAAAAATCGTGGGCCATCCATTTTTTGTAAACCATTTTTGATGGGGTTAGAAGTTTTGGAATGAGCTGATTTTTGGTGATGATGATCTCCTCACCGTAGAGATCATCCTCACCAAAAATCAACCCATTCCAAAACTTCTAACCCATGTAAGACAATAATGATTGGGCCATTGTTGGGTAAATGGTTGGGTGCCGAACGAGACCTATATATATATAGGGTCGCGTTCGGACGACAAACAAACCTACTCACATCACGACAAACTAATTCAGCCGTCCGATTTTAGCTAGATCTACGGTCCAGATCGGAATTTACTTTACAATCGAAATAAATAAACGAAATTTGTTTATTTACAATTACCTCCCTCTTCGAAAAACCCAAATCGACAAACTCTTCGATCTGTCATCGAAAACACAGATCGAAGAGACGACGATCTATGGACGTTTGAATCAACTTCGTCTCTGCTGATGATGACGATTCCTCTCTGTTAACGACGATCTCTTCCTTTCTGCTAATGACGACGATCTGCTAAAAAATGAATTAAGTCGTCGTTCACGGCTTCTTTCTCACCCTCATCTCTCTGGCGACGAACCCTCCCTCTCTTTCTAATCGACTGTTACTAAATCATCTTCCTCTCTCTCCTCTTTATGCAAAGAAACCCTAATCTAATCTATCTTGCATTCCCTCTCTCTTGGTGACCTATCTCGCATTTAGACGGTGACTCGCCCTCCTCTCTCAGGTGACGACGATAAGAAATCACTCCCCGAAAGTATTTATTTATTTATTTTTAATTTCATGTTCTCAGTTTTATGTATTTATTAATTTAAAAATATAAAGTTTGTTGCAGGGTTAACAGACGACACTAACCCAAATTTGGTCGATGAAATTGCTAAAGGTATGTATTTATTCATTTTTTCATTTATTTATTATTTTATTGCTAAAGGTATGGTGGTTTTATAATTAATTCAAAAGAAATCCAAGATTAATGGTCATACTCGATGTGCTAAAAAATGCTCTGATGTTCAAACACTTGGATGGCGTTTAGATAGGACTCCTTGGCTACTTCTGACTCTTGCGGGGAGTTAGAAGTCATTTGGATAATTTAGATAAACAACTCTTTCGAAGAATTACTCCGCACAAGAGCAAAAAATTGTTCTTTATGAAAAAGTCACTAAAACCTACTTCTCAATTTCGCATCTTGCGGGGAGTAATATTCTAACGGCTCATTTTACCGAAATACCCCTAACTTTATTAATTTTCTACGAAATACCCCTAATTTTACCGAAATACCTCGTTTTATTAATTTTCTACGAAAATACCCCCGTTTTAAACACATTATATTAATATTTAATATTTAAAATATTATATTATATTATATTAATATTTATTATATTATATTATATTAATATTTATTATATTATATTATATTAATATTTATAGTTAAAATGTCAAAAATAGTATAGTTTGAAGCATATTATGATACTAAAAAACAAAAAACAGTAACTAGTACAATATAAGGGTATTCTAGTTTTTTTCTAGAAGTCATCAAAAGTCAGTATGGTTCCCAAATAGACTTTCAGCACAAAAGTACTTCTGCCAAGTACTTCACAGAGTTGATTGCCAAACGCCCTTTCTGCACAGAATTACTTTTCCAACTCCTCCACAGAGTACTCCAGCTCCTGCTATTTGGAACAGTAGTTCTGCTCCTGGTATCCAAACACGCCCTTGGATGCCTGAATCAAGGTATGTGTGTAGGAATGTGCTTTTTAATATCCAGTGATTTAATATTTCAACATTTTGTAAAAAGAGTCAAGGCGTTCCTACAAAGCACGAATTCGGACAGCCTGACTCATCATCAATTTTTCAGCCTGACTCATCATCATGACTCACTAGACAAGACGCGAAGGCATCGAAGAAGGGACCGCAGGCAAGCCCCTCCTAAGATCACTCTCCGGGCCTACTGAGGTAGATAAATCATTGATCATCGAACTTACAGTTGCAGCAATGGAAGAGTTTATAAGAATGACCTAACTAGGGAAACCCTTATGGATGCGTGGCCTTAACGATGCTTATGAGATTCTAAGTGAAGATGAGTACATACAAACATTTCCGAGGGGAATTGGACCAAAACTATGTGGATCGAAATCAGAAGCTTCTCAAGAAACTGCCGTTGTTATCATGAATCACATTAACCTTGTTGAGATCCTTATGGATGTGAATCAGTGGTCCACCGTGTTTTCTAACATTGTTTCAAAAGCAACAACTCTTGAAGTCGTATCAATAGGCGTAGTAGAAAACTATAATGGAGCCCTCCAAATGATGACAACAGAATTTCAAGTCCCTTCACCTCTTGTTCCGACTCGAGAGAGTTTCTTTGTAAGGTATTGTAAACAACATGCTGAGGGAATTTGGGTGGTGGTCGATGTTTCCTTGGATCATTTGCGTCTTAGCCTGATATCGAGATGTCGAAGAAGACCATCAGGTTGTTTAAATCCAAAAAATGCCAACTGGTTACTCCAAGGTTATATGGGTCGAACACGTAGAAGTGGATGATAAAGCAGTTCATAGTATATATAAAACACTGGTTAACTCCAGCCTTGGGTTTGGCGCAAAGCGTTGGATTGCTACCCTAGATCAACAATGTGAGCGCCTTGCAAGTGTTATGGCTAGTAACATACCCGCTGGAGATGTTGGTGTGATCACAAGTCAAGAAGGGCGAAAGAGTATGTTGAAGTTAGCTAAAAGAATGGTGATGAGTTTTTGTTCTGGTATAAGTGCTTCTACTGTTCACACATGGACAACATTATCGGGAAGTGGCGCTGAAGATGTAAGGGCCATGATTGGAAAAAGCATAGATGATCCCGGCAGGCCTCCTGGTATTGTGCTAAGTGCAGCTACTTCTTTCTTGCTTCCAGTCCCACCAAAGGGAGTTTTCAATTTCCTTCGCGATGGGAACTTTAGAAGTGAGTGGGACATTCTTTCTAATGGCGGTGCTGTTCAAGAAATGACACATATTGCTAATGGTAGAGATCCTAGTAACTGTGTTTCTCTACTGCGAGTTAATACTCCAAATTCCAGTCAGAACAACATGTTGATATTACAAGAGAGTAACACCGATGCAACGGGCTCTTTTGTAATCTATGCTCCTGTTGATATTGTTGCAATGAACGTGGTTCTAAATGGAGGAGACCCAGACTGTGTAGCACTCATTCCCCCCCCTGATTTTGCTATACTCCCCGATGGGCTAACAGTAAATAGAGGTAGAATTACTGAAGTTGGGTCTGGTGGATCCCTATGGACTGTCGTATTCCAGATCTTGGTTAACTGTGCTCCAACTGCAAAACTTTCTCTTGGATTTGTGGCAACTGCTAACAACCTCAGTGCTTGCACCATTGAAAGGGTCAAAAGTATCAAGGGACAATGCACGAATTGAGAGGTTTAGCTTATGATAGAAACCTGGCAAGATCAACAAAAAAAGGCAATGAAAAAAAAAAAAAAAAGAATTTCAAAAACCTTTCGAGTTGCACTCAACTTCGATTTGTCAAAACACGATCGAAGAAATAGTCGGATTTCAAAACTCATCAAATTTTCATCAAATCAAAGATCTCACACGAGCTCCGCGCCATCGAGATCAATGAATTAATAAGGCAAAACTCTGTCAGACCCCGTGCTTGAGTAACCATTTTCCACAAAAATCTTCAATACAATCGATAATTTGAGATCGTGTTTTTACAGAATTTTTCTGGCCCGTACAAATAGGGGTTTAGTCTATTCTTTGCAGTTCTTTACACGCAATTCCTGCAAAGAAGGGCAGCTGTAGACACCTCAATTTGAAAGGGCCACTTCTCGAAAGGGCCCAAAAATATCGATTTTCCAAATAAATGGGCCAACGGGCCTTAAGGGCCCAAGTCATTGAAAAGTGACATTTTTATCAAACCGAGGCCCCTAAGACCTCTCAATGGTTTAGGAGGCCCACCAAAAGGACTCGGCCTACCTTACGCTTTCCCAATATTCACCGCTCCGCTTCCAAAATCAAAAACGCCAAATTTTCGATAAATTTCACCAACGGGCCTAAAAAGCCTGATTGGCCAACATGTGGCATTTTTGATCAAACTAATGATTGCAAAAATTCAAAAAAATAAATAAAATTAAAAAACGAGACTTGGGATGCCTACCACCTCCTATACCTTCCACCGTTCCATCTCCGAATCCAAAAAAATCTAAACCCACCTAAGGCCCATAAATCCTTAATTCTTCAAAATCCATTTTTCTCACCCCCTAACCTAAACTCAATCCCACATCACCTAAAAATCTAATACCAATCTACACCCTCAAAATCCATTCCAAAATAACCCCTAACCAATTCCTAAAATCCAAAACCATTTCATAACCCAAGCCCAAAACACTTCAAAACCTCTAAGCCCAAATCCATATCCAACCCACAACCCTAACCCATCAACCACTACCCACATCAACCAATCACCATCTTGATAATCAAAGATGACACATGTCATCACCCCATGTCACCTCCCTCACCCAACTACCTACACCATTAATTTGTTTTAAATCCCATCTATCACACACATCAACCCATCACCTTTTCTCTCAAATCAAATACATCTACCTACACCCCTAACCTATACCTCCCCTAATCTACCCTCATCATTCCCTACAAAACCCACATCTACAACCTAAACCTACACCATCCTCTCAAGTCAAACACTCAACCTCTCCCATCAACCTATCCCAACCCTTCATTTCCACCCACTTTAATACATGGCATCATCTCCCTCACCCTCTCAAAATATCATCAACCACCTCTTTAAATCCTCCATTCTCTTAAATCAAATACCATTTAATCTCAACCACCATCTTAAACTCACCTCACCAAACACTCCACCTAAATGGGTTGGGTAGGATCCAAACCATTTGGGTCAAAACTCACCCATTTAACCCCCCCTTCCTTAAATACCCTCCAATCTCCTCTAAATTACACCCACTTCTCTCTCAAACTCATAACCATTCTACCCTTTTTCTTCACTTCACCCCATTATATCCCTAAAATAATTCCTCAACATCTATAAATACCCTCCTCCTCTTCCCAAAAATGGCCCCCAACTTTCACTACAAAATTCTCTCCAACTCTCACTACTAACAACCATCACCAATCCTCCTCAAGTCTCATATACAAAAAAAAAAAAAATTTATACTCCACTCATCTCTCTCATCATCTCTTCTCTACTCCTTCAACCATACAAGAATTGTATTTTCATAAAATACTAAGGACTCAAGAAGAAGAAAAGAAGAAAGAAGACACAAGGTAGGTTCAAGGCAATTTCCCCCCTCTCTCTTCTACACCCTCTCCTCCTCCCCCTTCTATCACCCTCTCCCCTTCATTTTATTTTTTAGAATGAATGGACCCCAAGGCTAAAGGTCTATAAGGGTCATTTCCATCAATGGAATGACCCTATGATCAAGCCGAAAATGAACCCCTATCTAGGGTACAAATGCACAACACGTGGCACATCGTTTTTCGTATTTTTTTAAAATCAAAATGACCAAGTTGAGTTGAGGTTACCACTATCTAGTAGGGAGAAAAGGGTGCCTAACACCTTCCCTTTTCTCCAACCGAGCCGCTTACCCGAATCTCAAGGGTTGATTCATCTTTATCCATCGAGAGTCACCAAATACCAAAAATGTCACATTTTCTAAAAAAAATGCATATCGGGTGACCATTCACACCCACTTACAAAAATGAATGGTGGCGACTCCAAACCATCGTAGATGTGGTCATCGTAATGACGAAATCCCGTGTCTACAGAGAGCAATGGGTTATTTTTTGATCTACAATCTACTTCTCCAAATTCTGATCAATGTAACTAGTTCTATGCAACGTTTATTTCTTAATATATTCCAATGCATTGATATAATGATCCCTCTCTACTTTGTTTTTGATGATTGTATTTTGTAACATGTTCCCATTCATTGACATAATGGGTGCTCTTCCTTGGCTTAATAAAAACTATGATGCTATATAATACTAAGTTATCAGCATGAGCTGTATACACATTTAATTTTTGATTATTTATTTTTGATGATAATATATCCATTCAAAATAGGTTTGGATTCCTATTATAGTCATTTGTTTACTTTTATGGATAACTTAAATCAGATCCTCTATATTGTCTTTCTTTTATATGCTTGAATTTGTATCAGATTGAAGCTCTCAAAGCTATTGGGTTACCAAGGTTGTTTTGGCCATCATATTGCCTTTTGACATATATGTAAGGATAAGGATGAAGCTGAAGTATGGTTTGTTGGTCTGAAGGCGTTGATTTCACGTGGTAACTATCGCAAGTGGAGAATCGAATCCAGAAGCGATGGAACTTCTTCTGATGGTCTAAGTTCCCATACTCGAAGAAACTCTCCATTGATTTCACCATGTGGTAGTAGCAATGCACTGAATAAGGCTTTTTGCTTTTTTACTGTGTTGTTCATATAACACAGTAGCCGCCAAGGCGTTGATTTCACCCAACGAATTTAGTATCCTTATGAAAGTCCTCCACTGAATGGTTTTGGAAAGGCATTTTCTGATGTGATGTTATATACGACAGCTGCCAAGGGTGTAACTCAGTCAGAATCAGTTGGCAATTCTTTATCATCATTGTCAACTGGGGTTGCAGATAATTCCAATGATCGGGGTTTTGGAGTTGATACTTTTTGAGTTAGTTTGTCTAGTGCGGTAAGCTCATCAAGCTAGGGATCTTATCATGAAGAGTTCAAAGCTTTAGGTGATGTTTATATTTGGGTGTTGGTATGCACCAGGTTGGAAGTTCATTTGCAGTCAAGATAGATGCACTTTTGCCCAAGTCATTGGAATCAACAGTGGTTCTTGACGTCCACAATATTGCTTGTGGTGCTAGGCACGTTATTTTACTGGCATGAAAATTGAACTAGTTGCATGTGGAGAGTATCATACATGTGTTGTTACATTATCTAGGGATCTTTACACATGGGGTGATGGTACTCACAACTCTGGTCTTCTTGGGCATGGGAGTGAACTCTGGTCTTCTTGTAATATCACCAAAATTTTCATGTATGGATCCATCTAAGGAATCTTGTATGGATGTTGTAATCTATTTTTGTGCTAATCTTTGACTGGTGCATCATTTTTCTATTTATATTGCCTGCAGTCTGTTACGACCCATAATTTAACTTAACTTGGAGGATATCTTGGCGTAGAAATTCCACTTGAACAGATTCTGGCAGTCCAACAAGAAATAACTTATTTAATGCTAATGTTTCTTGTGGATTGATTGATTTTTTTTATTTTTTGTTTTGTTTTGTTCAATAAGCCTATTTTTAATGAGATTAGTAACTCCAAGAATTGAAATTAGGTCTATGGTTTCACCAGTCGAAAGACTTTCACCACTACCTGTCTTGAATGGTTGATTATATGCACACATCAGCATACTTGCAATATAGGTATCCATCCTATCCTGTCCCCTAGGGGTGCTCAGAGACCTATAGGTGTATACTCTCTACCAATACTAAGATAATCTTTTTTTCTTTCCATTACCAAGATGATCGTAGAAAGTCCATTTTAGTTCCAAACAAACTCTAATTTCATGGAGAGCATGGATGATAAAACTCATTTTGAAAAGAAAAAAAAAATTCAACAGCTTTAGCCCTAATTTACAGTTTATAAAACAATGTATCCGTGATTCAAGCACAAAAACAAGTGACATTGAGCACTAAAAAGGCCAAAAGGTTGATTGTAATTCAACTCAAGCATGTAATGGGGACCTGTTTTGGACTATGTCCCATATATCAGCTAAGCAGCAATAACATCAACAAATAATAGCACTCTCTAATATACAACACACAAATGTCAAAAGCAATTCAACACATTTTTGTTTTCCAATTTAACAAACAGAACCAAAGTTTTTAATAAAATTTTTTGTCCTGACCAGAGATGCTCTTCCAAGATACAACCAACCATAAATAAGATTCCAACACACTAGCCATACTCAAACATAGCAGAGCCCCAGTACAAAAGCCTCAGTATCCAATTGAATTTAACTGTGGGTTTTGATGCCACCATTCTCAACCATTAATGAGTTTTCTTTTTCTTCTTCCCTTTCCAGCTATGTATTTACTACTACTATCAGCTTAAATGCAAATGATACAAATTATATAAGCTGACATAACACATTATCCATGCTGAAAGCATCAGAGAACAATTTCAGCAATTTCAATATTACCAACCAATAGAAAACCAGCACCTTGTTAAATTGTAAACTTAACCAAACAAAAAGTAACTGATCCCCACACCAGATATTAGCAATAGCCCATTGCCAACATACCATCATCATCCCAACATCCAAAACATTAACAAAAGCCAAAAGTACACAAAACACAACATATTGCAATCAAAACTAGTCTGCATCCCAATCAACTATTAATAAGCAAATCCAAATCATTTCTCCATCTATAATACTCATATTTCTCATTCAACCCTCCAAAAGTTCCTCATCTTCTTCATATTCATCCTCCTCGTCTGCAGTCGCATCCTAATATTGCTGGTATTCAGACACCAAATCATTCATGTTGCTTTCTGCTTCAGTAAACTCCATTTTATCCATTCCCTCTCCAGTGTACCAATGCAAGAAAGCCTTCCTATGGAACATAGCTGTGAACTGTTCACTCACTCTACGAAATGAGTGAATTTGGTCTTCTGAAATGACATCACCCACTGATCCTATAACATTCTTTGACATGTATCCTCCCATATATGTGCAATGAACCCTGCAAATTTAAAATTTTTATTTACCAATATTAAAAATTGGGGATTAAAATCTGCGTGAGGGGATTAAAATTTGCCTAAATCAATTGGGCAAACCAATGCAATACTAAAGTGGTGATTGTTTCATACTAATCAATTGGAGTTGAGAGATATCCAAGCAACAAATTTATATATATACAGTACATGCTAACCCAATACAATACCATTCTATATCAGATAAACAGAAATATGAGTGATGGAATCCAACATAGCAAATTGTTGGATGCTAAGAGTTGGAAACTACATTACATTAGAAACATTGAATGTTTCAGAAATTCTTCAAAATGTTTCGGACCATCTACTGTTTTAATTTTTCTCCAGACCAGAACATTACACTTAAACAAGATGAAGGATTACCACAGATCATAACTTTGCACAAAATGTAGGCAAAAAATCACTCTATTTTATCAGTGAAATTTGTCGATGATTCATCATAATCGATACATAAAAAATAAAAATAAAACAAATGAAAAAAAAAATTAAAAAAAAATAATAATTAAGGGTTTACCTTAGGGTTTCTTTGGAGAGAAAGAGAGAGAGAGAGATGAGGACGAAGCCGAGTTGGGTTTCTTCGTTTCCAACAGAGGAAGTTCAGTTCAGTCGGGTTGGGTTTCTGTCAAGTTGGGGTTCTTTGCAACGAGTTAGAGAGAGAGAGAGAGATATGGGGTTTCTTTTCTCTGCACCGTGACGTTTGTTTACAGCAAAGAAGATCGATTGCAGAGAAACGAGGTCAGATCTAATCTCTGATCGAACGAAGAAGACAAAGTTTATTCGAACGCAGAGAGCAGAGAGAAACGAGGAACGAGGAAGTAGTTGTAGAGAGGGCTTCGTCGTCGTCGTCGTTGTAGTTAGTAGAGAAAAGCAAACAAGGAAGAAGCTTGTTTTTGTTTTCTGTAGAGAGGGCTTCAAACGCAGAGAAACGACGAAGGAAGAAGAGAACTCAGATTTGGGTTTTTTTTTTTTACAGGGAGGTAGTTGTAAAATCGGAAAAGTTATTTGTTTAAATCGATTGTAACGCTACTTATGATCTGGATTGCAGATCTGCGCGAAATCGAACGGTCTCTACGATTTGTCACGATGTGAGTAGGTTTGTTTGTCATCCGAACACGACCCATATATATATATATATAATAAATTTATATTAAAAAATTATAAAAAATTTATAATTCTATAGAAATTTCGACAACATCTCCTCTTAAAAATGGACATATGAAATTTTCCTAATAAATAAAATACTTGTCTAATTAATATTAATAATGCACACAAAATGCATAAAAAATGATCAGAATACCCTTATAAATATATAATTACACTAAATATATATAAATATAATAAATTTATATTAAAAAATTATAAAAAATAATTATTTTAATTATAAAAATTTATAATTTTATAAAAATTTATAATGCTATAGAAATTTCGACAGTAATTCCTTTTAAAAATGCTATAGACCTGTTTAATACACAATCCAACATTCATATTACATAGTATATACATAACATATCCACATAACATCTTATTTATATTCTGACATCATTTAAACATAATAACCATAGCTAATATAATAAATAAAACTGGAATAAATAAAAAAATGAAAAATATACATCCAACAAATACATACAAGATATATTTTTCATTCTTCTTATTTGCATCCGTTACTTTATCTTAATTAATATTAGACAAGAGTGCAGTGTAAACCAACTAAAAGACGTCTATACAAATAAAAAACAAAGTACGAGATGAATCTAGTAAGACATTCGAGCATAATGAAAGCATAGTCACTTTGTACTTCAACATGCAAAATATTCTCATACCAAATAAAACAATGTTTTCAAATGCTAAGGTGCAAAGCAAGGTGTTTGAACAACTAGCGTCACGAGACTTAAGCCTTGAAACATAAGCCCCATATACATAAAATTAACATATATAAAAATATTTAAAATTGGAAAGAAAAAAAAATTAAGGTGGCTATTACCAACTTTCAAGTTTCAAATCCAAATAATGGTATTCCAATTATAAATATTCATACCTAGTAATTTGAATTAGGGAAGGTTATGGTTCCTTAACAAAGATGCCAAATGCACCTTTCTCCAACTACTGAATCAGAAAATGCATGCTGAGAAATTATTGCAATGATTTATAACACGTAATTTCACGAGAACCAATGCCTCAAGTCAATGACCAATGATTAGGTAAAAAGAAAATGACCAACAAATTTAAAGGCTCATCTTTGTCTTCCTGAATATTAGATGATTTAAATGCTTACAGAAAAATTCTTAATATGATGATTGTAGGAGACGGACGGTATATAAACCTTAAAGTTTGAATTTAGAAGAGTAGAATGGATTGGGCTAATTGAAGAGCATAATATTTCACAAAGGCACCACACCCATTGTTGCTGGGAAACAAATCTTGAACCTCAAACAAAAATGTCTCAATAAACTAATTCACTTGTTTTAAGACTCTAAATGAGCTCACATTCAATTGAACTACAATTATTTCTACACTTTGTGCCAAATTAGGGATTCAAGTAATTAAATCAGAACAAGAAATTCAACAATATAAGGCAGTAATCAAAATCAAAACATAATATCACAGTAAATTATAGGTAAAAAAAAATCCCATGAGCAATTCAAATAGGATGTCAAAGAAGAGAAGAATTAATATAATTTCCTAATCTCAACATCTAAACAAAACCTACCAAGAAATTATAAAGAAAGAAAATTTTTTGTTAATCCAACCTTCAAGTTGCAATTTCGTCAAGATCAGTAACAGAAATTGAGATCGATAAGAGAGAGAGAGAGAGAGCTCACAGAGATGCTGTAAGAAGCTGTTGTGGGAAGAGATCTGAAGGTGTCAATCGGAAAAGGGGTCAAGTGGATGGATTTAGTTCGAGCGGACTTCATGTCGTCGTCGTCAATGGCGTCGATCGTGGTCGCCGTCTTGATGGGGTTTAGGTTGAACGAAAACATCGTCATCGTCGATGTATTTAGATTGAACGAAAACAACGTCGTCGTCGTCATCGTCAATGGGGTCATCGTTGCTGTCGAAATCGAAGGTTCACGAAATAGATTGAAAACGATAGAGAGAACGAGTTAGGTTTAGTCGCGGACTGTCGTTGGAAATAATAAAAATCATTAAGGGTATGTTTGATTGCACATGGAAAATAGGGTGGAAAATCAATTTCCATGGAAAATGACATTTTTCAAGTGTTTGATTGCACATGGAAATGGAAATCATTTTCCACCCCATTCAAAAAGTCCACTAAATCATGGATTTCACTTTCCCACCTATATGGGTGGGAAAATGAAATCCACCCATATTTTCCATCCTCAATTCTTCCCTACCACCACCACTATCACCACCACCACCACCACCATTACACTAACCTCGTCGTCGCCGTCGCCGTCGGCTCCGTCTCCGACCACCTTCTTTCTCTCTCTCTCTCTCTCTCTCTCTCTCTCTTCTTCTTCTTCTTATTTTTCATCCCTCACCTCCTCTGCCACCACCACCACCACCACGTTTTCCCCCCATCTTCCTCATTTACCTCCGTTGTCATCGCCACTACCGTCGCCGTCGTTGCCGCCACCGTCGCCTTCGCCGTCACCGTCGCCACATCCTCCCCTTTTCCTCTTCCTCGTCATCTTCTTCTTCCTCTCCCCCTCCTCTCATCTTCTTCCTCCTTCTCCTTTTCTTCCTTTTTCTCATATTTTTTCCATGATTTTATCTAAGTGAAATCAAACAATGAAATTTGATTTTCCAACCCTACCTATTTTCCACTACTAATTTTCCATGGATTTCAAATTCCATGGAAAGTGACTTTCCATGCAATCAAACATACCCTAAGGGTATTTACATCATTTCACAGCAGTGCTTTTTTATAAACGCGAATCCGCTTTTCAAAACTGCGGTAAAAAAAACCTTCAAAAATCTATTTTTTTTAAGAATTATCAAACGCGAATCGCAGCACGTAATTGCATTTTGAGACCAAAAAACTATACAAACCCATTTTTGAAGTGCTATCAAACACCCACTAAATAGTGAACACGATGAAGAGCATCTCCAAGGAGTCCAACCCATGGTTTTAAAACTTGATTTCTCGTACTCGTCTTGCCCTTACCTGATATCGAGTTGACTCGGACAATACGTCTTGTTCGATATTGAGAGAATAGGTTTTAACCATTTAAAAATTTTGGAAAAATTCTACTAAAGACAAATAAAACCTAAAACTTAAAAATAATAATAATAAATTATAATCTATATAATAAAGAGTGTTGATAATCTGACTTAGGCACGTGACAACTCAATCGACTTATCTGACAGGATGGCTCAGGAATCATAGATGTGCTCTCCTTTGAATACAGAACTATAGTCCTATAAAAAAAATGTAGTTTTTATCTTAAGGAGAGAAGATCTAGGGTTTTTGAACTTGTCACCTAAGGTAAGTCAATTGAGTATGCCACATGCTTAAGTCAGATTATAATGACTCTATAATAAAATACAATTGAGTTGCAACAGTTCTCTGTGACACAAACCTCACATTAAACTACAATTTTGTGGAGATAAGAAAGGCTTGGGATTTAATATTGTTACAAATCTCGAGAATGTGAAAATTGAAAAAAGTCCCTGGAATGTCCCGCTCATCAATCCCACCCATCTCTCATACACGGCTCTCTGACTCTAATATCAAAACCCTCCCTCTCCCAGATATCTCTCTTTCGATTTCTTTTGCTACCCATTATTGAGTTGCAAGATGCAACAATGATGGTGAAGCTTTGTTGGCTTCTCTTCATAAATCAATGTGAAAATCATCCACAGAGTTAATCTATCTTCTTTTTTTTAAAAAAGTTTTATGGGTAAAATTAGGGCTACCCATTTATTTTCCCACAACTCTTTCGGTATGTATTTTTGATCCCCTAGGTTGACTTTGGCTCCAATCTCTTTTAACTATCTTTGGTCTGATTTTGTTTTTTTTCCTTTTTTCAATGGTTATTTTATTCTCTTTTGTTATTTTTTTATTCTTTACACTCTATTGGTAGATCGTGGAGGATAGGGCTAGAGAGAGCATTTTCAGATCGAGTATATTTCCTATAAGATTTATTATTTTCGTTGTTAACAATTCCTACATGCAATCAACAAAAGCATATTAAATCAATTTTGTGGTGGAATGACCAATACCCATATTTTATATCAATTTTTGAATCCAATATTATTAAATTTTCTTATGCAATAACCAAGAATTTGTGTGAAGAAAAGTTATTATACATATAACTCTTAAATGTTTGGATGTTGGAATCTATCCTTTAATTGAAATGGTGGTGAATGGTAGGATATTGAAATCTCTAAAAAAAATTGGTACTCCCTTACGGGAATTAGAAGGATATTCTGGGATGCAACCTGACTCAAAGCAAGGTATTGTGCACTTCAGTTTCCTTTCTCAATGAATATCCTTGATGGGAAATGATTATCTTGAAGGTGACATCTTGCTCGATTTTTATTCATTTTAAGGCATCTTGAGGTACGATTTACGTGGAAGAAGACCCAAGCCTTTCTGAAGCCCCTCTTCTTATTCCTATTCCTTTTTTGGATATAAATCTCGAACGAAAGTGAGTTAGGGTTTAATTTTATGAAAATTTATATTTTTATATTATTTTTAGCATCTTTGAAGTTTTGACTGATTTCTGTAATTTTGGTAAGGTTTGATAAAACCTGTTTGTGTTTTAGTGGTTTGAATTCTAATGACAAGCAAGAAATTTGAATCACGGCTATGCATATCCAAAATAAACCCACCAAGGGATGTGCTTCAATGGTAAGACCAACAACTAGAGAGTTTGAAATCGAGGACCATTTCTTGATTAAAATGCAACATGTGTTGTGTGGGTCGGTGCATGTGGTCATGGATTAGTCCTATCGGGTATGACTAGGAAACTTGGGTTGGGCCTGTCCTATGGACTGCCTGATGGACTGGGTCTTGGTCCTCTATACCATGTTTAAAAAAAAAAAAAAAAAAAAACAGAATAAGCAAGAAAATTTTGAAAAATTGAATTATGTTTATGGTATTTTAATCTTTTAGGATATTCTCTTATCCTATGGAGCCCAAGAGGAAACTTTTTAGTCATTTACAATATGCAATTGTAGAACTATTTCTAACGGGTCCCGTTCAGCACCCTAAGTTTTACCACACACTTTAACAAACGCGTTTTGTCTTACATGGGTTAGAAGTTTCGGAATGAGCTGATTTTTGGTGAGGATGATCTCTATGGTGAGGAGATCATCCTCACCAAAAATCAGCTCATTCCAAAACTTCTAACCCCATCAAAATTGATTTACAAAAAATAGACGGTCCACGATTTTTCAACGTGTAAACATGGGGCTAAACATTTCGGAATGGGCTGATTTTTGGGGAGGATGATCTTCTAATCATAGAGATCATCCTCACCAAAAATCAGCTCATTCCAAAGCTTCTAACCCATGTAGGACAAAAAACGTTTGTTAAAGTGTGTGGTAAAACTTAGGGTGCTGAACATTTCCCATTTCTAACCATTAGTCCAAAAGCATTTAGCAGAAAACCTCTTTTGACTTTAGATGACCTAAATGCCCTCATCTTCCAAATGAGTTAAATAAGGTTTAATGGGCCAACTTTATGTGATCCGAATCTAATTTTAGAATCATGAGCAATTGATTGGCCATGATTCAATAAAAATCAGTTTGAATTCATGGGGAATCAAATGGCCACAAGCTCCCTATCCCCACATTCATAACTTTTCATTGAAAATAGCATAATAGAGATACAAATTTGCAAAACAAGAAAGCTCTTCTTTTCTTCAACAACTATGAGTTCATAATTTTCCATGTACATTGTATTAAAATACTTCTTTTTTCGTTTGTATTAAAATACTTCTTTTCTTCAATAAGTGTGGTATAGAGTTTGAGTGCCTAGGTACCTCAACAATCATTGACAGCCACCTAAACCATTTGATTGCTTCTTATTTTTCACAAGTAGCAACATATGGCACATTGGAAAAGAAAATGGTAATTTTTTATCCTTCCGTGCTAAAGATTCTCTTCATCTTTGGTACCAAAGTGAGAACAACGTTCTTATATCACACTTTTCAGTTATACTTGTATAAAACTAGGTAAAATTGTTGACAATATTGTAGTTGAGACACCATATACAATAAAAAAAGGTTTACTAAATATTTTTTATCCGAAATCCTTTACTTACAATTTTTTTTTTTTTTTTGGCTAGACAAGAGAGATTAGTGGTCAGTAATTAATAGGTGAAGGTGGCATATCAACACCCACACACTTTACAAATTAAACAACTTGGCACCACTTTCTTTCAAATTTGATGTTCTATACATTTTCATAATAGTTATGCTATTAATGAAATTTTACACTTATCAAAACAATAATAATATGTATGCTATTAAGATAGGCAATTTAGGATTTAGAACCATAGCTCAGTTGGTTTGATAGATTGCAAAACAACTTTGAGGTTGTGGGATAGTTGTTGGCCTATCCATGTGTTTAGCGAGGGACTTGTCGCATAATTGGAGTTGGTTTGCACTTAGTGGCCAACTATTCAATGAGTCTCACCTAGGAAATCCCATAATTGGAGTTGGTTTGCACAAGGTTCTAGAGCTTTGGTGGGATAGTTTGGCTCATGTTCCTCAAAATCTCATAAATAATCTTAAAAATAATAGAAAAATGAGAAAAGTATCAAGGTTTTACATGGTCTGGCAAAAATGTCTATATCTGATGGCTCAATTCCACTATAATCAATATTACATGACAGCCCTTAGCTACCATTTCCACATCTTTTTTACAATTGCTTTTACTCCTTTAAATAGAAAATACATTATAATCTTAAAAATGAATCATGATCATTTTCAAATTATAACATTCATCTTTATTATTATCCAAATATATTAATTATTCATATGAAAAAAATCCTTTCTTATTGCGATTTTTTCTTGAACTAGATAGAATATAATCCTGATAATGTCACATGTATGTCTCGGGATACATGTTGATTGATCCGACATGAACGATTCAAATGAAAGTGGATTTTATTCCTCCACGGTAGTCTTATCATTTAAAAAAGAATGCCTTTGTGAAGTGAGAATTTGTAACAAGATTGAAAAAGCAAGTTTTATGCTTTAGGAGAATATCTATAAAATAATACTTGGGTTTGAGGTCTCTCAATAAAATATCTTCATTTTTTCTTATAATATCCTATTTGAAATATTATATATTTATTAAATATTAATAAAATATCTACTTTTAAATCCAATTTTTTTTATTATCCAAAAATTTGGACTAAAATTTTCACTATCTATTGACATGCCTACGAACAATGGGTCTTTGTGTAATGGATATCCAAGTGGAATTGAAGTCTATTTACTCTACTTATTTTGGTACAAAAGCTAGAACTACTAGGAACAAAAATTCTGAGTTGTTTGGCATTTTAAACGACTCAAAGCTAAGTTGATACGAGGCATAATGCCAATGTGTATTTATAATGCCAAAGATTTTAAGTTTCTTTGGTAGTTTAAGTAACACACCCTATAAAATTGGCAATATTAGATTTACCCTTGACCAAAAGTTACTATCCCATTTTATGAATGAATTAATGATTAAAGTTTGATTTTATTCAACTATGGATTACTAATTTAAGTTTTTGAATGGCATTTTGAGTAAAATCAAATTTTCATTATTAATTCATCAGCAAAAAGGGACATCCGCTTTTGACTAATAAGGGGTAAGCCTATTCTTGCATTGTGTTTCTGTGGAGGGTAAACCTAATACATCTAATTTTGTAGGAATGGATTACCAAAATTCTCAATTTCTTGATAAAGAGTCTTTTTCTTTTGTTTTTTTTTTGTTTTTGTTGCAATCAAAGAAGTATTTTAGTGATACCGTTAAAATATTTGAAACTTTTTATTTTTTATAGAGGAGGGGAGGGGGGGTTCAGGTTCGGGTACCTACTTTTAGGGAGCCAATGCATTTTTCTAATCATAGAGATCATCCTCACAAAAATCTGTCCAATCTGAAACTTCTAACCCCATCAAAAGTGGTTTAGAATTGTGAACCGTCAATTTTTTACCGATAATTTGTAAATTACTCTTGATGGATTTAGAAATTTCAGTTTGGGCTGATTTTTTGTGACGGTGATCTCTTCACCATGGAGATCATCCTCACAAAAAATAAGCTCAATCTAAAACTTCTAAGTCATATAGGACAAATTTTGACTCCTAACATTGACTGTCGAGCACCACCATTTGTTTTGGATATCGCAGGATTTTCTCACTCTTTGTGGATGGGACTTGTCCCAAGGATCACGCGTCAGAGTTCATAATTTTTTATTTGAGTGTCTTTTTCACAATTATTTTATGTGCATTTTGGGTATTTCAGGAAAATCTATCTGATACAGAAGTTGGACAAACCAAAAAAATAAAAAAAATCTAAAACACATTCACACTGCTGAGTTCAACACCTTATTGTGGCGTTCAACATTTTATTATTGAGTTCAATAATTTTATCAAATACAACATTTTTTTTTTTATCATTGTTGAGATAAAAATGTTGATCTTACTTTTTTTTGTTATAAATCATCAAAATAAATCGAAAAATACATCTAAATGATCAAAATCAGAATATCATTCTTCATTTGTCAAGGTTAAAAGTCGTCAAAAATAATTGCAATAACCATTGAAAAATCTAAATATGTGAAGAAGATGAGGAAAATGTAGTTTGGATACTCCAAAAAAATTACAAGGAGAGATGGGGTTGAGGGATCATTTAGATATAAAAAGTTTACTAAGAGTATATTTGATTACGAATGGAAAGTGAAAGAGGAAAATGGTTTTTCGTGGAAAATATTATATTTTCCACGGTTTGATTAACATTTTCCTTGGAAACCCATTTTCCACCTTAAACAAAATGTCTAGCACATGAGGGATTTAGATTTCCCACCTTGACCCCCGGGATTTCGAAATCTCGCTTGATTTTCCATATGCTCTCTTTCTTTCTCTCTTCTTCCCCGCTCTCTCTCTCTCTCTCTCTCCCCCCCAGGATCCCTCCATTGTATCCCTCTCATTCTCGGCATCGTAGAAACCCTCATCTCTTTCTCCACTGTTCCCAAAGTAGGAGTGTAACTTGAACCGAATCAAACCGATAGCTTTGGGGTGGTTTGATTGGGCTTGGAACAAGTTACGATTTGATTCTGGGTTACGAAAATGGAGAACCGATAAATTTAGTTCAATTCTCGGATCAAGTTTGTATAGAACCGAACTGAACCCTTATGCATGCAATAAATAAATATATATGTATATAATAATTATTATGAATTATTTTAAGAGTTGGGAAAGATTAATGATATTTTATGGATAAATTAGTGATTTATTGTACAAAATTTTTTTGTTTATTATATATTTGTTTTTTACATTAAAAAATGTTAATTACAATTTATAAAATATTAGCAACCCATAGAACCGAACCGAATTTAGTTCGGTTTGGGTTGCTTTGGTTCCAATGGAATTTGGTTCAGTTCTGATTCTTATTTAGTGGAAGCGACCTATGTCAGTTCAGTTCCAATTTGACCTCAAAGCGAATCAAGTTGCACCCCTAACCAAAATCCTCCATTAGTCTAGGATGGGGCGACTTATGGAAAAAAGAAAAAGGGGTACCTGGTGTTGTGATTTGTGGAGCCTGATAGTACTGGTCAACAATGAGGTACTGTAAATCAAGCCACGCCTTTACCCTAGTCAATGAAAGAAATTTTCCTAATGGTATTTTTGTAATTTCTCTAATATTATGTTAAACCTTAATTAGATTTCCTGATGTATTTATATTTCTCGTTTTTAGTGAAAAGGTTGGAATCGGTGTGAATGATCCGTGGATGTACCTCAATCTAGAGGGAACCATGTAAAATCTCTGTGTTTCTTTGTATAATTACATCTTGTGATTGTTTTTCAATTCGTTTTCTTATTTCGATTGCACCTATTTTCTTAAAACCTGATACTTGGAAAGAGGCCAGGAGACTCACCATAAAGTGGGCCAACGAGGGCGTCAGCCTTGAAGGGTGGGGGTATGTTACAATTCTTAAGACTTAAATTTTCCACTCCATTACCGCCAGGTAATTTTTGGAGCAATGGTTTGGGTCTTAACATTATAAATAATTTTAATGTCTGTAAACATGGTTTTGTTTCAGTTTTCATACAAGTTCACAACCGAAACTGAAGTGTTACAAGAAATTATAAAAATGGATATCGACAGAAGGCTCTAAATAGAGTTGAATTGTAAATTGATTTATGTTTTTTTCTAAGCGGGGAAAGCAAGACTTGAATATTGCAATATGTGAAAGCAACTGAAACTAAGGGTCCAGATCAAATCGAAGTGAATGTGCACATCAAATGATTTCAGTCTGACATTACTCATTCTATTGGAGGGAACCCACCAAATGTAGGTCTTATATACATAGAACAAGAGTACACATCCGCAGTTCTCTCTCGAGTATACTTTATTTTTCGTAGGCATAACAAGCAAAGGAAAGTGAGAAACTAACACACACACACACACACACACACACACACACATTAGAATGATACCTTTATACCGAGCAACGCCATCAGCTGAGAAATGAATTCAGGGTGCCCAGGCCAAGCTGCTCCAGTCACCAAGTTTCCATCAGTAAAGCAACGTTCTATTGGATTCGGCTCTAACCATGTTGCCCCTGACAAGATCACATTGAGCTTCACGGCTGGGTATGCCGTACATTTTCTTCCCTACAACACAATTCCACAGAAATCAGAACATAGTGTCAGCATTAAGGGGGAGAACAGAGAAGAGAGAGGAGAGGGGCAAAGGTCCCTACTCTAAATTACAAATTGTTCAATAGAGAAAGAGCCTGACTTGACTTAGTAAGGAAAAAATGCCTTACAAAGGCTTATCCACTGTCAAAACAAAACCTCGAGATTCATAACAAATCTCGAGGTTTGTTTTGAAGGTAGATTAACCTTAGTAAGACCCTTTTTCCTTACTAAGTTAGTCGGGAAAGTGTTTTTGATAAGAGAAAATTAGTTATTGCTTTAAGGAAGAACTACAAAGTTTGATCGGTGCAGAATTAAGCTCCCGAGGAAACATAGTACGCCTCATCACCAACAACGGACGATGCAGTAGCACACATCAATTGACAAAGACCCTCTTGCATAACCACAGAAACAACTACACCAAATGGACCTTGCAGCAACCTCTCTCACAAAATTATCCAATTTTTTCAAAAAATTCAAAGGAATTCACTAAATAAAGGACTAGCCAATTAAATTGGCAAATCGATAAATTAATGGGTGATACTATCATCTTCAACCTTCATTCTTCTTCTTCTTCATTCAAAATCTCATTAAACATTCTTTTATTCTTCACTTCCAAAACCAAAGCAAGAACATTACTTTTTATTTTTTTCCTAAATTCGTCGTCAACCTCCACAGTAAAATTTTACCCTTCAACCTCAGAATTTTCTTTCATCAACCTTCAAATCTCAAGAACAAGATAGGTGCCGAAGATGATGAATCATTGGAAGAAACCTAAACACATCATTCGTATAATTCCCCAGTAAGTTTCACAACAAATTTCCAAACCTTTCTTGGATTTATCCAAACTGACCCCCCATCCAATAAGTGCCCAATCTGAAGTTGTTTACTATTCCAATGACCCCATCAATTGATTTCTTTCATACAAATGGAAATAATAGTGATGATCAACAAAAAGAGAATAGTTTACAACTCTGATGTTTAGAATCATTCAGATGTAATCATGTAAAATATTAAGAGAATTTGGCCATCAAAAGAAAGAGCCCATTTGATGAAACCCCCAATCAAAGAGCAAAAAAATCCAGTTAAGCACAACATGCCATATTTTCTCCAAGTTTAACTGTGATTTAAAAACAGATTTTTGTGAGCCCCTAAATGAAAACATGAATTTATAACTAAAGTGACTTGATTCTCTCAAATCATTCACCAATAAACATTGTTCTCTAGCTCTCTGTTTGAGAGGTGATGCAACTAACCTAGAATGATGAGTCCAAGATCAGAATTAATTATTAAGATAAAGAAAAATCATTAAAGAAAAGATAATTTTTTCACAAGGAAAATTAATAAGGGCTAAAGAAATTGTTCTAGGCTAATTACAGTTCAACAAGGCTAATCTCTAAAATATGGAAAGAGGGATTTGAATGATTATTTTGTAATTCCACTAAACTATGGTCTCGATGCAATAGCCAATTTGAATTCTATTGATCTTTTCAAGGATTGATTATGTCCAAAGAGTTTTAATTGGCCATTAAGAAGGTTTCCACAATCCCAATTGGCTATATGTTGAAGGAATAAACAAAAGTTCTACAATAAGGGATATGATGTAAACATTCAACAAAAAAACCCAAGATTATAATAATAGTAATTGTGCCTAAAGGGAAACTTCTTGGCTAAGTGTGTAGGGTTAAGATAGATTGGGTATGGTTTAAGGTAGGTAGGTAGATTAGGTATGGGCTAAAGAAAATGGGATTTGGAGTGATGGTTTTATAAAAATTTGGGTTTCAGATGAGATTACACTTATGATTAGACTGCTGCTGTTACCAAGGATGGGTGATGGTTTAGGAAAGGGTCACAGGCCCAGCACTTTAGCCAACAAGGTTTTAGGGCATGAAAATAAGGTCGGACGGGCTAATCTAGGGTGCTGGTATGGTATGGCTGCAATACTATTGCAGCAGAGCTAATTAAGGCGACTTTATGAGTAGTTCAGTTGGGTTTTAAGGTACTTAACTAGATGTTGCTGCTCTGGCCGCAATATAGGCAGTTCAGTCAGGCCTTATGTAGTTCCAAAAAATTATTTAAGAAGAATGTAATCCATTTAGTTTTTCCTTTAAATTATTTATATTTATTTTCCTAAACGATGGACAATCAATTAGTTTAACATGGTACGATGTAAGGATGAATCATTGAAGAAATAACTATTCGAGGCATTTAGGAGGCACGACCTCAAATTGGTCATATGTACTCTATTTCTCTTTTCTTATTTTATTCTAATTAATAATATCTAGGATTGTATCAACTAGTAACATACTGAGGTCACCACTTAACTAGTAACATGTACACTTAGCAAAATTAAGGACAATGTAAACTACTAGTTTCCTAGTTTTTCTTCCGTTAGTAAATTATTTACATTTCTAAGAGGTAGGCAATCAATTTGTATTTATATGAGAGGATGTAACCGTATTAATCATTGAAGAAATGACTATTGACGAATTTCGGAGGCACGACCACCTCAAATCAGTCATATCTTCTCTTTTTTTTCACTTCAATTAATACAAACAGTATCATATCAATGTACAAAGAAAAAAAAAAAAAAAAAAAAGATAGTACAATATGGAAGCAAATAAAAAAGTTCCTCAGAACTTTTGCTTTAAATCTTACCTTGAAAAGAAATTTCCATGTTTTAAAATTCCTTTAAAGAAACCAAAACAGTAGAATTTTCTTATCCAGGAAAACTTTTCCAAGTTTCCATGCAGGCCTTGGAAACTAAAATGGTGGGTCTCAACCAACTCCTGCTGCAGCATAGAAACTGCTTGGTCATTGGTATACCATCCTTTCCTGTCCACCAAATGAGACCCCCCAAGTGCCCATTGCCATCTCTGTAACTCATATATAAACAGAAATTTTAGAGATTTATTATAAATAAATAAAAATTTACCTACCTTGAGAACACCTGCAGCAGATAATATCTGTTGGCCGTGGCAGATGGATGCGACTGGCTTTCCCTTCTCCATGAAGTATTTAACCAAAGCAATCACTTTCTCATCCAATGCAAGATACTCTGGAGCTCTACCACCAGGGATCACGAGTGCATCGTAGCCTGAAGGATCTAACCCTTCAAAGCTTGCAGTCAAGGTGAAATCATGGCCTGGTTTCTCACTATAAGTCTGATCACCTTCAAAATCATGGATAGCCGTTGGGCAGGTATCGCCAGCCACCTTTTTAGGGCAGACTGCATCAACATGGCATTCGAGAGCCTGAAGAGACTGAAATGGAACCATTACCTCGTAATCTTCCATGTAGTCCTGCAAAATTCAATAAAGAAGATAATGATTTGAAGAATTCAACAAAAGTTGAAAATCAGTCTCCATACTCTGAGTTCAACTCATCCAAATAACCAAGAAGATTGACAATCAATTATATTGATCTTATTGCTCCCCACGCACCCACCCCCCACCCCAACACACACACACACACACACACACTCATACACACCATAGACATACACGAGAATTTATATCCTTTTTGACTACCCCATAAACATTTTCGGCCTTCCTTCCACTTTTTATAAGCCTTTAACAAGCACCAAAGTATTCTTTCTCACTATTGTCTCCATTGATCATTGTTGTCCATGTTCAAAACTATACATAAGAACAAAGGAGACATACAAAACTGCACTAACTAATGTGACATAAACATATGAGTCACACTAGGAAAGAGTGATGTAACAAAGATTAATACAAAATAGAGCTACAAGATAACCAATTTGATTTTATGCCAGAAAAATAAACCATCAAGGCACTCTTTCTACGCAGACAATTTATGGAAAACTAATAAAACAGAAAGAATCTGACATGATTCTTATTGACTTAGATAAAGCATAAGACAACTTGCCTAATGAGTTAATTTGGTTCGTATTGGGAAAAAGGAGTTTAACTTGGATACATTGATATAATTAAGGACATGTATGAGAGAGCTATGACACATTTGAGAACAATGGTGCAGACAAAAGAGAGTTCTATGTTACAATGTTATATGGCTTTAAGTCTATATCTATTTGCTCTAATTTAGATGAAGAAACTGCGCTCCTGATTATGAGTGATTCCCTTTGTATGTGTTATTTGCAAATGATGTAGTGTTGTCAAATGATATTAGAGAGGAGTGAACGCAAAACTAGAAGGTTGGAGAGTTGTTTTCTTGTCCAAGGACTTCAAAATAAGTAGAACAAAGACCAAGTATTTATGGTGAAATTTTGATAATGACACCCTTGGATTCCAGTAAAAATTGATGGTCAAGGAATACCCTCTTTTTTTGCTAGGCCACGTAGATGGTCAAGGAATATCCTGATATGATCACTTTCATCCCCTTGGTTCTATTATCCTAGAGAATGGAAAGGTTGAGGAGAATTTACCCATAGAATTAGTATTGTATAATTTAAATGAAGATGTACTTCTAGAGCGCTATGTGACTGATGCATCTCAATCAAATTAAAAGAGAAAAAATTTATTTTAAAAAAAGTAGTAAAACCGGCTATGCTTTATGGTGGGCAATCAAAAAACATATTGTTCATAGATTGAACATCGCAGATATGAGGATGACAAGATGGATGAATGGAAAGACCAAGAAATATTAGACTTAGACCCATAGCTCAGTTGGTTTGACATATTGCAAAGCAACTTTGAGGTCGTGGGTTAAAGTCCAGCTTACCCATTAAAAAAAAAGACCAAGAAAGATCAAGTTAGAAATGGGCGCATTGGAGAAGATGCTAGAAAAGCACCTATAGGTAATAGAATCAAGGAAAGTTGATTTGAGATAATTTACTCATGTACAATGAAGGCCTATTAAGGACCTAATTAAAAGGAATAAACAAGTTAAAGGACCTAAAGAAGCGAATAGAAGATAAAAAAGAACGGGGATAGATGTAGTGAGCAAATATGAGCACACTTTAATTGAATAGGCTACATCCAGTCGACCCCAAATTTTCAGGAAAAGGCTTTGGTGCTGATGATGTTTAAGATTATGCCTAGAAAAAATAATCTTTCATTTCACCCTAGAATTAAACTTCTTTGCTTATAAACGTAAGTTTTATTAAGAAGAGGAAATATACACAGAGAAAGAACACCATCTACGGAGCAGAGTTCAAGCATAACCCTAAAAAAATGTACAACCCTTTGTTTTTTTTTTTTGAAAGGTTCCTTCTAGATCTCCTAAAAATGGAGAAAGGGAGAATCATCCAAGAATACATCCAGCATGAGAGATTGTTCTGGCGAAGTACCAGCAGCAAGGAGTCCCTAACTCAATTTTAGGCGTAATACAACCAACTGCAAAATGAGAAAGGAATGTACCACGAATTGCAACATGATAAAAAATGAAACAATTGGAAAGAATTTTGGACACCCAAACAAACAAAGCTGGAAAATTAGGCTTAGAATGATTGATTATAGTATTGTGTGTGTGTGTGTATCTTACCGGAGAACCAACCATCCTATTCAAGACCCAATTCCTCTTATCCCTGTTGGGCAAAATATTGATAAACCCATCAATGTTATAGAGTGTAAGTTGGTTATTGGTCCAATCTCTCAATTGTTCAAATTCAATGTAATGGTAACAATTATATAATCAACCCTGGGTCAATATGGTGGGAAGTTTGAAGAAGCGTGGAATAATAATAATGTAAAAAAAAAATATGTTAACAACGCATGAAAATGGACTATGAGGATCAATATCCCATGGTAAACAACTATATAAGTTCAAATATAATAGGTAAATGATTATGTAAATGCATAGAGCTTCTGACACATTGATAATCAAGAATTGCTTGTACCAGTAGTATATGTGTCAATAGCTGTATAATCTACACATAGGCAAGTATAGAAGTAACAGCGTTAAAGCAATTAAAAATAGATTGCGTTAGAGAAAACTAAAGAAGGTGTTTCTTTTTCTAAAACCAGGAATGTCATTCAGGAGCTTTTTTTCTTAACAAGCAAGAAAAAAAGAAAAGATGGGATTCAGTATATGAGGGACATACCCCTTAATTACCTTATTCTTAAAGAAGGGATACAAGTTACAACAATTATCTAAACATAACTTAGAAGAAGAATATCAAGAAAAAAAATGGAAACAAAGGAAAAAAAGTTAAATAACTTAATGAAAAAACATAAAAAGCTAAACAATAATAATATTAATATAAGACCTATAGATGTGTGATTCAAATGATCTTTGTAGAAGAAATGTCAAAACCAAAACATGTATTTTACCTTTTCTCTGAAAAGTAAAAGCAAACAACTGTATTGAATACTGAATCCACTCCCAAACACACAAATCAAAGTTGTTTTCTTTATAGATCTAGGCATAAGGTTTAGGTGAAAATATTGGGAACTTTTGAATTTATCTAGATCGAGGTATGATGAAAATAATGGGATTGGCTGCCATTCTTAATAGAGCCCAATCTTTAAACTATTATTTCTTAATTGTGAGACACATGAGGATCTTGGAACCAGTTCTTCATAACCATATGAGATGTCGCACAATCTTTTGAATGGCCAAAGGAACAAGACATTTTTCTGTCCGGAAAAGTCTAATAATCAAATAGTTAGGCTCATCAAGTTGGCCTTGGTCAACATGATCTCATAGGTTGGACACTTTGTAATAGGTCACAACCCCTTCATCCTACATGTATGCTGTGACAATAACTTTGTAGTCAGTAGACTACAAAAATTAGCAGTCATGAAAAATGCTGTATAAAAACCTAGAGACGTGTTCTACAATAAAGCGGGCATGTAGTGTTTATTTACGCACACAAGTTCTAGGGCTTCATGTTCTTCCTTATTTGAGGTATTACTAGAGTTCACCGGCGGGTTAAGAGAGTAACAGCGGAAAAATAATAAAGTTGGAGGGGTCAATTAAAAATATTTGAGGTTAAGGGGGTAAAAGAGGAAAAATAGTCAACTTGGAGAGGTACTATTAAGAAAGGAGGAAAGATAATAAAGTGGGTTAAAAGGGGTAAAAGAGGAAAGATAGTCAAGTTAGAGGGGAACTATTGAAAAAAGGGGGTAAGAGAGGAAAGATAATAAAATTAGAGGAATATTATTGAAAAAAGGGGAGAGGCGGAGAGGAAAGACAATAAAATTAAAGCGGGTGAACAAGAAAGGCATAAAGTGGGATAGGAGTGGAGTAGCTGGTTGGAACGTTTATCCCCACAAAATTGTAGCAACAGTGGTACCCACCGTTGTGTTTTATTATATAGATTTATTTAATGTTGAACAAGTAATTAACTGTTTCATACTCCTCTTTAAAAATTTATGAGAGGTTATATATTTGAAACTGTCCGAAGAAAATGAGGCTCCATTTTCAGAAAAAAATTTCCTGGTTTAGGTATTTCAATACTTGAAACTTTACAAACAACTTCAAAACTCACCCCACAAAGAAACAAAATCTTCTTATTCGAGCCACTTATTGTGCCTCCAAGTGCCTTCACAAAAAGCCGAATAAACTTGGGATGGCCTTCATACGTTGCTCCAGTTATAAGATTACCATCTGCTACACATGCCTCCATGGTCTCAGGTTCGACCCAATGAGAACCAGCAGCAACAAGTACAGGCTTCACAGGAGGGTATGCCGTGCACCTCCGACCTTTGACCGAGCCCGCAGCAGCCAAGATCAATTGTCCATGACAAACGGAGGCAATTGGCTTGCCAGAGTCGGAGAATTTACTCACTAAGTCTAGAACAGATCCATTCATGGCAAGATACTCTGGGGCCCGTCCTCCTGGGATAATCAACCCATCATATTTGCTAGCATCAATCTCCTCAAATGTTGCATTAATTGTGAAATTATGGCCCCGTGATTCAGAATAAGTCTGCAACCATGAAAATAAATCAAAACAGAGAAGAAAAAAAATGTCATTTTTTGCTACTCTTTTACTAAACTGCATAGATGCATTCCATCTAGGAATTACGGTTCTCATATGGTACCCATATTCCATATAGATGGACTATAATGGCATATCGTACAAGCAGGGCATATGAAGGGGTGGCCCACCACTCAAATAAACCAACCTAGGAAATCTCCAAAGATGATCAACCCAATTAATGATCATAACCATCTAATTTATACTCGTTCTCTGGAAAGTTTGCCATATTTTCTGGCAGTCCAAAAGAATGTGATAAACTAATCATTAAGAAATTAAGATCATCCAACCAGGCCAATTTGTTTGTTTAAGAGATTGCTCGGGGCAGTGAATGGTGGTCCCAACATCACGCATACACATGACAATCTATGCCATGGGTATACCTTACGGTCATTCATTGGTTCCTTTGATGTTCTCTTCTATGATTACATATTTTTTACAAGGAATATCATCAATGCCTTGTCCAAAAAATGTGGGGTCCACTACAAATTAATTTTAGGTCTAGTTTTCTTCTGCAAAAAAAATAAATAAATAAATAAAATCAACTGAGTTATTTATCGTATGAGAATATTTTCTGGTGAGATACTAGATGCTTTTGGTATATCTTAAAGAGCCTTATTTGAACTGACCGACATTGTACTTAAAGACATTCTAAAGATAGAAAGAACTTTAACAACTGTATTTGGTTGAATATCCTAATTTAGGAAGGGACATAAATGGAACAATTTTGGAGAAAAGCTGGCCGGCACAAAAGATAGGCAATGAGGAGATACCAAATCTCAGCAATAAGAAATCCTGCTAATCAGATTAAGATGTTAAGTTAGACAAAAAATTGAAAACCCAAGAGACTATAGAAGAGGAAAATGGATCCCGTCTGATATAGGAAAGGTTATATAAAAAAAAATTATGGAGTGCTAAAGGGACAAACATTTGTCTTTATTTCAAAGGAGCATAACTTTGCAATCAGACTGATTATACTATTTACCAATTCAGAAAATTAAGGAAAAGAGCTACAAAGTTCTCTCTAACACGAAGCTCAAGAAAAGGTTGTTTTGGAGGTCAATTTCAGTCCGAGTGTTAGATTTCTATTTTTATTTTTTGGCATTTTTAGCCAGTTTTATGATATTTGAGTCCTAATTTGTTTTAGATGGTCATTATCGAGTATTCTAAGGTTAGTATAAAAATTTTAGTCAAATTAATTTTTTTTATCATTTTTGGAAAGTTCACCATTTTGCTAAGTTTGACTATTTTTGATAGTAAGTTTGTAATTGAAGGCATCTTCATTGACCTAAATTTCCTCATGCCAACTTGGGTTCTTTGTCTTTTGGATAATTCAATGTGAGATATTCCAAATTCTAATTAACCAATCATTCGCTTGGCTCTATCAGTTAAAAATATAAGTGGACATACATCATGTTTGACTTCGATATTCTTGGGCTCATCCAAAGGCTAATAAAATAAAGTTCTAAATGATAATAAAAGTATAAAAGCAATTACACTCAGAAGACTGCTATAAATGCATGATGTGAGTGCATTAGTTGGAAAAAGGAAAATGAGAGACAGGGAGGGACCCAAATTGATTACATCCCAATCATCCAAAATGAAAATTTTTATATGTACTTAATCCAGTCTCATTTACTTCAATTAATGTTAAATTTTTATAGGAATCTAATAGATAAGCACACGATTTCCATAAACTCCTAAATCATAGGAGTTGACTTAGTCCACCCTAGATACTATATTTTGTATTACAACTCCAATCATATCTTTTATAGCTACTCCGTGGAATCTCTCCAGAGAGATCTCTATATACTTGGATCTTGGCTTTCGAAGAAACCTCAATGATTGGGAGGTTGATGGGATTGCTTCTTTGCTAGAGATTTTCGAGGGGGTTCAGTTGAGGAGTAGTATGGAGGATGGGAAAGTTTAGGTGGGAAGAAAGGATGGGCTGTTCTCAGTGAAGTCTTTTTATATGTCTTTGGTGTAGCAACAAGGTCATTCTTTCCCAGTTATGTCAGTGTGGGGTCCAAAGGTTCCTTCGAAGGTTGCCGTCTTCATGCCGTTGGCAACTTGGCTAGGATTCTACTAACGATGTACACCTTATTAGGAAACGAGAAACGCTGGTGCCCAATTGTTGTCCCATGTGCTTGCGGTGTGAGGATTCGACAAATAATCTATTGATCCATTGTCCTTTTGTGAGCCGGATTTGGGAGCATTTAACTGGTTTGGTGGGGTGCTTGTTGGGGTCAATGCAAAGTGTTTTCAAGCTAGAGCTGCTTGGGAAAACTCCTCCATGGTTTGCAAGAGAATAATGTGGAGTGTTACCCACTTCGCTATTTTGTTGGGGTCCGGAAGGAGCATAACCATCGAATTTTTGAAAGAAAGGCTGAACCATCGAGGATGCGATCCTGTTGGTGTTGGGTCATCTTCTTTTTTTTTTTTTTCTTCTGTACAGTCTTTAGGGAGCTTAAAGGGATCTTATTTGAAAATTTTGTGGTTCAATAGGATCAAATTTATTGTATTTTGGATTCTTAGTATCTTTGTTTTGGTAAAGTTCTGTTGATAGGTTGTGTCTTTTGCTTATACTTTCTCAGCTGGTCATCTCAGCCTCCGTTCCTTCTAATGAATTCATCTTTATGCGTATAAAAAATCATGTATAACATCCCCCTCAAAACTCTCAAAAGAGATCATAATATTGTATAAAAACACCATTATGTAATTCCTTATAAATTAGTGATCATCAACTAATTCTCAGTATGAGGAAGAAGGCTTTTATAACAGGTTTTTTTCATGGTATCAAAGCAAATAGTTTTTGCATTGTAAACTCATGCGCCCATTACCCCACTAAACTTCTGCTTTATTTATTTTGCAGTCATGGACTTCACCCCCAATCTTCAAAATTTTACCAAATCCTTCTAACCTTGTAACAACATCTCTGTTAATCTTTTATTGAAACAACAATTCATTCTCTCCCCCCCCCCCCCCCCCCCCTCTCTCACTGGTTATAATCTTACTGGCTATCTTGATGGTTCAATTCCTTTCCCTTCTGATCTCATGGCCTATCATCAATAAAATCCAATCGATCATCTTCTTATGTCATGATTGTTTCCCTCAATGATTGCTTGTGTACTCTAAAGGTCGTTGGCTGGTCTAGTGCCAAAGATGTATGCGCTACCGCAAATCACAGATAATACAGATAAAAATATGAAGAAAGGGGACAAGAGAAAACCATGGGGTCCTCCTTGCATTTTCATGCAATTTTTATTGATTTTTGGTCGATTCTCAAATGGAAATACAATGAATATTTATAGAGAAATTTGGTTATAAAAAAAAAAAAAAACATATTTATAGAGAAATTCATTAACTAATGTATATATGAAATATTCACCACAATTCAAATCAAATCCCCAATCGTAGTCCTAATACTTATCTTGAGCAACTGATCCTACAATTTTGTAACCCACCCTATCATATTATTGTACCTTGATGATGAGGGTGGATAGGGATGTGGCCTCTTCATCATTGATAGAATCGTTGTCCTCGGGATGAATTGCTTCTTCCCTGACATAAGTTCTTATATGGGTGAGTCTCAAAGCTCAACTCTCTAACAACCCCATGAAGCAATGGTTTAAAAATCGAACCAACGGTGGTCCGACCAACTGAGTGGGGGAAGGTTTTGTATAAAAGTTGGTCCCATTCAAAGGGTCAAGCTGACTTTTATAAAAAAAGCCGGTCCCATTGAAATAGAACAAGGCGTTACTAAAGAAGAAGATTTTATCTTCTTCAACATTCAAAGCTCATTAACAAGATAGAGATTTTAGAGAGGTTGAAGATGTTGGATTTTGGGAAGAAACTCAAAAACATCATTTGCATCCGCAAAATTTTTCCCATTTTTTTTTATACGAAAGTTTCCCTAATTTATGTATCATTTTGTTATTAAAGGTTCTTCAAATTGTACTTGCTTTTCCAAGATTTAATCACAAATTTTCAAAATTTTGTATTTTAAGACGGTTCACTATGTTCATCCATTGAACCACCAATTCTGTAGAAAGCAATGGCTATTAATAGCATAGTAACCAAGTTGTCCCTAACCTCCCATAAACCCTAGTTTTGGAGTCCCAACTCCTTACCTAACACCCATACCTCAATTTTCACTCAAAAAACACCTAGAAGCCCTTCAAAAATACCCCCAAAATCCATAAATAAATCCAAAGAATCCAGATCTAAGGAAGGGATATCTCGCCTCGAAGATCAGAAATCAGATTCGGAGACAGATTGAAGTAAGGAATACTGAATAAGGAGTTACTCTGTCAGATCTGAGGGAACGATAAAGTTGTCTTCGAAAAGGTATAATTTCTTAATGTTTTTATCTAGGTTTTTTTTAGCAATGTAATTTATTTGGGAAATTAGTAGAGATCGGCTTTGACCGGGCGAGGTTGGTGCCTAACACCTTCCAACCCCGTAACGTGATCCCCGGACCCTTTTTTCTTTTGTAAATTAGTAATTTTTATCTTTTTTAGAGTCAGTTTGGTTCCTAGACCGTAATAACTAGGTGGCGACTCCCAAACCTCAAGGGTCAAAAGCGGATCCGCGCACCCCGCGGATCGAGGGCACTTTCAGTGGCGACTCCACTGGGGACTATTGAGGATCAAACTTGAAAAGCCCCAAGTATGGGAATATTGCCAAATAGACCTAGTTTTTATTTTATTTCGTTTAATTGTTTATTTATTCTTTTATTTTAGATTTCATTATTTTTGTTGTTTTGAACTCATTTTATTGGATTTTGAGTATATTATTTTTGGAATATTATTTTCTATGGTGCAATCAAGGTCACAATTGGTGATCCATAATAATTTTGAATTTCCAGAAATTGGGGATGGAATAATGATTGTTGAAGACAAGGAGCTATGAATTGTTTTTTCTATAAAAAAAAATGTTTTAATGTTACTGTGCGTGGTGTGCAAAAAATAAAAATAAAAAAATTATTTTTATTTTGAATCTACACATGATAAAGGCATCAAAGAAAAGAGAAAAAAAGAATTTTTTTTATTTTTTTTAGTTTTATGTTGCTGTTAGTAAAAAAAAATCCTGTTGTGCGCCATGAGAAGGATTAAAAAAAAATTCGAAAAAAAAAACACAGCACTTTCAACGTGGTGTGCCCATGGTTTTTAAACTCGTCCGAGACCGAGACGTATCGCCCGAGTTAACTCGGTATCAGAGCTGAACGAGACCAACTCACAAAGTGATTTTTTTGACCGAGTTTTACAACTCATGTACAAATTTTCGAGTTATCTCGTGAGACGTCTCAAACGTATCGGAAAACTCGTCCGAGATGACTCGGTATCGGAGCTGAACGAGACGAGACGCGATACCGAGTTTAAAAACCATGGGTGTGCCAGTAGTAAAATTGTTTTTATTAGGTTTTTTTTATTTATAATTTCCCCATAAGATAACCATTTAATGGCTGAAAACAGTAAAGCATATATTACATAAAGGGTGATTTAGACATGCTCCTCCATGTTATGGTAATACATTACATTAGAAATACCCAGGCCCTATTCGTTTGAATTTCAGAAGCCAACTTTTTTTTTTTTTTTTCTTTTTTTACCTTCAAGCCAAAAAAACCAGATAAATGATGTTCGTTTGGGCTTTTTTGGCTCTCGCTAATTTCAATTGAAGTCCAAAAGTAACTCTTAAAAAAAGTCGTAAAGGAAGGACTTCTTCAAATGGCTTTTGCGGGAAGCCAAAAACGTAAAACGACTCAAGTATAGTTACTAAAATACCCTTTATTTTTAATCAAATTTTCAACCAAACTTAACCTTAAAAAATGAAATGAGATTACTAAAATACCCTTCATCTTTACCAAAATGTCTTTCATCTTCCAAAATACCCTTCATTTTTACCAAAATACCATTCACCTTTAATCAAATTTTCAACCAAACTTAACCTTAAAAAACAAATGGAGATTACCAAAATACCTTTCATCTTTACCAAAATACCTTTCATCTTCCAAAATACTCTTCATCTTTAAAAAAAATTTCAACTAAACCTAACCTTAAAAAACAAAAGAGAATTACCAAAATACCCTTCATCTTTACTACCAAGACCAAAAATAATTCATCATCACTATTTTATTACCAAAATACTCTTCATCTTTATGTGGATGTTGGATTGTGTATTATGCAGGTATTTTCTTTATCAAGAAAATTTCATATATTCATTTTTAAGAGGAGATACTGCCGACATTTCGATAGAATTATAAAATTTATAAATTTATTTAAATTAAAAATAATTATTCTTATAATTTTTTAATATAAATTTATTATATTTATATATTCTAATCATTTTTTGTGCATTCTAAGTGCATTATCAACATTAAGGTTATTCTGGTCATTTTACCAAAATCCAACAATAAAAAACTAGCAAACAAATATCAATTTCTGGCTTATGTGCTTCTGTAACGAACAAGCTTCTACTAGATGTGAATTTTCAAGCTCTGGGCTTCTGTTTCTTTCAAAATTTAACTTTTAAAATTAGAGTTGACTTTTGTAAAGAACAAACCCTCAGTGTTCTATCCCTTGACCTTGGTATTCTCTCAAAGACTAATGCAAATAACCTAAAGCTCCAAAACCAGTCTCCAAATCAAAGTTTGTTAAACCCCCATCTTCAACCTTCAAACCTCAAGAACAAGATATGATTATTCTTGGAGAAGTAAAATTAATGGTTAATAGCTTGAAGTTAGGAAAAATTAAAATCAGCTAGAGCGAATGAAGAAAAGGGCATTTATGTCATTTTACTTTAGTCTCTTAGACAAAACGTAAGTCAAGGAGCATATCATCAGTTTGGAAACAGAAACACAGGGCAGGGATATCATTCTCTATTCTCTGAGATTTACCAAAAAAAAATGGATAAATAACCCTATATTTATTACTAAAAAGGTAGAAACCTGATGGCCGGCACTCTGATGCACAGCAGTTCGACAGATCTCGCCAGCTTTCTTCCCAGGGCAAACCGTATCTACGGAGATTCCATAAGCTTGCAGTGCTTGAAAGGGTACCATTACCTACAACACCCCCATTCCATATTTTAGTTCAACCCCCCTCCCCACTTTAATATCAATAAATGATTAGAATTTTTTTTATTTTATATATAAAACTATTTGACTAAATGGTTTTAATTCAGAAAACGAAACTTTTAGCTTTTTTTTCTTTTTCGAAATTAAATAAAAATAAATAGTGCGTTGAAATGGGAATTTCTCAAATTTCAAGGCATGTTTTTGGTAAATTAGATTTAAAGAAGTTAGTGAGATTAATTATTAATTTTTTTTTTAAAAATTAACTATTTGTGGATGTAAATCTAAAGTACCTCGTAGTCTTCCATGTAATCTCCGCAGAGTATTAGAACGGTTTTATGAGCTTTTGAGCTCTCCATTTTGACTTTTTGAGTAAGTGGTGGGAGAGATGGTCGTGTTATCAGATGAGATGAGGGCTAAGCTCAACTGAAGAGGAAGAGGACGGACGTTTATATTGAAGAAGATTATTCCAGTATCCAACGTCGTCGGACAAACAATTGTTCACAACCAATAAAATTTAACCACGCAAACAATTTTGCGCACTTTTGAGTGGCACGAGCATCTAGAAACGCCATTGTGACGTTATTGCAAGTGAAACTACTCTCCTTGCAAAGGAGAAAAAATGATAAATACGTGTCAGTCTTGCATTTACATGATATATTCCTTAAAAGATACGTGTCATGTAACTGAAATGATGTTACGTAACAGCCCTTAGAAGAGGATGATAAAACAACGAAAGGGAGTCCACCTATTTTTCAAGATTGAGAAACAAAAAAGACAATGTGAAAGCAGAGTTGGGTTATTTTGAGGGAATCGTACAAATGAATTTGTATTGTGAATTATACTTTCAAAGGCGTTGTTTGTTACCGCTTCAAAACGCAAATTTTACTGCGTTTGCGATTTGAATCTGCGTTTGCATTTAAATTTCCGTTTGTTAAAATCCAGCGTTAGAAAAGTGCATTTTGAAACGTAAATGTGAGAAGTGCAAATTAGGCACTTTTTTTATCGCGTTTGCGGGGGAATATATGATCGAATAAACGGTTCATGTAAATTGACCGCTATGCCCCTGTCACTCATCTCTATTCTCTCGTTCGATCGAAACCATCTCTCCCACTCGTTCAACCAAATCTCTCACACCTCATCTCATAGAAGCTCTCTCTTACACCTCTCTCTGTCATAGACCTCTCTCACACAACTCTCTCTGTCCCACACCTTCGGCTGCTTCTCTTCTCGATCAACAAACATCACATACGGCTGCGCACAAATCTGTATTTACAGATCCCTCTCACGCGAAGCTCTCACTCTCTCTCTCTCCCTCTCCCTCTCTCTCTCTCTTTCTCGCACTCCTCTCACGCGAAGCTCTCACTCACTCACTCTCTCTCGCACATCAGCCTCGCACAGATCTGCGTGAGGAGTTCAACTTCGTCTCTTCTTTCTCGACAAACATCTGGATTTTTTGTTCGAATTTTCTAACCCTATAAACATGCAAATTTCAGATTTTTTTTTTTTTCAATTTTAATGTCTACTTGATACAAATTTCAGATTTTTTTTTTCAATTTTAATGTCTACTTGATGCAAATTTTAGATTTATTTTTTTTGTAAATTTCATATTTAAGCAATGAGGAGAACAACCCATGAGTTTTTTTTATTTAATTTTTTTGAGGGTTTCGGTTTCTTAAGATTTTTGGGAAACCCATTTCTTATGTTGGGTTTTGCTCTATTATTTTGAAGAATGAATTCATGAATTTTGTCTTATATATTATTTTTTATTTTGTTTCTGTTCTTCTGGATTGTTGAGACCACTCTTGAAGTTCTTCCTCTATTTATATAGAGAAACATGATTTAAATAAAATGGATTAGGCAGGAGGACACTTAAATCTTTAATATGTTTGTTGAAATGGATAAAATGGATGAAGCAATCTATAAGATTGGGGGTTATATTGCCAGTGACTGATAGTTTTGTTGTCTTTTGAACATGGCAGTGACTGATAGTTCAGCAAACTGTTTATTTTCCCCAAAACTCATATTGCCGAATAATGCAGCTCCATCTTGCAAACCAAATAGACCAAAAGGGCCAATTCTGTCCAATAATTGGGTGGAGCACTTTCACAATGTTAATAAAAAAGAATTCTTTGAGTTATTATACCATCAACAAAGCACTTTCACAATGATGGATGCCTTGATGGACCAAATTAGATTTCTAAGCGTCACTCTATGTTGTTTTCAGGCGGTCTTTGGGTTGGCAATAAATTTTCACAATAGCAAGGTGTTTGGATTAGGAAGGGTTGAGGATTTAGAAAGATTAGGCAATATAACCCCCAATCTTATTTGTTTACCATGGTCATCTCTCCATCATTACCCCCAAGAAAATTTTGTCCATGGCTCTAAAACATTTTCTTAGTCATGGTAGCATGACTTCCTAAAACAAGTCATCTTCTATCTAAGAGTTCTTAAATGTCCAAGATATTTTTATTTTTTATAATCTACTCAAATTTCTCTTCAATTCATCATTTTCCTTAGTAAGATTTACAACCTTACTAAATTAGTCATGGTAGCATGATTCATAATGTAAGGTTTGGTCGAGTAAGGACTGGATTTCAGTTTTGAGCAAAAAAGTTGTTTGAGCTTTGAGTAATTTACACACGCACACACACACATCAATTACTGTACTATGTACAGTCAAATATTGGGAACACAAGGATCCCTCAGCGTGGGACTGAGAACTGTGCGTTCTTCCGGCTATCTATAAGATAACCTGACATTGCCTCCTTGTTTCTCTCTTTGATTATACATTGTGCAAAAGTCAAAAAATATATATATGTGATTTTCTTTAACTTATACATTGTGCTTTTCTTTCATTATACATTGCCTCTATTTGGTTTCTCTTCTGATTTTTTTGTTAGTTGACTAAAGATTTTACAAAAAATTGGTGATGAAGTTGAAGTAGAATATGACATGTTTTGTTCCATGCACTACTGTTGTTATTACCATTGACAGATGGAAGATAACAATTCAAAGAGTGCGAAAGCAGATTGGACACCCAAACAACATGAAGTTTGGGTCGAGATATACTATGAATTAGTTAAAAAGGGGAGTAGACCACATAAAGTACTTGATAAGATCGGATATGAAACATTGGTGAAGGAGTTTAAAAGGATAACTGGCGTTTACTATGACAGAGGGCAAATGAAAAATAAGTGGGATAGACAAAAAGGAATTTGAGGACGTTGGAATAAGATTTGCACAAATACTGGCGTCTCTTATGATGTTGAGACTGATATATTAGATGCAAGTGAGGAGTGGTGGGATGGGTGGTTAGAGGTATATTTTTTTGTTATTTCTTTCTTTTATTTATTTAAAAAAAATTATTTCTTTTATATATAATTTAGAATTTTTATTTTTTAAAGCATCATCCAAAAGATGCAATATTTCGATCGAAGCCTTTAATGTTTGCGAAGCAATTAGATGTAATCTTTGGAGGCACATATGCTACTGGTAGCCGGATGTGATCGCCTGCATCTGGTACAATGCCATCTACATCAGTAAACCAACCAGATAATCTTGGGGATGATCTAGAAGATGTCATGGAGACCTTGCCCCGGAGTCTCAGACACCTCTAGACTTTACTCCTGATGATGCTGATGAGTTAGGGGATGATGCTACCGCTACTGTACCCCCACCCACAGACCCTGTTCGACGCAAAAGTGGCGATACTCTACAACCTCAGGGTCGTAGGTAGAAGATGACTACTGCTATGTGAATTGGCCAGTCATTGGAGAAGCTCGTAGATGTAGTTAACAATCAAATATTTACTTCTATCAATCTTACTTCTATTAAGAAAGGCACTATTCAATAGTCAATCGACCTCTTAGACCAGCTAACAGATATAACCCCCAACAGTGATCTCTATCATTTTGCGTTGAAGATGTTTATGAAAAACAAGCAATTCAAAGAGATTTTTTGTGGGTTACGATCAACAGATATTCGTCTTAGGTGGTTGGAGAGCAAAATGACTGATTATTTGGCTGGGAGAGATTGTTAGACATTTTTTCATATTATTTTTATATTATGTTGGTCTTGGGATACACCTATAGGGTGCAATATACTTGGTTACTTTTATATATATGTTGATTTGATGATGTACCTATAGGGTGCAATATACATTAGTTACTTTTTGCACTAATATGATGTAATATACTCTGTTAGATTGATATGTTAATTTTTGTTAGACTTATATTATATTTTCTGTTAGATGGATATTATTTGCACTATTGAATGTTTATTATGATTAATATTGTGGATAATGAGTTTTGTTGTATGTGGTGGATATCATTTTATTGTGTATTGTAGTTAGGTGTATATACAACTAATATAGATCTATAAACAGGTTAAATGGATTCAGATATTGATACCACAAATACTGTTGATACGACTGATACCATGGATTCAAATGATGATACTAATAATATTGTTAGGTCATGTGTTTTAAATATAGGCACGAGAGGAGTCATCCTAGGTTTTTTATTTTATTGTGAGAATGTCTTAAATAGGGAGGAACATAGTAATTGTCCGTTCAAGGGGATTGATTTTGTGCAGAAAATACTAAATGATAATACGATGTGCCACTCATTATTTAGAATGGAAAATCATGTATTTGTTAATCTATGTTCCATTTTGGAGGAATGGGGTCTGCTAAAGATGCAATGATATATTACTATTCAAGAACAAGTAGCAATATTCCTATTGATAATAGGACATAATCAAGGACAAAGAGTAATTGCAGATCGTTTTGTTCATTTACTTGAAACGGTTAGCAAGTACTTCAACATAATTCTTTTGGCGATTGTGAACTTGTCAATGTCCTTTATTGTACCTCCCGACCTCAATGAAGTCTCTCCGCATATCCGTAACAATCCTCGTTTTTTGTCATATTTTAAAGTAATTTCTTATATACATACACTTTAAATATATTTGTTTTATTAATGTTTATAGATTAATATAATTAAAAAATATGTAGGGTTGTATTGGAGCGATAGACGGAACAAATGTTAGTGCATTTGTACCAATAACAGACCAAATGCAATATCGATGACATAAGGGACTCACGCAAAATATAATGGCAACATGTTCGTTTGACATGTTGTTCACTTATGTGGTGGTTGGTTGGAAAGGATCGGCTAATGATTCACGGGTCTTCCTTGAGACATTGAATACTCCTAATTTAAATTTTTCATATCCTCCACAAGGTCTGTATTTAAAAGTTTGTCAATTATATATATTTATATTCAAGATTAGGTAATATAAATTTTTTTTGGATAATAGGTAAATACTATCTGGTAGATGCTGGGTACCCGCTCATGGAAGGTTATCTCACACCTTACCGAGGTGTTCGATACCATCTACAAGACTATCGGAGGTCACGGGAAAATGGTCGACAAGAAATGTTTAATCATTTACATTCTTCACTTCGAAATGTGATCGAACGAACCTTTAGAATTTTGAAGGTAAAATGACCTATCTTGAAGATGATGCGTTCCTATAATTTGGATAAAGAACGAAACATTGTTGTGGCCTGCATAGCATTGCACAATTTTATTAGAAAACATGTGATTACCGATGAAGAATTTATTCGATTCGAGGAAGAAGGGGCAATGGAAGAGGAAGAAGATGGGATCATTGATTAAAAGTATCCAGTTCCCCCATCAATAGGTCATCAAAGTCAACAAACAATGAAAATGCATAGGGATTCAATAGTTGATGTCATTTTTACTGGCAATCATTGATGCATTTTCATATTAAATTTTTTTACTTTGTATTATAATTATAAATACTGTTATTCGATACTAGAATAAAGATTATACTATTTTTAATTATATTTTGAAAATTTTATGCTTATTTATTTATGTTCTTTGTGTATGATGAATAGCATTGATGGTAAATTATACGTATCCACCATGTTGTTCATGTGATGACATTAATCACAGCTAAAACAAAAGAAAATTTATGAGGATGTTTTATAGGTGTCCATCTTGACAGGTAATATGATATTGATATTAATGTTGGGTGTATATTTATATTTGGTGAGACTGATATTAATTCATGTGTTATTTTACTTTATAGAGACATGCATGGTCTTTTGTGTGGGCAGATGAAGTTGACATGATCAATGATAATATTCCTCAAGATAAAGTAACGGAGTCAAATAAGAAGAATGAAAAATATATTTTGTATGCATTTGTTCGATGTATATTTTTCATGTTTTTATTTATTTCAATTTTACTTATTATATTAACTATGATTATTATGTTTAAATGATGTCGGAATGTAAATTAGAAGTTATATGGATGTGTTATGTATATATGATGTGATGTGGATATGTTATGTATATATGATGTAATGTGAATGTTGAATTGCGTATTATGCAGATATTTTGTTTATCAGGAAAATTTCATATGTCCATTTTTAAGAGGAGATGCTACCGAAATTTCTGTAGAATTATAAATTTTTCTATAATTTTTTTTGAATTATAAATATTTTAAAATTAAAAAAATTATTTTTAAAAAATTTATATAATTTTATTATATTTATATATATTTAGTGTAATTATATATTTGTAAGGGTATTCTGGTAATTTTTTATGCATTTTAAGTGTTCAATCAACCTTAAGGGTATTCTGGTCATTTTATCCTAAACAACAGATTATAGAAGCTGTATCAAACAATAATTACCAGATTCTAGTCAACAGCACAGCACTTTTACGAAGCTGTAACAAACAAGCTTTTTAGTGTTTCAACTTCTAACAGCAGATTCAGGCAGTTGAATCAAACGGGGCCAAAAATACACAAAAAAATCTCTTGAAAATCGAATGACACTCTGCAAGTAATAACTCGAAAATTGAATAAATGAAAATAAGAAAACACATGAAAATTTATAGAATTGTAACTCTATCTCCTTGAACAAGACAATCATCAAGACTATTGAAAAAAATTATAACTTTTCGAACAGACATGTGTCTATAGAGTTTGGATTGTGAATGTTTGAATAGACACACATGTCTGTATGTGTCTCTTACAATGGTCATGAGTTGTAATTCATTGAATTCAACTCAGTCTGTAAAATCCCAAATTTTTAATTCGTATCTCGAGGAAAAATAAATAGTGGAATTTTAAGAAAATCTTGAAAGTAGGATTTATAGGTAAAACTTTAGGATATTTCTGATCATTTTTAAAGGAATCTGACCTCACCATTAGATTCAAAATGATAGAAAAACATAGTTTAGCCTGTAAGCACGCTCAAATGCGAGTCCGAATATAAAAGTTGCAAAATCCTCGATTATCGGGTCGGACCAGGCTAAAACAATGACTTTTTGTTAGAGCAATAATTTTTAAAATTTGATCATACCATTGGGTTCATAACAAAAAATTATTCAACATAGACTATTTATTTGTCATTTTTGGAGATCAGGAAGTTGAATTATCGCCAAAAACGAAAATGACATCAAGTTTATGGGTCACGTCAGGCCAAAAATGTAAATTTTTGATGGAGACATAATTTGTAAAAATTTACTATACCATTAGATTCGGAATGAAAAATTACGCGAAATAGAGTATTCGTTTGTCAGTTTTGGAGACCGAATGACTAAGTTATCGTCGATCAAAACAATAGGCGAAATACCGAATTCGTCCCAAATATTATACAAATAATATTTAAATTTTTTTTTTTAATCTCATCTTCCCCAACGCGTCTAAACAGCCGAGACCTATACGAAATGACATTTTTTTTTCTCTTCGACCTTCCACCTCAGATCTCTCGCAAACGGTCCACTTTCGACGATCGCCGCAGAAGAGAAAAAGGTCCGCAGCTTCGTTCTCTACAAAACCCACCCAACCTTTCTTCATTTCACTTTCTATTTCACCCGATATCGTCAAAAATCAGCCGTATTTGGATACGAAAATTTCGAAACTTTGACCTCGGATTTCGTCCGTTTCGGGGTCAAATCGCTTTCCGACGCAGAAGGGAGAAACGTCCGCAGCCTCATTCTCTACATAACCCAACCAAGTTCCTTCCGTTTTCTCGTCTTTTTCACCCCGTATAGTCAAAAATCAGCTGTATTATTATACGGAGATTTTCGTAACTTCGACTTCGATTTTCATCGATTTCGGGGTCAAACCGTCTTTCGCCGTAGAAGGGAGAAGAGACGAGTACATCGAGATCTTCGAAACCACCAAGCCAGTTTTGAAAATCAGCCGCTTCAAAGTTCGGTCTATCTCGATTTTCGCGCCAATCGTCTCGATTTCCGCGCACGTGCTTCAATTCCATCGCTTAGTGATTGTAAGGAACTCTCAATTTCTATTAGTAATCTAGATTGTGAAAATTGCATTTAGGATTTTATCGAAAAATTTGGATGTATTTTTAAAATATAGAATTATTTTGTTATTTCAAAAATTCACGCCAGAAATTGTATGTTTGATATGTTTAATTGTATTTTTAATAAATTATACGTGGGTAGGGTATTTTAACGGGTTATTGCCATAAATTGAGTCTTGTGCACTGCTCGGACCCCGTTTTAATATGAAATTTGTATTTTTTTTCAATATTATTGATAAAAATAAATTCTATAGTTGAAAAATGTGATTTAATATTCAATGAACTCATATTGAGTTGATGAATATCAGAAAATGGATATTTTATGAAGATATTGAAAACTGTAAAAGTCGAAAAAAGGGAAAAAGGGTATGAAACGGTAAAATGTCAGAGTCACACCCGAGGGGTGATGTCTGCATTTTACGTTGCTGTGTTGTATGCAGGTTGGTGAACAGATATCCAGGGATAATGTTACTGGTTGCATGTTTATTTACTTTCTGTTAGCGCGAGGTGCTCTGTTATGTTATTTATTTTAGGCTGGGTGGCCATACTTGCATGGTAGGAAACTGGATATCTATTCTCAACCTTGTATTGTTAATTTCTCTTTTGTTTTCAAATGAAAATAATATATATAAGTAATTATTTTGTGAGCTGTTAAAGAGTTTGTGAATGCCTGAAGGGATATTGCATCATATCATCCGGAGTGGTGTACTATCCTGGGATGTACGGTAGGGACCACCAAGCTCATACGTGGTATGGGACGCGTATGAGAGTGGAGTCACAATTGAAATCCGGGTTTATTCCTCTCTATCTTTACCAGTGAACTTGTAATGTAAAGGTGGTCGTATACGAATGGTTGTATCTTTGGGAATCACATGTACGCCTGATAGGCATAGACGAAGATGATTAGTCAGTGATCACTAACAATCTATAGTAGTCGAACGTTCTGACACATCGAAAAAAGACCCATTGCTTACGGTCACGTCAAACGGCCAGCCTGAGCCGGATAAATGGTCAACCAAGCGTGGTAAGTGCAGCGACCGGCCACAAAATCAGGAACTAAAAACCAGAGAAGAATTGTAAAATTATGTCCCGACTGGGAGCGATCAAGTCGTGAATCCCAACTCTCTAATTCCAATACTCGACCATTGTGTATTATGTATCTGTTGCTTATTTTCATATATAAAATGAAATGCATGTTTATTATTTCCATTTGATCAATTAGATTTGTATAAAAAGAGAATGTTATAGTGAGTACTGCTGATCGATGTAATGTGAGTTTTAAAATGTTTAGTTGCTCATCCCTGGCTATATATACCAGTTAATCGTAGGTTTCTTCTGTAAAACTTTGTTTATTTTAAAATGATTCAGTATGTTTATTCGTTCATGTTAGGAGAGGTTATTGGCAGAAATTGTTGCTTCCTTACTGGGTAACCATTGTTACTCACCCTTTCCTTCTCTATTTTTTTTAGTTTCAGATCTGAAGCTTGGCGAAACAAGTGTAGAACAAGAGCGAGGATCATCTGGTTGGTCAGATAGACAACCAGAATCCGTCACCTGGTAAGTATTAGGGTGTAGACACCCCATTTTTGCATCCGCCTGATTAATCAACTCGTCAACCCGATCGCAATGATTCCCAATGATGGATGTGTATTCCATTGCTTTAGTTTGTTACCAGATGTGTTTCAGAAATCCGGATGAGGTATCTCGAACTGACAAAACATTAGAAACCACGCTACGCTAGGAAAATACGACCCTAGAAACATAGAAATCATCATCTTGCAGACCAGAAAGAAATTTCACGATAAAAATCACTAAAAATTACCAAATTACCAAAATATCCCTAACCTCAAAACAACCCTAGAGCCTACATTACGCTTAGGAAAACTCTCTCGAACCCATAAAATAACAAATCAGAACCAAATAAATCATTTCACCAATTTTAACAAAATTTGACAAAATTACGAAAATGCCCCTCATAAAGTTCACAATCATTTCACATAAAAATTTTTATAAATGACACAAACCAACATTCTCATTGAATTCCTTATGAAAAACAGATTCTAAAACATCCTAGAACATTAAAAACCGATTTAAAACGTGAAAAGTCCTCTCCGGGGGAAAAACGGTAATTTCACAATTTTCATAATTAAAAAATTCGAAATTAATAAATAAAATATTAAATAATTAAAGTGAAACATTGATGAAATTAATTTAAAATTTTGAACCTAAAAAATCGATCAATCGGACTTTCGGGTAAAATTGTTGAGGGTTCGTGGGATATTTCTTTAAGGACCCCTCCATTTGGGGGTCCAAAGAATTAAAGAAATAATGGAAGGGGGTTCTCCAAAATTAAAAGTAAATCAAGCAAGACTGAAGTCAAGGTATTAAAGTCAATCAAGTGAGACTGAAGTCAAAATTAAAGTCAATTAAGCAAGACTAAAGTCAAAATATTAAAAGTCAATCAATTAAGACTAAAGTCAATCGAATAAGACCAAAAGTCATAATAGAATTATAATTGATTAATAACTCTATCTAATAGAGTTCTAACTTAAAAATAATTCTACCTAAAACAATTCTAATTAAAACACAATTCTACCTAAAACAAGTCAAATTAAAACACAACTCTAATTAAAAGATCTTTAATTAAACACTAACTCTATCCAAATCAACCTTAAAAAAATTCTATAAATAGAGGTGCTCACACCCTATTTTCGTATAAAATCATAAACCCTAAGAGAAGTAGGTCTAGAAGCTCCCCTAGTCCCCCATAAACCCTAGTTTTGGAGTCCCAACTCCTTCACTAACATCCCTCCTTCAATTTTAGTCTAGAAAACACCCAAAAGCCTTCTAAAAACACCCCCAAATCCGTAACGAACTTGAAGAGTTCAGATTCAAAAACAAGGAGATACCTCGGTCTAGGGGATCCGAAGTCAAATCCGGAGACAGAACGAAGCAAGGGAGCACGGTACAAGGAGCTCTTTTTGTCAGATCTGAGGGAACAAAGTCCTTGCTATCGGAAAGGTAAATTTTTATTTTTATTTATTTTTATCTAGGTTTTAGCAATGTAATTTACTTGGGAATTTAGTAGAGACCGACTTTGGCCGGGCGGGGTTGGTGCCTAACACCTTCCAATCCTGTAACATGATCCCCGAATTCGGTTTTTTTTGTTTTAGATTAGTTTTTATCCGTTTAGAGTCATTGATCGGTTCCTAGACCGAAATAACTAGGTGGCGACTCCCAAACCTCAAGGGTCAAAAGCGGATCCGCGCACCCCGCGGATCGAGGGCGCTTTCAGTGGCGACTCCACTGGGGACATTAAGGAACAGACTTGAAAAACCCCAAGTTTGGGAATATTGCCACTGACCTAGATTTTATTTGTTTTTGCTCTCTTTCTTTTCCATTTGATTTTTAGGTAATTTCTTATTATTGTCTGGTTACCGTTTTTTGTTCGTTTATTTACTGACCCAATCATTAATTTCTATTTAATTCCGGGTACGGTAATGTGGCACATTTTTTGTATTTCGATTGAGAGTCACTTAGGGTAACTTTAAATAATACTAAATTTCAAAGAATAACGTGATTGAGGGTAGAATAATGATGATGGAATAATGAAACAAAAAAAAGGTTGTTTTCTTTATTTTTAAAGGTATGTCGATCTGTGTCTGTTTAGATAACTAAAGATTTTTCTTAGAAATACGATTTTATGTTATTTGATAAGGTGTAAAAAAATTAGATTTATTTGTTTTTTTTCCGTTTTTTTCTTTTTTTGTTTATTTGTTTATTATTTAGGTGTTTAGTTTTTTTTTAGGCAAGACATGCTGCACATAAGACAGCCAAACAAAAGAAGTAAAAAAAAAAAAAAAAGTTTTCTTTTGAGTTACTGTTGACAGTAGCCCTTGGTGGTGTGCTCCCAGTACAACTTGATTTCTACTTTTAAACCCAATGATGCTCATAGGGAGTTGTTAGTAAAAGAAATTTCTTTTTATTTATTCTTCAGCCCTTCTTAAAACAGTTTTTTAAAAACAAATCCGTCTTCTTCCCCAACTGACTCCATCTGTCTCAAGAGCTTTGCCCCCAAGGGTTCCTTAAACCATACCTGGGTTTGCGAATCTCAGTCGATTTAAGTATCAACCGATCAAAGCAGCCCTCATCCTGATTACCTCTAGATCGAACAAATAACGACGAACATACTGGTTTGAGGCGCTGTCTCCTCTGTGAGATGGGAGATTCAATTGATATAAAAGATCACAAATATCGTTGTTTTCTCTCGATTTTTTTTGGGACTGGTATGGGGTGCTGTTTCTTGATTATTTCGCATCTTCTTCACTCAAAGATCGTCTCATGTTTCAATTTTTAGTGGCTGTTTTTGCCCGATCAGTCGTTCTTGTAAGGAAGGTACTTCTGATCTCGACCACGAATGTGAAGACCTCGATGGATGTTTGAATTTCAGTTTCTCTCTGTGTTCTTGCTCGATTAAATTTGTCGAAGCTATCGGTTATGGTTCTTTTCTTACTCTCGGTTCTGAATAACCAAGAACGTTCGTAGCCGAACACCGAGTTAATAACAGCGATTCTGTTGTTTTAAAATAGCACCTAAGGCTGATCTCGACGTGGTTCTACTGTTCTGAATGGTATCTAAGGTTGATCTCGACGATAATGGATGAGGTCGGATTTTGGGCAGCAACGTATAATCTGTTTTACAAAATTATTTTGAGTTTTTTTTTTTTTTTTTTAAATCGATTTGTTCCCTAAAAATAAAAAGCGGGAAATTAATTTGTTTTTTAAAAAGAAAAATCAAAGTAAAAAAAAATAAAAAGTTTTAAAAAAAAGAAAAAGAAAGCAGATCAATTTTCTGTCAATGTTTTCAACGGCAACATATGCTTGTTGTATGGTTTTATTTTGTTTTCTAATTTTCTTTCGATTGGGCTCAATTTTTAAAAAAAATAAATAAAAAATAAAAAAATAAAAAAATAAAAAAATAAAAAAATAAAAACACCATCATTATCTCATCAATCATCATTATACCCTCAATTCAATACCCTTAGAAATTTCGAATTATTTCGGGTCGCCCCAAAACACCCTTGATTGGACCATAAAAATTATCAAATTGTACCTATTGCAATGATCGGGTCTAATTGGTTGCCACATACCATATTTATTAATTTACCATGATTGATATATGAAGGTGATGTGCATGGTTGGATCTTAAATCGGACCATATTAGTAGTTTATGTTAATCACCCTTCTAACATGCCATAATCTTGCTCGAAATATACGTTTGATATTGATCATAATGTTGATCGCGATTAAATATTCATGTGATTGGAATGATGTTGATCTTGATTAAATGTTCATATGATTTGAATGGTTTTGGTTTCGATTAAATTTCCATGTAATCCAATGTATGATGGTATGATCAGGCCCATGGGCCCATTTGTTTGAAAAAAAACCCGGGCACACCCCACCCTGCTTTGCACACACCACATGCACGTTTACTGCTTTCCTCACTTACACGTCCCATTTAGCCAACGTGGCACTAGTGCGTGGCCCAGTCTCTTCAGAGATGCGACGTCATTCATGAAACCCACAGCTCCAGTCACGTACCTTAGGGTATATCAAACTGGGGCATCAATACCGTCTGATCAGGTGATTCTGAGAGACATATTGATGTACCCAGGCTGGGGTGACCTGAGCCTTTGACCTATTGTAAGCCACACAGTCACATGTCCCGATTGCCAACGTAGTACTAGTACGTGGTCGGTCCCCTCGTGGGATGTCAAATCATTTATGAAAGCTACAACTTTTGACTCGTACCCGTAGGTATAAAAGGTAATCTAAGTATATCAATTGCACTTCTTAGTCAAAACCGGTGCCTAAGCAAGATCTTGCCCCGCTGTACCCTACTGTACGAGGGGGATAGACTACGTCTATTCTAGACGAGAGGTATTTAAGTGGGCCCTTGCTCAGCATTGTGCGCCACCTCTCAACTGGAGATCAAACTGGTTGTTTTTGGCTTCAGAGAAGTGAATTGAGGTTTTAGATTATCACCTACACGGTATATCAAACCAAGTCACCACGTATCGAAAGGTATATAGGTGTGCTTGAGCAAGGGTGGCTAGATGAAAATGCATTGCACGTAGTAAGCTTAGAGTCTAGAAACCTTCCCAGTAGGTCACCACTCGAACTTATCGTGGGTGTTCCCGGGTTGTTCATTGAATGAAATTTTATGAGACTTTGTGATTGATATGGATGTATGTGAATGATGAGATCAGAATGCATGTGAATGATAAAATGGATGTATGTGAATGATGAGATCAGAGTGTATGATTGTCCTCAAAGATAAAAAATGTTATTTTTGAAAATCAAAATGGGTGCACCGACCCAATAAAAAATCCATCTCTTTCAAATGACCCAGCCCAACTCGATCCAACAATCCTGATGAACCGGGCCATTTAAATCGAAATAGAAATCAAATTTTCAAAGAAGAAAAATATTTTACGAAGGAAAAATATTTTCCAGAAAAATATTTTCCAAAAGAAGTGTTTTCCAAAAAAAGTGTTATTCTCTAAAAAAAATGTTTTCTAAGAAAAAACGTTTTCCAAAAAATATTTTCCAAGAAAAGATACTTTTCAAATAAAAAACTATTTTTCAGAGAAAAAATATTTTCCAGAAGAAAATGTTTTCCAAAAGGAAAGAAAAAGAAGGAAAAATAATTTGCAAAAGATCTATTTTTGCATGAAAAGTTTTTATGGACCTTGGAAAACTACCAAAAAAATGTTGCAAAAAATAATCAGATTTGTGAAATAAAAACATTATTTTCCAATATTTTTCAAGAGTGCAACATAATTATTTTCCTTCTGAATAATCATTGAATGGATAAATTATTTAATGGATTGGTGCACAAAATTCAATAAAATCTCAGGGTTCATTTAAAATGTTATCAAGGGGGTGACACTGAAATTGGTTAAATTCACCTTCAAAGAGGTTTAAGGGTTATCATTATATCTAAGCTCAATCGTCCATCGTCTAGCTAGGGTTGTAAATCCGGTCAGTTAGAGTAAACGTCAATATTAAGTCAACAGTCAAAAATAACCTCAAAATTTCTCAACATCGCCCAGTTTTTCTTTGAAGATCACAGTGCCTCAGTCATGCCGGTTGTAAGCAATGTCTCAGTCCTCAGTCCTAATCAAGCCCGGTGTGGGTAGTTGTCTTCTGTTTTCATGAGTCATTTGGGTTAGCTCGAGTCCCTTTTTTCAGTAAGGTCATGTCTTCTTTAAATTGAGTCTACTCTTTTCCTGTTGAGTCGAGTTAATTTATCGAGTTTATAGAGGTGTCTGTCGTCTCTTCTGAATTTGATTGGATAAAGAAAATTTTTGAATACCGCGAGCGCATTAACGAATTAACTAATAACTGGCTTCAAGGAGAAATTCCTCTAATAAGGAACCCCCTCTTGAATGAGAAGATAAATGTCTTGCTCGAGGAAGCAAAGGTCAATGACCTCGGAACAAAAATAATTCCCAAGAAATTCAGATTGGAACTAACTTATCCCTAGAGGAACACAAGGGGATAATGAATTTTCTCAGAAATTTCAAAAGACTTGTTCGCGTGGGCCCATGAGGATATGTTAGGTGCAAGCTTGTGTGTTGTCTGACACAGATTAGATATTGAATTGATAAAATTCGATCAAAGAAGAACTTACAAAATATATCAGTGCTAGACTTCTCAACATGGTAGAGCTCCCAGAATAGATTACCATTATCAGATTAATCAAAACAGTTGAAACGGTATTGATCTCTGATAATGGGTCGTACATCAAAGCTTAGGTTATCACTCTGTTCAAAGTTCGAGATTCGACATCACATTATCTCTCTACCGTCCTCAGATCAATGGAACGGTTGAAGCAGTTAGTAAGAGTCTCAAGACTATCATCAGGAAAATGTGTTAATCACATCGAGATTGGTCAGAAAAATTATCATTCACGCTATGGACATATCGAACTTCAATTCGATCCTCTACTGGAACTACTCCTTACTCTTTAGTGTATGGCATGGAAGCAGTCTTGCTAGTTGAAATGGAAATTTCGTCTCTTAGGGTCTTGTTGGAAAATCATTTGCTAGAAACAGATTGGGTTCGTCAGCACTATGAAGAATTAAACTTGATCGAAGAAAACGAGTTAAAGCCCTGTACCATGTGCAAGCTTATCTAAGAAGAGTCACCCGTGCATTTGACAAAAAGGTCAAAGCTCATCATTTACAGGTCAAGGATTCAACTATCAGACTTCAAAGAAAATTGAACACTCCTCCTCGATTATAGGAGAAAGTCTGAACCCAATTGGAGAAATTCATTCATTAAGAAAATACTGTCTGGAAAAGTCGTCAGACTTCAAGATCATGATGGAAGTGAACTACCAGAGTCAACCAACCTTGACCGGATCAAATGGTACTACATTTAAGGAGGCCATCTTTGGCCGAATCAATTTTCTTGCTATCCAGTTCAATATCTCCGTTCTCAGCCCTTTGCAGCATTTTCAAAAAGAAAAATTATGCCTTTTTTCTTTCTCAGCCCAATCACCTAACCTAGGGGAGGGAAGATTCGAACTACGTTTTGGTCTGATTCCAAAATTCTGGGGTACGTAGGCAACCTTAGAAGTTACTTTAGGCCCGACCACATCAAAATAAAAAAATATATTTTCCCACACAATAAAAAAAATCAAGAAAAAAATTCAAAAGAAAAAATTGTCAAAGTGGGAAAGAAAATTCAAGAAAAAAGAAAATAATTTAAAAGGAAATGTCACACAAGGGGCATTTGGGTTTTTGAGCCTCAAAATCCCTTTCTTTTTATACCCAGTCCTAAGCCTACCTATAAAAGTCCTCCTAAGTACCGTGCGAAAAGTCAAGGAAGATAGCAAAGGATGATCAGGCAGCAACTCCAGAAGTTCAGAGACAAAAAAAAAAAATAAAAAGATAAAAAATGATGAAGCCTGCTAAGTTGAAAACTCGAAAAGGGCGACTTAGGCAAAAATTAAGGCAAGCTCGCAAGGTTGAAAATCTGAAAGGACGACTTTGGCAACAATCAGAGCCAAGAAAAAAAAAAGCTCGCTAGATCGAAAACCTGAAAAGACGATCTAGGCAAAAGTTAGAGCAAGCTCACTAGATTGAAAACCTGAAAAGGCGATCTAGGCAAACGTTAGAGCAACAAAGAAAAATAGAAAAAGATCCCAAGCTGAGAGCGGTCCGAACTGAAACATTAGAAGTTCGAATAACCAAGTTCAATACTTAGCTTAAGCCAGGCATAGACTCAGAAGCCACAAGTATCTTGTCTATGATCGATTTGAAAATGTTTACTTCCCCAAATGAACCAAGGGAGATAAAGGTGAATTATATGATGAGTCTCGAAAAGAAATAATTTTGTACTCTTGAGCCTGACTCAAAACCTTCAATAAAATTAATACAAATTTAAAAAGTTGAGTCTTTATTGCGCTTGTGGTAATCAATTATTTCAAACCTTCATACAAGGGGCATTTTCTTTCTTTTGTAACTTTTCCCCCTTATACTAGGGGCATTTTTTTGCACGATGTGTTCAATTATTTTCAAGGCCATGTTCATTGTCAAACTAGAGGTGATTTGTTTTTGAGCAATGTTAATCCAAAAAGATAATGAGAACCCCAAATTTAAGGTTACCCTCTTGATAACAGTTTTTTTTGAAAAACTTTTGAGGTTCAAGAGAAATAAAAACTCAGGTTTTAATTCATAAAACTTTTTGATAAATCCTTGAGGTTCAAACAAAAACATTTTGATCTCACATAGGAGATATGGCATTCTTTCATTCTCCAGATTCTTTTAAGATCCAATCATTCTTGGAATTGATCATTTCTCTTCCAGATTCATTATCTTCCAGATTTATTCATTCTCCGATTCATTCTAATCAGTTTTCTCCAAATTCGTTCATTCTTTTCCAAAATTCATTCATTCCTCTACCAGTTTTGCTCAATTACCGCCAAGGATTAACTTGGATTTTGCTTAGTTTCCGCCAAGGGTTATCTTGGATTTTGCTCAATTGCCGCCAAGGGTTATCTTGGATTTTGCTCAGTTGCCGCCAAGGGTTAACTTGGATTTTGCTCAGTTTTCGCCAAGGGTTATCTTGGATTTTGCTCAGTCTCCGCCAAGGGTTATCTTGGATTTTGCTCAGTTTCCGCCAAGGGTTATCTTGGATTTTGCTCAGTCTCCGCCAAGGGTTATCTTGGATTTTGCTCAGTTGCCGCTAAGGGTTATCTTGGATTTTGCTCAGTTTCCGCCAAGGGTTATCTTGGATTTTGCTCAGTTGCCGCCAAGGGTTATCTTGGATTTTGTTCAGTCTCCGCCAAGGGTTAACTTGGATTTTGCTCAGTTGCCGCCAAGGGTTATCTTGGATTTTGCTCAATTGCCGCCAAGGGTTATCTTGGATTTTGCTCAGTTGCCGCCAAGGGTTAACTTGGATTTTGCTCAGTTTCCGCCAAGGGTTATCTTGGATTTTGCTCAGTCTCTGCCAAGGGTTATCTTGGATTTTGCTCAGTTTCCGCCAAGGGTTATCTTGGATTTTGCTCAGTTGCCGCCAAGGGTTATCTTGGATTTTGCTCAGTCTCCGCCAAGGGTTATCTTGGATTTTGCTCAATTACCGCCGAGGATTTTCTCGGAACTATGCTCAGTTACCGCCGAGGGTTTTCTAGGAACTATGCTCAGATACCGCCGAGGGTTTTCTCGGAATTATGCTCAGTTACCACCGAGGGTTTTCTAGGAACTATGCTCAGATACCGCCGAGGGTTTTCTCGGAACTATGCTCAGTTACCGCCGAGGGTTTTCTCGAAACTATGCTCAGTTACCGCCGAGGGTTTTTCTCGGACCTATGCTCAGATACCGCCGAGGGTTTTCTCGGAATTATGCTCAGTTATGCTCAGATACCGCCGAGGGTTTTCTCGGAACTATGCTCAGGTACCGCCGAGGGTTTTCTCGGAACTATGCTCAGATGCCGTAGAGGGTGTTCTCGGAACTATGCTCAGATACCGCCGAGGGTTTTCTCGGAACTATGCTCAGATACCGCCGAGGGTTTTCTCGGAACTATGCTCAGGTACCGCCGAGGGTTTTCTCGGAATTATGCTCAGTTACCGCCGAGGGTTTTCTCGGAACTATGCTCAGATACCGCCGAGGGTTTTCTCGGAACTATGCTCAGTTACCGCCGAGGGTTTTCTCGGAACTATGCTCAGTTACCGCCGAGGGTTTTCTCGGAACTATGCTCAGATGCCGCCGAGGGTTTTCTCGGAACTATGCTCAGTTACCGCCGAGGGTTTTCTCGGAACTATGCTCAGATGCCGCCGAGGGTTTTCTCGGAACTGAGATGCTCAGTTACCACCGAGGGTTTTCTCGGAACTATGCTCAGTTTATGCTTAGATTATATTCAAATCTTGCTCTGTTTATATTCAAATTATGCTCAGTTTATACTCAGACTATGCTCAATTTATGCTCAGGTTTTACTCAGTTTCACACAGTGCACACACTTGCACATTTGCACTTTTTAGTCAGGGAGAATTCTCTAAAATTCAAGGATCTGACACCGTCAGTGAGAGTTTGTGCTCAAGGACCTGACAACCTTTTGATTCGGGGAGAGCTTTACCCTCAAGGATCCGAACACCCCGACGAATTGCTAAATCAGGCTGCAAAATGAACTGTCACTAGCTTTGGCATTCAAATATCGCACTATCTACCAAAATAGATTTGCTATCTAGTTTGCTTCAACCCTCTGCCAAAGAGGGGCATTTGTAGACACCCCATTTTTGCATCCGCCTGATTAATCAACTCGTCAACCCGATCGCAATGATTCCCAATGATGGATGTGTATTCCATTGCTTTAGTTTGTTACCAGATGTGTTTCAGAAATCCGGATGAGGTATCTCGAACTGACAAAACATTAGAAACCACGCTACGCTAGGAAAATACGACCCCAGAAACATAGAAATCATCATCTTGCAGACCAGAAAGAAATTTCACGATAAAAATCACTAAAAATTACCAAATTACCAAAATATCCCTAACCTCAAAACAACCCTAGAGCCTACATTACGCTTAGGAAAACTCTCTCGAACCCATAAAATAACAAATCGGAACCAAATAAATCATTTCACCAATTTTAACAAAATTTGACAAAATTACGAAAATGCCCCTCATAAAGTTCACAATCATTTCACATAAAATTTTTTATAAATGACACAAACCAACATTCTCATTGAATTCCTTATGAAAAACAGATTCTAAAACATCCTAGAACATTAAAAACCGATTTAAAACGTGAAAAGTCCTCTCCGGGGGAAAAATGGTAATTTCACAATTTTCATAATTAAAAAATTCGAAATTAATAAATAAAATATTAAATAATTAAAGTGAAACATTGATGAAATTAATTTAAAATTTTGAACCTAAAAAATCGATCAATCGGACTTTCGGGTAAAATTGTTGAGGGTTCGTGGGATATTTCTTTAAGGACCCCTCCATTTGGGGGTCCAAAGAATTAAAGAAATAATGGAAGGGGGTTCTCCAAAATTAAAAGTAAATCAAGCAAGACTGAAGTCAAGGTATTAAAGTCAATCAAGTGAGACTGAAGTCAAAATTAAAGTCAATTAAGCAAGACTAAAGTCAAAATATTAAAAGTCAATCAATTAAGACTAAAGTCAATCGAATAAGACCAAAAGTCATAATAGAATTATAATTGATTAATAACTCTATCTAATAGAGTTCTAACTTAAAAATAATTCTACCTAAAACAATTCTAATTAAAACACAATTCTACCTAAAACAAGTCAAATTAAAACACAACTCTAATTAAAAGATCTTTAATTAAACACTAACTCTATCCAAATCAACCTTAAAAAAATTCTATAAATAGAGGTGCTCACACCCTATTTTCGTATAAAATCATAAACCCTAAGAGAAGTAGGTCTAGAAGCTCCCCTAGTCCCCCATAAACCCTAGTTTTGGAGTCCCAACTCCTTCACTAACATCCCTCCTTCAATTTTAGTCTAGAAAACACCCAAAAGCCTTCTAAAAACACCCCCAAATCCGTAACGAACTTGAAGAGTTCAGATTCAAAAACAAGGAGATACCTCGGTCTAGGGGATCCGAAGTCAAATCCGGAGACAGAACGAAGCAAGGGAGCACGGTACAAGGAGCTCTTTTTGTCAGATCTGAGGGAACAAAGTCCTTGCTATCGGAAAGGTAAATTTTTATTTTTATTTATTTTTATCTAGGTTTTAGCAATGTAATTTACTTGGGAATTTAGTAGAGACTGGATTTGGCCGGGCGGGGTTGGTGCCTAACACCTTCCAATCCCGTAACATGATCCCCGAATTCGATTTTTTTGGTTTTAGATTAGTTTTTATCCGTTTAGAGTCATTGATCGGTTCCTAGACCGAAATAACTAGGTGGCGACTCCCAAACCTCAAGGGTCAAAAGCGGATCCGCGCACCCCGCGGATCGAGGGCGCTTTCATAGGGCTATACCCCCTAGTGGTGTCAGTTTCTCCAAGTAGTCTTATGGATTCTGTCTTGAGTGTTAGGAATTATGTTAGAGTGAGGAATTTTGTATAATCCTGTATATAATTTTTCTTCTTCCGTACTCTGATTTATCGTACGATATTAGATGTATATAGGCTTCCGCTCGTTATTACATTATGTATGTAAATGCAGGATTGTATGTGGTTTATCAGGTGCAGGTTGAACGCCTTGGAATGCTAACATAAACAGAGGAAACCATGCCGAAATTTCGAGGTGCTACATAATACCTTGAGATCTGACATGGGGATTTGTGTTAGCGTTCGGCGGGGCGCCACAGATGGTATCAGAGCATAGTATTAGATCCGTATGGGATACTGATCTGCTATGTTTTGAAGAGTTAGCTGATACCACATATATTAGAGCGATAATCATAGAGTGTCACTAGGAATTCGGTATCCGAGCTCATTAGTAATTCCGTATTGAAATTATGAGTTCTTCCGTGTCTAGATGTTTATAGAGCCTTGTAAGCCTAAGATAGGATTCTAAGTTTATTCTTTAGTAATGGAAATGGAGTCCATTACTAAGTTCCAATCTATGATAGTAATTCATAGTTACGTAAGAGTAGCTTTGGCCTTATTATGATAAGTGCCTTAATACGGATGAACATAAGCTAGAGGAATGGATAAGGTAGAGGCCAAAACGCAACAGAGACAAGATAGGTTCTGGATAAGATATTTGACCTGATATCACAACTAATATCATTCATTGGATAGGTGTCTGAGTCTCATGACAAGTTTAGAGAAGAAATATGAATAATGCAACCACCAACACCTCGAAGCCAAATGGAAGGAAGGCAATTAGCGACAAACAGTTACTAAACTAACAAATTTATAGGAAAATAACAATAAGTGGGGAGTGATATTATAGACATACCAACTCAATGGATGGAAGAATATCATAAGAAATAACATATACTATTAAATCAGTCGAAAGAAAGAGTTGTGGTATATTATGAATGTGGCAAATCGGGACATAAAGGAGAACAATGTTTGGGTCAATATCACTTGATTAAGGATGCGTGCCTCCAAAAAGATGCTAGACAAATCAATTGAAGGAACAATAAGGCCACCAGATTTAAATAAAGTTGATAACATATTCGTGCCATCCCGAACAGACAAGACTAGCGATCGGAAGTGAGAGATGGTACAAGACTTACCACGATTGCAAGGCGCATCACTAAATCCAAGAAATAAAGGAGCGTTGGACTTCTTCGCAAAAGGGAAATACTATTCCACCTTAGGGACCATTACCACAGGTCGTGCCTTTGAAGAATGAGAGAATTCCCAAGCCCAAAAGACAGGTAAATCCAAGGATGTGGTTGTAGAATTTTCAACGATTACGTTTATCAAGATTTGGAGACTTTTTCGATTTGATTGAGGTCAATAAGTGGGTTTTGAAGACCTAAAAGATTTTGAGTGACATGTAATGCCGAAGAAATCAATGGGTGATGGTGATTACATTCTAGTTGGACGAGAATGCTAATCATTAGTAACATTTTGAGATGAATGTATTGGGAGATGGATCGTTTGAGTGGGTAAACTTCGAGAGGATATTTCTCGATAGATTTATATCCGAGATTGCTCGAGAAATCAAACACTAAGAGTTTTGAGATTAGTGCAGGGTAATCTATCAATTACAAAGACTAAGATATGATGTACATTAGGTTGTCACGATATGCGCCCGAGCTTATCCTGACAGATTTGTAGAAGGGCCGTAAATTCTTTAGAGGACTATAAACTTACCTAAGGGCGAGGAGGTCGATGATTGAGACTACCAATTAAAGAGATACAGTCAATCAAGCTTAAAGGATAAAACAAGAGGAGATAGAGTTTCAGACCTCCAAAGGGCAAATGAGTTGACCTTAGATTTCTTTTCTTCCCAGATCAGATTCGGCTAAGAGGCCGATGTATTCGAGGTTAATCTTCCCCAGATCCGTGTATCCACAATATAGAACTCCTCCACTATCAAGTTGTAGAGTTGCCCAATCACCGAGTTTTAGAGCACTTGGAGCTCCAATGATACCAAGAGGGCCAAAGGAATCAACAAGGCATGTTCAAAGTTTATAGACCCTAGTCTACTAACTGCCTACTCCATAAAGATCTACGAAGACAAGATTGTTAACATGTTACGCGTGTGGTCAGGTGGAAAATATTAGGAAATAATGTCATTTATCACAGTCACGAGCAAAGATTGTGACCCAGGAGAAAGTACCTATCTCCAACGAAGTTTTGGAAGGTACAATTTCTAATTATAATGTTAGAATGTGGAGTTTTACTCAATATTGATTCTTCTAGATTATATGATTCTGTGAAGAGTTTGCACACTTGCTAGAGCTAGAAACCACTGACACAGGTCAAGTAATGAAATTATTTATACCATTGGGAGGCCTTGCGAAAAAAGAATAAGATTTTTGGAAGATCATTTAAGAATTTGCAAAATAGGTATTAGAATAATTGTAAAGTGTGAAAAGACAAGTGATGTTCAATTGGTACGTTAGTCTTTATATCAATAGTTTAGTCAATTAGCCATTTGAAAGTGCCCTCGATCCGCGGGCTGTGTGGATCCGCTTTTGACCCTTGAGGTTTGGGAGTCACCACCTAGTTATTACGGTCTAGGAATCGAACATTAACTCTAAAAGGCAAAAGAAACTAATCTACGAAAAATAAGAAACTAAGTTCGGGGATTACGTTACGGAGTTGGAAGCTGTTAGGCACCAACCCCGCCCGAACGCCGGTCTTTACTAATTCCCAAATAGAACTACATTGCTAAAAAGACTTAATCAATAAAAAAAAATAAAAAAATACTTACCTTTTCCGAACGCAATGATTTTTTTTCCTCAGATCTAATAGAACAACTTCTTATACAGTATTCCTCTGTCATCGAATCTGATTTCTGATCTCCAAATTAAAGTATCTCTTTCTTAAATCTGAATTCTTCAGATTTGATTATGGGTTTTGCGGTGTTTTTGAAGGGTTTCTAGGTATTTTTCAAGCTAAAATCGAAGTATGGGTGTTAGGTAAGAAGTTGAGGCTTCAAAATTAGGGTTTTGGGAAGGTTGGAGAGGCTTCTTGACCTACTTTTCCTAGGGTTTATGATTTGATTGAAAATAGGGTGTGAGGACCTCTATTTATAGATTTTTTTAGGGGTTGATTTAGATAGAATTAGTGTTTGATTGTAATTCTTTTAGTTAGAGTTGTGTTTTAGTTAGACTTGTTTTAGGTAGAGTTGTGTTTTAATTAGAATTGTTTTAGGTGGAGTTGTGTTTTAGTTAGAACTCTATTAGATAGAGTTATTATTTAATTAGAACTCTATTATGATTTTGACTTTTGGTCTTATTTGATTGACTTTTAATATTTTGACTTTAGTCTTAATTGATTGACTTTTAATATCTTGACTTCAGTTTTGCTTAATTGACTTTAATTTTGACGTTAATCTCACTTGATTGACTTTAATACCTTGACCTTAGTCTTGCTTGATTGACTTTAATTTTTTTGGAGAACCCTCCTCTATTATATCTTTAATTCTTTGGACCCCTAAATAAAGGGGTCCTTAAAGAAATATCTCACGAACCCTCAACAATTTTTCATGAGAGCCCAATTGATCGATTTTTTTAGTTCAAACTTTTAAATTAATCTCATTAATGTTTCTCTTTAATTATTTAATGTTTTATTTATTAATTTCAAAAATTTTAATTATGAAAATTGTGAAATTACCATTTTACCCCCGAAAAGGACTTTTCACGTTTTAAGTCGATTTTTAATGTTTTATGATGTTTTAGAATCAATTTTTCATAAGGAATTCAATGGAAATATTAGTTTGTGAAATTTATGAATTTTTTATGTGTGAAATGATTGTGAACTTTATGAGGGACATTTTTTGTAATTTTGTCAAATTCTGTAAAAATTGACGAAATGATTTATTTGATTTCGATTGGTTGTTTTATGTGTTTGAATGAGTTTTTCTAATCGTAACGTAGGCTCTAGGGTTGTTTTGATATTAGGGGTATTTTGATAATTTGGTTAATTTTTAGTGATTTTTATCGTGAAACTTCTTTTTGTCTAAAAAATGAATGATTTCTATATTTCTGGAGTCGTGTTTTCCTAGCGTAGCATGATTTATACAGTTTCGTCAGTTCGAATACCTCATCCGAATTTCTGAAACATAACTGGTAACAAAATAAAGCATTGGAATAATCATCATTCATTGGGAACCGTTGCAATCGGGTTGACGAGTTGATTAATCAAGCAAGTACAAAAATGGGGTGTCTACAGATGCCCCTCTTTGGCAGAGGATTGAAGCAACTAGATAGCAAATCTATTTTGGTAGATAGTGCGATATCCGAAAGCCAAAGCTAGTGACAGTTCATTTTGCAGCCTGATTTAGCAATTCGTCGGGGTGTTCGGATCCTTGAGGGTAAAGCTCTCCCCGAATTAAAAAAAATGTCAGGTCCTTGAGCGCGAGCTCTCATTGACAGTGTTAGATCCTTGAATTTTAAAGAATTCTCCTTGACTAAAAAGTGCAAGTGTGAGTGTGTGTACTGTGTGAAACTGAGTAAAAATGTGTCAAGTCCTAGAGATCTTCTCTTACTGACAATAATGATTCAATATTGAAATGTGCTTATGCAACGAAAACAATCATGGCAAGGTTGAACAATGAAGTAATTGGAGTTATAACAATGTAGGAACTTCATTAAATCCTATTTGAAATTCTTTTTTAAAGTTCGAAAAAGTATGAGTCTCGTTTATCGGACTCGAACCTATTGTAGCCACGTTTCTCGAGCTAAAGAACTTAAACAATCCTGTTAATTCAATATGATTCAAAAAGAGCTGGAGTCTCGTTTCTCGGACTCTGGCTAAGGATTACAGGAACTTAAACAATCCTGTTAAAATTGGAGTCTCATTTCTTGGACTCAAGCTAAGGTTTATAGGCACTTCAAAAAACCTATTCATTCTATGATTCAAAAAGTTGGAGTCTTGCTTCTCGGACTCGAACCTAGGTTTGTAGGCACTTCAAAAAACCTATTCATTCTATGATTCAAAAAGTTGGAGTCTCGTTTCTCGGACTCGAACTTAAGTTTGTAGGCACTTCAAAAAGTCTATTCATTCTATGATTCAAAAAGTTGGAGTCTCGTTTCTCGGACTCGAACTTAGGTTTATAGGCACTTCAAAAAGCCTATTCATTTTATGATTCAAAAAGTTGGAGTCTCGTTTCTCGGACTCGAACTTAAGTTTATAGGCACTTCAAAAAGCCTATTCATTATATGATTCAAAAAGTTGGAGTCTCGTTTCTCGGACTCGCACTTAGGTTTGTAAGCACTTCAAAAAACCTACTCATTCTATAATTCAAAAAGTTGGAGTCTCGTTTTTCGGACTCGAACTTACTAAGCCACGTTTCTCGGGCTTAGATTTATAGGAACTTAAACAATCCTATTAATTCATTCTATGCTTCAAAATCGAGTTCAAAGTTTGAAAGATCAGGCCTTTGTTGGCTTATCATGCATCTGGATTCATAATTATCATTGGGTTTCGCCGGACTTTTAAGCTTTTGTAAGATTTTTTTTTTATCATGTGATTAAGAACAAAAACTTTGGAATTAAATGACCTTCCAAAATGCCCCTAGTTTCAAGGTTGGCTTTAACTGGGAGTTGACTACGAGACTGATGGAATGGATTACGCTTGAAAAATATGGACTTTGATGTATGACAGATAGAAGAACTGACATTCTCTTAAATTTAAGACTCTTAAGATTATCATATGTGCAAATAAAGAATTGATCATTATTTTTTTTTTTGAGAAATGCTTGAGCTGGACTTAAAAAATCTTGATAAATATTAGAATAGAAGATCTTTCTCTTCAAAGTGGTTGATGATTCTATATCTTCCATTAGCGAACACTTGAACAAGTAAAAATACTTTTGAAAATCCTACAATGTTCAAGATGATTCTGATTTTTTTGACTTCAACATTGTTTTCGTTGGATGTGAGCTCTTGGCTAAAAAACGAATATTGTGGCTTGAATGGTTCTGCATTTTCTAGTTTCTGCACAAGCTTCCTTTTGAATTTTTCTTCTTGATGGGACCTTTCCTCCCGTTTGATGAAGTCCTAATTTTTGCCTAAATCGCCTCTTCAGGTTTTCAATTTAGCGGGCCTTGTTTTTCTTTTTCTGATGATGCCTTAGTTGCCTTTTCAGGTTTTCAACCTAGTAGGCTTTCTTTTTTATGGTTATGCCCTAAATTTTGCCTAAATCGCCTTTTCGGATTTTCGACTTAGCGGGCTTCTCTTTTTTTTCTTGATGATCTTGTATAACCAACTCGACAACTTCTCAGTTCCCTGCACCTTAACCGAGTCAATTAGCATTCAGGAGGACTTAATAGGTGGGTTTAGGATATGGTTTAGAAAGAAAAGATATAAAGGCTCAACTTCCCAAAATGCCCCTAGTTTGATATTCTCTCTTTTCTGTCAATTATTTTGATTTTTTTTTCTAAATGCCCATAGTTTGACATTCTTTTCTTTTTATCAATTCTTTTGATTCTTTTTTCTAATGCCCCTAGTTTGACATTCTTTTCTTTTAAACCTTTCAATAGGGGATTTTCCTTTTAGATGACAAGAGAATACACATATTCTTTGCATGACCAGGCCTGAAGTAACTTCTTAGGTTGCCTACGTACCCAAATATTTATTTTCTCTTTTGGGATCAGGTCAAAACGTAGTTCATACTAAGATTCCCTTCCAAGGTAGGTCGGCGTGGCTTAGAAAGAAAATGTTATTGATTTTTTTTTTAAAGGCAGCGAGGGGCTAAAGAAGGTTATATTTTTTTTTGTAAGATAAGAAAATGATTCGACCAAAGGAGGCCTCTTTTGATGAATGCTGCTCGACTTGGTCAAAGTTTCAAGAATTTGATATCTGGATTGCTCTGTCGAGTAAGGTCTTCTTTTGAGAATGAATATTCTTCAATCTTCTTTTAAGTTTTCTGACTATTCAACTCTTCTAAAACTTCGAGAAAATCTTTTATTCTCTTATGAATGAAACTCCCCTCTTTTGAGTGAGAAACATGGTAGATCCACTTATAAGTCTTAGCGTTTTTGTCGATGCTTTCAACTATATCATTTTTTACCGATAATCTTTGACTTTGAAATCACTCTTGACTTGATCTATGTTTTTGTGTAATTCATCCATATATCTTATGAGATCATGCAAGAAATATTGTTGAATTTCTCAAGTAAGTTTACTATTCTCTCATGTTCTCTTGAGGATAATGTATCACCAATTTGCACTTCTTGAGTGTACTCTTTAATTCCAATATTTATTAAGTTCAGTTAGTGAGCTTTAAGTCATTTCTCATGTTAAATCTTATATTCAAATCGTTATTGCACACATGATAATCAAAAGTTTCTTTATTTATTGGAATTGAAAAGAACATAGACTGACAAACCTTACTAAAACCCAAAAATAAAGATGACTAACTGAATTCAAAGACTGCCGCAACTAAAGCTAAAAAAAATAAAATAAGAAGACTTAAAAGACGACATCATTCTGAATGGAGGGACACAATTTTAGAGTCTATGCCACTTCAGTTATCTTCGATGGATGACTTGAACTTGCTTACTTTTATTATCTCTTCATATTCCGATTCAAGCCTGTCATATGTGAGACAACCCGTTGCTTCAATGATTTCTCTGTTCTTCAGTTCTGTCACTGCCTTAGGGTAGTTGAGCTCATTCTAGCATGGAGCGAATGCACTATTAAGATCAATTGGGTGAATGAAAGAAATTGGGTCAATTGATTCGGGTTTGGATATGGATATTAGGTTCAGAGTAGGAGGGAGCTGATTTTGAAAAGTAGGCAAAGGGTTAGTCTTAACATTGGGAGTAGTATGAGTGGGTATGGTGACTTTTCCTTGCTCAATAAGGTCTTGGATAGCATGTCGGAGAGTAATACACCTGTCAAGAACATGACCAGGCATCTGATGGAATTCATAGAATTGCCCATTATCCATGTTTGGGGGAAGAGGATTAGGTAAAGGCTTAGGTTGTAAAGGTGTCAGCAATCCCCTTTTCATCAATTTTTATAAGCAACACTAAGAGACATTCCAAGATTGGCAAACTGTCTCCTAGGCTTAGTTTGTGAAGGTTGAGTAGCTTGAGGAGATAGTGCGAAGGTGGTGTTGGCCACTTGTAAGGAATTGACATTAAGTTTGAAATGCTTGGATTTTGACTCAGACGGGTTACCAAAAAGTCTCGAAGAGTAGGCATCCTCAACTTGATTTCCAGCCTCAAGGGGGGATTGAAAAGTGGGAAGGTACTGAGGCATCAAATATTTGGCATAATTTGGAGTGAGATTCCTGAGGATAATCTTGACTTGTTCCTTCTCTTGATGTCGGTCCCACAATTGAGCGGCTTTAGCTCTCCATCGAGCAATGAACTCAGTGAAAGTTTCCCCGGGTTTCTGTTTAGTAGTTTCTAGATCTCTTCTTGTGAGTTCAATATCCGTGTTGAATGAATATCGACCAATAAATTCTTTCATCAATTCATGCCATGTTCTTACCCAAGATGAGTCCAATGACATTAACCAGTGTAGTTCAAGACCTGTCAGGGTTCTCTGAAAAAGTTGAGCCATCTGTTCTTCACTTAGACCCTGAGATTGCATTATGCCGACATATACTTTTAAGTGAGTCTTAAGACATCCAATACCGTTAAACTTCTCCATATCTGATATTGTGAACTTCTCTGGCAGACGGACCGTTGGAAATAAGGTCATTACCCCTAATCCAAGAGTAAGATCATGGGGTCTTTAATATTCTTCAAAGCAGTTTCAACCTGAGTTATTCGATGAGCTAGGACAGGGTTAACGTGTAACTGATCATCTTCTTGGTTTTCAATGAGGTCAAACACATCATGAGGTTCTATACCTTTATCTTTTCCCTTTTCAATTTTCAGGGATTCGATTTGTGTTTGGATAGAAGCAATAATCTGTGCTTGAAAAGATTTTAAAATTTGACGGAGTGCAACTTCATCCATAGTACTCGTTTCTTCTCGTGGCAAAGACTGACTACTTGACAATGGTACTCTAGAAAGACGGCTTTTTTCACGGACTCCAAAGTAGTACAGATGGAGGTTTAGAACGTTTGGGACCAATTATCACCTGATTGAAAGTAAACCAAGGTTAACCATTGATTCTAAAGGCTTGACTCTTAACCACATGATTAAAGTTTCGATATAGAATAGCCCAAGTCCGGTGGAAAATATTGAATCCAAATGCACTATAAGTCTATGGTGACCAAGAAAGTGAGAGATGTTATACACGGGTCTACCCCTGATTGGGATTGAACCTTTGATCAGACAAATTAATTTGATCCTAAGATCGAATCTTTCTATACAAAGTGGTCTGGATCTTTAAAAGTGAAACCAATTAGTCCAACTGATTTGGTATTGATCAATTTGATCCATTTGTCAATTGGGCCAACTAGTTTGATCAGTACATTTCACCGATTGGGTCGGACCGATATACTGGGCTTCGTTTGAATAGTCTGGATCAGTTCACCCACTTACCTATTGGTTGGATTAAATTAAGCAACCCGGGAACACCCATAGTCAGTTCAGGTCGTGACCTATAGGAAATTTTCTAGTCTCTAAGTTCACTACGTGCAATGCAATTTATCTGGCCACCCTTGCCCAAGCACACCTATATACCTCTAAATACGTGGTGACTCGGTTTGATATACCGTATAGGTGATAATATAAAACCTCAACTCACTTCTCTGAAGTCAAAAATAGCCAGTTTGATCCTTAGTTGAGAGGTGGCGTACAATGTTGAGCAAGGGCCCACTTAAATACCTCTCGTCTAGAATAGACATAGTCTATCCCCTTCGTACAATAGGGTACAGCGGGGCAGGATCTCGCTTAGGCACTGGTTTTGACCAAAAAGTGCAATTGATGTACTTGGATTATCTTTTATATACCTACGGGTACGAGTCAAGAGTTGTAGTTTTCATAAATGGTTTGACATCCCACGAAGGGACCGACCACGTACTAGTACCACGTTGGCAATCGGGACATGTGACTGTGTGGCTCACAATAGGTCAAAGGCTCAGGTTGCTCCAGCCTGTGTACATCAATATACTTCTCAGAATCACCTGATCAAAAAATATTAATGCTCCAGTTTGATATACCCTAAGGTACACGACTGGAGTTGTGGTTTTCATGAATGACGTCGCATCTCCGAAGAGACTGAGCCACGCACTAGTGCCACGTTGGCTATATGGGACGATAAAGTGTGTAAAACAGTAAACATGCATGTGGTGTGTGCAAAACAGGGTAGGGTGTGCCCGAGGCCTTTTCTCGAATAAATGGGCCCATGGGTTAGATCAAACCAATCAAGCCATCAACATATGAATATCGAATAAATATTGATAAAAAATATATAAATATTCAAAATATCCAATTCGAAATCAAAGCATGTATATATCCATTAAGATCATGGTATTTCAGATAATCAATCAATGAACATAGCACAGAATAATCGATCAGATCCAATATTGAAACATGCACAAAAAATTCTTTTTTTTTTCTTGGAATTTTAGGAATTTTTTGCATTTTTGAATTTAGGACTCAACAAATTTCTCAAAGAGAACTTGGGTTATCTCGACTAACACATTGAGATTTCAAAATTACTAAGGGTCATTAGGCCACGTGGTTCCCTCATTGATAATCTAATTTCATGACCTTTACAATTTTGATTGGAAAAGATTTGGATCCAAAAAATCAATTTTAAAAATGAGAAATTTAAGTCCAAGATTTTGAAAATGAGTGATTATGAAATTTCAAATCAAAATTTAAGATGAAATTAAATTTTTTTTTTAAATTGAAAATTTCCTTTAAAAGTTCATGGAATTTTGTTCGTCACCAACACATGGCATTAGATCACCTTTTTGGATGCCACGTGGCGAGATTGATAACCCTTAGTAAGGAAGAGACCTTACTAAATTAGTAAGACTAGCCTATTTAAAAAAAAAATTATAGGCCACAAATTTTTATGTTGTTGCCAGGATACTCACAATTTAACCATCTTCGATTGTTGCCATCACACACAGGTAGACCACCATCTTCTTGCTGCCACCACACAACAAAACTCCTTTTTTTTGTTTTTTTTTTTATAAAAAAAAAAATTGCTGCCACGTGGGGGCGTCAATGACCCTTAGTAAGGAAAATAACCTTACTAACTTGGTGAAGATAGTCTTACTCCCCCCCCCCTTTTTTTTTTTTTTGCTACAGAAACAAACCACAACCCAACCACATTTTTATATGTTGCTGCCATGCTGGTACAACGACACACAACGCACAACTCGGTTTCTCTTTTTTTTTTTTTAATTGTTGCCAACACACAACATGCTGCCAACACTTCACATTTTTGCATTTTAATATTGCTGGCAGCAACATCACTCATGCCTTCATTCAATTATTCTTCAAAAACACAAACCCAATCCACGTAGCACTAGTAAAAACGCTAGCAAAAGTTGGTGTGTCAAAAAAAATCTATTTTTTTTTTAATAAAAAATGTTGCTGCCAGCAGCACACACTCACAGCACTTGAAGCTTGTTATATTCCTATGTTGTTGCAGCAACACTCACGACCTCTTTCAAAGACATATTCGCTTTAAAAACCGACGAATCCCTCAACCAATTAGATGATAAGATGCAAACATAATAAAAAGAAAGCATCTATATTAATCACACAATCAAGGAGTCAAGAAAATAGCGACTTCAAACATATGCTTATGGGTCAAAGAAACGTCACCTCAACCTCCACACCAGGTCCAATGGTGATGGAAGTGATCTGCTTTTTTCATTATTGGAGTAGAAATCACAGAGAGGTTCGTTTATTATGGAGTTTCATCCAACCTCATCTATCTCACATGTCTTGTTGGCCAATCCATAGCCTCTGCTGTAGAGAATGTGAATGTATGGCCTGGTGCAACATCTATGCTCTCTCTTTTGCTGTCGATTTATATGTTGGACAATAATGGACTATTTTCTTCTCTTTTCTCCTTTATTAGCTGATTCGTATCTATCTCTCCCTCTCTCTCTCTCTCTGTTTTTTTTTTGCTCCGAAATTAATCGGATCGAAGAAACATACTCGTATCAAAGATTCAAATCCATCGCATCTGTTAGCAGGCTTGTTCTCCATTTAATCGATTCCTTAATTGAGCCCATAAATCCGAATCCTTAGATTGGAGTTTGGCAGATATCAATCGATGAATAAATCCCATAGAGAAGGAAAAGACGAAGAGATAAAGAGAGAGAGAGAGAGAGAGAGAGAGATGAAGGAGAAACGTCTTCTCCCCTTTGCTGTCTCTTCTTTCTCTATTGAGAAGGAGATAGAAAATGAAAAAAAAACTCTTCTACTATCGGCACACCACTGATCAATATAAAAATGTTAAGGGTTTAACACGTAAAAGTGACTTTCTACTAGGGGCACACCAACGAGTTAAAATAGTAAGTTGCTGATTTTGTTAATAGCATGCCAAAAACTCTGTTTTTTTTTTAAATATAAGTAATGCCAAAGGGTAGATTGACACAAAACTAAAAAAAGCTAAAAAAAATGTCAAAAGACAGATCGATTCCTAAAAGATAAATAAAAAACTAATAAAAAAATCTATATGGTTTATAACTATCATTCCGTCCTTAATGAAATCACCCTTTTGAAATCCCAAATTATTTAGGGTTGTTCTGAATGTTCTTAGATCGAACCATAAAAAAGGTGCCAATCAAAATATTCAACATAACGATCAATAATAGAGCCAAAAGAAGGATAAACCATACAAATAAACAAATAAACTAAAATAATAATAAAAAAGGTCTCTACTAGCAATGCTTCCCATACTTGGGACTTTTCAAGTTTGATCCTCAATGTCCCCAACAGAGTCGCCACTGAAAGTGCCTTCGATCCGCGGGGTGTGCGGATCCGCTTTTGACCCTTGAGGTTTGGGAGTCGCCACCTAGTTATTATGGTCTAGGAACCGAACATTGACTCTAAAAGGCAAAAGAAACTAATCTACGAAAAATAAGAAACTAAGTTCGGGGATCACGTTATGGAGTTGGAAGGTGTTAGGCACCAACCCCGCCCGACAAACGCCGATCTCTACTAATTCTCAAATAGAACTACATTGCTAAAAAGACCTAATCAATAAAAAAAATAAAAAAATACTTACCTTTTCCGAACGCAATGATTTTTTTCCCTCAGATCTGATAGAACAACTTCTTGTACAGTATTCCTCGCTTCGTTCTGTCACCGGATCTGATTTCTGATCTCCAAATTGAAGTATCTCTTTCTTAGATTTGAATTCTTCGAATTTTTTTATGGGTTTTGTGGTATTTTTGAAGGGTTTCTAGGTATTTTTCAAGCTAAAATCGAAGTATGGGTGTTAGGTAAGAAGTTGAGGCTTCAAAATTAGGGTTTTAGGAAGGTTGGGGAGGCTTCTTGACCTACTTTTTCTAGGGTTTATGATTTGATCGAAAATAGGGTGTGAGGACCTCTATTTATAGATTTTTTTAGGGGTTGATTTAGATAGAATTAGTGTTTAATTGTAATTCTTTTAGTTAGAGTTGTGTTTTAGTTAGACTTATTTTAGGTAGAGTTGTGTTTTAATTAGAATTGTTTTAGGTGGAGTTGTGTTTTAGTTAGAACTCTATTAGATAGAGTTATTATTTAATTAGAACTCTATTATGATTTTGACTTTTGGTCTTATTTGATTGACTTTTAATATTTTGACTTTAGTCTTAATTGATTGACTTTTAATATCTTGACTTCAGTTTTGCTTAATTGACTTTAATTTTGACTTTAATCTCACTTGATTGACTTTAATACTTTGACCTTAGTATTGTTTGATTGACTTTAATTTTTTTGGAGAACCCTCCTCTATTATATCTTTAATTCTTTGGACCCCCAATGTGTAATTATGATTTGTTATATTTTTGTGTGAATGATGTACAAGTGTTTCATTTTTCAACAAGGATATTAGAGACCATTTCTTTGTCAAAAACATCTTCCTTGCTTTGGTAAAAAGGTAGATTGATTCATTCCTTTAAAGCCTTGCAATTATGACAACAATATTTTTTGGATGGAAGAACTTTACATATAAACAATAAAAAAAGATTGTGACTAACAAAAATTATGGGCAATTTTGAGTATTATTCACATGATTGAAGTTTGTTCATTTTTTTCATTTATAAAGTATAAACTACCTTCAATATTTCTGCATTTTCAGAACCTAGGATGGGACATAAAACAGAGGAACATTGAAATAATGAAATTTCAAGATCAAACCAAAACTCCTTTACTTCAAAACCTTAAATTTATTATTCAAATCTCAAGAAAGCTCCAAGTGAATCTGCATGGTTTCAAAGATTATCAAACCCTAGAATTTTTAACCACAAGAAGGATATCTAAGTTGGGTAGGTTGGTGTCTCTACAATAATTCCAGAGGAGATGGTTTAAATTCTAAATCTTAATATTTTTCATCTAATAACCCTATTTCGAACTATGGGTCGGTCTGCGCTTTAGTTTAGTTACAGAAATCGAGAGAGTGGGAGAGAGAGAGAGAGAGAATGTTTACCTCACGAGTTACGAAACTAGAGAAATCGATGTTCGTCCCTGCAGAACTGAGAAGGGTCCAAATTGAGCTTGGGTTTTCGTAAGGACGGATCGAGGATTTCACCCATTTGGGGGCAACATGAGAGTGGAAACTTTTTTGGGGGGCAACTAAGAAGGGAAAAGTATTTTGTGGGGCAATGGAAGAGTAGAAAAGTTTTTGTGTGAGGAAACTTAAGAGTGTCAATTTTATTTTTTTTTGTGGGGCAATAACTGCATATTTCTTTATTCACCGTTGTTATCAATCGCAATAGCCCATTACTTTCTAGTAGGTTTGAAAATATTTATGGGGGCAAGTGTCCCACTCTAAATCCACCCTTGAGTTTTCAAATTTGAATGGGGATTGAGGAAGAAAATGCCTTGATTTTTTTTTGAAGAAGAAACAAAATAGGGATGTAGATTCAGATCTAAAATTGAGATTTGAATGGGGAAGACAAACCCTGATTTTTTTTTTCTTTCTTGAAGAAGAAGAAGAGACAAAATCAAGATTTGAAATGGGTAGGTACGATTTCGTTTTGTTTTTTTTTGTTTTTCCTATTCTTTAGTAGCTTACTTGGATGTGTTTTACATGGTAGCCAATTTTCACGCGAAAGAGATAATTGAATCTCCACATTAGGGAGTCAATTGTGTATGCCACGTGGGGAGTCATATTATCATGATTCTTTACAAAAATATACATATTGAAAAGTCCTCAATACACGTGGACCAATAAGAATGTGAGGTCTCTTACAATATTCAAAATTGCACTAAAAAACTAATGACATTCGTCTCTTGACATCAATCTTCTTAATAGAGTAATAAAAGAGACTCATGCACTCCTTGAAGTTCTTTTATTCCCTCTTTTTAATGACATGCCTCTCTTGACATTAATCTTCTTAATAGATTAATAAAAAAGACTCATGCATTCCTTGAAACTAAAGACATGCCTCTATTGACACCAATCTTCTTAATAGACTAATAAAAAAGACTCATGCAATCATTGAGAGTCTTTTATTCCTTCTTCTTAATGAAATCCAATGGAGAATAATTTTTACCTTCTTTTATCATTTTAAATTAAAAATGATGTATAACAAAATAATTTTGGAGATTAGTGACAAACCCTACATTGGCATAGAAAGATATCAAGATTATCAGTCAATCATCGTCACAACTTAGTCCCCAATAATAGAAAATCCTGGCTATGACCTTGTTTTTGATAGATGTGTGTTTGGACATGTACATACCACCTTCTAGTTTCATATAATGGAGTTCGACTTTGAAAAAGTCATGCCCTTCAAAATTTCGACGAGACCCTACTTTTAGTTTTAACATAGCGCATGATTTTTGTGTCTATTTTATGACCCTATTTTTTTTATTAATATTTGGGACCTCCTTGGAGTCAATCATTCAAACATGTAATGTAAAAGAGAGGTTTTTGAGCTTTAGATCTATAGCTCAAGTTGGTTTGACACATTTCAAATCAATTTCAATTTATGGGTAAAGTTTTTTCCAATATAATGGATGATGATAAAAGCTTATGGATGAATTCAACATCTTTATGTTACTAGTCTTCCTTCCCTTCTTACATGTCTATTTTTGTGTTTGCAACTGTAGCACAAGAATAATGGGTTGAGTTGATTGAGTCATAGTAGTTAAGTTGTTGAGAATTAGTAAGAGTCTATATAGTTTAGATTTGTCAAAGTTGTTGAGAATAAGAGTCTACTTGTTACTGTTTTTTAGGAAGTTGATGCTTAAGAGTCTTGTATAAATAGGGGATGTGATAGCAGAATTTATTCATTTACTTCATTGTTAGCTTTATTGGATTAATGTGGGATTTATCATAATGTTTGAATGGAAGTGAAAGAAAAGTTAAAGTTAAAGTAAAAAAGTGCAAGTAAGAGTTAAATAGTTTATTTTTCAAAGTTGTGGTGTAAAATTTTAGTCTCACATCAAATAGAAACAATTAAAGAATATAACTCTTATATAAAAGCTCTCACATAGTGTAGTAAGTGTTAAAAAAATATGGGTCAAGCCCACCCGCACGTGAGAATTGATCATTCTCTTTCGAATTTCTTTTGAAAAATGCTTGAGCTGGACTTAAAAAATCTTGATAAATATTAGAATAAAAGATCTTCCTCTTCAAAGTGGTTGATGATTCTACATCTTCCATTAGCGAACACTTGAACAAGTAAACATACTTTTGAAGATCCTACAATGTTCAAGATGACTTCTGATTTTTTTCGACTTCAATATTGTCTTTGTCGGATGTGAGTTCTTGGCTAAAAGACAAATATCGTGGCTTGAATGGTTCTGCAGTTTCTGCACAAGCTTCCTTCTGAATTTTTCTTCTTGACGGGACCTTTCCTCCCATTTGATGATGCCCTAATTTTTGCCTAGATCGCCTCTTCAGGTTTTCAATCTAGCGGGCTTTGCTCTTTCTTTTTCTGATAATACCTTGATTTTTGCCTAGGTCGCTTTTTCAGGTTTTCAACCTAGCAGGCTTTCTTTTTTATGGTTATGCCCTAAATTTTGCCTAAGTCGCCTTTTCAGGTTTTCGACTTAGCGGGCTTCTCTTTTTTTTCTTGATGATCTTGTGTAATCAAATCGACGATTTCTCAGTTTCCTGCACCTTAACCGAGTCAATTAGCCTTCAGGAGGACTTAATAGGTGGGCTTAGGATATGGTTTAGAAAGAAAAGGTATAAGGCTCAACTTCCCAAAATGCCCCTAGTTTGATATTCTCTCTTTCCTATCAATTATTTTGATTTTTTTCTAAATGCCCCTAGTTTGGCATTCTTTTCTTTTTATCAATTCTTCTGATTCTTTTTTCTAATGCCCTTAGTTTGGTATTCTTTTCTTTTGAACATTTCAATAGTAGATTTCTCTTTTGGATGACACTTTCCTTAAGAGAATACATTTTTCTTTTAATGACCGGGCCTGAAGTAACTTCTCAGGTTGCCTACGTACCCCAAATATTTCTTCTTTTCCTTTTGGGATCAGGTCAAAACGTAGTTCATACTAAGATTCCTTCCCAAGGTTGGTCGGTATGGTTTAAAAAGAAGAGGCTACTGCTTTTATTTTCTTTTAAAAGGCTGCGAGGGGCTAAAGAAGGTTTTTTTTTCTTTTTTGGGGTAAGATAGGAAAATGATTCGACCAAAGGATGGCCTCCTTTGGTGAATGCTGCTTGACTTGGTCAAAGTTTCAGGAATTCGATATCTGAATTGCTCTGTCGAGCAAGGTCTTCTTTTGAGAATGAATATTCTTCAATCTTCTTTTGTGAAATCGAGTATGATTGAGTTTTCTAACTCTAAAATTTCGAGAAACTCTTTTATTCTCTTATGAATGAAAATTCTCCTCTCTTGAGTGAGAAACCTGGTAGATCCACTTGTAAGTCTTAGTGTCTTTGTCGATGCCTTCAGCTATATCATTTTTGACCAATAATCTTCGACTTTGAAGTTCACCCTTGACTATATGTCTTGATCTATATTTTTATGCAATCCATCTATGAGACCATGTAAGAAATATTGTTGAATTTCTCAAGTAAGTTTACTATGCTCTCATGTTCTCCTGAGAATAATGTATCACCAATTTGCACTTCTTGAGTGTACTCTTTAATTCCAATATTTATCAAATTTGATTAGTGAGCTTTAAGTCATTTCTCATGTTAGATTTTATGTTCACATCATTATTGCACACATGATAATCAAAAGCTTCTTTATTAGAAGAAAAAGAACACAAACTGACAAACCTTACTAAAACCTAAAAATAAAGATGGCTAACTGAATTCAAAGACTGACGCAATTGAAGCTAAAAAAAAATTAAGAAAACTTAAAAGATGACATCATTATGAATAGAGGGACACAAATCTAGAGTCTATGCCACTTCGGTTATCTTCGATGGATGACTTGAACTTGCCTGCTTTTACTATCTCTTCATATTTTGATTCAAGCCTCTGTCATATACGCGACAATCCGTTGCTTCAATAATTTCCCTGTTCTTCAGTTCTGTCGCTGTCTTAGGGTAGTTGTGCTCATTCTGGCATGGAGCGAATGCACTGTTAAGACCCATTTGGTGAATGAAGGAAACTGGATCAATTGATTCGGGTTTGGATATGGATATTAGGTTCAGAGTAGGAGGGGGTTGATTTTGAAAAGTAGGCAAAGGGTTAGTCTTAACATTGGGAGTAGTAGGAGTGGGTATGGTGACTTTTCCTTGCTCAATAAGGTCTTGGATAGCATGTCGGAGAGTAATACACCTGTCAAGAACATGACCAGGCATCTGATGGAATTCACAGAATTACCCATTATTCATGTTTGGAGGAAGAGGATTAGGCAAATGCTTAGGTTGTAAAGGCGTCAACAATCCCCTTTTCATCAATTTTTGATAAGCAACACTAAGGGACATTCCAAGATTGGCAAACTGTCTCCTAGGCTTAGTTTGTGAAGGTTGAGTAGCTTGAGGAGATAGTGCGAAGGAGGTGTTGGCCACTTGTAAGGAATTGACATTAGGCTTGAAATGTTTGGGTTTTGACTCAGACGAGTTACCAAAAAGTCCCGAAGAGTAGGCATCCTCAACTTGATTTCCAGCCTCAAGGAGGGATTGAAAAGTAGGAAGGTACTGAGGCATCAAGTACTTGGCATAATTTGGAGTGAGATTCCTGAGGATAATCTTAACTTGTTCCTTCTCTTGAGGTCGGTCCCATAGTTGAGCGGCTTTAGCTCTCCATCGAGCAATGAACTCAGTGAAAGTTTCCCCAGGTTTTTGTTTAGTAGTTTTTAAATCTCTTCTTGTGAGTTCAATATCCGTGTTGAATGAATATCGACCAATAAACTCTTTCATCAATTCATGCCATGTTCTTACCCGAGATGAGTCCAATGACATTAACCAGCGTAGTGCAGGACCTGTCAGGGTTCTTTGAAAAAGTTGAGCCATCTGTTCTTCACTTAGACCCTGAGATTGCATTATGCCGACATATACTTTTAAGTGAGTCCTAGGGCATCCAATACCGTCAAACTTCTCCATATCTGGCATTGTGAACTTTTCTGGTAGACGGACCGTGGGAAACAAGGTCATTGACCCTAATCCAAGAGTAAGATCATCAGGGTCTTTGATGTTCTTCAAAGCAGTTTCAACTTGAGTTATTCGATGAACTAGGATAGGGTCAACGTGTAACTGATCATCTTCTTAGTTTTCAACGAGGTCAAACACATCCTGAGGTTCTATAGCTTTATCTTTTCCCTTTTCAATTTTCAGGGATTCGATTTGTGTTTGGACAGAGGCAATAATCTGGGCTTGAAAAGATTCTAAAATCTGACGGAGCGCAGCTTCATCCATGGTACTCGTTTCTTCTTGTGGCAAAGACTGACTACTTGGCAATGGTACTCTAGAAAGACGACTCTTTTCACGGACCCAAAGTGGTACAGATGGAGGTTTAGAACGTTTAGGACCAATTATCACCTGATTGGAAGTAAACCAAGGTTAACCATTGACTCTAAAGGTTAGACTCTTAACCACATGATTAAAGTTTTGACATAAAATAGTCCAAGTCTGACGGAAAATCGAATCCAAATGCACCATAAGTCTATAGTGACCAAGAAAGTGAGAAAGGTTAGATGCGGGTCTACCCCTGATTGGGATTGAACCTTTGATCAGATAAATTAATTTGATCTTAAGATAGAATCTTTCTAGATAAAGTGGTCTGGATCTTTAAAAGTGAAACCAATTAGTCCAACTGATTTGGTATTGATCAGTTTGATCAATTTGTCCATTGGGTCAACTGGTTTAAGTGGTTCAAATTAATCAGTACATTTCACCGATTGGGTAGGACCGATATTGCGGATTTTGTTTGATTATTCTGGATCGGTCCGCCCACCTACCTGTGGTTGGATTGAATAAAGCAACCCAGGAACACCCATAGTCAATTCGGGTCGTGACCTATAGGAAGGCTTCTAGACTCTAGGTTTACTACGTGCAATGCATTTTTATCTAGCCACCCTTGCCCAAGCACACCTATATACCTCTCGATACGTGGTGACTTGGTTTGATATACCGTATAGGTGATAATCTAAAACCTCAACTCACTTCTCTGAAGCCAAAAACAGCCAGTTTGATCTCCAGTTGAGAGGTGGCGCACAATGCTGAGCAAGGGCCCACTTAAATACCTCTCGTCTAGAATAGACGTAGTCTATCCCCCTCGTACAGTAGGGTACAGCGGGGCAAGATCTTGCTTAGGCATCGGTTTTGACCAAGAAGTGCAATTGATATACTTAGATTACCTTTTATACCTACGGGTACGAGTCAAGAGTTGTAGCTTTCATAAATGGTTTGGCATCCCACGAGGGGACCGACCACGTATTAGTACTACGTTGGCAATCGGGACATGTGACTGTGTGGCTTACAATAGGACAAAGGCTCAGGTTGCCCAGCCTGGGTGCATCAATATATCTCTCAGAATCACCTGATCAGACGGTATTAATGCCCCCAGTTTGATATACCCTAAGGTACGTGACTGGAGTTGTGGGTTTCATGAATGACGTCGCATCTCCGAAGAGACCGGGCCACGCACTAGTGCCACGTTGGCTAAATGGGACGTGTAAGTGAGTAAAACAGTAACGTGCATGTGGTGTGTGCAAAACAGGGTGGGGTGTGCCCGGGGCCTTTTTCAAACACGTGAGCCTATGGGCCAGATTATGTCATCACATATGGATATCAAATGAATATTGATCAAGAAAATAATCCAAAACCCATCACATCGAAATTAAGATGAAATCAAACACATCACAAATATATCTGTCAAGATCATGGCAAATCAATTAATGAGCATCGCATATAATAATTGATCAAACAAACATTGCAATAGGCATAATTTTTATAATTTTTAAGGTCCAATCAATGATCACTTTTGGGTGATCCAAAATAAATCAAGATTCCAATATGTGTTACATTGATGATAGAATGACAATGGTTGAGATGAGTTCACTCTCAAGAACATTAATTGTGCCAACATTAGATAAATTCAGATTTTCTGTGAATTAGGAAAATACAATATGAACTTGCATCGATGATATCTAAGGCACCCGATAACGAAATCGAGTGAACTCAAGTTCTAAATTAATTTACTCGATGAGATCTACATTTTATTAATAGGTGCCTAGACTTAATTCTCACCAGAATGTTCTGTAAAAAAGTTTTAACGTTGCTGTCCCAACTTTCATTCAGAAATAATTCCCGATTTATAGATTGAACTTGCACCGATGATATCTAAGGCTTCCGATAACGAAATTGAGTGAACTCAGATTCTAAATTAATCTACTCGACGAGATCTACATTTTATTAAAGGTTCCCAGACTTAATTCTCACTAGAATATTCTGTAAAAAAAGTTTTAACGTTGCTGTCCCAACTTTCATTCAGAAATAATTCTAGATTTACAGATTGAACTTGCATCGATGATATCTAAGGCTTCCGATAACGAAATTGAGTGAACTCAGATTCTAAATTAATTTACTCGACGAGATCTACGTTTTATTAAGAGGTTCCCAGACTTAGTTCTCACTAGAATATTCTGTAAAAAAGTTTTAACGTTGCTGTCCCAACTTTCATTCAGAAATAATTCCAGATTTACAGATTGAACTTGCATCGATGATATCTAAGGCTTCCGATAACGAAATTGAGTGAACTCAGATTCTAAATTAATTTACTCGACGAGATCTATATTTTATTAAGAGGCTCCTGGACTTAATTCTCACTAGAATATTCTCTAAAAACGTTTTAATATTTCTGTCCAACCTTCATCATTCCATCAATTTGAATCTTTCATTATTTAGGGGTCATCAAAAAGTGATCCTTAATTGAAAAAAAAAAAAAAAAAAATGCAATGCCCAAAATCATCTACAATCAAGACAAAAAAAATAAATAAACAGAAAAAATAAATAAAATAAATCCAACTAAATAATAAAAAAAAACTAGGTTATCTTGGCAATCCTCCCATACTTGGGGTTTTTCAAGTTTGATCCTCAATAGTCCCCAGTGGAATCGCCACTGAAAGCGCCCTCGATCCGCGGGGTTCGCGGATCCGCTTTTGACCCTTGAGGTTTGGGAGTCGCCACCTAGTTATTGTGGTCTAGGAACCAAACTGACTCTAACATGGATAACAAGAACTAATCTACCACAAAAAATCTGAATTCGGGGATCATGTTACGGGATTGGAAGGTGGTAGGCACCAACCCCGCCCGGCCAAAGCCGGTCTCTACTAACTTCCCAAATATATCACATTGCTAAAAAACCTAGATAAAAATAAAAATAAAAATAAAAATTTCATACCTTTCCGATAGCAAGGATTTTGCTCCCTCAGATCTGGCAAAAAGAGCTCTTTGTACTGTACTCCCTTGCTTCGTTCTGTCTCCGGATTTGACTTCGGATCTCCTAGATTAAGGTATCTCCTTGTTTCTGAATCTGAACTCTTCAAGTTTGTTGCGGATTAGGGGTGTTTTTGGAGGGATTTTAGGTGTTTTCTAGACTAAAATTGAAGGGGGATGTTAGGTAAGGAGTTGGGGCTCCAAAACTAGGGTTTATGAGGGGCTAGGGGAGCTTCTAGACCTACTTCTCTTAGGGTTTATCATTTGATACGAAAATAGGGTGTGAGCACCTCTATTTATAGATATTTTTTAGGGTTGATTTGGATAGAGTTAGTGTTTGATTAGAGATCTTTTAATTAGAGTTGTGTTTTAGTTAAAATTGTTTTAGGTAGAATTGTGTTTTAATTAGAATTGTTTTAGGTAGAATTGTTTTTAAGTTAGAACTCTATTAGATAAAGTTATTATTTAATTAGAATTCTATTATGACTTTTGGTCTTATTTAATTGACTTTTAATGTTTTGACTTTAGTCTTAATTGATTGACTTTTAATATCTTGACTTCAGTCTTGCTTAATTGACTTTAATTTTGACTTCAGTCTCACTTAATTGAATTTAATAGATTGACTTCAGTCTTGCTTGATTGACTTTAAATTTTTGGAGAACCCCCCTCTAAAATATCTTTAATTCTTTGGACCTCCAAATGGAGGGGTCCTTAAAGAAATATCTCACGAACCCTCAACAATTTTGCTTGAGAACCCGATTGATCGATTTCTTTGGTTCAAAATTTTAAATTAATTTCATAAATGTTTCACTTTAATTATTTAATATTTTATTTATTAATTTCGAATTTTTTTATTATGAAAATTATGAAATTACCGTTTTGCCCCCGGAGAGGACTTTTCACGTTTCAAGTCGGTTTTTAATGTTCTAGGATGTTTTAGAATCGATTTTTCGTAAGGAATTCAATGAGAATTTTGGTTTGTGTCATTTATGAAAATTTTTATGTGAAATGATTGTGAACTTTATGAGGGGCATTTTCGTAATTTTGTCAAATTCTGTTAAAATTGGTGAAATGATTTATTTGGTTTCGATTTATTATTTTATGTGTTTGAATGGGTTTTTCTAAGCGTAATGTAGGCTCTAGGGTTGTTTTGAGGTTAGGGGTATTTTGGTAATTCGGTCAATTTTTAGTGATTTTTATCGTAAAGCTTCTTTTTGGTCTGCAAGATGATGATTTCTATGTTTCTAGAGTCGTATTTTCCTAGCGTAGCGTGGTTTCTAAGGTTTTGTTAGTTTGAGATACCTCATCCGGATTTCTGAAACACATCTGGTAACAAAATAAAGCAATGGAATACACATCCATCATTGGGAATCATTGCGATCGGGTTGACGAGTTGATTAATCAGGCGGATGCAAAAATGGGGTGTCTACATATACTTTCTTATTTTATTTCACAATTTTTTCTATTATCTATAATCTAACATCACAGAAGCTTGAGAAATTTGACGGCACAGACTTCAAAAGGTGACAACAAAAGATATTGTTTTATTTAACACATTGAACTTGACGAAATTCCTCCAAGAGAATCCTCATGTTCTCAAAGAGAATAAATCTGACTCAACCATTATTGCTGCTATTAAAACATGAAAACATGCAGAATTTTTGTACTGGAATTATATCCTTAATGGACTGAATAACACATTATATAATGTATGTAATTTAATTATTACTACAAAAGAACTATGAAAATCATTAAATAAAAAGTATAAAGCAGAAGATGTAGGACTTAAAAAATCTATTGTTGACAGATTCTTAAACTTTAAAATGTTGGATTTCAAGACAATGATAACTCAAATCCAAGAATTTCATATTATCCTGCATAAAATTCATATAGAAGGTATGTCAGTTAATGAATCTTTTCAAGTGGCAAAATTATCGTCGTCATGGAAAGATTTCAAAAACTATTTAAAACACAAACTTAAATAGATGAAGTTGGAGGACTTAATTATAAGATTGATGATAGAAGATGACAACAGAATGAGTGAGAAAAAAGTTAAGGACAATTCTTTCAAGTCTAAGGCCAATGTGATGGAAGATAAAAAACATAAATCGAACTCTCACAAAAAAAATATAAAATTCTCCAACCAAAGTAATTTGGGTCCTAAAGGTAAGAATTTTAAAAGATTCAAGGAAAATTGTTATGTGTGCAACAAACCTGGACATCGAGTAAAAGATTGTCGCAAACGCAAGGAACAAGATTCATCGAAAAATAAACTTATTCAAGTCCAATTGATTAAAGTAGAAAATTTGATAATAATTGTTTCCAACATCAACTTTTATACTACTATCTCTGAAATTAACTTAATTGGAAATATTAAAAAATGATGGATAGACAAAAGGGCCACTCGACATATATGTTCTAACAAGAATTTATTTTCAGAATATAAGAATGGAGAAATTTGGGAAAAATTATTTATGGTAACCTTTTTTACTTCAATAATTAAAAGTCAATAAAAAGTTGTGCTAAAATTTATTTTAGGAAATAATCTAACTTTAAATAATGTGTTCCACGTACTCAACATCTAGAAAAATCTTGTATCCGGATCTTTACTTAGTAAGAAGGGTTTCAAGTTGATTTTTGAGTTTAACAAATTTGTACTTACTAAGAATGGGATGTATGTGGGAAAATGGTATTTGACTAATAGTCTATTTAAAATGAATGTAATGACTATTGTACTCAACGTTTTCAATATAAATAAAATTAATTCTTCTATTTACATGCTTGAGTTACCTGATGTCTGGCACGATAGATTAAGGCATGTTAATTATGGTTCTTTAAGCTAATTAAGAATTATTGCCTAAATTTATTTTTGATACTAATCATAAATATGAAATTTGTGTAAAATATAAGTTTTAAAAATTATATTTCAAATCTATTGAAATTTTTTTTGAATCTTTAGATTAATACACAATGATCTTTGTGATTTGAAATATGTTCAAACTAGAGGAGGTAAAAAGTATTTCATTACTTTGATTGATAACTGCACAAGATATAATTATGTATACTTATTTAGAAGTAAAGATGAAACTTTAGACATATTCATTATTATAAAATGAGATTGAGAATTAACTCACCAAAAAGATTAAGGTCATAAAAAACAAATCGAGGTGATGAATATGACTTATTACATTTTAATAAGTTATATGTATAACATGAAATTATTTATCAAACAACAACACCATATACACCTCAGTAAAATGGAATTGCTGAAAGGAAAAAAATTGAACATTAAAAGAAATATTGAATGCAACGCTAATTAATTATGGTTTACCACAGAATTTATGGAAATGAGCTTTGTTTTTCGCAAATTATATTCTTAATTAGATACCTCACAAGAAAACTAATAAGACACCTTATGAATGTGGAAAAGAAAAATGCATTTATATAAATTTTTAAAAATGTGAGAGTGCCTAGCTAAAGTAGTGATCTCAATTCCTAAACCAAGTTAGGACCTAAAACTATTGGTTATATATTTATTGGCTATGCCAATAATAATAATGCATATAATTTTCTTGTGCATAAATCAAACATAACTGGTGTGCATTAAATATAATCATTGAATCACGAGATGTAATATTTTTTGAAAATATGTTTCTATGCAAACTTATAAATGATATACATTTTAATTAAAGAACACATAATACTACATTAAGTGATAGTCATGATAATAATATAGATCATGTTAATGACCCAAGACGTAACAAAAGAGTAAGGATCTTTACGCCATTTGATTTAGATTTTCTAACGTATTTATTAAAAAATGAACCTGAAAGCTTTAAGGAGGTCATATCTACACCTGAAGCACCATATTAGAAAGAAGTCATGAATTGTGAGATTGAATCCATTATGCAAAATCATATATAGGAGTTGATTAATCTTCTACAAATAAGTGAACCAATAGGTAACAAATGGATTTTCAAGCAAAAAATGAAACCCGATAGTTCCATAGATAAATATAAGGCAAAACTTGTTGTCAAATGATTCAAACAAAAATAAAATTTGAATGATTTTGATATATATTCACCTATTACAAAAATAACATCTATTAGGATGTTAATAGTAATTATTGTTTTATATAAATTTGAAATACATTAAATGGATGTAAAAATAATATTTTTAAATGGTAAATTACATGAGAGAATTTATATGAAGCAACCAAAAGGTTTTATTGTCAAAAGATAAGAAAAAAAAAGTGTGTCGACTTGTAAAATCAATTTATTGATTAAAACAAGCTTCAAAGCAATGGCACGAAAATTTTGACAGTGTAATGGTAAATAATGGATACAAAATCAGTGAGTGTGACAAATGTGTCTATTTTAAAATTATTGATAATGCATATATAATTATTTGTCTTTATGTGAATGATATACTTATAATGGGGACTAATAAAGATATTATTAGATTTACTAAAAGAATGTAAATCGATAACTTTGATATGAAGGATTTGGGTATTGTTGATATTATTCTTTGAATTAAAATTACAAGAATTTAGATAGATTAGTTTTATCTCAATCACACTATATTGAAAATATGTTGAAGAAATTCAATAAGTTTGACATTAGTCCTACTGAAACACCTTTTGATCATAGTAATAACTTAAAGAAAAATATTGATCTTAGCAAATCCCAACTATAATATTCTAGGATAATAGACAGTCTAATGTATATCATGAACTGCACAAAATTAGATATTGCTTACTCGGTTGAAAAACTAAGTAGATATATAAGTAATCCTGAAGTTACTGATTAAGAAGCATTAGTCAGGATATTGAAATATTTGAAGTACACTCTAAACTATGAATTACACTATACTAAATATTCAGTTGTACTTAAGGGATATAGTGATGCCAATTGAATATCAGACTCTAAAGAGTCAAAATCCACCAGTGGTTATGTATTTACGCTTGGTGGCACAACCGTTTCATAGAAATCCTCGAAACAAACATCTATAGCACGTTCCACAATAGAATATAAATTTATTGCTTTAGATAAAACAAGAAAAAAAATAAAATGACTTCATCATTTCTTAGAAGATATTCCATTATAGGAAAATCTTATGCTTACAATTTGTGTACATTGTGATAATCAAATAACTATCGTCCCGGCATAGAATTTTATGTATAATGGGAAGTAACAATATATATATCGTAGACACAATACCATTAAACAATTATTCTCAAATGGAATTATTTCTATTAACTTTATAACATCTAAAAAAAATTTGACTAAAGGTTTATCTAAAGAGTAGATATATCATACATCGAGAAACATGGTATTAAAGCGTATATCTATGAGTCGTCTCAATGAAAATCTAACTTAGTGATTAGAGATCTCATGTACTAGGTTCAATAAGAAAATTGGTTGTGATTGACTCAATCGATAGCACTTAAAGGATTTTTTCTACCCATTGTTATTATAGATGCGCATTTTCTACTAAGATTTGGAGTCGCCACCATATATATTTTAAGTGAGTGTAAATGGTCACCCGAAATGTACAGTTTTTCGAAATAGTGTCATTTTTAGCATTTAGTAACTCGATGGATAAGATACCGATCTAACCTTCAGATCGGGGTAAGCGGCTCGATTGAAGAAAATGGAAGGTGTTAGACACCCTTTTTCTCCCCGTCAAGTGGTGGTAACCTCAACACAACTTATTCATTTTTTATTAAATTGTAAAATAAAGAAAAATACCACGTGCCGATGACTTGTACCCTACATAGAGATTTATTTTCGACTTTAGCTTGTAAGGATTATCTCATCGAAGGAGATGATCCTAGAGGGCATTAGCCTTGGACACTATTGATATTTGAAAAGTGTTGGCTAAGGACCCGAATTCCAATTGTCTCAAAACAATTTAGGGATTAAAATCAATTTTATTTTAAAAGTGATTACAACCCTTATACTTTCGACCGGACCGAAGTCCGATCTATCGGAGATAAGACAGGGAGAACAACATATCCTAAGTCATTCTAAAAATAAAATAAAAAGAGGAGGGGGATAATAGAAGAGGGATATGAAGAGGATAAAGAGAGAGAGAACGAGAGGTGTTTTCCTTTGACCCACCTTGAAATTTTAGTCTTTTTTTTCTTCATTCATTCTTCCTTCTTTTATGTCTTTTTGAGTCCTTAGAAATTTAGGAGAATGTCACTTTTTTGTGTAATTGAAAAAGTAGAGAAGACATGATGAGATAATTGAGTTGAATGTAGTATTTTTTTGTGAGAGACTTGGTAGGGATTTGAGTTAGGATATGAGGAGGGTATTTATAGGTATTGGGAGGATACTTTAGGGATATAATGGGGTGAAGTGTTGGGAGTAGAGAATGACATAGGCTTTGAAAGTAAGGATATTAAATTTAGAGTGAAAATGAGGGTAATTGTGTAATAAAGGTAAATGGGTAGTATTTGGATCTAAATGATTTGGATCTTACCCAATTCATTTGGGTGGAATTTTTGGTGAGATGAGATGAGTGATGTGTGATAGAGAAAATGTGGGGTGTAAGGAAGTGGTGTTTGATTGAGTGTTAGGTTGGTTGAAGATGTGATGTGTTTAGATAAGGAGAATGGGTTGTGTAAGGATAATTGATTAAATTTGGGGAGAGTTGAGGGATTGATGACATATGTCAAAAAGGATGGAGAGGTGAGATGATTGGGGAAAGTAGGTGTTTGATTGAAGATGAAGGGTGTGGGTTTTATTTGTAAAAATGGATTTATAAGTAATGATGATGGGAGATATGGATTGTGATGTGAGCTAGTAAAGTATTTAGAGAAAGGTGATGGGTTAGGGTATGGGTTGTGATGTGGGTGGTTGGTTGTGTTAGAGAAGGGTGAGGTGGGTAAGTTAGGGAAGGGTATGGGTTGAGATGATTTTTGAAGAGAGATGATGGATTGTTAGAGAAAAGTGATGGAGGTAGGTAGTTCGATGAGGAAGGTGAATTTGGATAATGACATGTGTCGTATTTGATGATTAATATGGTGATTAGTTGATATGGATAATGGTTTGTGGGTTAGGATTATGGGTGTGGATGTAAATTGGATGTGGATAAACTTGGGTTATGAAAGGTTGTAAGTTATTTGGGATTGGTTAAAGTCATTTTGGAAAGGATTTTTAAGGGTGGGTAGGTTGTAGGGTTTTAGGTGAAGCGAGATTAAATTAAGGTAAGATGAGAAATGCATTTTAGTTAATCGAGGGTTTGTGAGCCTTAGATGGGCTTAGGGTATTTTCGGATTTGGAGGTGAAGTGGTGGAGGGTATCCCAAGTCTCATTCTAACTTTATTAATCTTTTTAAGGATTTTGGGAATTGTTGAATCAATTAAAATGCCATGTATTGACAAATTTGACTTTTTAGGCTCGTTGGTGACTTTTATTGAAATATGATATTTTTGATTTCGGGAGTGAAACGATGAACATGGTGGTACACAAAATCTCTTTGGGTGGGCCCACTAGGCCCTTAGGGGGTCTTAGGATCCTCCAAATCAATCAAAATGTCGCATTTCATTGATTCAAACCTTTGAGGCCTGTTGACAAATTTTATTGAAAAATCGGTATTTGTAGGCCTTTTCGAGTGAGGGTCCATTCAAATTGGGGTGTTTACAATTATGATACATTAAGTGCTGCTTACAACAAATGTTTAAGATAACTTAAACTTGTAATAATGCATACATCTTGTATTTACAAGTGGGGTATAACAGGATATTCTTAATATAATAACACCTATATAAGTGTAGAATTGGGTTAGATCTATAAGAATATTAAAAAGCTAGATTCTCTAGAGCACTTATGAATCTGATATTTTTAAAGACCAAAATGAACACAACCGTAAGAATTTACTATGATTGAAAAAGAAATGTGTGAAATCTATTGTCTTGATTTTCACGAAAGACTAAATAATTCAAAACTTATGTTCACCACTTAGTTTAGTAAATTCAATGAACTTTCATCAGGGGAAGTTTGTTGGAATTATTATTTATTTTTTATTATTAAAATTATTTTGTGGCATTTACATATATACAAATTTTATATAAATACTGGATTTTAATTTATTCAAAACATTAAGGATAAAATTGGAAACCATGCTAGTGGTTTAGCATTGGTTACCAACATCAAATATGATGGGTCAGTGAACATCCTATCAAAATTTAAGTAGTATTCACATAATACTAGAATTCTACGATGGGTAGAAAATCTAATATATTTCTTTATAAATAGATGGTTGTCCCCCCCCCCCCCCGTCTCTCTCTCTCTCTCTACACACAGATTATTCTATTATTGAGATAAAGATTCTCATCACTAAAAGTGTAGGAAAAGTTGGGGTAGTGTACCTATTTTTCGTAAATCAAGATCAACGTATTCTTCGTGGATAATCGAAAAAGTGAATCCATGTATTTTACAATTATTGCTTTTCAATTCGATTATTCTATTGTTTGTTCAAGATTAGATCCTATATCCATGTCTACTATGTTCACAATATTTTAACCAACAATTGGTATCAGAGCCTTTTTGGATTTGTTATTGTTCAAAACTGTTGATTAAATCTGAGTTGAATAGATTTAATTCTGAAATAAATATTATTTATTTATTTAAAGTCGATTTATTCAAAAATAAAATCTGCCATTTTTTTTTCTTCAAAGAAGATTAACGAAGGCAGAGATTCTAAATCTCGTTCTGCCAATCTAAAATAATCAAACTTTGATTAAATTCTAAGTCGAATTTAAATTGATCTTGATTAAATCTGATACGAATCCAGATTTATTTTTGAAATAAATCGATTATTAATTATAAATCGAAACCTATACAAACCGAAGTTGAAGAGATTATGAAGTCGAATAAATAAGATAAAACGATTGTAAAACTCTATTTAGATCGAATAAAAAAAATTTGGAAACTCTTCGATTCGCAAATTAGTTGAAGAAATCTGTCGATCAGTGGCACGAGGTTTCAATCGGACATTACCGGACAGTTTTCGGTGATCATAAACGTCGTGTGATGCCGACAATTAAACCTACTGGTCGACGAATGGGTGGCGGTGTTTAGGGTTTTGGTACAGCAAGGTCTGTCTTCTTGAGGAATAAGACGACTGTTAGTTGTGATCGGGCTTTTCGTTTGGTTTTGGCCAAGCCTGATAGGTTGTTGTGATTGGGCTAGGCCGATCGATAGTTTCTTTGTTTGGGCCTTTTGTTTTATGTTGGGCCAAACCCGTTGATAATTAGTGTGGGTTAAGCCTGTTTCATTATTCGATTTGGGCCAAGCTTGTTTTATATTCCATTGGGCCAACCTGTTTTAAACTTCTTTTGGACCAAGTTCGTTTGGCTGTAATGATTGAGCTAAGCCCGATTCATATTATAACTTATGTTTTAGGGTATGTTGGGTCATACCCGATTTAGCCATACCGACCCATTTACCTGACTTGTTTGGGTCAACCCTGACCTGGTACGAGGCAAACCGGTTCAGCCGAATCGGTCCAATTGGTTCAAGTTGAACCAGCACATTTAAAAGAAAAAAAAAACTACTTTTATTATAAAAACTTTCAAAAATCATAACTAATTCGTTTTAACTCTGATTTGGACAAAACAAGAGTCCATTTTGAATATTTTTTTGAGATCTATTTAATAAAAATGTTAAAATAATTCGTTGACAGTAACATATAACAGTAAATTTTAGATTAAGTTGTACCATTTTGGATAATGTATTTATAATTACTTTATTTTATATTGAATATTTAGTTGTTATTTTTAATGTAACCACATGCAAACAAGAACAATTAGAAAATAAATTTATATATATTAGGGTATAGGTCTTGCCTACAGGGGTTTAGAAAGATACTTTGAGTGATCGTTCAAGGAATGTGATGGAAATAGGATATTAGTCTGCCTAAAGGCGGTGACCGTTTTATGGAAGTTACGGGTTCTTAAATTTTGAGACTTAGGCCTTGTTCGTTTGGGCTTTTGAGCCGGGCTCTTTTTGATCTTATTGCTTTTAAGCTAAAAAAGTTAGTTGGATTACGTTCGTTTGGGCTTTAAGAGCTGATGGGACTTCGAATGGAAGCCTAAAATCGAAGCCGCCTTAAAGGTGCTCCGCAAATTTGCTTTTGCGCGAAGCAAATACCAAAAACAGTTCTACCTAAAATGACTTAAATACCATTCTTCTTTAAATGATATTCCACCAATGAGCATTTATAGTCATTTTATTTTCCTTTTAACAAATCAGCCAATAACCATATCGTCCACCACCAACAAATCCAAGACCAAACAAAGGAAACAAGGAACTATTCCAACGAATCACCTCTGTATACAAGCTGAATTACACGATCACCAATGATCAGATCCTGACCGTCCAATTGATGGAGGTGGGCCATGGCGACCATCAGTGGCGTTAGTAACAGTCTTTGTTCTCCGGCTAAGGAGAAAGCTGCGAGAGTTAGAGTGTGCAGTAACTGATCTTCACTTCTGCTTCGTAGAATCAGATAGATTCTCAAGATTTCGAAGATCAAACTACTTCTCTCTCTATGTTTATCTTAGTTTTGTTCTTTATAAGTTCGAGAATCGCTTCTCTGATGGGTTGGAACCCTCTCTACTCTTCTTCGTTTGCTTCTCCTTCGAGGTACTTCTGATTTGATCTTCCAAAAAAATTCATTTTTTTGGGGATTTTTTTTTTTTAATTTTATAGCTTGAGATCGGATTTTTTGATAATGGAATCTGAAAAATTGGCTAAAATGAGATGTATTTACTGATGTATGTACTCTTTGGCTTCCTTAGTCTTTTGAATTTTTTATTTTTCCTAACTGAATTATTGTTCACTTCTTTTTGATGAATTATTGAATTGGTTGATGTTTGAGTTGTTTGAGCTTTGTTTAAAATTACTGTTGTAGTTTCCATTGTTGTAATAGAAAAATGCATGGGAACAAAAACAAGTATAATTAGATTCCATAGGTAGACTTTTTAAATACACATCATCCTACAGGTACTTGGAGAAGATGCCTTCAACGACACCTTGAGCTATAGGGTGATAAAAGTCATAAGCTTCTCTAATTTTGTGAGGAATCTAATAAAAAATCAGTTCCAATCCTGGTGAAAGGGAAGAAGAGAAGAGAAGGGTGTGAGAGATGTTATATTTGTAAGGGGTAGTGATTGGTATGATGGCTTGGTCTGTTGTCTGTTCCAACATTAATAGAGACATTTTGTTTAAGAGGAGGATTTTCATACTTTATTTCCCTTCAACAATACATTTCTTGTCTTATTGTCTAATAGATATTTCGTTTGATCATTGTTTCCATGGATATTTATAAGAACTTGGTTTATATAAAAACTTGAAGTACTTAACCATAAAAACAAAAAACAAAAAACTTTGAAGCATTATTGTAGGGATATTAGATTTTACTGTTTGGGTTGTAGTAAAATACTATGTTAACGTGGTAGGTCTCTGAGAGCGTGTTGTGCAACTCACTTGGATGACATTACACCTACTTTTAGGGATGAATTTATACATCACCGAGGATATTCAACTTTCCATGCTTTTCTCTAATAGGCCTTCACACATCTGAGGAGCAAAAATCGATTCAAATTGCTCTTGACAAGGTTTGAATCCACTACCCCCCTTATCAACTATGTACATTAAAACGATTCATGCTTCAACATCGGTTAAGGATACGGAAGTTAACCAAAAACCCTTGCAATAGTCCCTGTAATCTCCATGTAACATAGATGTATAATTCTAGAAACCCATGTTTACACTCATAGTTGACCAAAAAGGAGAGAAAGAAGTAAGTCAAGAAAGCTGGACTCAGGCCCGTGTGGATATAGGAGCCAGAAGTACTTAGAACATAAGTACTCCCAGAAGTACTTTTTGAAGTATTGTCTGGAGTAGTTCTGACAGAGTTTTGCGTTTGGATGTGGGTTCTGAGAAGTACTTCTGACCGGGTTTTGTGTTTGGGAACAATTTTGGATTCTGTTAAAATGACTAGAATGCCCTTATACATAACAATTACTGTTTTGAACATTATAACTCAACAACTTAAGTTCCAAAAAAGTAACAGTTATTGTTTTTATTCAATAAAAACATTATAACATCATTTTAAACTCAAAATATACTTTTTTTATTTTAAAAATTCGACAGAACCTCCCCTAAATATTAGACATATGAAAAATAAAACATGATAACTATCATATAATAAAACCTGTATTATCATACATAAAACTATATAAAAACATGACAATTATCATATAATGTCCTTATATGTAACAATTATTGTTTTTAACATTATAACTCAACAAGTTATGCTCTAAAAAAGTAACAATAACTCTATTTATTTAATAAAGAACATTATAACATCATTTTAAATTCAAAATATACTTCTTTTAAAAAACAAAAAATTTGACAAAACCTCTCCTAAATATTTGACATATGAAAAATAAAACCTCTATAAAAACATGATAGCTATCATATAATAAAACCTGTATTATCATAAATAAACTATATAAAGAAAAAATCTGCATCCATAATTGATCATTGTCTACTGTATGTCATGCCTTAATGAATGTTGCTTGAATCCGAAACACAACCCAAGCTAACTTGCCAAACCTGACCTAAGGTCGGGTCCAATCCATCAGATTTGGGTTTGGCCCCCAAGTTGCAGCCATAGTGTAAACTAGTTTGTACAAGTGAATGAAATATTTTCCTTTAACTCTAGACATTCATATAATTTAGCTTCACTTTTTTTAGGGTGCGCGATTTAGTTTAAAAAGTTGATCATGAATGGTTGAGGTATGCCTATTCCATAACCATTGAGTAGCTTGTGCCTTGCCATTGCAAATCTGCATTGAACTCTTTGTGGGGGCTCCCTAGGACTGCCTTCTTGACCTCACATTGAGCCATGCTCTCGTTGTACTTGTTTTGACACTTAATGCATGGTCCGACTGTACATTGAGTCATTCTCAGCATGGTGATCATTGCCACCGGAAATCAGTCCATTCTAATACTATCAACTATATAAAAAAGTTGACTTAAATAATGGTTGAAATGAACAGTTGATGCCTCATTCATTCTGGTGAACAAAGAAACACAATCACTCTCACTAAAGAGATTCAGAGATTATTCAGATCAAATATCCATCTCAAAATCACATAGATTGAAAAACACATACAGATTGCAGACCAAAACACATAGATCGAAAAATACATATAGATTGCAGACCAAAAGACAAATTTACCACGGATATACCATCTAAACTATCAAATCTTCGTAACAAGTTCTCAATCCATTTGTTTTGGATAATTTTATGGTTTTCATAAGGTACTACCTTACGAGCTGTGAAACAACTACGGATAAAGATCGACAAATTGCCTCAGTCGAAGAAGATCCCAACTTGAAAATGGAGATCGAAGAGGGGTTTGATCAACAGTTTTGTGATTCAAGGGCTTCTTTTCCGTAGCGGACTTTTGGAGAGAGGGGTTGATCTTTGAGAGGAGTTGCTGTTGTTGCATGGTCGATTTTCGTGAGGAGGAGCTGATGCTGTTACTACTGACGAGGAGCTACGAAAATGGATATAGGCCACCACGAGGGAGAGGAAGATGAGAGCAGAATGTTGTGGTTGGGTTTTGGGGAATAGGTTGTGGACTTGTGGTTTGAATTTACAAATTGACAAGGGTTTTTTTGTCATTTGAACCGCAAATTTGACGGGATTTAGTGCTCCCTGCAATCACAATTTTGAGAAGTAGTTGTGTTGGTACTTCGTGGAAAAGCACTAAAACTACTCCAAATTAAAATTACTTCTCTCCTGGAGTTATTTATCCAAACACCCTTAAAGTGCTTCTGACTCCCCTTAAAAGTCAGAAGCACTTAGAAAAGCCAATCCACGTAGGCCCTAAAATTTGGTTCGACCAAGCTAGAAGTCAGCAAAAAAAATAGAGGAAAAGAAAAGACTAAAACTGAATAAAAGAGGAAGTCCACACGTTCTAGGAGAGGAGGGAAGAAAAAGGAAAAGCGGAAGAGAAAAGGGAGGAGAAGAAGTCACCCACACAACCATCGGCTTTTTCTTCTCATTCTCCATTCACCCTCATATCCAGCATCCTAACCACCTTGACCTTATTCTTAGCCCCATTCTCCCCACTTCATCACCATCACTTTCTTCTTTTAATCTCTTCTTCACAGTCGCACAACTCAACGGCACCTCAAGTCACCATCGTTTCAGCCCCTATTTTCATCATATCATTCTCACCTACAGACCTCCATCTCTATAACCATCAGCCACTAACGTTTCAGACTTCATCTCCATCTACCATTAACACCATTGATTTTTTCCCCAAATCCTTTGTCAAGGTAGAAAACCCTTGATTTTCTTGCCATAATTTGTCATCTTCAACCACAACCCAAAACTTTTGATTTTTCTCCCCAAAATTCCCCTTCTTCAACATCAAGCCAGTTAAACCTTGATTTTTCTCCCCAAAAGAGCTCAAAGGGTTTAAAAAAAATAAAAAATAAAAAACTGGTTTTGAAGACGAAGATTTTTAGTTTTTTTTTTTTTAACAAATCGAATATTATCAGATATTTGAGAAATTAATCGGATTCGAATTCGAAAACCCCTGTATTCGATTCAATTTATATCTATTGACGGCTCTACATGTATCTTGTATAGTCCTGTTCCCATTCCCCACCAATACTTGTTTTTTATTTATTGGTAAAAACAACCTTATGAAACTTGTTAAGAGCATCTCCAACAATGCTCCTTGAAATAAAGAGCATATTTTGTCAAAATTTGACAAATGTTGTTTTAGCTAGCCTAAAATTTCTTGTGTGCTCCAACAGGTTCAACAAATCTTTCATTTGTTGAAAATTGACTCAAATCTTAATAAAAGTCGTGACCTCACATTTTGGAATCCAAAAACATGATCCGATGCCACAGACTTCCAGAGAACGAAATTCTAAGAACTCTGAAAAAAAAAAAAACAAAAAAAAAAATATTATTTTTCACCAGTGAATTTTAATTTTAAGTTTTGGTCGTTCGGTAGCCGTCCATTTCAACAACTTGGATCAAGCTCAAAATATATATATTTTTTAAATTTGTTTTTGTGAATGTGAGTTTTTCTATAAAATCTTGAAGGATCTTGTGTTCGATTGTCAATGTGATAATTCATGCGGGCCCAATGACCCTTAGTAATTTTTGAAATCTAACTAATTTAGTAAGGAAATGATTTTTATATTATATTTTTATTTATAATGAGCCAAAGGACTTGGCTGTATGTAACGAGTCTTCTCCTCGATTTTTGAGCTCGTTACTTTAATTCTGACATCTAGCAAGTCTGTTAGATGCGAAAAAGTGGTGTTTTTCTTATAAAGAGAGTCTTACAGCTAATGAATCTCTTGGAGTTGCTCTAAGTGCAGAATGCATTGGTGAGGTTACCATGATATGTAGGACATGCCATTGGGCTGGATGATATATTCGTATCGCATGTGTAATAGTAATTTTGTTTCTGCATTCTATATTCTATGACATGTTGTAAAATATGCAGCTGTATTAATATGGTGGATAACAAAAGATTTGAATCTAGGCTAGCAGGACAAGATGATATTTATCCATAACAAATTTATATTATTGGTTCATGGTTCAATTGCTTCAAGAATTTTAGTTAATCTTTGTTTTTTATTCTGACACCGATTTAACTTTCAGGCTATGGTTTAATTCACGTTGATGGCCAAGACAAACCACCTGTAGATGTCTAACAGTTTCCTAAGCATCTAGTGTTACTGTCTTTGCTTTCTTCAGAATGATGTCATCAGGTTCAATTGTTCAGTCTAAAGAAGTCGAGCGTCACAATCAACAGAAAATCCCTTCTCCAAACATGCCCGAAGGTAGTAATGGAGGACAAGAGGAGGATGAGGATGAGGATATAGACTTCAATCCCTTTTTGAAAGAAACTTCTTCACCGGAGGCCTCTTCTAACTTGAGCACTGAAAATGAAGGTTTAGGTGTGGACTTGGTGGACAATCAAGGAAGCTCTTCTGTTTTCAAGAAAACTAATTTACCGTCAAAGTTGACCGACGAAGTGCAGGACTGTACCACTAAAGATTCCGAAAATGATGCTGAAGAGGTTGTGATGCAATGTCAAGTCTCCGTCAATAGGAAATCAGCTTTGATTCCTCAACCCGAAATGGAGAACATCTCAAGCAGTCAAATTGATTCTGTTGAGGATGTTAATAAAGGAGAGTTAACAGATTCAAGAAATTCTGAATAAGCTCATCATGGATTTGGATGATGAGGATGCCATTTGTAGGCGTACACGGGCCCGCTACTCACTCGCTAATTTTACACTCGAAGAATTGGAGACTTTTCTTCAAGAAACCGATGATGACGATGACCTTCAGAATGTTGACGATGATCAAGAATACCGAAGATTTCTTGCATCTGTATTACAGGATGTAGATAATGAAGGTGAGGCAATACAGGAAAACGAAAATGTTGATGATGAAGACGAAGACAATGATGCAGATTTTGAGATAGAAATTGAGGAGGCGCTTGATAGTGACCTCGATGAAATTGCTACGAAATATGGAGGAGTAGGTCGTAGACCCGAGACCAGACAAAATAGGCGCCAAAAAGTTTCGGTTCAGAGTAAAAAAAAGCTCTTGGGACAAGCCAACAGGCCATTGCGTCCACTTTTACCCAGTGTACCAAATGCACAAATGGTATCTTATCCCGCTCTTAATTGCCCTTCTTCGATAACCCAATCTGGTCTAGTAAATGGGTTCACTCCACATCAAATCGGTCAGTTACATTGTTTAATACATGAGCACGTACAACTCCTTATTCAGGTATTCTCTTTATGTGTTCTTGATACTTCTCGTCAACACATCGCTGGTGAAGCTCAGAGAATGATTTCTGAGGTGGTTCATAGACGTGACGAAGTATTATCATGGAGAAAAGTGTCTTATCCTGATTTTTGTTTTCGCCCCCCGTACATTCACCCATCATCTTTTGCTTCTATTCCACAAAATGAACCTTCACCCTCTAAAGGAAGAAATAATGAATATGTTCATGGTGGACATCTTGATCCCATTCAAACTTCTAAGGATTCTTTGTGGATGCCTTTGATAAATGGTCCTGTTCTATCAATTCTTGATATAGCACCACTTAGCTTAGTTGGAAGATATATGACTGATGTTGCTACCGGTAAGTGGCATATATGCATTTAATTTAAAGTTCTGTCCTTGCTTTGACAATTACAAGCTTTTTTGAGTTTGACATTTTTTTGTGCTGCTTTTGGTTTGTAATTGCTTGACAGCTGTGCAAGAACATCAAAAACGTCACGTGGATTCTATGTTTGAGAGTCACTTTGAAAGAGAACCTCTTTTTCCGTTTTCTAGTATTCCCTCATCTGCTGAAAAAACTAATACTGAAGTTTTAAGAGGCACCACCGCCCAAGGTCCCAGTACAGTTCCATCATCTTCGCCTGCTCGCCAGCTACCTAAGAAGACTTTGGCCGCCGCACTTGTAGAAAGTACTAAGAAGCAATCAGTTGCATTTGCCCCAAAGAAAATTGTCAAGTTAGCCCAGAGATTTTATCCACTATTTAATTCAGCATTATTTCCACATAAGCCTCCACCAACAGCTGTTGCAAATCGGGTGCTTTTCACTGATGTGGAGGATGAGTGAGTTCCACAATTTCAGTTGTACTGTGTGGCTTTTTTTTCTTTTTAATGGGTGAAAAATGAATTTTTATTTTAATTATTTATATTGTTTGTTACCCAAAATTTCGATTACATTGGTGCTAGTTATGAACCCTTTGTGTATCATGTGTGCTTTTCCTTGGTTGCTTAGCGGTTCCATGCTTTTGTTTTTATCTTGCCAAGTTGCATTTCCTTGGAAATGTATTTGAAGGTTCGCTTCTTTTCATTTGACACAGATTACTAGCGATGGGGTTGATGGAATATAACACTGACTGGAAGGCAATTCAGCAACGGTTTCTTCCTTGCAAATCTAAGCATCAGGTTCTTTCTATTTAAATTTTTTTTTCTTTGGGGTACGCAAAAAATATTGCTACCAAGTGACAATGTTTTTAATGAGTCCATTAACTAAAAGGGAAAGACGGGTTTTGAACTCAAGCCTGTGGTATCAACACTCACAAACTTCACCAAGTTAGCAACCTGTTTTGACATTTCATAATAGGTTTCGTACTCCTGGTTTTGTTTGAGCTAAAGGGCTTCTTATAGAGGATTCTCACCTTGATTGCGTTCAAATGTTGTTCATGCCAATCCTAATTCTTTTTATTGATAACCAGAATTTATTTGGATACATGTATGCTATTTTTTGTTAAACTTATGTATTGTTGTCTCAGTTGCTCCATCATTTATCTTTCTATTGCTCTATCTTTAATCGTCTCTATTCAAGATTATAGTCAAACGTATCTTTTTGACAATGAAATACTAAAGTTAAAGTACTCTTGTGCCCCAAAACTACCCTAAGATTTTATATTTATTAGAATCCAAAACACAAAAGGGATGTCGAGGAGACCTCCAGAATAGCAGAGCCAAATAACAAAACAAGAAAAAGGAAAGAAAACCAATGTGCTACACTACTCTCTAAGAGAACACTCCAAAAATACTTGAAAATTTTATACCACATGAATAAGAACCATATGACACCAGTGATGACCTCCTAACACGAGTGTTCCTTTCCCTCAAAATTTGGCTATCCCTCTTATTCCAAATGCTCCAAAACGGCTGAAGGGATTAGATACCACTAGATCCTTTCACTCGACCAAAATACCTTGATCTGCTAGCTTTGGCAATGAGAGAATTGAATGAGGGAAACACAAACACCAACTAACATTGAAAAGAGAACAAATATAGGACCATTTACGTAGGACAACCTAGGTTTTATGAATTCTAGGTCTATTCTACTTGGGAAGGGTGGGGGAAAGGCTAATAGGTAGTAATGAAGAACAAAGAAAATTTATTGAAAGGCATTTTTAAGAAAAAATGTTTTTGAAATCCCAACAAAATAAAAATGATAAAAAAATAACTTTAGACCAGAACAAGTGGAAGCACAAACAAAATTTCCATTGGAGATTGTGATTGTTGGCTTGCTTTGTGTCTTGCATTATTCTCCTCTAGTTGGAGAAAATTCATCCTTGATTTTGCAAGGCTTGAGGATGATCATAACAATATGTAGCTCATCCATTTTGGCGAAGATTTGTCTTTGTGTCTTGGTGTTGCGTTGAATCATGAATTTCAAACTGCGATTTTCTATCTAGGAAAAGTGTACTCATTTGAGATGATTAAGTCGGTGTGGGATAGTGATGGTACAAGTGCATCACGAACAAGAACTATAGATATCTCCAAAAGATCTTTTTTTTAGGCTCCTTTGCTGTGTTGTCCACCTCATGATTTTTTTCATGCGTTGATTCTAGAATTGTAAGCACACCATCTTTTGAAGTTGTTGCATTTGCTTTTTTGTCAATATGCTCTTGGACTGATGGGGCCATAGGTGTTAACTTCCACAATGATATCTTGAGTAGATATCATCTACCTGAAGTGACACATAGAAGATTATGTTCCGCCTCAAATGTAGAATGGACGCATGAAATCCAAGCTCGTCCCAACATGATACGACAGTCTTTTAGAGGGACCACGTTGCACTCGATACTATGGATTAATTTTCCATAACGGAATTGAATGTGAAACCTTCGCCACAATATTTACAACAGATCTTATCTTCGACATTCTATTAGATTTTATTTGTAAGACTTGTGGAAATCGAATTCTCATCATTACTAAATACCTTGAATTATCTAAGAAGGTAAGACAAATCTGATTTTGACCTCCAATACCATCACTAGGTGTCACTCTATTCCAAGTTTAGCTTTGATACCAAAATTGATTTAAGACAATCTAGGTTTTATGAATTCTAGGTTTGTTGTACTTGGGAAGTGTGAGGGAGGGGCTAATTAGGTGGTGAGGAATAAAAACGAAACTCTAGAACCAAACAAGTGAAAGCCAAAAGTAAAAAAATGTTTCTAAAGGATATGGTGTAAGACATGGAGGAAAAGGAAAGAGAGTTTAGGATTGAGGTGAAGCGGTTTGTGCTCAAGCATGGAAAACTGAAGAACAAAAAGGGTTTCATGTTATCAGAAATTGGTAAAAGATGGGTTTCGAAGTTAGCCTTGTCGTAATAAGAAGTTATCTGGATCGGTGAGGCTCTCCCCAAAGGTCGTTGATGTAGGGTAGAACACACAAACCTGGAGTTTATGCTAACACTCTGTTTCTAGGGTGAAATCCCAAGAACTAAGAATTATGAATAATCTCTATATTGAGCAAAATAGACTAGAAACTTCAATTTAGGTTTGAGATTGATGGAAAAGCAATCGCAAACACTAAAATTAAGAACCAATATCGGGTTCTTATGCTCGAAATTAAAAAAAAAAAGGGAAGAAGTCTCTTCTTTTTCTTTTATTAATCAATCTTTAAAAAAACCAATTCCCTGAATTTGTTTAGTGGAGCTCCTCATATAGATAACTCCATAACAACTTAGAAACCTTTTAAAATACTAAAAAGTAACTTCCTAATCCTTCTATAATATATTACTAATCTTCTAATCCTATTAGAACTCAATTTGGACATCCAAAAGGATTTTTAATTATAACCTAAAGAATAAAAACGGATTTTAAACATAATACAAATTAGAAACAAATTAGGAAATTAAAATACAATTAAAAATCTGAAAAATAATTGTTCACAATATAACATCAAATAATAGAGTACTATAATAGAGAGTTGAGTGTTACGACTAATGTGAACATTTCAGTCACGATACGATTATTCCAATAATTCACCAGTGTGGAACCCCACCGTTAGTTCCTGATTCTATGGCCAGTTTCTGCCACAATTTGGGTAACTATTTTTACGGCTCAGGTTGACCATTGATCAAGGCCTTAAGAAACGGGTTAAATCAAGTAGGTTATTCTCTATTGACTAGTCTAGACTATTAATGATCATTAACTAGCCATCTTCATCTATGTCAATCTGACGTGCATGTGATCCTCGATAATTTCTATCAATTATACAATTATCTACATCTTGTTCTCTATTAAAGATATAAAGGAAATTCCTGGATTCCTGTTGTGATATTGTGTTCTTATGCATCCCATAATATATAAGAGCTCAAACAACACAACTGTTATCTTAGAATAACACATCTTTTCGGAAATGTCACAACACGTTATTCTTTATAGATTTTCACATTCTCTTTAATAAATCACTAAAATACTACATATAGGTATTTGTTTATTTTAAAAATGTATTGAAAGTAAAACATACAGGTCTTAAATACCCAGTCCACTCTTAAATGTACAACCTCATCTCTCTTTTCTTTTTCTTTCTTTCGTGTTTTATATGATCAATCGAAGCATTTCTCTCTTCGTGCCTTACACGTCATACATCGAAGCATCTTTCTCATTGTCACTTATATAGTCTATGACTGAAGCATCTCCCCTTTTATCTCTCTTTAGTGTCTTATACGGCATACGCCGAAGCATCTCACCAATTGGGTATTTGAAAAACATGACAATCAATTGAGAACTTGTTCTCATATTTTATTTTAAATAAAATACTTTTCTTACTCAACTTTTTAATTTGAAAATTTCAACATATAAAAAAATCAACAAGTTAAAATTTCGAAGTTTAAGCATACACAAAAATCAACAAGTTGTACTTGAAATTAAATTCTATGCATGCTTTTGAAAATAATCGAACATATGTAAAATGTGAAAAAAACTGTAAGCTTTTCTTTTGTAAATAAATGATATTCATGCTTTCGAAATACTAAAATACATGTAAAACATAAAAATACAGAAATATTTAGTTTTTTTTTTTTAATATACTATCAAGTATATTGTAAAAGTACAAAAATCAGCAACTTCTTTAGTTCCTGTATTTTTTTATATGTATAAAATACGCAATAAAATAAGTATAAATGTGTATAAAACATGTAAAAATAGTAACTTCATTGGTATTTCATTGTAGCATAAAAAGATGTAATAACATGCAAAGACAACAACTTCTGTAGTTGCTGTTTTGGAAGTAACTACAAAAATTTTGTTTTAGAATTACAAAATCAGAAATATAAAACAAATTATGTTTTAAACTACAAATTTCAGAAATTGTTTTCTTAAAATATTCCTAAGACTCACAAAAAAATTGAAGGGGCCTCTTCCTTCTCTTTTCTCTTTCTTCTTTCTTTTCTCTTTATTCTTTTTCTTCTTTCTTCTCTTCTTTTTTCCTTCTTTCTTTTCTCTTCCTTTTCCTTCTTTCAATGTATAGAATATGCAAGAAAAATCAGTTAAAACATAACTTTAGATTTTATTAAAATATTTAGATATTTACCAAAATATCTAAATATTACTAAAAATTCTAATTCTTTAAGAATTTTCTAAAAAATTGGACTTTGGTCAATTTGACTTAGTAAAAAATGGTTGACCAAAGTTTGACCATATTGATTTGATGTGAGTCAACAATGGTTGACTCAATCAACTTAGATGACTTGGTCAATACTTTTTTTTTGGACATTACACTTCAAACCCATTAGTTTGGTAAGCTCAGTCTATAAGATATTGCAAGAGTTTTAGCCACAAGATTGAATGAAGTAATCCATTTTCTGATTGGGTCGGAACAAGGGGCCTTTATTAGTGGTAGACAAATCTTAGATGGGGTGCTTATTGCTAACGAATGTCTAGACTCTAAAGAGAAAAGTCATGTTCCGGGAGTTGTAGGTAAGATCGATTTGCAGAAGGCTTATGATCATGTAAGTTGGGATTGCTTGGAATATTTATTAGGCAGGATGGGTTTTGGAACAAGATCAATAGGTTGGGTTATGAAGTGTGTGACCTCTATATCTTTCTCGATTCTAATCAATGATAGTCCAGCTAGTTTCTTTACGGGTTCTAGAGGTTTGTGTCGAGGAGATCCGTTGTCACCTCTCCTTTTTGTGCTTGTTACGGAGGTGTTGGGTAGATTTATGACTAGTATAGTGAACATTGGGGCTTTTTTGGGTTTTAAAGTGCATGAGAATGGTCCCCTGGATTCTCATTTACAGTTTGCCAACTATTCTTTAGTCTTTCTGGAGGATTCTAGAGATCAAGTCAGGTATTTGAGGGCGTTGTTATGTTGCTTCAAGGCTGTTTCAGGGTTGCACATTAATCTTCATAAGAGTAAATTGTTTGCGGTGGGTAAAACTCGTGAGTTACCAGTCTTGACGGCAATTATGGGATGCAAGGTTGACTCATTACCGTATTCCTATTTGGGTCTTCCTTTAGGGGCTCCCTATAACAACAAAAGAATTTTGGACCACGTGGTAGGGTAGTTAAAACGGAGGCCTAGTGTGTGGAAAGTGAGATATTTGTCTAAAGGAAGTTAGCTAACTTTGATCAAAAGTACCCTCTTATTGGAAATATTAGAATAGATAGTTAGTTCTAGTTTGCTTTATATGGATTTATTTCTATTATTCTTTCTTTGTAAGGGCATTTATGTCCATTCCCTTTTGTTGGGTTATAAATATATACCAAGCTCTCATTATGAGTTAATTTTTCTCTTTAAAATTCTTCTTGGTATTAGAGCCAAAAATGATCCATTGACCTCCCTTCTCTTCTTTTTTTTTTCATCAACACCTCTAGATCTTGGAACTTAATAACTTAGCAGCAACTTCGTTGTAAGGTCTCCCCTTTGGGGGTTTCTTTTTCTTAATTCCCTTTATCGCATGTTGCGATAAGAATTTTATCAATTCTTTACATGTTGCGAGAGTTTTCTGCGCTGTGTTTCTTGGCCCTACAATAGGGTTTCTGCCTTGTATAAGTTTTTTTTTTTGGTTCGATTATGCCCTACGTTAGGGTTTACCTCTTCGATTAGCGTTTGGAGGGTTGTTGGGTACCTGCGATGGGTATCTTTGCCTTTGTTGCTGCCCTACGATAGTGGACTGGAGGCTTGCGATTGTGTTATTGGGTTGTGTGGAGACTTACGACAGCAATTGGGGGCTGTTTGAGATCTGCGACAGCAAGAAAGTCTTGTTTGGAGTGCTGTTGAGTTGTGTGAAGGCTTACGACAACAACTGTGGGCTGTGTGGAGACCTACGACAGCAACTGAGGGTTGTTTGAGATTTGTGACAGTAAGAAAGTCTTGCTTGGAGACTTGTGACAGCAATCAACAGATTCCTACAGGCCTGTGTTCCTACAGCAGGTGCTTACCTGTGGTGCAACTCCATCCACACTTTCTAGAGTGCCTTGCGACAGCAGCAGTAAGGCCCCTCAAGTCTGTATCTTTCTTATGATCAGCCCTACAACACCATACAACACTTACGATTAGCCCTACAACTCTATACAGTAGTAGCCAGCTGTTGTGTACACCCCGATCAGCCCTATAGGGGGCCTGATCTGGTCTGCGACAACAACCACAGTTGTTGGGTGATTGACAATCAGCCCTACAACACCTCTAAGACTGTGCAACGATCTACTATAGCAAATACTTTGATTAGTTCAAACTCATGGCGGTAGTAGAGGTTGTTTTTGGTGTTGCCGACAGTAATCAGTAGGATTATTTGGCCTTAAACAGTACTAATATGGGAGATCTCCCTTTAATCCAAATACGGTACTAATAGTTTGCAATGACTACGACTCACGAGACTAAGGACTCTACCACCACCCTTGGGGCTAATTTCTCCGTCGTATCACCAATGCCCCATTAGATGGTCGTAACTTTCAGAGCTAGTCCAGGTCTATACGACTTTATTTGGGAAGTCGAGGAAAATCTGGTTGGCTGTTAGGCAGTATTTCTAAGCCACCCCCACTGATCCCAAATTTGAACAATGGGAAATTGATAATTACACCATTCTTGGTTGGTTATTCAATTCCATGGAGCTACGCATCTACACTATTTTTATGTATCATTAGACCGTCTCTTCTTTGTGGTTAGCTCTCACTTAGACATATGCACATGCTCGTAATGACTCAAGGATTTATGAACTTTATCGAGATATTGCTCAAGCTACCTAAGAAAATCAGAGTATTGCAGATTATTTTGGATTCCTTCAGTCCCGTTGGGAGGAGCTCTCACACTATGAGTCTATGACTAAGTTATCTGCAGAGGCAGCCGGGTATGTGGTCAGAGGCTTGCTCGACATCAGACATACCAGTTCCTCATGGGTTTATGCCCTGAATTTGAGGCACTGCGGACCCAAATCCTTAATACCACTCTTCTACCTTCATTATTTGAGACATTTGCGACTATTGATAGTGATAAGCGTTGTCGCCGTGCCATTCCCTCACAGATTCCGTCTCTTGTCACTATTCCGCTCCAGATACAGATTAGATGGCTTTTGCAGCCAATTCGGATTTTTCTAATTCTCGTACTAAAGAATTCGGGAATCGAGGCCGTGAGAGCCGTGGCGTGGTAAAAGAAGTGGTTTTACATGTAGTCATTGTGGGAAGATTGGCCACGAGAAGGCTCGTTGCTTTCAGCTCTATCCCCACCTGTTGAGATCTTCTAGGGGACAGTCCCGTGCTACTGTTGTGGAATCTATCTCTGTTGATCATGCTTCCCTGGGTACTATTGATTTGCAATATCTTTAGACACAAATTGCAGCCATTGTATGGGATCAGCTCTAGGCTCAGACTCCCTCATCCTCGACAGTCGCATCTGTTACCACTCCAGGTACCTCTTTTGCATTCCATGCCACTCAATCTAGCTCTGCTCCTCTGACCTGGGTAATTGATTCTGGTGCCTCTGATCACATGATCGGTGAGTCCAATCATTTTATTTCTTCTATTTTTCCTACTACTCATAAGGAGGTTTGCCTTGTTGATGGGTCTCTTACCCCTGTTCACAGTAAGGGTTCTATATCTCTAACCCATGGTTTTCCTCTTGATTTTGTTCCATGTTCCACACTTATCTCTTAACCTTCTGTCTGTGAGTAGTATTACAAAATCGGTTAATTGTTCTGGAACATTTTTTCCTACTCACTATGTCTTTCAGGACCTGACTTCGAGGATGATTTTTGGCAAGGGATATGAGAGAGATGGGTTGTACCTATTTGAAGCTCCACCTACTGCTGCCCCAATTTCCGTGTTCCCACTCACTGGAAATCATACTTTTTCTTTTCAGACTTTAGATTTATGGCATGCTCGCTTAGGACATGCTAATTTTCAGCACTTTTGTTCATTATTTCCTACTTTAAAACAATCTTATAGTAGACACAAATTTCAGTGCTCTGTGTGTGAGCTTTCTAAACACACACGTGCCTCTTATATTCCTCGCATGCATAGAGTTAATGCTCTTTTTGATTTGGTTCATTCTGATGTGTGAGGGCCTTCCCCTATTACTGCTTTTAATGGTTATAGATATTATGTTACATTTATTGATAACTATTCTCGTTGTATTTGGGTTTATTTAATGTGTTCTTGCAATGAGGTATTACCTATTTTTGTTAATTTTCTTAAAATGATTCAAACTCAATACAACATTACAGTCAAATCTCTTAGAACAGATAATGGTGGAGAATATATTATTCGCTCTTATCTTCATGAGCGTGGTATGCTTCATCAGTTAACCTATCCATACACTCCTGAGCAAAACGGGGTGGCGAAACATAAGAATCGCCACCTCATGAACATTGTTCATTGTCTTTTGCGAGGGATGCATGTTCTCAAGTTATATTGGAATATGGCAGTTCTTACTATTACTTTCCTCCTGAATTGTGTTTCGAGCCGCACTTTAGGGGGACAGGTACCTCTTCATGTTCTTCGACCTGATAACACTCTCTTCCCTATTACACTTAGAGTTTTTGGGTGTACTTGCTTTGTTTAGGATAGAATTCCTCATCGCACCAAACTAGATGACAAAGTTACCTGTTGTCTTTTTGGGTTACTCTTCTATGTCAAAGGGGTATCGGTGCTATGATCCCCTCTCTCATCGTATTATTCATTCCCTGGATGTTATTTTTTTTGAAAATGTTCCATATTTTCGTACTTCACCTTCTTTGCAGGACTTTTCTCCTTTACAGGATTCTTCTCCAATAGTGCTACCATCTCTAGTTTTCTCTCCATCTTCATCTTCGCCGCCGTTGCTGCAAGTTTACTCTCGTCGCCTTTCTCTCTCTCAAACTTTGTCAATCTCCTCCTTGGATTCAGGTATATCCCTTTCTACATTTACGCCTGTTCCTTCTATTTCTGACTCTTACTTACCGATTGCACTTCGCAAAGGTAAGCGATAGTGTGCTACTAATCACCCTATCGCCCAATTTGTTTCTTATCAGGGTATTTCTCCTTCCTATTGAGCCTATCTTGCCACCACAGACTCTATTCAGGTTCTTCGGTCTGTATCTGAGCTTTACGTGATCCTATGTGGACTAGAGCCATGACTACTGAGATAGATGCTTTGCAAAAGAATCACACCTGGGATCTTGTTTCTCTTCCTTCTGGGGAGCGGACTGTTAGTTGTAAATGGGTTTTCACAGTCAAGTATCTCGCAGATGGTACTGTTGATTGCTACAAGGCTTGACTTGTCACTAAGGGATTTACGCAGACTCTGGGAAAGCACTTTGGAGCCACATTTGCCTTGTAGCCAAACTGTCTACTGTCCGTCTACTTATTTCTTTAGCGGCCTGTCATTCATGTCCTCTTCACCAGCTTGATGTGAAGAATGCCTTTCTAAATAGTGATCTGACAGAGGTCATTTATATGGATCCCCCTTGGCTTTCGTTTTCAGGGGGAGTATTCTGGAAAGTATGTCGCCTTCTTAAATCTCTATATGGCCTCAAGCAATCTCCGCGAGCCTGGTTCCAGCATTCTCTGAGGTTATTTTCCAGATGCCACTCCGACCATACTTGCTTTATTCAACGAGGAGTAGATGGCCGCAATTCTATTGTCTTGGTTTATGTGGATGATATTATAGTAACTGGAGATGATACATAGTGGATTGATAGGGTTAAGAGGTAATTGGGTAGTGCTTTTGAGTTTAAGGACTTAGGTCCCCTCAAGTACTTTTTGGGGTTAGAAATTACTCGCTCACGCCGTGGTATTTCGTTATGTCAACGTAAATACACATTGGATCTTCTTCAGGACACCGATATGCTTAGTTGTTGCCCTGCCTCTTCCCCAATAGATCAGAATCATCGTCTTTACGCTGAATCTGGGAACTTTTATCTGATCCTTCATTTACCAGAGACTCGTAGGCCGTTTGATTTATCTGACTAACATTAGACCGGATTTGACCTTCGCAGTTAGTATAGTTAGTCAGTTTATGCATGCTCTGCGTACCTCTCATCTTGATGTCGTGTATCGTATCCTTCGCTACTTGATGTCTCATTCTGGTCTAGGCTTATTTTATTCATCTACTGCTTAGCCACATCTGTCATGTTTCACTGATGCTGATTATGCGGGTTCTCTTACAGATAAGAGATCTACATCTGGTTTCTGTACTTTCTATAGCGGTAATTTTTTCTCGTGGAAAAGTAAGAAACAAAGTGTGGTTTCTCGTTCCTCTGTTGAAGCTGAGTATCGTGCTATGGCCCTTGGCACATGTGAGATTCTTTGGCTTAGATCTTTGTTAACAGAGTTGGGATTTCCTACTGTTAGTTCCTCCACGCTGTTCTGTGACAAGAAGTCTGCTATTATGCTGGCATCTGACTCAATCCTTCATGAAATGACTAAGCATATTGAGGTTGATGTTCATTTTCTCAGAGAGAAAGTTCGATCTAGTGTACTTAAGACAATCTTTGTTTCTTCTTCAGATCAACTAGCTGATATGCTTACAAAGTCTGTTGGACCTTCTATCACAAACTTTCATCTCGCCAAGCTGGGTTTAATGGATATATTTGCCCCAGCTTGAGGGTGAGTATTGGAAATATTAGAATAGATAGTTAGTTCTAGTTTGCTTTATATGGATTTATTTCTATTATTCTTTCTGTGAAAGGGCATTTATGTCCATTCCCTTTTGTTGGGTTATAAATATATACCAAGCTCTCATTATGAGAGTTAATTTTTCTTTTCTAAAATTCTTCTCCTTTCAAGTATCCTTATCTATTTTCTATTGCTATTCACAATTCCCAAAGTGATGGAGGGGAGATTGGAGAAGTTGATGAGGGATTTTTTGTGGAATGATAGAGAGGGAAACATGAAGTTCCATTTGGTAAGTTGGAAACTTATTTGTTCTCCCAAAAAGAATGGAGGATTGGGGATTGGAGGTTTGAAGAGAACAAATAACGCCTTTTTGGGTAAGTGGTTTGTGGAGGAAAGTCATAGTTGCGAAGTATGGAGAAAATAAATATGGTTGGGATAGTGGTGAGGTGAAGTCTACCTACGGTTGCTATGTTTGGAAAGGTATAATGAGAGTATCCAACATGTTCAATAAATGGATTAATTTCAAAGTAGGGAAGTGATATAGGGTGAGATTTTGGGAGGACAGATGGTGTGGTGGCTCAACTCTTTTACTTCAATTTCCTATTTGCACGCAGCCTCGAAAAAAAGAATGCAACAATCCACGATTTTTTGAATCACAATGGGCGAGATATGACTTGGGACTTGGGATTTAGGAGGAATTTCAGCGACTGAGAAAGCAATGATGTGGCTTCACTTCGAGAGGTCACCTCTTCTTATCCATTTGTGGAAAATGAGGAAGATCGAAAGGAGTGGAAAGGGAGCAAGGACAAAAGGTTCTCAGCTCGTGCTTTCCATAAGTTCCTTTTACCTACTTCAAATTTTTCCATGGACATATTTGGTCCCTTTGAAGATTGTGTTCTTTGCTTGGACAACTTGTCTTATTAGAACTCTTACCTTAGACAATCTCATTAAACTGGGTTTGGTAACCCCAAATTTTTGTCCTCTATTGAAGAGGAATGGGGAGAGTGGAAATCATATCTTTTTTTATGTTGTCCTTTTGCTACACTTATTTGGTCCGCCTTTCTTAACCGGTTTCAACTGTCGTGGGTGATGCCGGATTTGGTTCTTTCTTTCTTTCTCGGGGGTACCCTAAATTTTTTCTCCAAAAGAAAAAGATACTTGTGGGCAATTCTTCTCTTTGTAGTTTGTTGGGGGATTTGGAAAGAAAGAAATCGAAGGGTATTCCAGGGAGAAGAAAAAGATTATCAGAAATTAGTCTTGGATATCATGGGCCTTTTATTTTATTGGTGGAAATTGAGTAAAGAGTTCGAAGGGGTGTTCTTTGAAGACTTTGTTTTCAAGTGGTATCTTCTTTGTTGCTAGATTCTTTGGAGTTTTTCAAGCTGCTTTGTCCTTCTTGTATTTCTTTTGATTTTTTTTCTTCTTTTTGTTCTTTGCTAGCTTGTTGGGGGGACCATGTTGGCCTCCCCCCCTTTTTTCTTTCCTTTTAATCAATAAAGATTTACACTTATCAAAAAAAAAAAAAAAAAAGAACCCAAACCAACTGTTGGCTTGATTTGCACCCCTCATTAACCGTATATTGTAAGCAAAATGTATGCAAGTGGTAAAAAGGAAGTTTCATCTTGTGAATATGAACTGGGTTTGTTCTTCTAAGGTTAAATGGGGTCTTAGCATTAGAAGGTTGGGTATTGGGACTTCTGAATTTGGCTCTGTTGGGCAAAGTGGTTGTGGAGATTTGGCATAAAGGTCAGTACTTTATGGAGGAAGATTGTTGTGGATAAGTTTGGAGAGAGGTAGTATGGGTGGGAAAGCAGTACGAAGCGTGGTCTTTGTGGGTGTGGTGTGTGAAAAGGGATCCTCAAGGTTTTACCTTTATTTTGAGTTCGAATTAGATTTATGGTTGGGTTTAGTAATAGAGTTTGTTTTTGGGAGGATCGTTGGCATGGGGAGCATTTCTTATTGGAGCAATTTTCGCTTGTATTTGGGTTGTCCTTGAATAAGGGTATCCCTAATTCCATTTTTAAGGTGGTCACAGACAGTTCGGTTGCATGGGATTGTGGTTTAGAAGGGCTTTTAATGATTGGGAGATAAAAGGAGTTGGGAAGATTGATTCATTACATGGTTGGCTTGAATTTGGCTCTCGACTCGAGCGAGATTTGGGTGTGGAAAGAGGCAAAAGACGGCATGTTCTCTTTTTGGTTGGACTGCCCTTTCCTACGGTGGCTATCTGGGGGCCAAAAGTCCCATCCAAGGTCGTTTTCTTTGTTTGGACTATGGCTTTGGGGAAATCTCTCACGTTGGATCGTCTCATCTTTAGGGGTTTTTGTGCTCTGAATTTTTGCTCAATGTGTTGGAAAGAGGGGGAATCTGTCAACCATCTGTTCATGCACTGGATTGGGAGGTTTGGGATTTCTTCCTAATGTTGTTCGGTATGCCTTCTTGCTTTTTGGTTACAGTTAGTAGCCTCTTCGAATTGTGGATGCACTTGGGGCTCGCATTCAAGCTAGCCAAGAGAATCCTTTGGTCCTTGATTCCTTTTGCTGTGTGTTGGGGTCTTTGGAAGGAGAGGAATTGCCGTCTGTTTGAAGATAAGGATCTCTCTATGCAGAGACTATTATTTTTATTATGGGGCTTTGATTTATTTGGTATAAAATGTTTGTAGAATTTAGAGGGGTCATCGTTGAGGACTTCTTGGGAAGGTGGGGCCAGGTTTATACTTTGTCTCCTGTGTAATTTTGTCTTTGTTCGGTTGTTGTAATTTCCTTGCTGGTCTCCTTGGCCACGTTAATACAATTTGCACTTAACTATATATATATATAAACATTGTCCAAAAGTTTAGATTTTCCCACCGCTGCAGCCCAAATGAAAAGAGCTACTTTGGGAGGAACTCTTAGACCGCAAATGACTGAAGTTGGAAAAAACGGAGAACAATAATAGATATCAATGGTATGATAAATAGATTTATAAAGAGGACTCCATTGCCACTCTCAACTAGAATACATACTTTGCTTGCTATCATAAGACAGTGTTTGTCATTGTTCCTCTTATCATTCTATATACAGTCTTTAAGATATAATGGCAAACAAAGGTGTTTCGTAACGCATACTATATAGAAAACAGCAGACCTTGCTATGCTCTATTTGTTGCCATGTATAAGTTGGGTGAGTTATATATTGTTGAAACTGGTAAATGAGGTAAAATACAGTGGCCTGCTTTTCAGTCAATCATCTTTGTAATCCTATGGTTAGAAGAAATATTTATATGTTCCAATTGGCATTTTTTCTGTTTGGTTGGACCTTTTGTTTGATGCAGATTTTAGTATATATGATATCTTCCATAATATTGCATCCTGATTTTTTTGCCGACAATTTTGGTGCATTTTTAACTGATTCCTGAAAGGAATGGTTGAGGGTAGTTTTCTAAATTCTGGGTCATAGAAATATATTAGAAATTTCATCCATCTATATGGCCATTATGACCTATAAATCTGATTGTTTGACGTCTTGCACGTAAATTGTGTTGCAGATCTTTGTTAGGCAGAAAAACCGTTGCTCTTCTAAAGCGCCTGAAAATCCAATAAAGGTATGTGTGCATTCTCTTGGATATAAGAAAATCAAACGTTTTTGGATATGTACGTTCATTTTTTTGTTTGATTTTACTTCAAATGGTAATGTCTTCTTACTTATCATATTTTTTTGTGATTTCTTTGGATAGTATGTCGTCGTAGTTCTCAATCCAGAACATCCCATAGATGGCCTGTCTCTCAGATTGCATAGTATGTGATTCCCTTAAGGCCAGCCCCAAGTCTATGATGTTGATGTCTTGATGATGATCAGATTTACAAGAGTCAAAATAAATTGCCTAATTTGTAGCATCAAAATTTCATGGTATTATATTTAAGAAAGCTTCTATTGCCACCCCAAGATGTGTGCTAATTCTTTGGTGATTAACATATGAATTGGGGTGGCAGTAGAAAAAGTTGTTGTGGCAATAGAATCTCTATATATTTAATTAGATGTTAGAACCATCCAATTGATGCAATTTTAAGGGGTTTCCTATACCTGGTGGGCCATAATATAGGCACTGGGATGTTCATGTTACTTTTTCATTAATAAAACCTAAGGAGTTTACCGATCAAAAAAAAAACTGAGGAGTTTTCTTTGTTCCTTAATGTAGGCAGTTCGAAGGATGAAGACCTCACCTTTGACTGCAGAAGAGAAGGCACGCATTCACGAGGTGAATAAATTGGGGCATTCTCTGACTTCTCCTTTCTTTAAAAAATGAAACCTTGTAATCCGTAGCAATCTAAGAGTTTCATTTTTTTTTCTATAATTCCAGGGACTCAGGGTCTTGAAGCTTGACTGGATGTCTGTATGGAAATTTATTGTCCCGTATAGGGATCCATCTTTGCTACCTCGGCAGTGGCGAATTGCACTTGGAACTCAGAAGTCATATAAGTCAGATGCAACTAAAAGGGAGAAGCGACGTTTATATGAATCACGGAGAAGAAAGTGCAAAGCTGAAGCTTTGGCTAGCTGGCAAACTGCTCCTGGAAAAGAGATAAGTGAGGTCAGTTCATTTATGGTTGGCTGGCAAACAACCTGTTATTTACCAAGATATTTCCCATATTACCTGTGTGACTGTTTAAAACCTAAAAGCACTTTTTTTTCTGTTAGATTTTATTATTTTAATTTTACTCCTTTTATTTGCTAAGCAAAATTTAAATGTTTTAAATGTAACTTTTTTGATAAAACATTGTAATTATTGTATGAAAAATGTTTTAAGAAATTTATTAAAATGGGGTAACATGTTTTAATAAGAGAGCTGCTATTGGCACCCCAACTTTTACTTATTACACCCCAATTAAAAGTAAAGATTAGCAGGGTGTTCAATCGTAAGACTAGCAGCTTTCACACAGGTTTCTTGGAGATCTTGGGCCTTCTATGCCTATGGTCGAAACAGAACATTGAGTTCGCGGAGATCACTTTTGACAACTTTGTTTTTAGATGGAACTCTTTATGTGATCATTGATGCTGTAGTTTTTCTTTTTCTTTTCTTTTGCTTCTTTTTGTGAGGCTTTCTCGGCCTCCTTGTACATTCTTTTGCCCTCCTTTCAATATATTATACTTTTCAAAAAAAAAAAAAAAATAGTAAAGAAAATAAGTAAATGGTTGAGAATAAGTAAAAGTTGAGATGCCAATATAATTTTTTTCTTTTATTTTTTTGCTAGATTTTTATTTTTTGGGTTTAAGATTTTATATGAACTTAAGCATAATTGTAAACAATTATGAAAATTGTTTGAACGCGTGTTATGATATTTTGTAAAGTTGAGATTCTGATTTGAGCCGAACCTTTGTAATGTTTGAATGGTGTGTTTTAATCTTTAATTGGGGTGTGATAAATAATTTAAGAAATTGGGGTGTAATAAGTAAAAGTTGGGGTGCCAATAGCAACTCTCTTTAATAATATTGAAAAATGATTTGATCTCATTGTTTTATAATGGCTGCAGGACTATCTGGTTGATAATGCTGGTGAAGGGAATAAAAGTGGAGATGATAACATGGATGATGAAGATGAAGCCTATGTGCATGAAGCCTTCTTAGCAGATTGGAGACCTGGAAACTCCGGGTTCCCATCTTCTCAACTTCCCTTATCGAGCCTTAGCAGAAGAGATTTGCAACCACAAGAGGGGTCGTCTTGTGTTGGTGGAACACAATTTGGTGATGGGTACATGCATGAATTTCTTCCTACTTCAGAGCAATCCCAATGTCTCCAGAACGCATCTCACTTCACTCATGTTAGATATAGTGCATCTTACACCGTAGCTTCAAATCATTTCGATCCTGAATGGATGTCCAAATCTTCAAAGGGCCAGATTAGCCTGCGTCCGTATCGTGTTCGTAGAAGGAATGTTGCCCGGTTAGTCAGGTTAGCACCTGACTTGCCACCCGTAAACCTTCCTCCATCTGTTCGTGTGATCTCTCAGTCTGCTTTCAAAAGCTACCAATCTGGATCATTTCATTCTACCAAGATATCTCCAGCTCAAGTTGCAAAATCAGGATCTACATCTTATCACGATCTCGACAAAAGTGCTGATCTGGATCTTCAGATGCATCCGTTACTGTTTCAGACCCCTGAAGATGGACGCTTGGCTTGCAGTCCAATAAACTGTAGTACCACTAGCGCCTCTACTACTTTCAACTTTTTACCCGGAAATCAACTCCTTCAAGCAAACTTCCCTCAGTTTAGTAAACCTCAACACGAAGGTTCGATAATTGATCACTTTTATAAATCTTTAAGGTCAAAGGAAAACCACCCATTGAGCTCATGTGCCATTGATTTCCATCCACTTCTGCAAAGAACAGATGGTCTAAATAATGATTCAGTAGTAGTTGATTTGGAATCTTTTCGGGGAAACTCCGCGCAACATCAAAATCCTTCTGATTCTGTCATGATCGAGGCACAGGTCAACAATAGCCCTTCTGAGAAAGCAAATGAACTTGATTTGGAGATCCACTTAAGCTCTACATCTAAAGAGAAAGTTATTGGTTTGGCGGATGGTGGCAATGGAAAGGAAAGCCAAAATGTTAATAATCCATCTAGAGAAAATAGCAGCAGTTGTCGTGATCAGGCAATGTTTACTGAATGTAACATTGTTGGTGATCAGTATCTTCCAGAAATAGTGATGGAACAGGAAGAGTTAAGTGACTCTGAGGAAGAAATCGGAGAAGATGTAGAGTTTGAATGCGAGGAGATGGTTGATTCTGAAGGAGAAGAATCAGACTGTGAACAGCTTATCAAGGTATATCTACTTAACGCCGATATTTCGTCACTCCTTAATTTATTTTTAAATGGCATGTACACTCAATTTAATTGATTTTTCAAGGAATATACACTTTCAATTATTACGTATTCTGGTGTGTAAGAACTTTTTTTTATCTTATTATTTAGAACAAGCAAAGCATGCATGTTTAGCACCACCTTTCCATTGGTCAATGCTCATTCCCATGATATCCTTCTCATGTACACAACCTCTCAACAAATTTTTGAGTTTGCTTTTATATGCATTCTTACAAATTTGTTTTTTTGAATTATTTCAATATGCTTAAATTGTTTTGTTCTTAAATGATCTTGCCATGCTGTATGTCATGGGACAACATCACTCTTAACAGTTTAACTATGAGAAGATTATAAACACTTGTTTTGCATTGATTTTTCTATGTGGGTAAAATATACATTTAGTCTATAGGGCTCTATAGTGACCCCAAGTGGAAAAACAGAAAATCGAATTGAATTTTCTAAGTTACTAAGACCTGACCCAACTAGCATATATACATGTAAGGTGTAAAACTTTGATTGGCATTAAAAAGGACTCGATAGGCATGAGACATCTGCATTTTCAAAAGCCTTGGTGAATGTACTCTGTATGCCCCAATACAGCCATGCTGAGGCAAGCCTCATGTGCATTTTTGGAACTCATGTCCTTGATTTGCTATTCCACTCTGAAGACAAGTAACAAGAAATTGATAATAACTCATATTGTACTTGTCTTCAGAGTGGAATGGCAAATAAAGGACAAGAGTCCCAAAAATGAATTGTATAATCAATTTAAGAGCTACTAATTGGATGTTTATTTATGTACTTAGGAATCCACAATCGATATGGTCGAGGAAGAAGTTTTAACCAATGAGGATTTCATGGCTCAAGAAGAGGGTGTAAGCAATGATAACTATAATCATCAAAGGTGTGGGCCAAGGATCTTGTGTGGTCCAAAAGCCAGTGTTCATGCCGCCAGTAGGGGCAACAGCCGTTCCCGCAAGTCCAGAGTGATGGAAAAAAGAAAACATAGCACAGATAGTACATTGCAATTAAGTTTACATTCGTCCGTGAAAGGTTCTTCGACACACTTGAAGCCTAAACACGAAGAAAGAGGAAATGTGGATGATCAAGCGGGCAAAAATCTTCCATCTCGTCCCAATAGATCCTGCAAGAGAATGCTAATGCACCCCCTGGACACGCTGCAACGGTTCCATCCGGGCACCACCATTTTCACCCCAACAAGGAAACCTAGGAAGCGTGTGTATAGAAATGATTCCACAGGCAAGTCATCACGATGCATAAGTAACGATAAGTTGGTTGATTACCGACCTGAGGATGATTCTTGTTTGAGAATAGATATCCGAACAATGAAGGAAGATGGGCAAGGCACCTCTGGGGTTTGAAGTCCTAAAGCAAATTGAGGAACCCAAGCTGCTTCTTTAGGTAAATTTTTTTTTCTTTCCTTATTTGCCTTTTTGTTGTAAAAATAAATATAAATACGATTTTAATAAGATGTCTTGGTGTTTTCGGTTTTATTTGTCCAATTTTTGTATATCTGTAGCAAAGTAAGGGAGGTCAGAAATGATATGGTGGTTTTTCCTCAGCATTTGTGTAATGTGAATCTTGAGGCACCTTCAGTGATTTGGATGAATGTAAAGGGGGATTATTAAGGCTGTTAATGTATCAGGTTGGAATTGAAATGTGTTGATCAAGGTTTTTGGATTCAATAAAAATTCGATAATAAGATACATTGAATTGTTCTGGATCCATTGTTATAGTATTTTAATAAAGCCTTATATCAAAGATTTGCCAAAGTAGTAATGTTCTCCACTTGACGTTAAGGGTTGTCGGTGGATGCATAATTTCGTTCGTTCTTTGTTTAGGGATGAACGAGGACCTGAATCAATGATATGTGGGCCAGTCTATATGGTATTCATTATTGGATTAGAGATCTTATCATCCATTTGTGGAGAAAGGAAATCATGGTTCAAGCCTGGAGTTGATCAGATTATTCCTGGATATGTTCTATGTTTGGAGCAAGTAGTAGAAATTGAATTATTTAATGATTGGAATTCAACTATTTTATAATGGGAAGCAAGAACTTAGGAAATAACTTACCCAACTTATCTAACCTGGTTGTTTTAGGAAATAACTTCTTTGGACATTTTTCATTATTAAGTTAAAATTTGGAGATGTTTTAGTTGCTAAAATGGTAAGGGTTTTCTTTTTCAAAAAATGTGAGATTGCAAGGTGAAAATCGATATGCAAAAATTGTGGGGAAATCGATTTGTTCACGTGAAGGATTTTCCATGATCGTATAAAAATCCCATTCTTAACCCCTTCGAAATCGATTTGCCAGCACACATGAATCAAATTGCTTTCTTGTTTTTTTATTAGATTTCCTACTTTTTAGGCTTTAGAATAATATATTATATGAGGCAAATCCAATTGCTTTATCTTGTTTTTTTTAATTATTATTATAAATTTTCTATTTTTTTTTTGTGCTATTTTATTATATGAGCCTAAAGAGTAGTTTAGTGTGTAGCAACTACTAATTGAAGAGCCATAAATTTTGATAAGTGGTATACTGTAAACCTTCCATGTAAAACATTTTGCTTACTAACTTAATAAAGATTTAAGTCTTACTAAGGGTTGTTTTGTTAAAATGGATAATCACATTGGCAATCCAACACCATAGCCCTCTAAATTTCTTAGAAAAACTCATATATAAAAAATAAAAATAAAAAGACAATTTTCTTTGTGCTTGATCCAAAGTTTTGAAAATGGACGGTTACGCAACTCCCAAATTTAAAAATAAAATCCAACGGTGATAAGTAATTTTTTTTTTTTTTTTTGAAATTTTCTTTTCAAATTTCATAGAATTTTTTTTCTCTACAAGACTAAAGCATTTGATCATGGTTTTGAATGTCAAAAGTTGAGCCCAAGGACCTTTTATAGATACTGTCCTGCTTGTCTAATAGAAGGAATCCTGTTTCATAAAAGAGATTAGTTCAAATTTTTCACAAAAATGATTTTTTGTGTAGGCACAAAAGACAAATTAAAATAATGATTTTTAAAAAAAAAAACGCAACTAAACAATAAAAAAAAAAAAATCGGCAAAATTTTCATGATGTGCTCAAACAGTAGAAAATGAATTGCCTGGCAAATGATTTTCCGAGCAATCAAACATGCCTTAAGTTCAATCAGATTCCGACAGGAAATTGGTTTCGGTAAGATTCTCGCAAACCCTCAAAAGAGGAGAAATTAGTGAGGGTGGCTTATGCTTTTGGTTCATTTTCAAATATTACCTTTTGCGAGAAAAAAGCCCTAAATTCATTCCCAAACATTAGCAAATAGATCTTTGATCTTTTATTCCAACTCTTTGCCTTTAAAACTTAAATACGAAGTTTTTGTGTGTGTGTGTGTGTTTTTCCACACTTTATTAAGAATAATATTTAAATTGTCGATGGCATTAAAAAAAGATGAATCAAAACAATTACCGGTGTTAACTTGCTAAGTTGGTTAAAATTTAGGAGTGTAGTTCAAAACCTGCCTTCACATACTAATTACTAACCTGTTTTTGCTTACGAAAAGAAAAATGATGGACCAAAACAAGACTACTCATAAAAAATTATTGAGGTAAAACTCTTTTTATGTCTTTCATAATCTTTGCTTATGAAAGGAATATAATATTTTTATTTTACTTTTGAGTGCAACCATCCAAATGAAGTCCAAAAGAAAAATTTTCAAGTGATGGAGTGCAATTAGTAGTGGGTGGCATGCAACTAGTTGATCACAAAAAAATATTAGTTGTATATCATATGAAAAGTCTTTACGATCTCCTTCAACCCATTTCATTTTTAACTCCAATGTTAGTGCCAATCGTAGTCAGTAGTCCCTGACATCGTTTCTCGGTGTTATAATTATAAATATGAAGTGCAATCATTAAAGGAATATGATGAAAAAATTCTTTATTTTTTTTTAATTTATTGTTTTCCGGAGTAACGATGAACACTACAACGCAGCCAATTACAAACTTTGGCCAATCAAGAAAAAGATGAGCACAAGTTTTTAATTTTATCCGAGTGCAATCAATCTATCAAAATGTGATCATCTACAACCAACCCATCCTTTAAAATAAATAAAATGACACCAAACAAATAATTATTTTACTTATCACCCCCTTTAGTCTTTAATAAATAATTATTTGAAAACATAAAGTATACAAATAAATAAATAAATAAAATGACAATGAACAAATAATTACTTTAGCTTTTAATATATTAAGAGTTTACAAATTAACAATTAATGCGTATCAAGGTTTTGAAGAATTTGGAATTTTAAGGTGCCCAAGGCCTTGTGTGGATACACCTCTCTGCACAAGAGCAAAAGTTCAATCTCTCCCCGCAAGAGCAAAAAATCTCCCCGCAGAAGAGCAGGTTCTTGGAATTTTTCAATAAAGAGCAAAAAATCTCTTCTCGCAAAAGCAAAAATCTCTCTGCGCAAGAACAAAAATCTATCCAAACGTTTGCTAGATCTCTGAAAGAGCAGAAGTCGTCAAAAAACTCTATCCAAACACATAGTAAGTGATTGGGGCGTGAGGACGGACTATCAATGTATACAAGCAACATTTTGGTATGTTGGTATCGATCTTTTGATACCAATATTTTGTATCAAATTTGGATGCACAAGGTTCATATACCACAAATCTAGGACTGCAAATTGATCTGATCAGATCCAAAATTTGATTCGTTCCGATCCAATATCAAGGATTTGGGTTTCTGATCAAAAGGAACTGATTTGAAAACCTATTGGATTGTTTATGGATCGATAATGTCCAATAGGACCTGGATCCCATATATTATGTCAATATGATCATAAATGATGTCAAAATATATGAAGTTATTTATACTTTGTATATCAAATCAGATTTGGATCCTAATATTATGGTCACATAAAATTTAAAAAAAAAAAAAAAAAACTTATTATTATTAGGGTATGTCTAGGATTGGAAATGATTAGAAATATACCCGATATCCCGAACTGGTCCGATCTGATCCAATCCAAAAATTATGAAAAAATCGGATTTTTGGATTGGATTCGGATCTACTCCATTTCGATCCAAAAAAAATTCTAATCCTAACATATTTCAATAATTTTTTCTTTATTCTTAATTTCATATATAAATAAAACGTTTTAGTCTTTTTGATTTCCCCTTATATTTGTAGTAGGAAAGTAGATTTTTAAAAGTTTTGAACATTGATAATTTTAAAATAAGGCATATGTTCGGATCGGACCGGATCGATTTTAGATTAAGGATGAAATGAAATTGATCGGATTTGGTTCACATATTCATTAATCCATTCAGATTGGATTGGATTGGATCGGGTACTTCTTTTTAAAAAAAAATCAGATTGGATCAGAGTGACACTGATCTGGTATCGAACCTATCTGTTTCCAGCCCTAGGTACATCTGATCTGATTCTTATCCTATCGGTTCCGGATCGGATCCCACTAGGCCAGTCCCAAGTCAACTCTGATCCAATATGAAACCGATCCATTGACAATGCTCGCAAAATGCCAATGAAGTCACAAATTTCCCTTAAACTATGTAGATTGTTTAAGTAACAAATACATAATTAAATTTTATATTATGAGAACACTATTTGGAGTAAAAAAAAAATATCGTAGCAACATATATATTATTCTTGTAGGTAGCATAGATATGTCGATTAAGAGTGCTTTATTCGAGTGAGAATCTGTTAATGTATGAGTCGACAATCGTCCATCTTTGTCGGGTGGGGATGCTTGGTTTGGATTGTTAGATTATATGATTCTCGATTATCACAACCAAGATTATAAAATTTAATTAATAGAATTAAGAATCTTGTTCACAATATTGTTTCCAGAAATTGATTTAAAATCTCATTTTGTTGGCCATATTTCCAATATTGTGATGCAAAATATTATAAATAAATAAAAAAAGCCTCTTTAATTTATTAGAAAAATGCAATAAACAAATGTCAAATTAAATATCAAGAAATAGGTCTTGCTTCATTTTTTTATTTTAGACAATATAATTTCTTATACAAATTATGAGAGAATCTCTTTTATAATCCAAATAAAACGTAACATCGAACTCTATAATCTGATTCTTCATGAGGATTGGAACTTGGGTCTAAAGATCTTTTAATGAAATAATTGTATATATCATAGGGGACAGTTCATGGGACATAAGTAAAAACATATGTAAAAAACAATGGTCTTTCAAAATATGAGTTGGAAGTTTCGGGTTGAGCTGATTTTTTGTGAGGACGATCTCTATGATGAGTTGATGGGGTTAGAAGGTTTAAACATGGGCTGGTTTTTTGTGAGGATGATCTCTCATGATAGAGATCATCCTCACAAAAAATCAGCCCATGTTTAAACCTTCTAACCCCATCAAAAGTGATTTAGAATGTAATCACTTTTGATGGATTTCAAAGTTTCAGGAGATCATCACAAAAAATCAGCTCAATCCGAAACTTCTAACCCAGATTTTGAAAAACCATTGTTTTTATATATGTTTTTACTTATATCCCATGAACAGCCCCTTATATCATATTCTCTTACAAGTCTACTCGGGCATGAACCTTGTTCCCTTGTTCAACTTGTTTTGTCCAATGCTTAGTTTCCATCGCGAAAATGGAGCCAAATAGGAAAATTATCGTAGTTAGAATGAGTATGGCTGAGCCAATATACACTCCGGCTTTTACTACGTAGCATTCACCATCTAGCCATCCTTCACCATAGGCCTGCCTGCGGTTCATACTAATGGCCGCACTCAATAAAATAATTGTGAATCCAAAGTTGATCCTACAAAATTATAAAAGATATTTTAGAATTTACATTGTCTATATGATGATAGAATTGGAGATGTAGAAATTTACCGTCATTGATTTGGATAAATCTTGAAAAGTTTCAGAAAAATTCCATGCCAAAAAATTATGATCCCCTTTTCAATATTTTTTTTTCAAATTTTCGACAAATATGATAACGTGGAAGCCTGAGGGGAAAGAAGAAAGGAGATGCTTGGATGAAAAAAAATGGACCCATTCAATTCTATGATTGGTCCATCATAGAGAACTAGAAGGTGGCATGTGCAAACTCATATGTCTCTGAAGGGTTTATTTGTAATTTAAAATATTAATTAAAAGGTAATTTTGAAGATTACATAGTTAAAAAAAAAGCTAATAGTTTTATAATTTTAAAAACTAATGAGTTTGAATCCAATTTTTTGGGCCCAATTACATTTTAAGTTTAAATGTTAAGGTGAGGGCTTTTTTAGAATCTAAATTTTGGTGTCTACCACTTCTACTCATGGTTTCAAAACTCGTCTAAGACCAAAATGTATTATCCAAATTAACTCGGTATTAGGGCTGAGTAATGCACAACTCACTTTTTTAACTGAGATTTAATATTTCACGTTCAATTTTTTTATTTTTTGAACGAAACGTCTCAAACGTATCGGAAAACTCATCAGAGACAACTTGGTATCAAGTAATGATGAGACAAGATGCGAAATAGAGTTTTAAAACCACGCTTCTACTCTACCTTCTTTCATTATAATAGTGAAGACGGTAGTGTGGCAATATATGAACTCCTAATTGAGTGAGATGCTAGAGTCAATATGATTAACATAAGCTATCTTGACATCCCTCCATCAATCAAGTGGTGAACCAATCAAGGGTTATCAAGTTCTCACTTTCCTTTTTTATCTTTTATTTTTCATTTTTGAGTAATTTAGACATACCCCCATAGAATTTGTGAATAAGCTAGTCAACTCCTTTACTACAGTCTTCTATAAAATTACTTAAATGTCCTAATCTCATCCTGATTTAAAAATCTAAATTAGAGGTGAAAGATCTTGAAGACAAAGGGATGCAGTAAAAGAAGATAAAAAAGAGTTTTGATTAGAGGTTCAAGGGGAGGGGCATTTAGGTTATTTACTATTAGTTTCTCCAAGAAGATCATAGTCAAAGGGTATACCAACAATTTGAAAAATCTCAAATATTCACCAAAACCCATAGAACTATGTCTAAATTACCCCCCCCCCTTCCACCAATCTCTCCAGTTATCAATGGATCGGACCATGGTCCATTCCAGACCAACCTGATAAGTATTGGTTTTTATCAGATCTCAATATTAGGATCTAAACTTGATCCAATAGCAATCGTATTTGGATAACATATTAAACCAAACAATTTAATATACAAAATCTAAATAAACTTCATATATTTAAGCAGATCCAATCCCTCTTGGATAGGGATTAGGACATGGTTGATCTAGAACCAATCCGTTATGACATCAGATTGGATTTTTATTAGAATCAAAATCCTTGTTCCAGAGTTAAAATGGATTGGATTTTGGGTCTGACCCAACACAGTTCTATATTACTCCGACACGAGGAGGGATCGAAAAAGAGAGTTTCTATTGCCACAATAACTTTTGCTAATGCCACCCCAATTTATATGTAAATGTTATACAAATATGAATTGGGATGGCGTTAGTAAAAGTTGGTGTGGCAATAAAAGCTCTAAAGAAAATAGTAGGTTTGTAAGGAGATGTATAGTACCTACCAAGAGAGAACCAACAGACTAAGTGCAACAATTCGTTTCCAACCTTTTTCTTCTCCACTGATTTTATTCTTTCTTGATGACCAAAACTTCCTGCAAACAAACAAGGTTCCAACAATCTGAACCATTGAAAGACAGATCGAAGCTCCAATTCCCAACCCAAATGATGAACTCTCAGGCAAATAACATAGTTTTCCATCCAATTTCACATCCTTCACCTTCAGAAAATAAAATTACAATCCAACCAATATGCATTAATTAATGAATAAAAAGCTATAAAAGAGAGAGAGAGAGAGAGAGAGAGAGAGCATTATGAACCTTTGTTCTTTTGAACTCTGCAGCAATACATGCTGAGAAGGCGAAAAAGCCAAGAGAGAATGCCAAAGAACAAATTATCGGGAAACTGTAACGTTGTATCTCCATTAAAGCTGTGGGTTTTCTTCAATTTATTGAACTTAATTGGGTATTTGGGCAGTTTTAGAACTAATTTATGTGGATCGATCTCAAATTCTATTGACAAGAAGATGGTCAACTGCTACTAGAATGAACGAATGAGGTTCTTAGAATATAATAAAGTAAGGAATCCTTCAAAAAAGAAAAAAAATTTCAATTCAAAGGTGTTAGCTTTTGTATGTTATTCTTGGAGTTTGCTAAAATGGGTATTTGATTAATTAAAAGTAGGTCATTGAAGCATAAATGAAGGTTCCAAGGTGTTTCAAAAGTGAGGATTCTCTATAATATATATATGACACTGACAACCGAGTTGATAACTCACTAGTCAAATTGTACATGTCCACTTATTAAATTAAATTAAATTTTTTTTTTTTTTTTAATTTTATTTTATTTAAAGAGTGGGTAGTGCTAGCCCTCCCATACTTAAGAGGTTTGTGGAGAAACCCTCACCTATTTCAGATATTTTCTAGCTGAGTAACTTTGTTAAGTTTCTGAGCTGAGTTGACTAGGTCAAGTTGATGTGATATTTTATGAGTTGGTTTTATTGACTTTAGGGGTTGAGTCATCTCAAAGTCAAATTGAGTCGTGTTGACTCGTAATCTTTTAAATCTATGATTTGGATTAATTGAAAGTCTAATACATTGTCAAACAATGGAAGAAAGAGGGAGGGGGTTTCCACATTTTGGTCAATATTAGTGATACCCATGTGGTTTCATACCCTTAACCGAAGTCTTCTTCTCTAAGAGTAATGCAAATGACTTAAATGCCCTCGTCTTCACCTTCTAACAAAAAATTAATTGTTTTTCTCTCCAAACCAGTTATCTTCAATCTTATTTTACCCTGATTTTCTACATAATTTTTTTTATCTTCTTCAACCTTCAAACCTCAAGAGCAAGATTGGATTTTTGGAGAAGTAGTAGGATGACTTTTGAATAGAAAAATTAAAGAGTTATTACAATACATTAAAAATGATGGGTAAATTGTTTACCTAAGAGTTTAACAACTTCAAGATAACTGATTTTTAGGGTAAACACCTCTTCAATCCTAAGCACAACTCTAATAGACTCATCACCTATCAAATTCTCTTTAGAATAAAGAGTCAAATACTAAAATAATGGATCCAACAAACTCATCACCTGTCAAAATTAAAGTAGTGAGTGCTTCTTCACTCACTAAATTTAGCGAATAATACCACTCATTACCCATTAAAATAGTATTATAATTCAAGATTTTAAAAACTCACAATCTTGTCACACTACAGTGAAAAATTTAAATTGTTTCACCTTTTGACTATCATAATAAATAAAAAATAGTAATTTTTTTCTTTTACTTTTTACAACGGCTAAAAAAAATGGTAACATTTTTTTAATATATAAAATCCAATTTGCAATCTTAATTCCCACAATCTCTTTTTTTCCCTTATAATTTTTCTCACAATCTAATTTTTTTCCCATCTGCAACATGGATCCTCATAGAGATGATTTTCACACAACTTCGAAAAATGCATACTCATACTACGGAGCCAATGAAGATTATCAATTTTCAATAAAATTTTTCCATTAATCAACGCAATTTTCGGCACAATCTTCTCAATTTACTCCTCAATCATCACAATTCTCCACTCAACTAGAATCCAACACAAAAAATGTAGAGGTGGTAATTTTACCATTGAAGAGGTCATTCTCCTCTTGCTGGCATGGCTAAACATCAGTTTGGATGCAGTGCAAGGGAATGAGCAAAAACACAAAAGTTTTTGGGCATGGGTGTGGATTTCTTCTATAAATACAAAAAATTTAACGCTGTTCAAACTCAAGTTTGTCTAATGAATCGTTGGTCATAGATCCAACTGATTACAAATACATTTTATGGGTGTCATGCCCAAATTGAATCAAGAAATCAGAGTGATATAATTGAGCAAGACAAGGCAATTTGTTATACTTAAATTATCATTGTAATTATTTTTTATATATTTTTCTATAATACTTATTTTAATTTTAATTTTTCAGATTGGTAATTCAAAATTTTTATACCAAGAGTTGTACAAAGGTAAAACACCATTTCTACTTAAACATTGTTGGAATGTATTAAGGCACTAACCAAAGTAATTGGAAGATTGTCAAAATAAAAAATCAACAATAAGTACAAAAACTCTATTTCTTCCCCTATCATTTCTTTTTCTTCTACTTCAGGGACTCCAATGGATCTTGGGGAAAAAGATGTCCTGCATGCCAATTTTATGGACTTAGAAAGACTATTGAGAAGGAAGACTAAAAAGATAGTCTAAATAAATGGAAGAACAAAGATTATGGTAATGAGCATACAAATTCATCAGTTGCAATGTTACTACAAGAAATGAAGGAAGATAAGAAACATTTGAATGCTAAGAAAATGAAAATGTATGAAAGAATAAATATCTAAGAACAAGAAAGACTTGCACTTGAGTAAGAAAATATTCGAATTAAACAAATGAAATAGGATGTACGAAGAATATTGATAAATACGACTGAAATACCTCAAATACAAGTAGAATATTATTGTTGTTGTCAAATGGAGATTCTAGCAAGAGGATCTAATAATTTTAAAAAAATTATAATTTTTTGCAATTACTTTATTTTTGTTTTAAAATTTTTAATATTAAGTAATATTAGTTTTTGTTGTATTATTTTGGTGTAATGATTCATATTATTTAATTTTTAATGTTTTCTAATAATATAATTTTTATTTGTCAATTTGATAGAATGACTAATATTAAAATGTAACTTGCTTATGAAAATACTAAATCATACACCTCCAAATTGCAAATTACAAGTTCCTGTAACTTCTTAGTATTGAAAAATCTGACTTTTTAAAACGGGAGTAATTCAATGAAGAAAGAACAATAACTTCTAGGTATGAATTTTATTTGATCTCTTTTAAAAAAATATTCTCCCCTACTGGTTGAATCAAATTGGATTATGTACAATCCGATTTAGTCTAGAACACTCGAAAAAATAAAAAACTAATGATACCTAGAGCTTAAGCTTAGAGAGAGGAGAACACATACATTTTCAATGAAGAAATTTGAAATCTGGTTGGTTTTTTATAGCCATTTTTGTGTCTATTGACCAAGAATCATGATATAATATCTCTTGGTTTATTAGCTATTGGATTGTGTCTGATCTAAGATCTAACGATCCAGATTGTACTCTATTGAAGGTATGTGTCTCATGCTTTTTAACTAACACCTTTTAGTTGAATTTGTATGATCTAGTGACTCTGATCGTGTTCGATCAGTTGTCATTTGATCTAACGGATCCGATCGTCTCTAATCAGATACCAATTATGAATCAACACACCTGATCGATTTTGATCGGGTACTAACTTGATTCAATGCATCAGATCGTTCTTGATATGGTATTATTTTGATCCATAGTATATGATCGTGTGGTGCTGATCACACCCGATCCATCATATGTGACGGATCAACCACAACCGTTGGATGGTTTTGTATTTCGAAAAATTCAAGACTCTCCAATTCCTCGCGACGATGTGTACGTGCGAAGTTTAAAGTGCAAAGTACGTCTCAAAACACCCAATCACCCTTTCATACGATGCACGTGCGCGTGCGAAGTACCAGGTCAAATCATCAAAACTGTGATATAAATATAACTAACTATGTTGATTATTACTTATAAGGTACACCACTATCTTACTTGTGAGCAATGTGAGACTAAACCTTACATACAAAAAAATCTCAAAATCTAACTTAAGAAAAACCAAACAAATAAACTAAAAAACTAATTTTATTTTGAAAATATTCAACACTTTGTAATTGCCACAAGTGCTCAACTAGGTCAATTTGGGGTTGAGAATGGGTTTCTCTGTCTCGGATGCGACAATGATATTGAATGAATTACATAAGTTCTGTCGTACACTCATGTGACACTCTTACGTAAGGATTTTCATCGATTGTATTATAACTTAAATTTGGTTTGTTGACATCTCGTTCATCTTCAACGATTGTGTTGTGCATTATAATGTATGCCTTCATGATATCTTTAAAGGTTTTATACTTTCAAAAATATGCAAGTTCACATACAATTGTAAAACGTGCTTGGAGTACTCTAAATGCCTATTCCATGTCCTTTCTTACCGACTCTTGAACCTTAGCAAAATGTTTTACGTTATTTTCTTGTGGAAATTGAATTGTCTTCATAAATATTGACCATGGAAGATATATACCATCAATAAGATAGTATCCCATTGTATAGTTATGACCGTTGATCAAATAATTAGTTGGAGCAGTTATCTTTTAGCAAGGTTGGTAAATAGAGAAGATCATTCAAGCACAATGATATCATTGTTAGATCTCGGTAATCTAGAAAAGACATCTTATATCCAAAGGTCATATGAAACAACAACTTCAAGAATTATTATTGATTCATGGATATGACCAACATACATTCATTTCCATGCAACAGGACAATTCTTTATATTTCAATGCATACAGTTAATGCTTCCAAGCATTCTAGAAAACCCGCGACTTTCTCCTCCAACTATCAATCTAGCGATGTCGTTGTTCGATGGCCTCAAGTTTTCATTGGAAAAAATTGAAACTACCACTTCCACAATGACTTTTTAAGACTTTCTATTGCAGTACTATTGTCAATTCTTACGTAATCGTCAATAGAATCTATTGCTACTCCGTAAGCAAGTATCCTCATTGTAATGGTAATCTTTTGAAAGGAAAACAACTCAAGGATTCTAGAAATATTTCTTTTTCAGATAAAGTATGGATTGTGAGCTTTAATTATAGATTGAATGAAGAGAAAAAGTGAATGATTCATCCAGAACCTCCTTCGAAATAAAATTAGAGGATACACAATTTTCAGCAAAATAATCACACACGATGGTTGCATGGCCTTGAGTGGAACATAACGTGGTCCTGCTCGTCTTTCTCTATTGTGTTGTTTTTTTTTCCATAACAACTATTGCCAAAATCTTCACTTCATCGTCATAATCAAAATCGTTAAGAAACATATTGATTAAATGATTGTGAGTCATAAAGAATATGAATAATGAAGCTTGGAGAATAAGCAATTGAAATTTATGCGGAAATAAAGAAGTATGTGATTTTATAGATAAAAATGGAGGAAAGATTAAAAAATTGATGTCAATTAAAAATAAAAAGTGGTTGGAATAGTCAAATTTTCAATTTGGCAAGAAAATCTAAATTTTCATTTTGGATCAAAAATAGAAAATTACGGAAAAAGTCAAAATTTTATTTTGGGTCAAAATAAAAGTGGCAAAAAAAATGGAGAGAAAATCAAAATTTTAATTTCGATAAAAAAAAGAAAGTGGAATATGAAAAATATATTTTTGGTGTAAATATAAAATATAATATAATATATTAAAGTAGAGAAAGGTTTGTTGAGTCTTTTGTAATACTTAACAAATTTTAGGCTAGCTAAAATAACATTTGTCAAAAGTGACAAAAGATACTCTTTAGTTGATAGAGCATTGTTGGAGTTGCTCTAAGATACGTTTTTTTTTATGATGATAGGTTGTCCAGATGCATAGGCTCGACTAGTAGGGGAGAGGTAATTGGTCTTTTAGAGCATTATATCTCACCCAAATCCCCTGATGTATGCAAATACTCTTACCAAATAAGATGAGATAAATCCATGTGGGTGGCCAACGAGAGGGTTTGAACTCAAGATCTCTCCCTTTAGGACTACGCCCAACATCTTCAACCTTAAAATTTCAAGAATAAGATGAGATTTTAGGATAGAAAAATTAAGAATTTTATACAAGACGTCGAATATGAGAGCTTGAAGACGAGAGTGGATAGCTCTATGATGGTGAATTGACAAGAACCTGAATTTGATCTAATGAACCATGACAACATAGCCCAAACTTTTGATTTAGGGTTACCAACTTGACTCATTGCTTTCGAAAAATATTTTATTATGTCTCTCCAAGCATTTTATCTACAATAGCAGAGGTTTTTCTTGTCAAGGTTGACTTAATCTACTCTTCATCTGGTATATGACCTTATGTTCTGTTTTATATTTCAAATGCTTTATTAGAAAAATCTCATTGCAACCAAAAAGAGGTTTGAACTATTGTTTTATTATATTGATGATCAGTTTTTCTTTTAGATTTATCATCTAAGAAGACGTAAAAGGTTGAGATTTGGAAAGAAACCAATGGTTTTTTTATTTTTATTTTGGGAAAACGTTCGTTTCAGCCTAATTTTTAAAAACTTTTAATCAAACAGACTCCTAATTAAAAATATGGTACATTTAAGACTATATTTTTAAAATATTGAACTTTCAAAGACTTATATTTTTTAATAAAATGGCAGAATTACCCTTTTTTAACGTCATTCAAATACCTTTGAAGAATTTTCTCACTCCACCTTTGATACCCACATGTTTTAAAATCAATGGCATGCCCCTTGATACCAGTCTTCTCTTATAGATAAACGAAAAATATCTTAAAAGTCTTCGATTTTTCAATATCTTGGACAAGTGATGATGATGACGATAATGATGTGATAGTGGTGGTGACGATGATGATGATGATGATGAGGAAGAGGATTATAATGATAGTAATGGGGATGCTGTTATGACAATCACAATAACTTACATCATCATCATTCTTCGTTGAGGTTGAAAATCATTGACTTTGGAGAAAAAATCAATGTTTCTTAGATTATAATTATAGAGGAAAAATCAATGATTTTTAGGTTATTTAAAGTATTTTCATTATTGTCTTAGAGAATTTTAAAATATAGAATCTCAAAAGTGGGATCTTTTTTTAATGTGTTGGAATTTATCTTAAAAGGGTATTTTATTAAAAAAAAAATATAAAAATATTTCTAAATGGACAATGTTTTGAAAGGTGGACCTTAATGGTCCGTATTTTCCATTAGGGGACTGTTTAGTGCAAATTCTCAAAAATTTGACCCATGTCGTCAGTTTCCTTTCTATTCTTTTGGGTATAAAGTTGATTTTAAGAACATAGTCTAATCCATTAGGTTTAATAAAATTGGGTCTAGATCAGGAATTTTGGTTCCAATAAGGATAAAATTAGTTCTAAATCAACTATTCTTCTAATCCAATGACCTATCAATAGTTTCTTTTTAGTTTTTATATTGCTTATTTTTCCTTCCCTTTCATTATCTTTTAATGTTTCACTTTGGGTGGTCTTCTATAGCTTTTGCTTAGTACATTTGTGTTGGGGGTAAATATTTACCCAACTCAAACTTGGCATGAATGATTGTGTCAAAACCTTATACTTAAGTACGACTCATTTATTAAACAAGTACGTAGTGACTTACGTAACCCATTTGATAAATCGGTTGGATTGTGTAATATTTAGGTTGACATACATAACTTGTAAATACAACACAATATAACTAGGACTGAAACTTGGTTCGGGTTGCACTACAAGAAATTTGACTTTTAGCCACAATCACTATATGTCTAAAAGTTATCACTAAAAATTTTAGTGGTGACAATTTTATTGTCATTGAGCTGTGGCTAAAAGTGTTGTAGCTAAATGTTTTAGTCATGATTTTTTTTAAATTATCACTAAAAAAATACATTTTAGTTGCAACAATAAAAACATCCCTAAAAGTATGAAATTTAGTTACAAGAGTTGTTGCCACTAATTAAAGTGTTTATTGTCACTAAACATATTAAGTAACAATTAAAAATTGATTAATTAATAAGTAAAATTTGATTTGTATTGGTGACTTGAGGTTGTTGCTAAAAATGGGCCTTTAGTCACTGTAGATACGTGATTTCGTCATTACGATGATCACATCTACTAAAGTTAGGAGTCGCCACCATTCATATTGTAAGTGGGTGTGAATGGTTACCCGATGTGTATTTTTTTGAAAAAATAATATTTTGGCATTTAGTAACTCTCGATGGATAAGGTACGAATCAAATCTTGAGATTCGGGATAAGCGACTTAGTTGGAGAAAAGGAAAGGTGTTAGGCACCCTTTTCTCCCCGTCAAGTGGCGATAACCTCAACTCAACTCGGTCATTTCGATTAAAAATACAAGAATAAAAATAAAGTGCCACGTGTGTGTATTTGTACCCTAAGTAGGGATTTACTTTCGGCTTAATTATAGGATTGTCTCATTGAAGGAGATGATCCTAATGAATCATTTGCCTTGAGGTCCATTAATCCTAAATCCATTTGAACAAAGTGAAGAGGAGAGGGGATAATAGAAGAGGGAGGATGAGAGGGTGTAGAAGAGAAGGGGATTATTTTTGTTGCACCCACCTTGCATCTTCAGTCTTCTTTTCTTCTTCTTCTTTGAGTCTTCTTGAGTCCTTAGTGATTTAAGAAAATACAACTCTTGTATGATTGAAGGAGTAGAGAAGAGATGATGAGTATAGTATGTGATTTTTTTGTGTGTGAGACTTGGGGAAGATTAGTGAGAGAGAATTAGTAAGATTTTTCTTAGTGAGAGTGGGGGGGCCCTTTTTTGAGAAGAGGAGGAGGGTATTTATAGATGTTGAGGGATTATTTTAGGGATATAATGGGGTGAAATGAAGAGAAGTGGTAGAATGGTGTGAGATTTAAGCGAAAGGTGGGGCTAAATTGGAAATGATTGAAGGGCATTTGTATAAGAAGGGTAGGGTTGTTTTACAACCCAAATGGGTTGGATCTTTCAACCCATTTGGGTTGAATATTAGATGAAATAAAATAAATGAGAATGGTTGAGATGATGGGATTGTGTAAGACAGTAATTAATTGGTGAAGTGAGTTAAGGGGATGCGATTTTAATTAAAAGAAGGATTGTGTAAGAAGGTGGTTGATGATATTTTGGGAGGATGTGGGAGATGATGCCATGTGTCAAAATGGGTGAAGATGAAGGGTTGAGATGGGTTGATGGGAGAGGATGAGTGTTTGATTTGAGAGGAATGGTGTGGGTTTAGATTGTAGATGTGGATTTTGTAGGAAATGATAAGGGTAGATTAGGGGGAGGTATAGGTTAGGGGTGTGGGTAGATTAATTTTTTTTTAAGAAAATGTGATGGGTTGATGTGAGTAGATTAGGGGAGGTATAGGTTAAGGGTGTGGGTAGATGTGATTTTTTGGAGAAAAGGTGATGGGTTGATATGTGAGTAGATGAGATTTAAAGAAAATTAATAGGGTAGGTAGTTGGATGAGGGAGGTGAGATGGGGTGATGACATGTGTCATATTTGATTATCAAGATGGTGATTGGTTGATGTGGGTAGTGGTTTGTGAGTTAGGATTATGGCTTGGATGTGAGTTGGATATAGATAAAAGTTTGTGAGCTTTTTAGTGTATTGGGCTTGGGTTATGAAATGATTTTGGGTTATTGGATTGGGTAGGGTTTGTTTTGGATTGGATTTTTGAGGGTGGGTGTGTTTTAGGTTTTATGTGGTGTGGGATTGGATTTAGGTTAGGGATAAGGTGAGAAATGTAATTTGTGAGTGTTGAAGGTTTATGGGCCTTAGGCGGGCTTAGAATTTCTTTGAATTTAGGAGCAGTACGGTGAGGGGTAAGGAAGTTGGTAGGCATCCCAAGTCTCATTTTTTTAATTTTATTTATTTTTTTTTGAGATTTTTGAAATCATTGGTTTGATTAAAATGCCATGTGTTGGCAAATCGGACTTATTAGGCCCGTTGGAGAATTTTGTTAAAAATCGGGTATTTCGGGATATAAGAGTGGAGCGGTGAAGGTTGGGAAGGTGTAAGGTATGTTAAATCTCTTTGACGGGCCCACCAAACCATTATAAGGTCTTAGGGGCCTCGATTCTATCAAAATGCCATATTTCGATTGATTTGAGCCTTTGAGGCCCATTGGCAATTTTTGTTAAAAAATCTGTATTTTTGGGCCCTTTCGAATAGTGACCCATTCAAATTGAGGTGTCTACAGTCACAATCATAAATCGCCACTTAAAATCCCTTAAAAATATTTAAGATAGATTTAGTGATGACTTATTGTTGCAGCTAAAAATGAAAAAAATAATTTAAATTTTATCGATTTTTTTTCTTTGTATATACTTGTTTTTCATGAACCTTCTTAAATATAAAATGAAAAATATAAATCTTCTTCACAACTTAACATTGAAATAAATGTTCAAATTTAATTCACTTAAGCTTAATATTCGTAAAAAAACTGTTTGCATCATCCCATATATCATAAAAAAAAAGTCTTGATTATCAGGATTTTGAAAAGCTATGCATCACATGTCCCTAACCTGCATATAAAATAATTAAAATATTATAAAATTACAACATATGAGATATATGCAATAAGTTAAATGAGGAAATCCAACAAATATCAAGGGGTACACATCATACTAAAGCGACATGTGGCATTGACCAAGTGGTATGGTAAAACGATGGGGCCTCGTTACCACAAAGAAGGATCCTCTTACACAACCCATTCTTTTAATTAAAACCCCAGCCCCTCAACTCACCAAACACTCAACCACCATCTTACACCCTCATTCTCTCAACTATACATCATTAATTTCATTCTACCTAGCACTTAACCCAAATGGGTTGAAAGATCAAATCCTTTGGGTTACAAATAACCCATCTAACCCTCATTATACAAATGCCCCTCCATCTCTTTCAATTTACATATACCCCTCTATCAAACCCCTAACTATTTTACTCATTCTCATCAATCCATCCCATTTTACTTTTAAAAGTACTCTCCAAATCTTATAAAATCCCCCCGAATTCTCAACTAACAAAAAGCTAATGAAAAATTAAGAAAAATACTCTCCCACTCTCAACCCTCTACTCTCAACTTACTACATCAAGTCTCATACTAAAAATCTTCCATCAGCTCTCTTCTATTTTCATTATCATTTTATCACATTAATCTAAAAGAAAAATACTCACATATTCCAACAAGAACTAAAAGAAGAAGATATAGAAGAAGAAGAAGGAAGAAAATGTCTCAAGGTAGGGTCAAAGGATACACCCCCTCTCTCTCTTTACCTTTTCCATATCCCTCTTCTAGTATCCCTTCATCTCTTTAATTTCTTTTTAGAAAGACATAGGATGTGATGCTCCCCTCCCCTATCTCCAGTAGATTAAACTTTGATTCGGTTGAAAGTATATGGGTTGTAACCATTTTTAAAATGAAAATCGATTTTTGAACTTCTTAAATCGTTTTGAGGCAACCGATTTTTGGGTCCTTCTCAACTCATGAGAATGGACCCATAACCATCGCCAACACTTTTCAAAGCACACGTAGTTCACAAGGCTAAGCATTTATAAGGATCATCTCCTTCAATGTGATGATCCTATAATTGAATCAAAAATAAATCCCTACCTAGGGTACAAGTTATCGACATGTGACACTTTATTTTTCATCCAAAATGATTGAGTTGAGTTGAGGTTACCACCACTTGGTGAGGAGAAAATGGTGCCTAACACCTTCTTTTTTCTCTAATTGAACCGCTTACCCCGATCACAAGGTTAGATCAGTATCTTATCCATTGAGTCATTAAATGTTAAAAATGACACTATTTCGAAAAATGCACATTTCGGGTGACCATTCACACCCACTTATAATATGAATGGTGACGACTCTAAACCTTAGTAGATATGGTACTCGTAATTGAGAATCAAGTATCTATAGGGAGGACTTAAGAAAAGTTAACGGATACGTGATAATGATGATTATAGAAGAGTCATCACACGAAGAACATATGACATACAATCATGATATGAACATCGTGGTATCGAAAGTCAAAGACACTGTCATCTTTAAATGTTTCTTTGATCAATTGAATTTTTCAGACGAAAAACGTTATGATGTGACTATTAATGACCTCAAACCACGTTCAAGTCATTGAGTCATCTTTTTTCACGGATTCTCATTAAAGAATGTCAACCGGGATGAAATGCGACTAATTCAGATTACTCGTTAGTACCCCGAATATGATAGTCTCACCTCATTAACATTATTTGATCGTGATGAAAGCAACGTCTCGCACAATCAAATACGGACCAAATGTGGATGGAACAAATAGCAAAAAGGTACGTGGCCAAGATTGAGCCAATGGGCGCCTATGACAAAGGAATCAATAAGAGAGGAGCAACTTGTGGACTTGCATTTGTTGATTAGGAGGACAACGAGGCATTCGATCATTAGGCCCCAACACCTAGACAATGACAAGTGATGAAACATATAAATACCTTACTATTCAGAAAAAAAGGGGTACGAATTTCAAAACCTTATCCGAGCATCCAAGCAAGATTGATAAAAAATTTCAGACAAAACATACATTTTGAGATTAAACAATTTGGCATAATATTTTTTTTTTTAATGAAAACGAAATAGGGAAACATTAAAAAATAAGAATTGGGGATTGAGGATAATAGGATACCTTCGAGTTTACGGAAGACTGACAAAATTGATCACTTGATTTTCTTAGAAAAGCTCTCACATTTTTGCAGAAAATCATCCTTAGCCACAGAGAAAACCTATAAATTATTGAGAACTACCAAATTGGATGTACAAAACCTTGATTTTTAAAAATAATCCAACAACAAAGATTATGGGTGTCTATCGTAATTTATTCCTGATCCCAAATATTGGGGTCCAAAGAATGAATCCACATAACATAGATAAAGAAAAACAAAAAGATAGATTGAGCAAACTAAGTTTCCACAACTAATTAACCTACTAGGTTTTTTCTATTTATGATATAAAAAATAAGAAAGGCACCAAACCAAATTTTCTCATGACTAGTGTGAATCATTCAAGTTTTAGCAATACAAGCTCTCATATTAAATCCCAATTGTATGAAACAAATTAAAATCCATGAATAACAAACATAGATAATAGGGGGAATCATAGGTAATTAGGTAGTTTCAACTTTCAATTAGAGCTTACCCGAGCGAACATGCTCATTATTTTTTCGTTCTTGAGAAGCTAGGCAATGTCCTCATGTAATGGCCTTATAATTGAATCTCTCTTGCTCTTTAGAAGCTTTAGAGGGCATTATAAATGTTTGATCAGTTTCTTGCTGCACCCAAAATACAAAACCAATCCAAAATTGATTATTCGACAAACCCATAACTGATAATAGTGAAAAATTATAGAAAGTGTTAATATATAGTAATATAAGAACATAACAAAGCAGGGATATAATTATAAATATTGATATCATCTATCCCGGAATTCATGCACAAAAATCATAGTAAACAAGAAATATATATATATATATATTTTTTTTTTTTTTTCCAAAAATGGCAGAATAATACAAGTTGTAAACTTTCAGAAAGTAAATGCAAAATGAAACATCGATCTCAACAATGTTTTGGTTGAGACCATCTTGTTTTCCTCATAACTACTGTAACAAAACAAGATTCACCGTTATCCAATAAGTATCTAAACAATCAATAACAAGACTAGACTAAGGCATGAATACTGGTTAAAAAAGGTACTAAGGCATGAATATGTTCTATCTTGCTAAGGTTAAAAAACTTGTAAGTTGGTAAAACATAAATGACAAAACATGTATTTCATTTCATTGTCATATTGAAAAATATCTCAACTAATATATATTGAAAACATAAAAAGAAGAAAGCTCACATAGAAACTAGAACAAAATCATACCTTGAAATTGGAGCTCGATATTTCACCAGCATTAGTTAAAAATTGAGATAGATCGTCATCTTTATCATCATCAATCCTTTGAACATAATTTTTTTGACCTTGCATTATTTGAAGTAATTCATTAAAGTTGAACAAAGCTTTTGAAAACTAAAAATGAAAAGAAAGTACTAATAGTTACATAAGGAAATAATTTGATAATAGCAAGGGTGCCCACATATTAAAGTTGAAAATTGATTTTATAGCTTCATCCTCTTCCTCTAATTTTTTCTCTTGCTAAGTAGTATATACCCTCAATATGGTTAGAAACTTAAGATCTTATAAGTTATAATTACACTGTAGAAGAATGGCTACAAAAAAAATTTAATCCTAAAGATTTTAAATTTTATTTGCCTCCAAAAAGCCTTTTGACTATTTTAAGGAGTTTTTCAAATATTTAAACATTGGGGGTAGTTAGGTATAGAAGTCAAGGAAAAAAGTGGGTAAAAATACTAATGTACCTTTTCCTCAGTTGTGCTTTGCAAGGCCTCAAACATCTCATCTACACTCACACATACATGTCTCGACTGAAAGTAACATAACACAAAATTAGCATTTTTGTTAAGAGTTGACAAATAAGAAAGGAAACAATTAGCAAACATTTTTCCATGCAGCATGTACCATCATAGATTTCATTTCATTGAGTGCAACAAGTATGTCCATATCTCTTTTAGAGTCAATTAAAAGGGGAATTGGGAAGTTTGGAAACGTCTTGTATCAAGCACAATTCCAATACCCATGGACTACAGGTGGAGTAAGTAGTATTCATGTCCACACATTATTAATGATAAATGAGGGAGGAATCACGAAATTTAAGATAGGAAGTTAAAAAAAAGTTTTCTGTACCTATTAACTTTCTCTTATGATGATTTTTTTTAATAAGGTGCTCATTCCAATCAACCTAGGTTTGGGTCACTCAACATGAACTTTAAAGCAATCTAAGATTATGCTAACATATATCACACAATAGCTAAAAACTATAAAATTAGAACACTAGCAAGAATTCTTCAATTCAATCCTGCCAAAATCAACAGCAATGTTTCATGGCTTCACATTATAAGATAATCATCTCCCATTGTAGCCATGTCCTACCCATGTTCTGTTTTCAATTTATTTCAAAGTTAGCAAACATATGTATTTTTATTTAGGATGCATTCAACTATAATTGCATTTAGAACATTAACTTTAGATCCATCCATAGGGATTCGACATAGCAATCTGAGTAAATAAATAAACATATATGAAAATTAATTCAATGTAAAGTATAAAGCTTACACTCACACTTACCAAGCTTATTATCACCTTCATCCTTTTCTCTATTTCATTAACTGTCTTTCCAAAAAGTTTTAACTGATTTTAAACTTGAATTTACTATGCCTTCTTGGAATTTAGGTTCACAAACTTCAAGTTTTGTTTCAAAATCAAGTATTGCACCACTAGAGTATTCATTGTCAATTTCCATGGCCCATGCCTCATTCATGTCCATAGGAAGAACCCACATATTATGGATATAAGGTGGTAAAGTCCCAAGATCCAAGCCAGTACATGTGACCCCATCGATGTAACTAAGACTCCTCATGTTTGACAATGTTCTCTGCTCTTAGGAAATGAATGTGTATCGGACTGTGTGTACCCACATATAAATATAAAAAATGGTACTCCAATAGATATATGGAAAATTCATGAGAAAAATATATAACAATTAGAAATAAATGGAGTATCTTTGGTATCTATATACAGGAACAATGGATGCATACATCAACTACAGTGTCATAACACTTAAAACCTACAATACAAAACTATGGGAGAGATTGGAGGAAAGGCCAAGATAATAAATAAGGATGCTAGAGAACCAATTTAGTTTTATTGACAAGGAAAAATTCTTTCATTTAGATGAACAGTGAAAATGTTATAAATGAAGCAATTGCCCATATCCAAGAAAGGGCTTGCTCAACGTTTCGAAAGCCTTTCAACCGGTATGTAGCTTACAATATTAGTTGAGTCTTTTAGTGTGTTATTTGCATATGACATTATATTTGTTGATGAGACTACAAATGGGGTGAAAGGATAATGTTGACACAAGTAATATCCTTTCACCACAAATCATGGACAAAGATCTTATATGAATAAATATTAAAGAAAATATACAAAATAACCAATGTTGACTTCCGACGAGCACCATAATTAAATATTGAGAATAACTTACTTACTTTGGTGGCTATAAAATTTCATACTCAAATCCATGTGTACGAAATATGTTATCCTGAAAGTACATGAAAATGAAAATGTTGACATTGATAGATTATGCTCATCTAATACAATACTAAATGAAGTTGATGATGAATTGATTGTTGATATGAATATTGTACGGGATAAGATTACTCAACAGATTTATAATGCATATATACATGATGATGTAAAATTTTATTTAATTATTTATTTTTTATTTGATAGACATCAAGTATGTTAGTAAAGAAAAATGAAATTGAATTAAAAAAAAAAAATATTAAATCCAATGCTTGTACTTATTGTTAACATTTTATTTGATAAACATTAAGTATGTTAGTAAAAAAAAAATGAAACTGAATTTTATTTTTATTTTTTTAGTATTAAATTGTTAACATATTATTACTTATAAGAGATAAATAATCTTTTGTTAATATTATTTTTAATTTCATCTAATAAATTCTAGCAAATAGGTACCAAATAGTTCAACATCTAGACAGTACAATTAAACAACATGTTACCAAATAATATACTCAATTCAATTAGTTGTTTCAGTAACAATAACAATAACTTTCTCTCAACTTCAGTAACTTAATTCAACACTAGCAACTTTACATACAACTTTTTCAAATATAACGTATGATCCCCTCGCTCTCACCATACTTTTTTATTATGATAATGGAGGTGGTCTGTATAATTCTCAATAGAAGATCCCAATATGACAGTTTAATGTGTATCCCCGGCCCTTTACATATGTTCATTGGTGATGACCTGACCCAATGGTCTTCTTTAACACGTTGTGTGGGTTGAGAGAAATGGAGAGAAGAGAAACCCATCAAAAAAAGAGAAGAGAAGATTGCATAAAAAATGGAAGGAATACAAAACTTTGGTTTGATCCCCGTCATCCTATCCAAAGTTTTTCTACAGGACTAATTCCAATATGAATTCAACTTTAACTCGAGATACGAGATTACATAGGGAAGCAAATATAGCTGAGCTTATCATAAAATTAAGGTACTAATTGGGACCCCCACAAAAGGATGGCTTCTGGCATTTTAGACATAATTTTGGCAGGGACTTGACACATTAGACATAAATGAAGGGGAGGATGATTCAGTTGTGTGGAAGATTACCCTTTCTTAGTTATAAATCAACTTATTACAAAGAAATTGAGGAAAGAGGCGGCTATGTGTTGATTGGGAGGAGGGATTAGTAAAGATTTTAAGCCTTACCAAGGGTTGTTTTGCTCAAATGGATTGCCACATTGGCAATCCAACACCACAACTTTCTAGATTTCGTGGAAAAATTCCGATCAAAAACAGTTTCCTTTGGACTTCATACAAGGTTTTTAAAATGGACAGCCATTGAACTTCGACATAACTCTCAAATTTAAAATTAAAATTCAATGGTGAGAAATAACTTTTTTTTTTTTTAAATTTTTATTTATTTTAAAGTTCATAGAATTTTGTCCTTTACAACCCCGAAACATCTCATCATGGGTTTGGTTCTTAGATGCCACAAGACACAAGTTGAGCCCAAAGACTCTAAGTGAGAGTCAAATTCTTACTAACTTAGTAAGCCTTGTTGGACCCTTCGAAAAATGGGTTTATTAAGACATGATTTGTTCTAATTCCAAGGCATTTTTTATCATCTAACCCAAGATGACACAAATAAATCGAATACCTCATCCGAGTCGACTTGGTCTTATTCATGGAAGAGACGAGATGTCAAAACAAGTTTTAAAACCGGGGGTTACTACCAACAAGTTAAAAGAATTTTATTCCCCGCTCTTATGAGCATCATAAAGTGAGAGGCACAAAGGTAACTTACTCTTCGTTAGCATGGGAAAAAACCACCATTTTCATAACAGACACCCTTAGATTGTTTACGATCATCTTTATTTCTCATTTATTGAATTAGGCATGCATTTAATCAATCCAGTAAAAAAAAAAAAAAAAAAATCAAATTAAAGTCTGTTAAGAGTTGAATATTTAAAATTAAAATATCCCATGAAAGATTCTTAATTTTGATAAAAAAAAAATGGGTATCACATTTTATCCAAACAACATGAAGCATTCCTTTTTTTGGTATTAGCACACACATAAATGTATAAACATATAAAAATATAAATATGACCAATAACTTAGTCATGTTCGATATATTATAAGAAGTGAGAGTACATATTATTAATCACAATATATAAAATAAGAGTCGTGTCTCAAGCTGGAACCTCATATCGTACTTTTTGACATGAAAGTGGATAGGAACTATAGATGCTTTTTGACTCGTATCTTGATGAAAGCATCTATGATTCTCATACACTTTCACATCAAGAAGTGCGATATGAGGTTCTAGTCTGAGGTTACTTTAACATTATTTATAAAATAAAATAAAATAAATACTTTAAATATTAGATTATAGATTTTGAAAATAACATAATAAAATGGTATTTTATAATGTTACAAAATTAATTAATATGATTATTAGATTCTAAGTATATAATTTTACTAATAAAAATTATCCTATGAAGGTGGGGGCATTTGTGAGAATCCAAATTTTGTTGTCGAACCACTTGTACTTGCCCGTCTTTCATTATAGTAGTAAAGAAGATGTCAAGATCTCTTGACTCCTAATTAAAAAAACACATGATCCCAACCTTTTAAATGCAAAATCCAAAGGTTGGAATTTATCCTACCAAACTAAAGATGAAATTAAATATAAGAGTAAAGAGAGACTTCTCAAAACCGCAACACTACTTTTACGCATTTAATTACTTTGTATTTGGTAACAGAATTTTATAAAAATGGGTTGGGATTCATGACTCATGAATAAAACACATGATCCCAACCTTTTAAACACAAAATCCAATGGTTGAGATGTATGAGTATTTTGATAACACAAATCTCGGAGATACTTATCCCAAGGATAAATCTCAACCGTTGGAATTTGATAATTAAATGTGTAAAAGTAGTGTTACGGTTTTGAGAAGTTTCTCTTTTTTCTCGTATTTAATTTCATCTTTGGTTTGGTGTGTGATAAAAACTATTTGGTGCGAAAATATAAGCTGCAGGACCCACATAATCTGCTGAAATAAGTCCAAAAGACACTGTGGGTTCCACTTCCAACCTGAATGAAGAGAGTCAGTCTCATGGTGGGGTGGCTGACCTTTGGCGAGCTTCCTCTGTGAGAAGTCTCCAACCTTTTATTCCTTCATAGAGAATAAGAGAACACAGATAAAAAGAAAAAAAAGCCTAAAAGTCTTCAATTAGGGTTTCTATTTGATCCTGCAAATCCTCTATTCAATCAATCAATCCATGAAGATGATGATGAACACCAGTTATTCCTAATTTGAATTTGAATTTGAATTTGAAGAGAAGAAAACAGAGATTTGGATTTCTCTCCATCATCCAAGAGGAATGAGTTGGAATCATCGATTCCAAGGTATGGCAAACTCAAGGCCTCTGTTTATTATTATCTACGCTACAGTCATAATTGGTCTAGTTTTCTCCTCCATCTCTGTCTTCTCTGCCATTTTCAGTGGAAGGCCTCAGGTCTTCACAAACAATTGGTCTTCATCTGTTTCACGTAAGTTTCCGTTAATTACTCTCATTTATGAACTTTGATTCTGCAAATCTATCGTTTGTTTTAGTTGCTTATTTACAAACTGTTATTAGATCGTTTTTTATTTTTCCAGCCAGGCTATTTGCACTCTCTGCACCCAGCTTAAGGTGGGTGCAAATAGAAACGAACTTTTTTTTTTGTTTTCTTTTCTCCTCAATGCCCTTGTACAAATGTGGTAATTTTGCTTCGCTAATGATTTTCTGACTGGAAAATTTTCACTCGGTCTGTACTCTGATGACGTGGCAAAGTCACAGAACCGTTGATTGTTTTCCTTGTGTATCCCGAAGAAAAAGATCTATAGTTTTGTCCGCTTGCCATGTCAGCCTCGAATTAGGAAATCACGACTCATTTTGCTTGCATACGGTAGTATGAGGTAACAATAATGATTTTCTAAATAGAAAGTCTCCACTCGGTCGATACTCAGTTAATGTGGCATGTTTCCTCGGGATACACAAATGCACATCCCGAAATGTGCAGTTATGTATCCCGAGGAAAAGATCTATGGTTCCTTGTCCGTGCCATGTCAGCCTAGTATTGACCAATGAAGATTGTCTAATTAGAAAATCAGTACTCATGATTTAAAGGCTAATGATGAATCGACGGCAAAACATACGTTGTCTGTACATGGTAAGGGTACAAAATCGTTGATCTTTTCCATGTGTATCTCGAAGAAAAGATTAATGGTTCTGTGCCCTTGCCACATCAGCTGCATATAGATCGAGTATGTTTTGCCACGTTGATTTATCACGCCTCTGATTTAAAAGCTCGTCAAAGACCGAGATGACTGGGACGAGTCATCTCAGTATCTTTTAGTAAGAAGTCGGACTTACATGGCATCTCAAACTTCACACTATCTTGTAAGATAAACGAAATGACTTGGACGATATTTTGAAAATCTCAAACTTTACACTATCTTGCAAGATAAACGAGATGACTTGGACGATATTTCGAAAATCTTGGTTGAGTCGGTATAACTTGGCTGAGTCAACTGGGATTTTGTATATTTTGATTAAAATAATTAATTTCTTTTAGAATTTGAAAATTTATCATATACATAAAACATGATTTTATGACTAAACATATTCTAATCTACCTTATTTTATGAAAAAAAAATTATACTTACTTTATATAAATATACATGAATTAAATCATTATAAACCGACTTATATGATATATCTTGTCAGAGACAACTCAGTCTTGTAAATGGACGAGAAGAGATGAAGCAAACTGAGTTGTGAAACCATGCATATGGGAGTATGGTTTAAAAGCTCATCCGAGACTGGGATGACTCCAACGAGTTATCCCGATCTTGGGGCATCGGGTAGAGAGGGTCAATGTGAATCATCCATCACATTGACTCGTCTGCTATTTTGATATATCAGCCGAGTCAACTGGGTTTTAAAATAATTATTTCTTTAATGATTTCAAAGTTTGTTGTCTTTATAAAAATGAGATTGTGTCCGATCATCTACTATTCCACCGTACAATGACACAAAAAATTTATAATTATTTAGCATGAATATATATGAATAAATTATTTGATAGTTTACAACCGATTTAGATGATTTGACTCCTTAGAAACGGGATGACTCACACGATTCAACTTGGCATCGGAGATGAGGTGAGATAAGTGGTTTTAAACTCTCTCTAGATTTGAAGGGATTCAAGCAGTACTCGATTACGCAATCGAGGTATTTGGGTCTACCATCATGGACTCTATTATTTTTCAGTTCGGTTTTGGCTAGCCATAGTATAATTAAATATTGCTTAATAAGGTAGGTACATGTAAATGTGCTTTAGCTAAAAGTAGAATCTAAAGAGAATGTGAAGTCTTTGTTGTTTTTTTTATTCTTTTCTTCTTTCACATGAATATTGGTTTATATTTCCTACTCCTCAATCTCAACTACAAAGAAAGACTCTAGGTCCTTATATTCTAAGATTTTCTTTTCAAAAGTTTGATTTGCTTGAAGAATTCAGTGTTGGTGTCAACCATCAAGTTACATGTCAGTTTATTTATTTTTCCATTAAAAAATAATTATCTATCTTATCGGCTCACCGGTTGGTAGTCGTTCCAAGGATTTCATATTTTTTAATTTCGGTTTCTCATCTAGTCTCAACACCCAACTCCATTTAGACTGAGATGACTCAGACTAGTCAAATCCTTACAAAATGAGGCAATGTATTTAACAACTTTCCAGATTTTAGAAATCTCGGTGAGATGACTCAAACATGGGGAAAACCATTGAGAAGGCTGAGCCACATTGGAACTCTTGCTCGGATGCCTCTGACATCGAGATAACTCACTGGAGTTGTCTTAGTGCTTGTAGAAGAGGTCAAGTACTTGCATGCATTGTGTACCACAAATAAAAAGGGAAGTTGGAATTATTATTTTATTATTTTATTTTTTGAGGGGTAAGCTAGGCTTGAAACCATGACTTCAAAGCTGCATTGCAATATGCCAACCAACTTAGCTATGTCCAAACCCAAGGGAGGCTGGGTTGAGTGCAAGCTTGGTCGAATACTCGAATCTCATGGATAGAGAGCTACCGGAATCCCTTGATCAAGGGGATACTGTGATTATTTCCATGCTTTGACTCATATTTAATATAATTTCTGCATTCATCAAGATGATTATCATCAAAATCTCGTTGGTCTCTTTTGAGGGCATTGTGGTAGTATTATTTTTTATTTGTTTTATGGGATTTATAATAATTTAAGTATAAGATCCTGTTAGTTACTTTTCTTGGATTTGATATACTCTTTGATCTGCCCTTTGACTTTATTTTTATGAAAACCTGCTTGAATTTCAGTTCTTGTTTAGGTAGCTTAGCTATAGGTACATGTGAGACAGACATAGCACATTTTCATCCAATGTCAGCATGCCTTAGTCATTTCTTTTGGCATGCAATTTTACAAGTTAGGCTAGTCTCTCATTGGACATGACATGCATCTCATTTCTTGCCTCCTTCCTTGTTAATCATGATGAGAGAGTGTTCTTGCCAGGTTCCTTTCCTGCTGAGTTGGATAGGATTGTTAGAGAGGATGCAATGGGTTGATCCTCCCAGAGATTGTAATAGTTTTCACTTCTTGCTCTCCGGTCGGGGGTCTGCCTTAACCCCCGATTATCTTTCAATATATATATATATAATTTGACTCATTAGGTGTAGTTCAGCTTTAGTCTATGACTATGACATCACCACACCAGACATGCATACACGTAAATTCCTTAATACATACAATATGCACATACGGAGATAGCATCTGCATGACTAAGTATAAGTTTCCCAGGCCATTCCTTCATGAGACGATTAAGAATATTTATTTACTTGAATACCCATCTTCATTTTTCTGAAGATGTCCTATTTTGATGTTTCAACTCCAGGTACATTTCATGTGATCTGTGTTATTTGCCTTTGGTTTCTAGGCATTCAATTATCTAAATGTGAAGGTGTTTTCAGATATAGATTCTCCCCATCAGGAACACACTCCTATTTCTAGTCCAACCGCAGAAGGTGGAAAATCAACGTCTACATCTCCGTTTCAAAGTATATGGACGAGGCCTATATGGGAGGTCCCACCTCCTGGTGCAAAGAGGCCACCTATGAAGGCATTTCGGCTGACCAAAGCACTCGTGGAACCTAGGGTGAAAGATAACATCATCATTGTAACTTTTGGGAATTATGCTTTCATGGATTTTATCCTGAATTGGGTTAAACACTTGACTGATCTCGGCCTTCCTAATCTTCTTGTAGGTATTTTCTTGTAACTTCAACCATGTAACTTCTTTGAATTTGGGCTTACCTTCCTAGCAAAATCCTTCCTTTTTCAAGTAAAATATACACTTTGTCGACTCAAATCCTACTCTTTTGATTTTTTTTCCCTTTTTTCATTACCTAAAGAAGTTCAAAATCGTGCATAGGGGCAATGGATACCAAACTTTTGGAGGCTTTGTATTGGAAAGGTGTTCCTGTTTTTGATATGGGTAGCCATATGAGCACGGAAGATGCTGGTTGGGGGACGCCAACATTCCACAAAATGGGGAGACAAAAAGTTATTTTAATAGATGCCATGCTGCCTTTTGGCTATGAGCTGCTGATGTGTGATACAGACATGGTTTGGTTAAAGGTACGTCCTTTGTCTACTATTTGGTTACTGTTGATCCTACCACTACATCATTTATGTAAATATTAATGGGTTTTATTACCAAGTAAGTGAATTGATGCTTCTGCTGGTACTAAACCCAATCCTTTGAAGTCGGAATCCTAAAATGAATTTCTAGTTTTTTCTCCGCTTTGTTGGAAAAATATTTCTTTGCTTATTTGACATGCTCATATTAAAAACCCAGAAACATAAATTTCTAGCCACTATCCATGAACTTACAGTGTTCAATGAGGCTGTCATTCCCATGTAGGAAATGATTTAGTGGTTTAGTGGCAAGTGATGGTTTCCTTTGCATTACAAGGTAAGACACTCATTTTTTTTTTTCAAGATCTTTGACTTGAAACGTATCAAAGGCAGAAGGTATTAGAATGGTCATCAACCATATATTCTTGCTTTTTTTTATAAAAACTTTTACTTTAGCGATTATTTTCTCTGCAGTTTTGATTGAGTTATCACTCATATGCATTGGTAGTAGAACTGAAGCAGTGACTGTAGGGGGTTTACAACTCATTCTCTCTGTCTATCCTATTATTCCTTCTCTAGATTTTTCTTTGTAAAACATAGTTTCTGTTTGTGCCTGGAACAGAACCCGCTTCCCTATTTTGCTCGTTTTCCTGGAGCTGATATCTTAACTTCCAGTGATCAATTGAGACCGACAACTGTTGATGACAGTTTGGAAATCTTTGAACAAGGTGAACATAATATCTAAAGCTTTTATTATTTGACTTGTAAATTTGTTTATTCTGTTTGTTTTATCGTTCATAAAATTCATTTTTAGTTTTCCATGAATAGCTTTTTACTAATTTTTAGAGGCCTAGGCTAGCTGAGTTTGACATGAATCCAGAGAAAATGTATATTTTTTTTTTATATATTTATTCCCTAAGACTCAACTAAAGGCTTTACCAAGTGTTCAAGAAAATCTTGGAAAATACTAAGATCTTTTTTTGAATTTGTATGATAACCAGTGTGTTTCCATTTCTTTATCAAACATTATACTACCTTAAAGATACACATATCTTCAACTATATATGTTAAGCATTGTAATCAAAACCATTAAGCTACACCCAGGAAATACGGGTCCTTTAGGCAAGGTGAAGCCTAAGTGACAATTTATTTGTTCATAATCTTCATTAATATATTTCATGAAAATATTATATGCAAAATTTTAAAGGAAAAGATAATAAAGCACATAGGAACAGGTAATATAGCCATTAGCCTAAAAGAATTATTAGTTATGTAACTTTACTTATCAAAAAGGAAACTTGTCAGTTATATAACTTGATCAACAATTATACGTGCTTGATTGTTTTTCATGCTCCAAATATAACAGATGCACATACAAACAGAGCTCACTGCCATATTTACTTTGGACAGTGAGAAGAAACTAATAAGCAAAGAAAATGAACAGTAGCAAATTACTGAAGAACAAGAGAGAGAGGGTGGAGGAAAAAAATTAAAAGAGGAAACAAACATTATAAAGGGAGGACTGGTTTTTGTGTTGCACCAATACAATCCCTCTTTCAAAACATAAAAATAAATAGAGATAAGATTGTTTCTTTGTTGGACAAATACAAACCTTCCCCTTGGCAAGAAAAGAAACAGAAAGAGGGTAAAAGAAGAAACTACTGAAAAAGAGAGGATTGTTGTAGTGTTGGGCACAACTCCAAGCTTTGCTAGGCAAGCCCGTCACATAAGCAATGCCTAAGACAAGATTTAATTACACTGAGAGAGATTATTCCGAAATTAGGTCTTAAATTTGATTTCAATGGATGTTAATCATGATGGGAATGTAGAAAAAGAAAATCATTTTTATTTAGCAAAAAAAATCATGATAGAAATGTAAATATTTCAATCGATGCGTAGACACTGTGAAACAATAAATTATGGAAATAATATTGCAATTTTTTGGGAATGCACATAGAATTTTGGTTTTAAAGAAATATTTTGTTAACAAGGAAAAAAGATGAGGTAGAAAACAAAGAGAATTTTATCCACCAAATTTCTTATAACGGATTGCCCAATTTGGTCCATGAACCTAATTTCCATTATTGCAATGTAAAAGTAAATATATATTTCTCTTTCTCTATCTCTTTTTATTCCATTATCTTTTTAGCACATTTGGATGCTATATGAAGGTGTCCACTTAGCCAAGTTGGTATGGCGTGTGGAGTGTTGATCTCACAATCTAGGTTCATAACTCGTTGAACCCACCTTCACTCTGAATACTTACCCATTGCTTTAAGCAATTTTAAAGATTGAGAATTTTAAGATTGTTGATTGATGAAATTGATGAGAAATTAGATTAATTCCTTCTTGAATATTGGTTCATCAAATAACTTCTAGAGCCTTGAAGTTAAGATAGATGCCTAGAAAGGCTTATCCAAATATTCACTTTAGGATCCAAACTTGTAGATTAAAGTGACAACGACCTGGTTGAGGCGCGGACAATGTCACTCTCTTTAAGGCAATTCTTGCCTTTGCCACAACCGAAGGAAGCAAGCAGGTGAATTGCACGTTGCCCCCAGGATACAAAAGCCCAGTAGTGGCAGACTTTTTTTGTTCTTACATTTTATGCACCCAATACAACGAAGGACCAGAATCTTCCATAACAGCCTTGCCCATAAAAAAAAAAAGAATACACAAAAAAAATCTGAACATGTTTCTATGATATGTAGTTTTTTTGTGAAAAAAAAAACATAAGCATGTTTCTTTTTGTTGGATTTTTTATATTTCAAATACAAAACTGATCATGGCTTTTGTATATCCCAAATGACACCAACACACCTTTTAAAAAATTGAAAACTAATGTATACATGCAAAAAAATAGGTGTATTTGAAAAGGTGTTTCTTTTTGTATTTGAAAAGGTTTTGTGCCTGCAGCAGCCGAATCAATGTCCCTTATAGAGACAAGGTGTGTCTCTATTGTCCAAATATAAGCCTTCTTTTATTTTAATAAATATAAGAAAGAATGAACAATAGACAAAATAAAGTAAAAGACAAGAAACAAAACAAATACTTTAAAAATATATCTATATATCTATATATATATATATAGGTGAATACTTGTTTAGTTTGATGATGAAGTGATGATATATGATTATGATGTTTGTTTCCATGTTGAGATATTTTGTTTTTGTAACTTTGTCTTTGGTGCATGGTTTTAAAACTCGGTTTCGCGTCTTGTCTTGTCCATGCCAAATACCAAGTTGTCTTGGACGAGTTTTCCGATACGTTTGAGACTTCTTGTTCAAAAATTTGAAAAATGAACGTGTGGTCTTAAATCTGGTTCAAAAAATTGACTTGTCCATCCATCTCGTCCATGTCTGATACCGAGATGACTCGGGCAATACGTCTCGGTCTCGGACAAGTTTTGAAGCCATGCTTTGGTGTAAATATAGAAATTTCTAGGTTGCTTTTTCACTATTTTTTAGTGTTTTTACAAAACTTGATCACTATGATGCTTTATGGAGTAGGCAGAAATTTTTTATTTAAATTGAACTTTTTTCGTTCAATTTTTTATTTACTCGCCTGGAACGATTGATTAATTTGATGGGTAAAGGGTTAGTGATAAGTAAAGTGAAGTTGTGTTCACGGGTTCAAACCTAGAGCCTGGAAGCAACAATCCACATCTTATCAACTTAGCTAAGTTGGCACTTCTATAGTTTCATATTTTTCACCTAATGATGTGAGTCTCATTTCAATTTGAATTGCATACCTTACCCTTATGTGATTCCATTCCATTCAATTTTGTAGCGTCAACAAGGAGTAAAAATCAGTTGATTATCAATTTGCAACTTATAAAAAAAAAAGAGTAAGAATATTGAGATCATTAGACGGATCAGAATTAAAGAAGCCAAGAGCAATAGCATTTGTATATCTTGCGTAGGTGATGGATACATGGAGACTCATACTTGCTAATTTAAATGTTGTTAATCATGTTATTGAGTACTTAAAGCTGCAAAATGGTTTAAACTTTAATATATGAGATATTCATAAATTTCTCTATGAGGTTTTATTTTTTCTAATTTTCTAACTTCTATATTTTAAAATTATTTTCCATATCTGATTCACAGTTTTTAATGCAAAAATGAAGAAATAATAATTTTTTCAAAAAATATGAAATCACATGGCCCATAAACAACTTATAGCTATTAAAGGTAAAGAACAATGTTTGGGGAGAAATAAAATGAACTGTTTTTTTTTCATTAACAAAGAAAATTTTATTAAAAGATTATAGGAAAATACAACTATGGGACTAGAATAACCTCAAAGTAACCAAACTATTTTTCATCCCACCATTGTGTTTCTTATAGATGTCCTAGGAATTAGCCAAAGGTAGAATCCTCACAAAAGTTTTCCTTTCTCACCAAAGGGACCACTTTGGAACCCAAAAAAGACATTGACTATGTCTTTTGGGAGAGCCTAGTCGATTCCAAACAATGAAAGGATGGAGCTCCACACCTCCCAAATGACCTTGCGACAGCTGCAATGGTAATTAACACTCTCTTTGAAATAACAATTTGGGATCATTTTTTTATGATTACTATGATCTATTGAAAGGACTTTGTCTAAAGTTGTCTCATAGGAGCATGGGCTTGGATACCATGAAAAAGTTTAAATGTTTGGATAACTGGGATTATTTTGGTATGCCGTGAGGTTCCATTAAATAGAGAAACATGTAGTCACATGATCACATAACTACTCTAACTACATTATCTAATCATAAATATGATTTGGTGTACCAATATACACCTTAATACAATGGTTCATAATTTAATGCTCTAATAATACTTTGCAATAGAAAAGTGGTTTGTGAGTGCTGAACTAGCATAATACTAACTTGATAAAGCCTTAAATTTTACATGGTGATACCAAAAATCTCAATTGTATTGTTATGTGTTGTGAATTTCTTTTTAGTGCTGTTTACAGTTGTATATTTCCTTTTTAATGTTGGTTCCAATCAAATGCTTATGAGTCATCAATTTATTTTTCTCATAACCCTAGAATTTTATTTATTATTATTTTTGAAATCCTTGTACTTAACCTTCTTTTTCTTCACCTTCTGCAGTAACCGCTGCCTACAATATTGGGATTTTTCATTGGCGGCCAACAGATTCTACCAAAAAGCTAGCAAAAGAATGGAAAGATATGCTTCTAGCTGATGATACAATATGGGACCAGCATGGGTTTAATGAACTTATAACTAAACAGTCCCGATCATATGTTGACGAGGAAAATGGACTTGTATATACTTATGATGGAAACCTTAAGTTAGGAATTCTACCAGCAAGTATATTTTGCAATGGACACACTTACTTTATTCAGGTGGGATCTCCCAATAAATATTTAAGCAGTTTTTCATTGCTTTCATTCCTGGTCAATCTCTGCATGGACACCAGACTTTTTAAGAATATTCATTTTTTGTTTTCCATATTTTCCACTTTGTTTATCTATAGCTAGAATGCTATGCATCAAGGGTGGATCCAGGATTTTCTTGTAGTGGGGCCAAACTATAGTTGCTCGATAAGGTTGAAGAACATGAAGATGAGTGGTTTTGAGGAAAAAAATCAAGACTTTCTTGTTAGAGGTTGTAGAAAAGGGCATTTAGGTCATTTCTTATTAGTCTATGAGAGATGACCTAAATCAAGGGGTAACATCATCAATGGGGGTGGGGACAACTGCCAATTATTAACGAAATAGAAGGGTTCTAATAAACCCAAAAACTTCAGTGGGTGGGGGCAACTGCCAAAAGTTTGTGGGGGCAAACTCAAAATATGCCGCATTACCAAGAGGTTGATGTAATTTTTCAAAACTTTTGTCGGGGCAAGAGCCTCCATTGCCCCCACTGTAAATCTGCCCCTGCCATGCATGGAATAAGTGCACATCTTTGAAGAAGCTGACTATTAAGTATTTTCTAAGTTCTTAAGCTGCATTGGCAGGCCATGTATCAACAACTTAGAATGGAACCGTACGCAGTGCATACCACCTTTCAATTTGCGGGTACTGAAGGAAAGCGTCACCGATTACGAGAAGGAAAGGTTTTTCATGATGAACCTGAATATTATGATACACCAGGTGATATCTCTGTGCAAAGTGTTGTATGTATTGTTGGTCATTTTGAGGTGGTGTTGCATGTGTTATACATAAATGTCAACATGCCTATCATACATGTATCGACATAGTATGATATAGTACTAGTTAGCAGATATGACATGGGTGCTTTTGCAATACAGTTTTACCATTTCCAAATGTGTTGTTGATTATTTTATGGTCTTACAAAAACCTGTGTGCGTAAGAAATCTCATAGGTGAGAAAAACTCTAAATAGACGGATTGGGCCATAAATGTAGTTGGTCCCCAACTTGACCAATAACCGTCAAAGCTTTCTTTAATCAAATAGTGCAGGTGAAATTGTCTTTTAATTTGAAAAACAATAAAAATATTCTTAACCCTTCCAAAGTATCAGAGCCTAGAGTGTTGGCATTTATATTCTTTTAGTATCTTTTCTTTGATTGATGGGGTAGGGGACTTTTTATCTTCTTCTAGTTGCTATCTTTACTTTGTGCACTAATTTAAAGTCACTTTCGCACCGTTGTAATTAATCCAATTATATTGAAAACATGAGTTTACCCCATGTCCCCACCTCACACTCTTGACTTTTCTTCCATGTACTTGCCTTTTTCTACGACTTAATTTCAATTCTGCATTAATGTTTGGAGATGCAATTTTAATTTGTGTTTTTTTTTTCTTCACACTCGGTATATGTGTTGCAATTTAACATGTGAAGGAACATATGCAGGAGGATTCTTGTCTTTTAAGCCATCTATCCCAAAGAGCCTATTGTTAGATGGGGAGCATAATATTGAATCACATTTTTCTCTCATTAATTACCAGGTATGCATGTATGACCTAACTTTGTTAGCTTGTATGACACAGATTTGTTTAATGCTAATCTATGTTGTACCTTGGTGATTATATCGGAAATGATATTTTTCAGATAGTGCAAATAAGGACTGCACTAGCTATTGCTTCATTGTTGAATCGTACACTGGTAAGTATGATCAAACCCCAAAGAGAATAATAGCTCATTTGTCTTTCCCATGGAATGATTAATTTAGATAGTTAAATGTTTTTTTGTTGATAAAAGGGAACTGGGCCTTGGTCATATTAAGGCTCTACCCTAGGTTGAGTATTAGAGAACTTTCTATGCTACCTAAAATCATTTGAGAACTTTGTTCATCACTGAGAGATTTATGTTTGGAGAGGCATAAACTTTTTAACTCATAAATCCAACTTAGAATTTTTTGGATGCTTTGGAAAGCTTGATCCAAATTCTAAAATAACTATCTGTTGTATTTTATCGAGATTCTGATGTTTAAGACCACAAGATAGGAATGAGAGTTTGGTTTAATGGTAGTGATATACTTTAGATGGATGAATGATGTTCGTAACTTAGATATTTAGGATTTTAAAAAAATATGTTTTGTTCTTATAATGTTTGGTGGCTAAAGGTTGGATAGGATAGATGTTATGAGAGCATGGTCAAGTGGAAATTGATTAGTAAGTGAAAATTTTCTTTTAGCTTATTTAGGATAGATGTATTGAAGTTTATATCTTACCTTGCTACTTATTCTTTTAGTGCATAATGGGGATGAGATCTCTCCTTGCATTTTGGTATCATAGCTTCTCAAATTTAGTGGTTGAAAACTAGATTACTAAACAAGGAATTGTAGGTAGTACCTAGTTACCAAATTTGGTCATCCTACACCGGACCAAAAATCAATATGAAGTGAACTAGCTTGCAGTACTGTTTGTAGTGAACTACATACCAACTTAAATGCTGACCCACTTGTTATGGTTTGCTGAATTTTGACAAGCTCAATATAACATTTGGGTGAATCAAAATGTGAAGATACAACATATTTTCTTGAGAAATTAGATTACAAACCTCCATGTCCCATATATATATATATATTTGACCACAAATGTGGGGAGATTGAAGATGTTGTGGAGTAAGAATCATAAAGATGCAATTGAAAAGACTTTCAATTGCTTTTCTTTTGTGTTTTTGCATAAACATTAGCTTCTCTTCAGTGCAAAGGTCATCATCAATGAGGAGTATCTTTGAATTTTTTTAAGCATTATGTTTGTACTTGTAATTTGGTAACATGCTTGAATTATATGCGAACTGAAGTAATGACCCTAAGAGGGTTGAGAAATGAATCATCATTTCCAATCCTATGAACCAGGTTCGTTCCAAAATTCTGAACCACAAACCCTACTTCGAGCCTACAAACCAGCTAACATGAGGTATGACTCACTGGTAATCTTCAATACATTTCAGGCGAATAATATTAGGTCACTGTTGAAAATCCAATTTTTTTTACCTCCATTCCAAACTACAAATCAATATATGGAATTTGGGGGACCATGTTCTTTAACACTTAGAGACCAACATTGTTTTTCAATAGACAAGTTTTTTACTCATATATCCAATTTAGAAGTCGTCATACTCTTTGGATAGATCATTTCAAGGTCTACAACAGTTATTTCATGACTTTCAATGATATTATACTGTTTTAGGGTGGAAAATTATGTTGAACTTTGGGGTTCTAATAGTTGACTTAAATTAAGGGCATTTTAGTCATTATAAAATGATACCTAATTTTCGTTGGATAAACAGTTTAGATTTGTAACCTAAGTATTAAGCCTCTTTAATATTCATTTCTTCATAATTGGATCTTATGAAGGCATTTTAAATAGGCCTTTGATTATTCATTGAAATTCAACCTTATTTTATGTCCTTTAGGAATGCTTGGGAGCTTTGATTGATTAGCACCCTATAGGAGGTTTTCCCCATATTTCTCTCCAAGACATGTTGATCCCCTTTTATATCTCTTATCTTTCTGCACCATTCTTCAAGCTGTCTGGCAGAAATCGAATTCCTTGACTTAGATTTCTTTCCTAGGTCTGTCTGGTTCATTTCATCCCTGTTGTTCATCTAGCCCAACATGACCATCCAAAATTGTTTCCATTTCATCCTGTATGGCAACACTCATGAGGGTGAGGCCTATTTTACTTAAACAAGTTTGAATAACGACTGTTTTTTGGCAAGAGTGACCTACACACTTGTTAATTTTTTAGCCCATATGGCAAAAGTAACCAACACAGTAGCCATGAGTATGGTAATATCTTATCGATTGAATGTTTCGGCTTCTGAAAAAACCGATACGTATCAGCCAATACATTTGATACAAACCAATACATTTTGGTACATACCTGATACATTCCGAAACATTGAATGTTTCGGAGTCAATGTTTTGTATTGATCTTGGCCGATACCGATACCGATGCATACAGACCAATACATTTTGATACATTCTGATATTTTAAACCATGGCAATGAGAATTGTACTTGTCTCCTGAATCGGGTTGTCTAGCCCATATCTTAAAGTTGGTGATGATAGAATTTAGTTTATTTGCCCATTGGTTTCTTGTTACCTTTCTTGTTTGTAGTTTTCTCATGTTTTCAAGCTGTTTTTATTCCTTGTCCACTTGTCTTGTATTATTGTTATCAAAGCTTTCTTGTCCTGAATCATATATGGGAGCGCTCACATTTTATACTTTCTTTACAAATAAGTTGATATAAAATTGAGAGGCTAGAGCAATCTTTTAATAATCTATGAACATGAATTACCTTGTTTTCAGTGTGTTTTCTTAAAAACTAAAAATATGAACAAAAAAAAGAATGCAATCAGATAAAAAAAAATGATTCCTAATGGATTTTACTATTTTCAATCAGATTATGAAGTTGTATTTTTAACTGCCTTCGATATGGAAGTCCATTTTCTGACTCTTTTTTTATGGCAAAACTATTTAGGTGATGCCTCCACTATGGTGCAGATTGGATAAACTATGGTGGAACCATCCTGGAGTTTTGAAGGGGACAATGACGAGACAACCTTTTCTTTGCCCTTTGGATCATGTATTTGAGGTATTTATAAACTTATTACTAAGGTTATGTTTTGATTTCTCATAAATAGTTGTTTTGATGCCTCCCCTTTTTTGTTAAGAAGTCTCATTACCGACAATCAGAAAGAAAAATAAAATATTGACACACTCCCTCTTGTTGCTATATTTCCATACAACATTTTTCCTATTTTCATGTGTTGCATCAGTAGTTGACCACTAAAAGGTTGCAATGTTATGCTATAATTCAGGTGAATAACATGTTAAAAGAGCTACCAGAAGATGAATTTGGTCCACACATTGATTTTAGAGAGTATTCTTTCCTTGAAAATCCGTTACTTTCAAAAGAGGTACTATATTCAACTGCATTACCTAAAGGGATTACTATATTCTTCTTCTCCTTGATTTATCTTGAACATTTTTTTCCCATTGTTTTTAGGTGAAGGAGTCATGGCTTGATGTTCAACTTTGTCGAGAAGGATCATCCAATGAAACAAATCAATCAGGAATGCTCAGATTTCCAAGGAATAGCAATGAAGAAATGGTACTCTATTTTGCGATAATAATTTCCTTCCGTAAACTTGTGCCAAATTTTTACTCCACTTGTTTTGCAATAGCTTATATCAAATTAGTGCTGGTTATATATTATTGAAAACAAAAGGGAAGGTTGAGGAGACCTACCTCTTACAGAAGGAAAGAAAAAGACCAAAAGGCATTCAACAATACCGGAGGAGCACTTCAAACCGGCATTACAGACAAACTCTCTATTGAAAAGAAAACTTTCAAAAAACTCCCCTCTGTTATATGCTCAAATTGCTTACACCCAAAGAATATGAGAGCAAGAATGTCAGTGATGACTTCTTGATTGCTGTGCTCCTTCCCGTCAAAGGCATGGCAGTTTCATTCCTTCCACAAGCCCCAACAAATATTAAAAGGTGTCGAAAAGAAAGGAATCTTCCACCTTCCTAGAAATGACATAGACTGCCAAACTTTCGATGAGATGACACAAATGAAGGGAAAATCCAAGAAATGCTAACAAGCGAGAGCAAAATTGCATTAGATCAAGGGATGATTAACTGACTCACCACCAACTTTGCATGACACAAGAATCAACCTAAATGATATCCCTGTCAATGATGTGATAGGATTTTAATAATCTATTGAATGCCACTGTCCAAATGAAGAAGCTAACTTTCAATGGGACAAGAGAGAACCCGGATTGCCAAAGCCAGAAATTTCCATGGTGGACCGGAGGAGAGAGAAGAGGGAGGTGCTTCTGTCTACATCATTTCTGCTTTCCTCTCACCCTTATAGATCCTTGACTTGCACCATAGTGCTCCTTACTATTAACATAGTTGGGCTTTGTTCTATATGCCCAAACCATCTCAATGGAATTGGTTTTATCGCCTATTTGGGGCTATTTGTAGATTCCCATTGACATTCTAATTTCTTATTTTGTCCTTCCTAGTCTCACCTCTCATCCACCTCAACATTACTCTTTGTTGTTCTCATTCCATGAACACTTGCTTTCTCCATTGTACATGATTTATCTGTCTTGGATTACCTTCTCTTTTGTTTGATTTGTTACACGTCAATCCCATAATACTCCATAAACACTACTTAAGCCATCTGGCTCTAATTCTTTGGTAAAACTTGCTGGAAACTTTTCTTATGAAATCTTTTCTATGATGCAATAGTTCATAGAAGTCTGCATATTTTCGAAATATGTGGGTGCTTATGTATGCATGTTGTTTATTGAAGCTTAGATGGTTTTCATGCTCTTATTTACATTTCATTAAGGTGTCTGCTTCCTTGTATCTGTCTGACCATAGGATTTTGCTTACAACAGTTCAAAACAGTGTTCTCGTCATTCAAGAATGTCAAAGTGATACATTTCTCATCCATGCAAGAAGCCTTCCAAGGCTTTACTGACAAGGTAAGTTCTGCTCTATTTTTCGAGGTTTATCTTGATTAATTCTATCATTACTCATGTGGATTAAGGTTTAAAATTTCGTTTCAAGGCAATGTCTCGGGTCAGGAGAAAACCAAGATGTTCTCAACTAAAACATTCTGAAATAGTCAGTGTTATAGAGTTGGCCAAAACCAAAGTGTTCCAAACATTCTGAAATGGAATGAAACCATAAACCATTGTTTGTATTACAACATGTAGATCCCCTCATGAATATCATTTTGGACTATCCAACCATACAAATGAGTTCGTGACCAACCTTGAGAAAAATCAGTTCATTCCAGCAAATCTAACCTCATGAAAAGTTGACTTGAAATTGAAAATTTTGATTTGTTGAATTAAGCTGTTAGTTCGCGTCAAACATTTCATATGGTTAGCAATATTGGAAGAGATTGATTCTCGATGATGTTGATCATGTTATGCATGTATGATTGCATTGGAAAATCACGGCAAAAATCCCATGAAAATGTGATTTGTAGTGGATGATTGCACATTTTCTTATGAGAATGATATTCTGGCTTGAAAAAATTCTTTGACCCGAACCCCAAGAAAATCATTTTCTTGTAAGAGTGGAAAAATCGTAATGTAATTCTCTCACGCTATATCCTCCCTCAAAACTGAAAGCCTACTCTCAAGTTATTTTCCTAGGTGCAATTAAATGCTGACAACTATTTTCTGAGGAAATCTATATTTTCATGATCATTTTCCCTGGAAATTATTTTTTCAAAATATTTTCTTCGCAATCATACACCTAGTGAGGACGACTGACGTTATGGTTGGATTGTCCAACATGATATTCATGAGGGCCTTACAAACAAGAGTACGAGTAGGGTGTAAGCATAAGTGGGAATTTTAAATATATTCCGTTTGGCTTTTATATCTGAAGGTGTATGTCAATTATTTGATCAGGTGAGGGCGAAGAAGTTCAGGAACCGAGTCGCGGGATACGTGGGCGTATGGTGCTGCATGCAAAATCACGAGCCCGGAATTATATATTATGACATGTACTGGGATGAGAAACCCAATTGGAAGCCATTACCACCTGGCAACTCCAGCAGATAACAATTTTTACCAGTACCTGAGTTGGTACTATAGCCCCCACTGAAATTTGAAAAAAAAAAAACTGAAGTTCAGCAATATAAGAGAAATTAGCTTTATAGTGATGGAATTTTCTGCCTCAAAATGTACCTTGTCACTATATCAGCAAGCGAAACACTTTCCTTACTAACATAGTAAGATTTCAAGCCGATTACCACATCAGCAATCCAACACCACAACCCTCTAAGTTTCATAAAAAAAATTCAGGTCCAAATAATAAAAAAAATTCAAAAAAAAAATTCTTTTGTGCTTTATCCAAGGTTTTTGAAAATAGACGGCTACTGAGCTTCCACATAACTCCTAAACTTAGAATTGAAATTCAACATGATTTTGGATGCCACAAGGTGAGCCAAAGACCCTTGGTAATGGTGAAATCCTTTCTAACTTAGTAAGGCTAGTCAGACTCTATCCGAAACATTCATTTAACACCAGCTCACGAATTTTTTGGGCGTTGTAGAACTTACATATTTTCAAATAAAACAATTATAATATCTATAAGTGGAGCTATAAAATAAAGATTTAAAAAAAAAAAAAATAGAAGATGGTACTTTTTGAAATTTTTATTAAAATTTCAATTTTGTACCTAGTATTCTTTAAATGACTAATGATTCTTCATATTTTAAGATTCAATTAGTTCAAATTCTATGATTTTGCGACTAAATATGTATAAATTTGTAAGACAAACATATACATTCACAAACTGTAATAAAAGATTGTACATTCTTGATATGTTGTCAATAGTTTTAAGTATCACCACTTCAACAATCCTTCTCCTGCGTGCGGTAAGGCTTCAAATGAGGTTATAATTAAACCAAGGCACAACTCCAAAACCAACGTTCCAAGCATTCTCCCTCGTATCCTTACCTATCCATTGCAAAATTATAGTTCTTTATGCCCATAATATTGTCAAAAGTTTCTAACAAAATGGCCTTGGAATGTAGGATTGAGAAAAAGTCATTCTATTAATTGGGCTAGTTTGATTATCCGAATTTTCACTTACATAAGCCAAGTTTTTTAAGCTGTTTGATAACCTTGATTACGTGTAGCATGATTTCTCACATTATAAATGAACCCTATCAAATGGTTTTGGTGAATGGAACCATAGTTCAAAATTCTCAACACTTTCGAAATATTAGGATGAAACATTACAATTTAACAAAACTCAATACAAAATATTCAAACATTTCGGTCGAAACCATTCCAAAAGCCGATGATGTTGATCTAGAATTGGATGCAACAATGCCACCACCAACTTCTATTTCAATGCAGTTACCCATTCTCTTATGATTCTTTATTTTTTATATTATTTTGGTTTAATTTGCAATAAGTTCTTAGTGTCTCATATTCCTTTTAACTTACAATAATAAGTTTTATATCATAGCACACTATTATAATGTATAATGGGATGTTTAAGAAACTGTTTTAGATTTCTGTAGCCATGCTATTTTCGAGTATGAAAAATCGATATTTTTTTGAAAATGGGTGTGAATGGTCATCCAAAAATTAATTTGGAAAACTGATTTTTAAGGAAGTGTAGTAACTCTCGTATTGATAAGGGACATTTGTATACCCAGAGTCCAAGTAAAGTAGTCCGATTAGAGAATGAGGAAGGTGTTAGGCACCCCATTCTCTCCACCTTAAGTGGGTTACCTTCAAACATTGTATTTTTAGAAAATAAATGAAAAGAGAAAACCATGGCAAAAAAAAAAAAAAAAAACACAATTTGTGCCCTTGATTAGAAGGGACACTGATTTAGGCTTAAATCTTGAGGACATCCTTACTAAGAAAGGAGTCCTAACCCATGTCTTGCCTTAAGGTCACACAATTTTGAAAAATATAGGCTTGATAGGGCTCAAATACCCTTAACCATGAAAGGAATTTGTAGTGGTGGGTGCAATGAGTGTATTAATGGTTTAAGACAACCAAAATGGTGCCATCCTCGAGAGGAGAGGATCATGGGCATTGTACTAAGAACATCTTATCGTTGGTTTTTTAAGAAAGTTTTAACCCTAACCCTTTCGATCGACTCGAAGCCCAATCTATTGGGTGAAGGAGAGGATATTCATTACATCTTAAGACTTCTCTCAACCAAAATTAAAAAGCGGGGAAGGAAATAGAAGAGGGAGATAAAAGAGGGAAATAGGGATAAACCTATTTTAATTCTAATCCGACCTTGTTCTTGATTATCTTTTCTTTTTAGTTTTCAAATGAGAGCTTTTCTTGATCTTAATTTTAAGTGTAGAGATTTAAAGTCGGGAGTTGAAATGGTTTTGGTGTGAGATTTAAGGTTGAGAGAGATAGGTGAACTTGAGTAGAGATTTGATGGGGAAAGTTCAAGCATGAGTTTTTTTTCCAGAGAAAGGGTACGTTTTTATAAAGTTTTATGATACATTTTAAGGTCAGAAGGATCAAACTTGAAAAAGTAGAAAAATAACATGATTTTTTAAGGGAATGTGGTTGGAATTTGGGATTAGTGGAGGTTAAAAATGGGAAAGGGGAGGCATGAAACTTTTGACCCATGTCTTTTGATGAAGCCCATATGAGATTTTGCTCATTCTCATGAGTTTGAGTAAAGATCAAACCAAATGGGGTGTAGATTGGTGGTTTGAGAAAATAGTTAAAGTGGTGGAATTAGGTGAATTGATTAAGATAAATTAGTATGAGAGAGGCTTATGAGATGGTTTTAAATAAAATGATGGGACTTGGTTGATTGAATTGGTGAGGGTGAGGACGGTGATGACATATGGCAAGGTTTGTGTGAATGGACTTTCGTACTTTGTTTGACCTTGATATGGGTCAATGAACCTTGATCGAGGGCTTAAAATAATCATGAATAGGAGATTGGGATTGGCAGTGGTATGAAGAGGGGCCTTGAGATTGGGGATTGAGGCTAGAAATTAGTTTAGGTTAGAAATCGGTTATGGAATTGGAATTGGTTAGGGATTTGGGGAATTGGATTTATAAGGCTTTAAGAGTGATAATGGGCTTAAGAAGTGATTGAGTTTTGAAAAGGGGTAAGTGTAATGAATGCTACGGGTATTGGCCCATTTAAGGCCTAGGGCTTTTATTTTGAATGAAATAATGGATTTTTAGAATTTGGGCTCTTAGTTTTTTTGTTGGTATTTGAGATTGGAACGTACTTTTGGTGGACCCATGAAAATATGATTGTCAAGGAGGAGTTACTTGCAAATAACTGGAAAGAATAGACTTAACCCTTGATTATACGGACCTGAAAGAACTTGTCAAAATATGATTTGAAAGTACTGAATCAATTGATGAATTTTATAGGATGTAGCAAATCAAGCATGGGGTCTGACCAGGTAAGCCTTTTGAAATCCTTGATCTCGTGGCACGGAGTTCATTTGAAATTTTAGTGTATTTCTTTGTCGTGTTCCAACAAATTGGACTTTAATTAAACATTTTCAAAAACCTTTAAAATGCATTTTTTTTTCTTTTTCTTTTGTGTGTTTTGCATATAAATTGACTCGTTATTGACTTGCAAGAGAGGCTTGCTCGAAGTCCATATTTTGATGACTTTGCGGCCTATTTGGCGAATCATGATGCTTCAGATGTCGAGAGGGTGATAGTTGACTAGGCTACCTTAATCTAAGCTCTAGAGGATAGACTTGACACTTTTTTTATTTTATTTTATTTCCCATCAAGATATATAATTGGGTACTTGTTGTCATCTTATTTTTTTTCGAAGTTTTAATTGAAAAGAAAATAAGTTTTATACATTTTGACTTTGGATATATCTATCGCTTTCAAAACTTGACGTTTTACTAAAAAAGTCAAATTTTTTATTAAGGACCAAAATTATAGTTTTGAAAAATATATTTGTTTGTAAGTTGTCCTTATCAAATAAATCATGACAGACTAGGGTTTGATAGCTTGAAAATTTGCCAACTACAAAGGATTCAAATGTCAATGTTCTTAAATACAATTTGAGTCATCCCCAATGCCATAGTATTAGGGAGAAGCGAATTTGACTATGCTAATATTTAGGACTTGGGATTTTGGAAAAATCATTATTGTTCATAGTTTACATACTTGCGGGCTAGTTGTTAATTTATTTACTTTTTTTTTTTTCCTTATTTTCCAGTATTGCCTTTGGTGCCAGTTATGATTTTAACCAGACCCAAAATAAGCATTTTTGTGCATCGAAGTCCTTTTCGGATTTTCATCATGCTTATGACTTTGATATTGCCATAATCTGACTTTTTACTCACAATGCCCTTTTAGATTTTCATTGTGCCCTTTCAAATTATGCTCATTTTTTTTTTCTTTTGGATGTCTGCATTTGAATTCCTTTCCCAAAATTTATGGGTTTTCGTGGCTTGATGACTCAAATTGGACTGCAAGATATAAAAAAATTCTATTGTTTTAGTGGCATTTTTCTTAAATAACAGACATGAATTCTCCTCTCTAGTTTTGCAATGACTTCTCGTGGTTTGGTAACTCAAGTAGAGCTGCGAGATCAACGACTCTACACTTCAAGTCATTATTTTTTTGAATATCTAATCTGGACTCCCTTCTTGAATCTTCTAATGACCAATGGTACTTGAGATCCGAATTGAACTACAAAATCAAAGATGTCTTAGTGTCGTGCTACAACCGTCACTCTGTTACCTTAAGCCATTCTCTAATCTGAAAGTATAACAAAACGTAGGCTTGGGTTGAGGTCGTGGAAGGATAAAGTAAGGCTAGAGTCTGGATTTATCTAAGGTGGGTAGGGCTTGTCTATTTTTATTTCAAAAATATGATCTATGTTTCCTCATAGCGTCTCATGAACTTGTTTAGGCTAAAGATTTGGTTCGAGCTAAAGATTAAAAGTGAGGTTTTTGATATTTTGATTTTATTTTGATTTTTATTGTTAGTTGTTTACAATTTATACTATTGTAGACTTAGGAGTCTTTTATGCTGATGTGTCATTCACAGTTTATACTCATACGGACCAGAAGTATATTAGGTATTTTTTATTTTTTAGTTTTGATTTTGTTTCTATATTTCATTTCGCTAATCCCATTTTTTTCAATTTGACAGTGACTTGCCCTAGTCCTAGGTTAATAAAAAAATGTGATGGCTTAAAAGGGTTGATCAGAGTTAGATAGTTGTTTTGGATAGCAAAAAAAAAAAAATGTTCTTTTATCATTTCAGGGTCTGGTTTAAAGTATAATATCTCTTCATAATGTCAACATTGATTGGTTCTTGGAAAATTTCTCCATCTATTTTTGACAAAATCTATAGGAATGAAGACTTAACAGACTTACGACATGATAATTAGAAAAAGTCTCTAAAACAGACTTGATTACCGCCTGTAGACCTGGGACATCGCAGCCAACTGACATGACTGAGATCTTTAAGAAATATCTGGGCAATGTAGAAAGAATCTACAGTAACTTGTCAATCCTCAGCTTCTTTATCTTCAAATTCCTTGTCTTCTTCTTCCTCAAGTCATTTCATTCCAAAGAAAATTTTGAACCCTAGTAGATGAGTACCTGTGATGTGATCAATAAAGGGCCCTGGAAAATCGCAGTAAGGGAAGTCTTCTCTTGTTTTCATGAAATACCAATTGAGAGTCTTATGATAGTGTTTCATCTTGATCAGAACCATATTATTCCCTTACCTTCAGTATTGGGCCCAATCTTCCTTAATGAACTTGTACCCTAGTCCAAATGTACTAATAATTTCTTAAACAAGTAGTGTGGCCTTGATCCCTTGTTATCTACAACCTAAGCCCATGCTAGGGAAGAATTTTATATTTTTGAACATTTTATCCATGTAGCAATTGAAGGCGTTCTCTATGGAAAAATATTTTTTTGTGGATTAATCCCACTAGACTGAATATATTTTGTCGAATTCAAACCCACTAAGTTGTACTCCCTGATGTTTTGACTGAATCTCAAGCAATGACTCATTCTTAGTTTTTATATTATTCATGACTCCTACAATCTTAAGATCCTCATGAAGGATGATCACTAAATTGTCCCTGATAAACTTAACCTTCTGATGTAATGTAGAAGGTATGACCTTGATTTGATGTAACTATGATATCCCCAATAGTAGATTGAAAAAAGACGTGATATTTAGGACTTGAAACTCCATAGAAAAGTCAGCTATACTTGTGAATAGCTGAGTATATCCCTCTTGGTATTATTATAAGCCTTGACACCTTGATTTGTTGGTTTGATATATTCTGTTTTGAACATAAGACAAGTAGAAGTCCTTAGAGGACAAGTGTTTAGTGCACTTCCATTATCAACTAATACCAGATGGACCCCTATCCCATTGCAATCGACTGTGATATGCAACCAACCCCATTGAATTTTTTCATAAAGAAATCTCTATAACCACTTTGTATTATTTTAGGATCAATTTAGGTTGATAGAAGGATGTCTCCTCTAGTTCGATCAAATGGATATAATGGGGTCCCTTGGTACCGATAATCAGTCCGTCAATTGTAAACCAATATGATGGGCGAGACACGAATCCAACTACTTATTCCAAGCCTTAATTGAGTTGTGACGCTTCTTTTGAGAAATGTTTTAATCCATACTTGAAGCTGAGGGAAGGTCCACTATTTTAAGACGGTCACATAGCCATATATAAAGTTGGTAGGGGCTTCCTTTGAAGCCTTCTCCCTTACCATTTTTATGGGATCTAAACCTGAAAAGCCTTCAACTAGAATAAGGGGCACAAGATTGGTTTTTCTTGAAAGTTGGGAAATTATTTCTATGAAAACCTCTGGGAATGTTCGAAAATCACTTTTGGAGGTAAGTATGTATTGGATTAGGATTCCTAAACACAACCGATAATCCTTAGTATCTCGTTAGGTTTGTAGTTTTACATTAATAGGATGTTTATGTGAGTGGTAAGTGCCTAGTTAAGGTACTAATTCCAATCTTGCACTATGGACTAAGGATTTGACTTGTTATTTTGAGATGATTAACCTTGTAGCAAGGTTACTGGAATAATCCATTTTCAATGAAGGCCTAGCCAAAGGTCCTAAAGTAAATATCCTCATGATTTCGTAGTATTCCTCATGACTAGGACACAAGTTCATATGTTCAATATGGGAAATATGGTGTCTTGAGTTCCAACACTTAGTCATAGTTCGTAAAAGGTGTTAGTCTACTTCAAACTCATGAAAGTAAAAAAAGTAAATTTTAATATGAACTTTCCAAAATTTATTTCTTCTTCAGTGTGCATTCCTGTGATGATTATTTTGACAAAGTGGTCGATTGGATTGTTTTTCGCAACTAACATCTTTAGATGACACACTAAGAGTATTTTAGTCATTTCTCAAGGTCTATATAAGAAAACAAATAAGTCATGGTTTTGAAAGGATGAATTTGTAAAAGTCCCTTTTGTTATTTTTAAAGAAAATAAATTTCTTTTTTTGAGATGTGTTAAAGTTTGAATTAGAAAAGATTTAATTAATTTTGAAGGTCATTTTGAATGGTCCAACCCATAATAATCATTGAATCAAGATGTATTAGGTCATTTTAGAATCTATGCCTTAACCAAAATGAATTTTTTATTGGGTTGGTGCACCCATTGGTATGATTACTTTTAAATTAGAAATAATTGCATGATTATCTTGAGGGTGTGATGGACATTGATCAATTTTAACATTAGAACAACCCCAAAGAAAACAACTCAAGATTACCCTTGATAAGTTCAGGTCGTGACCTATAAGAAGGTTCCTAAACTCCAGGTTTATTACTTGTAATACAATTTATTTGATCACCCTTAACCAAGTGCACCTATATACCTCTCGGGTGTATCAATAAATTGGTTTGATATAACGTATAAGTACGAGATTAGGGTTGTAGCTTTCTCAAATGGTTTAGCATCTCACTATGAGACCGACCACATATTAGTACTACATTGTTCGACAAATGATTTTGCGACTTACAATAGGACAAATGTTCAAATCGCTCTGATGTGGATGTATCGATATTCCCTTCGAGACATATGACTTTGCGACTTATAATAGGACAAAGGTTCAGGTCACTCCGATGTGGATGCATTGATATTCCCCTCAGAGTCATCTGATCAAATGATACTAATGATCCAATTTTATATACCATATATGTATGTGATTAGATTTGTGCTTTTTAAGAATGACGTCCCATCCCACGAGAAGACCGGGCCATACACTAGTATTACATTGTCTATAACAAACATGCAAGCATGCAATATATCACAAATTAAACATGCTAGTGGTGTGTGCAAATAGGGTGGGTTGTGTCTAGGACATTTTTCAAAAATGATCAACCACACAATTCACATAATCCAATTAAATAAACATCCACATAAACATCAAATATCCAAGAATCAATCACACGCTCATAAATAGGATAAAATCTAATATAGTCTAAAGGTCTTCTTGAGTCAACTGGTGTGAGTCAAGTAAAAGTCAACCTAAAGATAATTTTGGACCGGATTAATTTTAATCCTAAAATCCTTAATGGAGTCACCATTGAAAGCGCTTCGACATTTTTTAAAATAAATAAAAAATATGTAAATTGGGGGATTTTCTAGGAATAAGTGAATTGCCACTTAATTTACGTTTAAGAACTAAAAATTGACTCTGAATTGGATTTGGGTTGTCTACGAGTAAGAAAAAATGGGCAATGGGTCAAGTTATAGGTTTCAGCAGGTGTTAGGCATCGAACCTGCCTGATTGAAGTAATCGGTCTCTATTACACTCCAAGACTAGCCTATGGTAAACAACTAAAAACTAAAGTTAAGCTAATATCCTAGAATTATCAAATAGGGAGGCCTAAGTCAATGTCAAGATCTGAGAACTTAGACCCAATCATCATCATTTTCTTTTATATTGATCGATCAAATCCTGTGATTATGATTTTACGACAAGTATGACATAATTTTCTCAAATTTTACACACTAGAAAAAAAGATAAATAATTGGGGAAAATCTAGATCATATTCAATATTATAGGACCCACGTAGCATAAAGAATGATATCGTTGGATTGATTCTCACATGGTAAAACATACCTATGAACCAAATCAAAGATATATAAAGTAATTTAATTTCTTTGAAATGTTCAATCTTCTATCCAATTTAATAATCCTAACTTTAGTTGGGTCAAGTTAAATTAGTATATCAAAGTTGATTTTCTAAATGTACTGTAAAAACTCAAAAAGACAAGTCGACTCATAGGCCATTTTATGCACACTAATCAACGAGTCAACTTAATAAAATTTGATCTTTTAGGTATCTTCCCTCTCTACAAAAAATCAATGAGTTGACTCATTTAATTTTGAAATAAGAAGAAATCAAATTTTAATTACCCCAAAAATTAGTGAGTTGACTCAACTGTTATTTTTTTAAAGAAAAATCATTTTCACCCTCACCTACACATAAGAAAATCAGTGAGTGTTTTCTTAATAAAATATCAACGATTGTCATGTGCACACTAAAACAAAGATCGACTCACCACAATTTATACATCTTTTTTATTATTTCATGTATATTTTCTAATAAATTGAATTGTAACAATGAATATCCTTACGAAATAATGAGTTGATTCAATAACACCAATGATTTTAATTAACACTTAAACAACCATTGTTCAAGATAACTATTTGATCTTCATGCCCTTATAAAAGAAAAGTAAAACAATGAGAGAAATATATAACACATTAAATCGAAAAGATCGATGCTCACTTTTATAATTAATTTAGTAACAATACATGGGTGGTTAGGATTCTTTTAGAGTTTTTTGAATGGTGTGTTACCTGCATCGATCAATAGAGAAAAAGTTGGAGAAGATCGAATATTAGAACATAAAAGAGATGAAAGAGACATTTTTGAGGTGGAAAGGATTCAAAATGTGATTGTGATGGGTAGTAATTCGTGAGGGTGGAAATAGGTGCTTTGAAGGTGAAGGATATGCTACTATAGGGGGTTGCTGTGAAATTGTGAAGAAGATGAAGATGGTTGTGGTGGAATGAAAGAGAGGTGATGGAGTGGGAAGGGAGAGTATTATTAAGAGGAAGGATAAAGAAAGGGCTTGATAGTATTACTGTGGAAGGCGAACCAGGTAAGTCATCTCCCTCTTCTTTTTTTTTGATCGATTCTCTCTCTATCCCATACCTTTTTTGAATGACTCCTCTTTTATAGAGAAGATCATGATTTTATGTGAGATCTTCTCTCTTTCCTTTTTTTTCTTTTTATTGTTCCTCTTGTTTCTATTTGGTATAAAAGTTATTCCCTAACAGTTCATATGAATAAGATTAAAAAAATGTACGCTTTCTTTGTTTTCATTTTCTCTCTCTTCTTTCTATTTTCTTTTTATTGGCCGAACTAGGGATTAGGGACATGTGACATAGATTTTCTTTTTAGAGTGAGAAAGGTGATGATCCCACAGATCTCATCAATTTTGATTAGGTGATCTCGTGGTTGATTTTAAGGTCAATTGGTTGATTTTAGGATTGATTGGGTGATCTCATGGTTGATTAGGTAAAAAATTTATTTGTGTGATTGGCGATGCCAAATTTTAAATTTAAGCATTTGGATTGATCATTGATCATTGATCGATTAATAGATCATGATTGCTTGGTTCGATCAATCTAATTTTCCATTGATTAGTTTTTTTTTTATTATTATTATAATTATTGGGTGATTTTAATATTTATTAATTTTTGAGTTTAAATTGGTTGTGAGGTTGATTTGTCAGTCGATGATCAATCAAAAATTAATTTGATCAATATAATTTTTCTTGATTAGTAATTATAATCCTATGATTTGTGATTAATGAGTCTCGACTTTAAATAATTGTTATTAGCACCCCATCTTATACATTTTCATTTTTCCTAAAAATTTATTGTGTAATAAATAATTGTTTAAAGATTTTTATCAATGAGGATTCACTAACTAATTTTGAATTAAAATTTTATCATTTCATTGTGATCGATGGGTGTTATTCCACGTAATGAAAATCATCATTTCATGTGAAAATTTATTATTTCATGTGAGATTTTATCATTTTATATGGAGAGGGGTGTCATTCCACGTAAGTGAAAATCATCATTTTGAGTAAAAAAAATGTATTTTCCTACACGTCGAAGGTTTCTAGGTGCAGTCAATTTGCACAAATGTTTACAAAAAAATTTATTTAACACAGGGGTATTTTGATTATTTTTTAAATTTGTATGAATTTTGGCAAGGAGATTCGTTGGGTTCTAATGTGATTATTCCTAAGCCTTAAGATCCAATTTTTTTAGCGTTACGAGGATTCTAGGTTATCAAAATACGTAGTGATCCTAATCGTACGTACATGCTAAATTGAATGTAGAAGTGATGATGATCCTAAACGAGTATATGTTCTATGTCATGCGTACTGAGAAAGAAAATATAGAATCACAAGATTAGAAAAAAATTGAAAAGACTCATAAATTTTTGACTTTTTCTTTTATTTTGTGCTTATCATTAGGAATTCACAACAACTAGGTAACAGATTGTTGAATTAGACGAATATAAAATGGGATCTCTACACGGTTAAAATTCAAATTGAGGTTTGATATGTATGAAAAGTAAAATGCAACATCTCGGGTCAATCCTTGTAAATAACTCTTATCTTTTCAATGATTGTCTAGATATTCTTGTTGGCAACATTGGCTATTTCGTTCATTTTTGGACAGCACGAACTGAGTTAGGGTGTGTAATCTTGAAATCCTTATACACAAAATATAATATTCGACTTCAATTTTCATACTCATTTATGCCCGACTCGTTCGACACATTTTCTAAAGAATTGCTACAATTGAACTTCTAAGGTAAGTTTTATTTATTAAATTTTTTTTTTTTAGTTACTTGATATTCACCTTACTTAAGAAACTTTAACTATTTTGATAATTATTCTCATACGTTATGAGTTATTTTTAACCAATTTGATATTTATTTATACATGTTCTAATTTTTGAATATTTTGATAATTGGTTGTGCACATGATATGATATTACCAATTTGAAAATCAATTGTGTATGCGATGATGTTATTTTACTAATTTAAAAAATTTAATACATGTAATGATTTATTATTATGAGAATTTTATACATATGATATTATATTATCAATTTTGAAAATCAGTTGTGCATGCGATGATGTTATTTTACCGATATGAAATTTTTTATTTACGGGATATTATTATTGATTTGGAAATTTTATGCATATGACATGTTTTACAGATGTAGAAATATTTATGGATGTGGTATGATTCCTAATTTGGAAATTTACTAGTGCATCTGATATTTTTATCGATTTAAAATTTTATTTATACATATGATATTTTTATCAATTTAGAAATTTATCTATACATTATGATACGTTTGCTAATTTAAACATAAATTTCTATGTGATGATGTTTTTACAAATTTGAAAATTTATTTGTGCATTTGACCTTCATCACATCAATTATGGATAAGACTTGTTAATTATTTTTTTCATTTTTCTTAAGACTTTTCATATGAGTCTTATAGCATCAGATATAATGTTAGACTTTTTCGAATTATTCATTCTCTCCTTGTGAGCAGAATTCGAGGAATAATATAATATTTGGAGGAATTTTAGCCTTTAGGTTTATTTGATCGACTTAATATATAAATAATGATGATTCGACCCTACCTTAACTCTAGTCTTTCCCGTTGACCATAAGATTTTATTGGACCATAGTAGAGACCAATTACCTCGATCGAACAGGTTCAGTGCCTAATACCTTCCGAAACCCGTAACTCAACCCCTTGTCTATTTCTCTTACTCATGGACTAATCATCATCCATTTTGAAGTTATTTTGATTCTTAGTCCTAAACTAGGTGGCAACTCCCTATTCAATAAAAATCCCTCAATTATCCATTTGATACTTTTTGATATTTGGTAAAAACTATTAAGGTGTTTTAAAAAATTAAAAGTAGAATGGGTCCAAGTTTTTTTTTTTTTTTTTGTATAAAGTTAAAAGAGAAATAAAAAAAGGATTTCAAACTTTTTTAAAGAAAACTAAGTTTGACGATTCTAATGACTTTATTTTTAAAATAAATGAAGGTACATGTAAGTGCAAAAAAATTGAATTTTTGAAAAACCCTTCTTCAATACACAAATTTGGTACCAATTTCGTAATTTTAACAAAAAAAAAAAAAAAATTATTGTGAAGAGAATGCAATAGGTTTTCTCTTAGAAATTAGTAGAACATCTTTGTTAGAACCTTACCTTATTACATATTTATCTTGATGGATTAGGATCTCACGTTGTGAAGTTCTGCTTTGAAAATATGTACACATGGTCAAATAGACCAAAGACAAAGGTAAAGATGAGAGGATGACTGTATGAATAGCTAAGTAAATAGTTGAGAAGATGGTTGTGACAATGGCCGAGAAGATGATTGTATCTTAGTTTATTGGCTGTGATGACTAAATTAATAATAGGGAGAGAGCTTTTAATGTTGGTAAGAGTAAAACACATAGAAACATTAGTCTTAAAAAAATAAAACGTAGATAACCCTTTTAATGTTGGTTAATCATAATCGAATATTAAGTTATAAATGTTGGTAGGAGTAAAACACATGGAAACATCAATCTAAGTGAATTGTCATCTACTCCATTTACATATAAAGATTGATAAGCTGATGCCTTCTAAAATTGAATTACATATTTATATTTGTGCTTATGATTTTTCTTAATTTTTTACCCTTTTTTGTTTGCTTTAGTATCTACAACAAGTTTACATGCATTTTTTAAGTAGTGGCAAAGCTATAGAGATGAAGGCCAAGAGAGGAGCAATGAGAACATTGATATAATGTGATATTAGCTCGGTGAAAATATAATACCAAAATTATGGATGGGTGGGTATGCTGTCGATTAGTAAAAAAAAAAGTTTGTTTTCTCAGTAGAGACTTTGTCACACATGTTTCATAACCTTTTTTTTTTTTTTTTTTGTAATGAGCATGTTGGAAGCAAACCTTTAGAGAAAACTGGAAGGAGGGTGGAGTAAAAAACTCAAACTGCTATCACTTAAACTTCAAATAGATTTGAGTCGTTATATTCGAGCACGACCTAATGACTCCAGTCATTTGTGAGTTTATGAATGGTTTAGCTATGTGGATATATATGTATGTATTTCAAGTACAAATCAACATGTATTATATCCCGTATTGTTCGTATTTCAAGTACGGACCAACATAATCCGTGTTATGAAAATGGACCAAACTTGATTATTATTAAAAAAAATTTGACAAAACCCCTGGAACACACTGCTCTTTGATTTTTGGCTTACACAACTCACTAATTTTTGCTACATTTACCAAGGGAAAAGTTAAAAAAAATATATCATGAAGTCCACACAAATTTTCCATCTTGGCTTCTCGAATGAAATTAGCTTTTGTGGGCTTTCCAATATTACATAAGATGAACATGGGGTTGATGCATTCTTCTTTGAAACATTGTGTTTATGCTTCTAGATTGTGCTTGAGGCATGTGGCTCATATGTTGTTTGTCGGTTACCCATTGTTCAATTCTGGATGAACATTGAAGTATCCACATGTTAGATTGGTTAATGGGGTGCATTTTTTCCTTCCTACCACCCAAAATGAACGATTTTGGGGGCTTGACAGTACTGACATTCGGGGTTAAAATTTCATGTAGGAAGGGGTGGTTGTGCAATGAGCAATGAAACGCATGTGCATGTGCATTTTGAGAAGAGTATCAACCCTTACAACAATCAATTACAAGTCCAAAAATATAATAAGGAAATAAATAGATATTACAGCCATTCAATTTCAGAAAACAAAAGAAAAATAAATTCAAACAACAAGGAAAGAAACATAAATAAGTTAGTGAAGATAAAACGAGCACACATACGCATATAAGAAAGACAAAATCTTTTTATTTTTTATTTTTTTAAATGGCCCAATCGAAAAAGGTTGGATCCCTAATTTTTCTAATGGAGTTGCCAGTTGTATTTGTGTGATTTTCTAGTGTCAAAAATCAACATTGCGTGGTTTGGAATCGTGACCATTCTTTTTTAGAAAAAAAAAAAAAAAAAAACAATTAATCTTGAAAAATGATTCCTGGGCATTGTAGTGACTCATGTACATATAAGGACATTGATATACCTAAATTCTAGGTAAAGGAGTCCAATTAGAGAATGGAGAAGGTATTAAGCACCCCATTTTCTCCACCTTGGGTGGTTTACCTTAAAATATGATCATTTGAAAAAAGAAATATAGAAAAATATGAAGAAAAAAAAACACAAATAATTTATGCCCTTGATTCAAAGGGACATAATTTAGGCCTAGATCACGAGAAAATTCTTATTAAGACAAGAGTCTTATTAATCCATGTCTTGTCTTAAGGTCACACAAGTTTGAAAAATAAAGACTTTGATGGTGATAGGCTCATTCTCATGGGAAAAGAAGGATTCAAATACCCTTATCTATGAAAGGAGTTTGAAGTGGCGGGTGCAATGAGTGTATCAACGATTTAAGGAAATCAAAATAGTTCCATCCTTGAGAGGATGATGAACATCACATTCAGGACATCTTACTATAGGTTTTTGAAGGCTTCAACCCCTACCTTTTTACCAAAGTTGAGGCCTAATCAATGGGTGTAGGAAAGGGTATTCACTACAGTCTAAGATTTCTCTGAATGAAAATTAGAGAGAGAGAGAGAGAGAGAGAGTGTGTGTGTGTGTGTGTGTGAGAAGAAGGAAAGGGAAATGCAACTATTTTAGCTCTAATCCCACATTGTTCTTGATTATCTTCTCTTTTTAGTCTTCAAAGAAGAGCTTTCTTGATCTTGATTTTAAGTGTAGAGATTTAAGATTGGGAGTTAAGAGGATTTTGGTGTCAAGATTTATGGTTGAAAGACAGATGGACTTGAGTTGAGATTTTAGTAGAGATTTGAGGGGCAGAGTTCAAGCATGAGATTTTTGTAGAAAGAGGGTGGGTTTTATAGAATTTTGGGATGTCTCTTAAGGTCAAAAAGGTCCGGCTTGCCAATATATGAAAAATGCCGTGGGTTTTTTTTTTTTTTTAAGAGATTGTGATTGGAATTTGGGGTTAGTAGATGGTAAAATGGAACATGGGAGGCATGAGACCTTTGACCAATGTCTTTTGGTGAAGCCCATGTAGGGTTGCCTACTCTTATTAGTTTAAGTGAAGATTAAGCCAAAATGGGGTGTGAGGTGGTGATTTGAGAGAATGGTCAAAATGATGGAGTTGTTAGTTGTATCTATGTGATTTTCAAGTGTGAAAAATCAACACAACGTGGTTTGAAATAGTCACCATTCTTTTTTAGAAAAAAAAAAAAAAAAAAAAAAAGAATTAGTCTTGAAAAATAATTTTTGGGCATTGTAGTGACTCTTGTACTTATAATGGACATTGATACTTGTATAAGTCTTGAAAAATGATTCTAGGGAAAAGAGTTCAATTAAAGAATGGAAGAAGGTATTAGACACTCTATTCTTTCCACCTTAAGTGGTTTACCTCAAAATATGACCATTTAAAAAATATATATAGAAAAATATGAAGAAGAAAAAAAAAACATAATTTGTGCCCTAGATTCAAAAGGACATAATTTAGGCCTAGATCATGAGGACATTCTTATTGAGACAAGAGTCTTATTCATCCATGTCTTGTTTTAAGGTCACACAATTTTGAAAATAAAGACTTTGATGGTCATAGGTTCATTCTCATGGGAAAAGAAGGATCAAAATACCCTTATCTATGAAAGGAGTTTGAAGTGGTGGGTGCAATGAGTGTATCAACAATTTAAGAAAATCAAAAGGTTCCACCCTCGAGAGGATCATAGACATCACATTAAGAACATCTTACTATAGGTTTTTGAGGGCTTCAACCCCCACCTTTTTACCAAAGCCGAGGCTCAATCTACTGAGTGTAGGAGAGGGCATTCACTACATTCTAAGACTTCTCTAAATGAAAAGAGAGAAAAATAGGGGATAGAAGAAGTAAGGGAAATGCAACTATTTTAACTCTGATCCCACATTGTGTTTTATTATCTTCTCTTTTTAATCTTCAAAGAAGAGCTTTCTTGATATTGATTTTAAGCGTAGAGATTTAAGATTGAGAGTTTAGAGGATTTTAGTGTCGAGATTTATGGTTGAGAGACAGTTGGACTTGAGTTTAGATTTTAGTAGAGATTTGAGGGGGAGGGTTCAAGCATGGATTTTTGTAGAGAGAGGGTGGGCTTTTATAAAGTTTTGGTATGTCTCTTAAGGTTAAAAGGGTTCGGCTTGCCAAAGTATGCAAAATGTTGTGGTTGTTTTTTAAAGGAATGTGATTGGAATTTGGGGTTATTGGAGGGTAAAATGGAATATGGGAGGCATAAGACCTTTGACCAATGTCTTTTGGTGAAACCCATGTGGGGTTGCCTATTCTCATTAGTTTAAGTGAAGATCAAGCCAAAATAGAATGTGGGGTGGTGGTTTGAGAGAATGGTCAAAATGATTAAGGGAAAATAATATGGAGGTGGCTTGTGAGATTCTTTTAGATAAAATGATAGATTGAATTTGGGTGGGTGAGGGAGGTGATGACACATGGCAAGGTTTGTGTAAATGGACTATTGTACTTTGTTGGACCTTGACATGGGTCAATGGACCTTGATTTAGGGCTTAGAATAGTCATGGATATGGGATTGGGCTTACAAGTGGTATGAAGAGGGGCTTCGAATTATAATGGGCTTGGATAATGGGTTGGACAATGGATTAGATTTAGGTTAGAAATTGGTTGGGGAATTGGACTTGATAAGGGATTGGGGAATTGGGTTTAGAAAGGGTTTAAGAGTGAAAATGGACCTAGGAAGTGATTGGGCCTGGAAAAGGGGTAGCCTTAATGAATGCAAAAGGTAGGACTCATTTAGGGCCTTAAGACTTATATTTTGAATGAAAGGTGGATTTTGATACTTCGGCTCTTGGCCCTTTTGTCGGTATTTGAACTTGGAATGCACTTTTGGTGGATCATTTTCGAGGTGGGCCAATGAAAATTGAGGTGTCTACAATTTCTACATGAATAATTGTTGTTTTGCATGGGCCGATAGATTTGTGTAGTTAGGAATTATGAGGCCTTTTAAAATTATTGAAAACTTGATTTTACCATTTTTTAAGATAGGATGGTCTAGATTTTGTTTCTCAATTCTACTTTAACTAGGAGTGGATTGAGATACCTTGTCAATTCGTTGTGGGTGAACTTTAGGGAAATCTACAAGTCTTTATCAACGGATACAACCGTCGTTATTATCCATTGGCCAACCATCATTTACGGTGATGAGCCCAACATTGGCATAGAAGGATTAAGATAATCGGTCAACCATCGTTGACACTTTGCCCCCACTAATAGAAAAATCCTGGCTCCAACTCTGATGGAGCATACTAAATCTCCAGAGGTGTTTAATTATACATTTAAAGATTTAGTTGGGCAGAGATGAGTATGAAATGCTCTTGTAACACAGTTTTAAAACTCGTCCAAGCCTGGCGAGTTATCTTGGTCTCAGAGGCAACTGAGCAAGAAGATCATTGTGAATCACCCATCAAGGGTCCGAGATGACTTGTCAGATATTTTGAAAATCTCGGCCAAGGTTTCATAACCTCAACTCTATCAACTGGGTTTAGTTTTTTTTTTTTATATAAAACAATTGATTTTTAATATGCTAATTATTTGTGATCTACACAAAATCATACACATCAAAGGAGAAATAATTTTTATATGCCTTACTTTTTTCTCTTTTTTCTGAAACGTGGTATCCCCGTTGGTAGAGGACTAGAACCCCATCCATCAGGCAGTCCAACCCAGGTTTCCCAGCCATACCCGACAGGACTAATCCATGACCACATGCACCGACCCACACAACACATGTGGCATTTTAATCAAGAAATGGTCCTTAGTTTCGAACTCACAACCTAGAGAGCAAACTCTAGTTGTTGGTCTTACCATTGGGGCCTTACATTAGTTCTTCCAAAATGAAAATGCTATCATCATAAAGCTTAAATTTATCCCATATGGGTCAAAAGTTTCAGATTGGGCTGATTTTTGGTGATTAGATCATCTTCATGAAAAATCAGCCCATTCGGAAACTTTTAACCCCATCAAAATTGATTTAGAAATTAACAATAAAAATTGACGGTAAAATTCAGTAACCCAAATAAGACAAAATTTGGCTCCCAAAATTGTGGCACAACTTAAATGGAGAATAAGATATTTTTGCTAATTTAATTAATCCCTTATTTGCATTATTCAAATAAAGATAAATTTTATTTAACAAACATCTTTCCAACTTGGTTTGAAATTTGAATTACAAAAAGCAATTCTCCCATGATCAGAACCAGAAAATCTACTAAAAAAAACAGACTAAAATGGGTCAAGTTCCCCTCTTTTTTTTTTTTTTTTTGTGATTTTGAAATCTGTTTCTTGTGTTTTTTGCAATAAAGTGGTCTTTTTTACACTTATAACCACTATTATGTAATTCTAGATTTTGAAATCAATTTCCGAAAGCAATGTAGCAAAACAAGATTCTGGATTTTGGAAATCAGTTCTCATAATCAGATTCTGAAATCCAAAATCAGAATCTAACAATCTGAACCAAATGCCCCTCTCAATCAATAACAATCTGAGAAGCAAGTCTGAAGGAGAGAATTAAGATTTGAACAACTTTTAAAACACTGCTTCAACCAGTCCTCCGAAGATCAAGAACCAATCTAGCTGGCTAAGCCATCTAATCAATTGGTAAATCAAGAACCAATCTTCTTGTTGATGTTTGAATGTTGAAAAAACTAAGATTTTGGAGGTGAAGGGTAAAAATGTTATCATATTCCATAATTAATTGAAGGATAGTCGATTAATTCGTCAATTTGCCAAATTAATCAGCTAACCCCTAATTTTGAGAATTTACGAAATTTTTGAAAATTTCCAAGAATTTTGTGACTATGAGTGATATATGCCCGGGTGATCGTGTACCATTTTACTGATAACATTAGTGTAGCCTAGACCAAGCATTAATGGGACGATACATCATACATGTAAATTCACATACAACAGAATGTCTAACATTTAACCTACAAGTTTCTCTGCTCAAAAGTAGCTCTCAAAACCAACATAAGATAATAAAATAAAATACAAAAAGGTTTGTTACCTTTCCTTCTCAGCATGGAAATAAACTAATTAATCATATGGAATCTGGATATATGCAGCATCGCGTACGAAAGGGACATCAGCGTACATTCCTGCAAGGGCACAACGTATGCATTCCAACACTGTGAACAAGAACGCAAATGAAACGGCCGTCCATAAGTGCATGCCAAACTTTCCCCAGTACAAAGCCGCTGGCATCCAACGGCTCACAGTCCCGATCACTTGAAGGGCAATCTCTAAGAGCATACCCGTCACAATATGGAATCTAAAGAAGTGGGGCCACTCCTTTCTCCTCACCACACCAAGATATGCAACAAAGAAATATGCCATCAAGAACCATCCGGGTAACCTCCCAAGGGATCCGAAGAAGGGATAAGTCAGGAATTCAAATTCTTCTAAAAAGGGATGAAGATGGTATGCCGTCTCTGCATACATCCACGTCTCGTGGAGTGGCATGAGATAAGGGAGGCAAGCTAATACCCTCCACCACCACCTTGGCTTTTTGGTCATTGGTGGGTAACGGAAACTTGACGGGACATCCTTGGATGCTCTTGGTGCTTTAAGAGATCTTTGTGTCACAGTGTGCCGCCTAGGCAGAATAGGGATTGTGTGTGATAGGCTACCATGGTCTCCACTTAACAGAGAGGTTGATGCAGCCGAAAGGTGAAATAATGGTCCTCCTACCATTAAAAGATAAAAAAGAAAAAAAAAATTGACAAAAGTTAAGTACTGTTAAAGAGAGATGCTTCTAGGATTCTGCCAATTCAGATGAGCAATGATATTGTAAAGTATGACGTGGCAGGTTCAACATGCTAAAGATTAGGAAATCAACAACTTTTATAGTGAGTTTAAAGGGATTTTCTTTGGAGATTTTGTTTTTAAGTGAATTATTATTGCAGAGAGAGATAGGTAGTTTGCAGTTTTGGCTTCTGTTTTTGTTTGCCCAGTGTAGGTATTTGTTCTACTGAAATGGCCCTCATGTTTTACCTTTTAGGTAATAATATTCTGCTTGCACAAATATATATATATATAAATAAGTTTTTTATTAAAATATTAATTTTCTGAGATTCTTTAGGTTGAGAAGATTCTGGTTTTTCATTTCTGGATTCCATGCATTGTTGAGCTTTTGAAGCCAAAAGCTTCAAAAGATCTATTCAACTAACAGACTCCCTTTTAACCTATTTAAAAGTGAGAAGAAACAAAATATACAATTCCCATATATGTGTACTTTATTTATCAATTTAAGAGTTGTGCCTAAGAATCAAGGTACTTGTCAACTTCTTTCAGAAATAAATCAATCTAATTCAGAAGGGTACTTGCATATTTCACTTTCAATTCAGATATGAGTTTGATTCATAATTTATTCTCTTAAGAAAAAATGGAAGTACAAGAACAAAGGCAAGAGTTTTTTTTTATTTTGGGTAAATTACACTTTGACCCCATGTGGTTTTGTTTAATTCCACGTTGACCCCCTAACATTTTGACAATTGCACTTACCTCCCCTTTCACACACGTATTAAAATTCAGATGTTATTTTACAATTTTACCCTCTCATTTTATCATTTTTTATTTTAAAAAATTAAAACTATAAAAATGTCCCCATCTAAGCATTCAGAAGTAAACCCATTTTTTCACAGTGACATTTTTGTTTATAAAAAAGAATATTTTAAAAAGGGTAAAATGGTCTTAATAAAAAGTAAAAATCATTTTTTTACTGTTTGGTTGACGGCAAGTAGACGGAAGGGGTGTAACTGAACCTGTTAGATAACTACAGTCTACAGGGGAGATTTATGCAATTGTCAAAACGTTAGGGGGTCGACATAGAATTATGCTAAATCATAGGGGGTGGAAGTGTAATTTATCCTTTTATTTTTGAGAAAGAAGCGGAGTTTAAAAACCAAATATCATGTATGTTGGTACCCATGGCTTTCGAAGACTCGAACTGTCCATTCAGCCAAAAGCATCCATTTTCATCTTTCCAAGAGTGGGTCTATCTAATGAATTTGTATCAAAGAATCAGAGTTTAAGTAACAAGTATCATACAGAGCCAACATATTGAGATACCTCTTAAAAGACAGAATTTCGGTTCCTGATAAGCTCCTACACTTGCGATGCTTGGAAACATAACCTTGATAGGCACGTCAGAGAAGCAAGTCAAAGCCGATTTCTTTGCTAATGACTTACAAAACATGGGTTTCATAGCCATACTCCCAGAAGTGATGGTGCATCCACTTAAAATCATGTCCATTGCCTGGATAAAGACCAGGTGAAAGAAGAATAATTGAGAATTAGATCCAAAACTAATGAAAAGAAGTTTGTGGTGGCCCATTGAAAGTGCTAACTTAGTTAAGTTGGTAAGGCGCGTGGAATGTTAGCCCATGATGTAGGTTCAAAACCCACTAACCCACTTTCTTGCCTAGAAAAAAAATATAAAACTGTTGTGACCCATTTAATGTGTGCTTTAGGAAGTGTTTGGCACAGATTCTTGGGGCAGATTTTAGATTCAAGTCCTTCAAAATGCTTCTGGGGGAAAGAATTAGGTTTGGTATGCACTGGCATCGAGATTCCAGAAGAAGCCAGAAGCTGAAGCTGCCCCAGAGGCCAGACCAGCTTTTGGATTCTGGCTGCTGTGGGACTTAAAAAAAGTTAGTTTTTCTTATTGGACAAAAATGTCCATCACCAAAATAGCTTGATTCTAAAAATCAGTTTCAATAATCTGATCCAGAATCAGAATTAGAAATCAGGTTCTACAAGCCAAACTAAATGCCCCCTTACTTTTAACACTAATAGTTTCTCATAAGTAAAATCCTTTTGGTGAATTCGAGCATAGAGAGGTCTAAGTTTAATGGTAAACACATACTGGCAAACAAACTAGCTAATCGCATAAAGTAAAATACTCTAGTATCAAAAAGAAATCATAGCTGTCATATTTCAAGATGTCAACGTTTAATTGCATCGTCTGTGCGTGCATGGATTCTAACATCAAAATGCAAAGCAGAAAGTGTACAATTTCATGATCTATGCTTAGTGCCAAGAGCTGTCTCAAACAAAGGTCAAGTCATCTCAGAACAATGAATCCTAAAAGCTCCTCAATCAGAACCATGGAAGCATCAGAGTGGGAACATCATCTTACATGGGAGTTTTATGCAGCTAAGTCCTCTACCGACATGAACTACTTATTGACTTGAACTAAGAAATGCAAGCCAAAGATACACAAACTAGTGATTTCAATTGTGTAGCCCCAGGGCATTGATCATTGGAGAGTCCCACGCGAAGTGCAGAAGATAGAGTTCACCTAGTTGAAGCAAGTAAAGATAATAGCCAATTGAAAGTGAGGATGAACTAGTAGAAGATACTAGCCAATTGAGATTGATGATAATGAAAATGGATTAGATGGTGATGATGGAAGCAGCTTCATTGTCAGGACCTACTTTACCTAGTTCGTTGGTTCATTTTGTTCAAATTCGGGTTCGCGGTTCTTGGTTTTGCCATTCTTGAACAAACCCGGTTCGTAGAGGTAGTTCGTAAAGGATATTTAAATCATTTATGCTAATCTCAAAGAAGAAAACTCAGGTCAAGGGGGCATATTAATAGTTGGAAAACAAAGGGTTATTTCTAGAATTGACCAAATTATGGGGGTATCTCTAAAATTCACCAAAACAAGGGGCTCGTCTGGTTCACTGTTTTTGATAAACCCACTACGAACCGAACCTCGAACTGGTTCGGATTGTACCGGTTCATGGTTTGGCACTAAAAAAGCAAACTCGGTAACACAGGCCAGGACTACAATTACTCCTTTTTACATGAGATGATCTGCTGAGAATTAGTAACTTTAAGATCCATTGAACAGCCGACATCATAATAAATGACAGGAGTTGCAAAAACATGGCTTTGCAAGAAATAATCAATAAACTTGAACTGAGTGGGACAAGATGAATTACGGCGCTGCATTCTACCAATTGATACTTGTTACATTTTGAGGCATAGAATACAGCTGACATTAATAAAGAGAAACATGAAGTATCTTTTATTAAATTAATGGGAAAATGCCAACTAGTGCTTTCATACTTGGAACATCATACTGACTATTAGGGAAAACATTTTTTTTTCTTTACCTTATATAATTTAGGATCTTTGTTTTTCTAATTCATTTTTTATTTTCTTTCGTCATAACTTGTTTTGTTTTAGCTAAGACATCCTTGGTAAAGACGTGCCACAATGATGCCCAGTTTGGAGAGTAGTAAGCAAGGTTTTCATATCAAACTGGATGAATGCGAGTAAAGAAATTAGTCCATGAGTATAAGATTTGTCTTGCCAATCGGAACTTGGGGACTTCGATGAGAAAGAGCTTAGAGTTAGTGAATACAATGAAAAAGAAGGAAAATAATATAAGCTTGTTTGCAATATGCAAAATGAAAGGAGCAAAGCTAAAGAAATTGATGAATGTAAGCTCCAGTACATAAGAAAAGTTAGAAACAGAAATGGTGTAGCTATAATAGTAGATAGATGTCTGAACTCTGAAAGGATAAAATAGTAGGTATTAGGAGAAAAAGTGATTGATTGTTAGCTATAACTTTTTTTTGATAGATAAAGAAACTTTATTAAAAGAAAAAAAAATAGGCCAGGGGAGTAGAGAAACCTACCTAAAATAAGAATTCAGACAACTAGCAAAAAAAAAAAAAAGAAAGAAAAATCAACGAATAAATGACCACCTACCCCCCTATGGATTACAAACCAAATCCCATCTAAAGAATAAGTCTTGAAAGGGAAAATCTATTGTTTCTATTTTTGATATTCCCCAATAAACAACTAATTGGATAATGGACCACAGAATCCTTTCTTTTTGGTGAAGAGCTTTAGTTTTCCAACAATGGAATGGGGAAAAAATGGTTTGGTGAAGCACCAAAAAATGGAAAAGGGAGAGAAAATAGGCCCAAATTTATCTCACAAAATGAAAAGATGGTGCTAACTCACCTATTGTTTTTCACAAACAAAAGGAATACACCGAAATGATTCCTCTAGGTATGACATCACATATGGTTGGAATTTTATTCAAAGTTGCAATCCAAATGAGAAAAGGATATCTTCGAAGGGACATTAGGTCTTCACACAACAGATGTTGGAAGGTGTTAGAATAAGGGATTCATAAAATGACTTTATGGAATAATTTCTATCCCAACTACCTGTTCACACCCTCCTCTGATCCTCTTCCCTGGAACATGAGGAATGGAGAGATTAGGTTGATGAGAGTGGCCACTGACTGCAACTCCAATCATTAAAATTACTTCTAAATCCAAAATTCAAAAAGTATTCATCCCATGTCCGCATCCTGACATTCTTGATTGGAGGTTGAGGGGTTAATTTTAGAAAAATTATTAAAAGAAGACCACCAAAGGGAAAAGCAAGCTAGAGATAAAGAGGAGATTCAATATCACACACGTAGAATTAGGGTTTCAAAAGTGAAAATAGCTCTAACAGAGATGAAACCAAATAGGACCTTAGGGCCGGATGGCATACTGATAGAAATTTGAAATGCATGAAAGATTTTGGATTGTCCTACCTAACTAAGCTATGCAATACTATTTTAAAAATTAAAAAAGATATCAGATGAATTAAGGGAAAACATTGTAGTACCTGTAGAATAAAGGAAACATTCACTGTTGTATCAATTATCAGGATGTTAAACGTATGAGACACATTTTCAAACTGCAAAAAAGAGTAATTGAACCAATATGATTTCATGCCGAATGAATCAACCATCGAGGTAATCCTTCTAATTTTTTTTCAATGGATAATATTTATATTTAAACAAATGATAAAGAAGTATATCAATAAAAAATAAAAAATAAAAGAGGAAGAATCTTCAAAAGATTTTCATTGACTAAAAGAAAGCATACAATAAAGTACCTAAAAAGCTAAATTGATGGGTCTTAGGAAAGAAGAGAGCCCCAAATGAATACATTGACATAATTAAAGGCATGCACATAGATGTTGTGACTTGTGTGAAGGAAAATGGAGGGGAGAAAAATATTTCTCAATTAAAATCGGTTTATATTAGGGATCGCCTTGAAGCCATTTTGGTTTACACTAATTATAGATGAACTAATTGGTCATAATCGAGAATGTGTAACTTGATATATGTTATTTGCAAGTGATATAGTATTAGTTGATGAGACTGATATTGCCAACACAAAACCAGCATTATGAAGAGAGAGAGAGAGAGAGAGATTTTGGAATCCAAGGACTTTAGAATAAATAAAACCATGACCAAGTATGTTGAGTGTAAATTTAGTACTAACAACCAGGAGGAATGTCTAATGAAAAATTGATGGTACAAAAATACCCCAGACTGACCACTTTCAATATCTTAAGTTTATTATACTTCAAGATAAAGAAATCGAGGAAGATGTTGCCCATAGAATCAAAGCAAGATGATTAAAGTGAAATGTCCTTTTGGTGTACTATGTGACAGGCATATACCAATCAAATGAAAAGAAAAGTTTTGTACAATGGTTATAACAACAATTATGCTTTACAAATCTAAATGTTAGGCGGTCAAGAAGTACAAAGAAAGATAAAACTAGAAATGAATGTGTCTGAAAAAGTGTAGTAATGGCACCAAAAGGCATAGACTAAGAGAAAGTCAATCGAGATGGTTTGACTATATCCAGCAAAGGCTAATTATAACCCTAGTTGGAAGAAATATACAAGTTGAAGGTACTGAAAGAATGAAAGGTCAGGAAAATGGATAGAAATAGGGAAAGCAAATATGAACTCACTTTCAATAACAAAATACCTCAGGACAAAGTGGAATGGAGGAACATGATTTGTTTAGTCAACTACTAATATTTGGATAATACTTGGAACTTCAACTAAAACAAAAATCTATATTGTTTATTATAAGAAATCAAATGTTTTACAAAGTTAGTTGGGGTTTCTTGGGGTTTACAGAAGGAACGGAATAGGTGCATCTTTGAAGATAAGGAGCTCAACTTACAAGATTTAATTTTCTTCATTTTTTCAGTCGTTTTCGTCTAGGGAAAGGTGTTTTATTTTTTAGAGGGCTCTTTTTTGAGGATTTATTGGTTAGATGGGATCGCATTTGTAGCTTAACAACGGATTAGTTTTCTTTCTTGTTTGTTTTTCCTTTGCTATTTTTTTTTTTTTTTTGTGGTTCTTGAACACCTTGTAAATTCTTCTTCTTTAATAAATATTTTTCCTAAAAAAATAGATGTTTTACATGTTTTTTCCTTTTCTTTTTCTTTTCTATAAAAAATAAAGTGCACAGATGGATTTTTAAGCATACTTTGGTGGATTGGGTGCCCCAATGGCCTAAGTATAACAAGTAAAATGATAATGCCCATTTTCGTGCATAGTATCCCAATTACCGTAAGGGCATGGGCATTATAAGTATTCTCCAACGTAAATCTCCTCAATTACGTGCAAACTCATGCACTATAAAGTTGTACACCATTTTAAAGTTTTGAGGTGTATTTGGGCATTGTCATACACTTCATGTAGGTCTTTAGCAAACCCAAAAAAAAAATAATTATCCTGATTGAGAGCATTTCTTTGGTGCAAGGAGAATGTGAAGCATTAAGAGCCAATGGATCAACCTCGAGATATGTGGAACTAGACATCATCTAATAGGAGAGAGTAAAGGCCCATATCCAAATGTTTTTTTAAATGGGCTTGTAGAGGCCTTTTAGCATTTTTCCATCATCTAAGAGGAGATGGGCCACCCAAGCCTACTTAAAGACTTCCTTTAAATGTTGGGCTCACTCTCCTTTAAAAGTCACAAATAATTTCAAGATGCTCCTTGATCACACCATTATCATCAATGAAAATGCAATGCATCTGATCAATAAGGGACACATGTCACTCATTCTTGGAGCTTCCACATAGCAATATCTCATCATCTTTGTCAAATTCAAAAAGAAAAAAAAAAGTTAATAAAAAATGGTAAGACATGGGAGCTAATTTAAATGTTGTGCATGCATGCACTTCCCAACTATCCCCACCTACTAAAGTCACATCATCCTCTCTCTCTCTCTCTCTATACTTCTTAGGATTCTACAACTCACCCTATTAATCCCTCAATCCTTATGTCAAGCACACATTCACCAAAAACCTATAAATCTCTTATTGAATTTTCATCTACCTCATCTTTCACCTCCTCTCAGAATTTGCACCATGATGGCGAGATTCAGTTTGACTCTTTAGAGATCACACCCTCCAACATCACCATTACTCTCTACCTATCAATTAACCAACTTACTATCCACCTCATCACCTTATTTTCTCTATTTAAACCCTTCATTCTTCACCATTTTACATCTATGATTTTGTCACATTCTACTTGGAGAATTGTTGGAGCTTGAGAGCCTTATCTTCTTATTCTCTTTTTTTTTTTCTTTTGTATTTAGTCTTATGTCTTGCCTTGGCTTCACCATGCTAGTCTAAGACTTTTGCGGGTTGGAGAAGATGCCCATTCTCTCTCTCCTCTTGCAACTTAGAGTGTTCATCTATGATATTTTCATATTATCCTTATTTTCCATTTGTATTAGCATTAACTTTATCTACTACCTCAATCCTTGTGTATGTAACATGTATGCAACTAAAAATCCCTAGACATCAAGGTATGAAGTAACAAGATAAAATGTAACTAGGGATGATTGTAGACAAGTTCTAAAACTAAGGAGTCCATAGGTCGAACAAAAGAATTGGGGTGGTGGACAAGGTTAATGTTATTACGAATGGAAGATAGAGAAGATGGAAAAGAAGTAAAATTTATTATGCAATGAATAAAAGATGAAAAGGGGTGTAAAATGCCTAATAAGAGTGTAATATTCTTTATTACCACCAATGATCTAAGAAGAATGGGACAAAATCAAATATTTAATATGATGAACAATGACAGGTTTAAATAGATAAAATAAGACGATAAGATGGATAATAAGTTGGTTACTTAATAGGTGGAAAGTAATGGTGATGTGGATGTTAGTTTTCAAAAAGTCAAATGAAATCTCACCATATGGGTGCAAGTCCTAAGAAGAGGTAGATGAAAACTCAATAAGAGATCATAGGTTCTTGGAGAATGTGTGCATGACAAAAGAATTGAGGGACTAATAGGGTGAGATGTGGAATGCTAAGAAGGGGGAGAATAACTGAAGAGAGAGAGAGGGGGGGGAGGTGGTTGGGATGTGTATGTATGCACAAAGTTTTCATTGGCTACCATGTCTTACTACTTTTTACTAGCTTTTTTATTTTCTTTTTGAATTTCATTAATTTGGTGAAATGTTGACATGTGGAAGCTCTAAGAATAAGTAACATGTGTCATTTTTTATTAGATGCATATATTGATGATAGTGGTATGATCTACAAGCATCTTAGGATTCTTTGTGACTTTTGAAGAGAGTGGGCCAAACATCTAAATGAAGATTTTAAGTAGGTTTGAATGACCCATCTTCTATTATATCGTGGTAAAGTACTGAAGAATCTCCACTAGTCAATTTAAAGAAGCATTTGGATATGGGCCTCTATATCTCTTCTATCAAATGATCCCTAACTCCACATATCTCGAGGTTATTCAATTGACCGTTAATACTCTAAATTCTCTTTACACCAACGAAATACCCTCAATTAGGATAATTGTATTTTTTGACTTTGTATGAGACCCAAATGAAATGTATGAGAATGTCCAAATACACTTTAAAACTTCAAAAGAGTTTACAATATGATGATGTATGAGTTTGTGTGCAATTTGAGAGATTTACGTGGGAGAATATCCACATTGCATACTCATAAAACAATGCAAACCATCCCATAACATGCCATTTGATTTGCAATAAATGTTTCATAATGTTCTGTCATTGAGAAAAAGCACTCTTCTCAATGTATGTCATTCATGCCCATCATTGGAGCCACTCATCAGATCAATTTACCACCATCCTTAAAGCATTATCCAAAAAATGTAGGGTCGGTTGAATGAATCTTATTCATCCATTCAATTTTGTCTAAAACACCAAATTAATCTATACAAAATCCAAATGATGGTACTCCTCTTGGATTTGATGTAGCTTCTAAGTACTCCAATTAGATGATTCTCCTCTCGACTAGTGTGTTTCATCCTCCATAGCCATTTCATTAAGATTTCAAACATCACTATAGTTGTTTGATGGTATCTTCTCTAATAAATCTACTTATTAAGTTATTGGATGGATCTACAATGAGTAGAAATGTTTCCTTTTACTTCCCATTCATTTCTTTTCTTTAAAAAGTGAAGGTGTGCAGTTCAAAACCAATTGTCTTACTCACCTATCAGTAAAATGTGGATACCCAATCTATTCAGTTGGATTGTGCCTAACCTAGAAAGATACCCATTTTTAGGGGGTCGGCATGACAAATGATTCATGAAATCCCAAAGGTTAAGAGATTATGAGGTGGAGTTTCAATATCTTCTATTATAGAAAGAGGCATCTCTGGGCTATCCTTGCATCCGCCATTGCTTGGGGTCTCTGGAGAGAGCGCAACAACAGGATATTTCTTAACAAGAGAGCTCGACTCACTCAGTGATTTTAGAGATTATGGGGTTTCTTTTCCTTTGGTCAAAGATGAGTAAAGATTTTGAGGGAGTGCGCTTCCAAGATTTTGTATTTAATTGGGAAGCAATCTGTCATTAGTTCCTTTTACCTTGTTTGTGGGGGCTATCTCAGCCTCCTCTTCTCTTTTTTCTTCATTAATATAATTTATATTTATCAAAAAAAAAAAAAAATCCCGAAGGTTAAAACACAAAATCCAATGGACGGAATTTATCTTAGGAATACTTGAAATATACTCAGGACAAATGTTTTATCCCAACTGTAGGATTTTGAGTTTCAATGGTCAGGACTTTGTATTTTTTTTCATGAGTCAACAGAGAATCCAACCCTCTTTTTCTTTTTCCTAATTGAACGTTGTAGAATAAAATGGTCCACTAATGGGGGCATCTGATTAGGGCTGTACATGAGGAGGACCAGTGATACAAAGTGCAAAGGCGTGAAGAGAACTGCTTTACTTGTCTGAAGCAAGATGGGTTAGTCTCATTAGGATGGGTTTTTCAAGATTGATAAAACCACTAAATATACTAATAACTAGAAACAAATCCAAGAGAGCTAGAGAGAGAATTGGGGGAATATATATATATTAAAAATAAAAAAAAAGACTACCAAGTAAAATTGATTATTGCAATAAATTCTTTCTTCTGAATTTCTAAAGGATAAACATTCTAGCAAATCATTACAAGATAAGACATCACCAGATGGAAAAATAATTCTTAAAACTAATACATTTCTTTTTCTATCTTTTTGTCTTCTTCTTTTGGACAGCAAAACGAGATAAGTCCAAAGCTAAATTTAAAAAATATAAAATAAATAAATAAAAAGAAGAAGAAGAGCATACTTGAAGTTTCGAGATTTTCTTGTTGACTTGCTCTCTTCCTTATAATTTCTGAAATATTTTAGAAAAATAAATCAGAAGAGAGAGAGAGCGAGAGAGAAGTAGAAGTAGAAAACACATACATTGGTGATTGAGGCTTGGTGTGTGGAGCTCCCCTTAGGATTTCGACTGTACTTGCTCTTTCAGTTCCTTCATAATTTGTGCTGATGCTGGATGGGGCTTCCCACAAACCTCAGGTTCAGCTTTTCTGTTCTTTTTAATGGTAATTTAGATATACACCTTTACATTTGGTGAATATTTGATGTACCTCCTTTATAAAGGATGTGGTAACCTTCTGGGACCCTTTTAAAATCTAGCTGTCAACTGTCGAATCCATCTTATCTCTCCCTTTGAAAATGGACTGATTTCTTGTCTCCTAGGAATGGAGTTATAAATTTGTTTCCTCAGGTATGTTTGTGACCTCCAATGCTTAGCTGTTTTAAATAAAATTCTGTATAAAATTCTTTTTTATTTTTTATTTTTTATTTTTTATGAATTTTATTGTCATTATAAAAAATACTTTTAGTCTTTTACTTGGAAATTTCTAATTTGAAAGTTCATACAAAACAACAGATGTTATCTTGTACTTTGCAACCAAAGTCTCGATTGACTTCCCCTAGAGTCTATATGATTGGAGAAAATCATTTTCTAATTTGTTCTAGGAAATTTATGATTTTTTTTTCGTTTCACGAAAATAATAGTAATTAATTTCAAAATACATCATTTTATTGAAATCAATAATTATTATAGATTAATAATGAACTATATCTAATTAAAGAGTTTAATGTATAATTTATTGATAAAGTTTATGTAATTAGGGCTTTATAAACTACTTTCTAAACCATGATCACACCCACAAACTTAGATTTTACTAGTCCTGAGCAAAAATAAAATAAAAACTAAATTACAAATCACTTTCGTAGGTTACACGATTGTATTTAGCGAATGCAGCAAGCGCTTAACTCCTAAGTTATCCTTAGTGGATGAGTTTGACTCGTGAGGGTTTACAGTGAATATACCCACAAAATTCCGACACTTTACAGAAATATCTAAATTAAATCAAACGTATGTAAGACGAAAATAATGACATTTCACAAATTAGTCAAAGGTCATTTACGTTTGAGCAAAGTTCTAATTTCCATTCCTCACTTTAGAAAGTTTCAAGAATAACTTGAGTGCATGTGTAGATGTTTTTTATTTTTAAAAACAACATCTTTTTCAAGAACAATATTTCACCTCCTAATTATTAAGAATAGCTAGTTCTAGCTCGAAACTAGGTATCCTGTCTGGGATTGTGAGAGTTGTGGATGGTTACTTTAATATCTCTAAGGGACTTTATCTGTGATATTTCAACTTACTCATGTTGTTACCAATGATGATTTTTTACTCTATGAGAACTATTTGGTCTCATTGGACTATTTTCTTTTTGCGTTTTTTTAGTTCTAGCATTTTTTGCTCTACTTTGATATTTTTCACATCTTTCTGCTTTTTGTTTTTCAACTTTTTCACACATCACCAATTTTTTCTTCTAACTAGCCAACCAAAAAATAAGGAGGTCATAATTCACTAGACTCAATTTCCCCTAACACTCTAAACAGATAAGAGGGTCGACTCTTACTTCATAAAATCTTATTTTAACTCAATCAGAAGTGTCGTGAAATTTTTAAAGTATTTTTTTTTATTTTCTTAACGAGGAATAATAAAAAAGAACTTATAATAAAAAATTAGTAGATGAATTTGAAATTTAAAATTCATATGTAAAAAGTACATATAAAGATTTTGAAGAAAATATTAAAAGTATATATATATATATATATATATATATTTTTTTTTCATTTTTCATTTTTTGAAAATTTGAAAATAAATTAACAATACAATTGTGAGTTAACCTAATATTCCCAAACCTAAATGACATATTGTTTTCAATCTGTAAACAATAAGGAAAGAGAGAAAAATGTTAAATCACACCTGAAAATGGATTGGGTATTAATGTGCAAAGTCTTGTTACAACTGATCTGAAAAGATTGAAAATTATAATAATGATAACTTCTGAAACAGTTTTGCATAAGTGAAATTTTACTCAATAATTGAAAAACAACCTAATGAAGAAATTAAAAACATCATAATCTAATAATTAAACTCATCATAATCTGAATCTGAACTTTCAGTGGCCCGTCCACTTATATGTGTTTTCTTCTCCTTAATATAGGCCAACATTTGTCTTTGTTACTCAATCAACAATTGTTGGCCAGGCTACAGATCCTAATAGCGCTAGTTAACTGGTTTGGTTAAGAGTTAGCTTGGGAAAAAAGAGAAAGAGATTAGGTTTGAGGATTTTTAAGTGAAATTTTTTCAAAAAAATAAAATTTCTCCCTTGAAAAATCCTAAGAAAATAAATTTGCTAAGAAATTTTTTGTGAGTTCAAATTTAGAGAAGAGAAACTAAGGTCGTACGTGGAAGCCTATAATTATAAGAAAATAAAGAAATCCTAGCTACACTACTTATTAAAACAAAAACACATGAGTTGTCTATTAAGTAGTGCTAAGTTTAACGTTTTCAATCAGACCTATCAAAAGGTTTGATTCCTAGGTATTTTCCTAGCATCTATTTTGACGAATACGATGATTGATTTCTTATCTAAAATGATAGGTAGACAGATTAAGATTATTGTTAGGACATGAATATAATTTTTTTAAATGATTAATATCCCTCATTTATCCCTAGTTCTTAGTGTCATCACCTTTTCGAAACAGTTTTCAACCATCATATTCCCTAAAAGAATAAAAGTTGTAAGACAAACATGGTCTTTACAATCTTGTGAAATGATGGACTGGATGGGGTACGTGGTTTGATCGGAAGTGATCGGAATTGGTGTGATTAATAAATTAGACTTGATCCTTAATTCCTCTTGGACAATAATCTCTTTTAATGGTGGATCAGTTTCCTTAGCCAAAATTGTATAATTGGCTAACTCCTTGGGAATTTGAAACATGAGTTGGCTCTCGGGGGTTATCTCATTTGAAAATAATCATTATCTTTCTTTTGAGGACACGGTTAGTGGACCAAGTTGGAATTTTATCATTGTTTCGGTTGAAACTGTAACCTCATTGATTTGTATTTGAATTTCAATTGAGAAGGGGTTATCAATTATTGATAAACAATCATCGAAATTCTCATAAGAGTAGAACTGGTAGCTAAGGTTATTTTGAAAAAATGATGGATTTTCTAAAATTGAGATATCTTCATTTTTGAATTGATCAAAATTCCCTTCTTTTAAAGATAGTGTTAGGTGACTCAACTGAGTTTCTAGGCTAATTGAGGATGGACCAATGTCTTATTGTTATTGATGGAGTTGTTAGAATAGCTATTGTTGTTGGATGGGTTGTTATTGTTAATTTAATAACTCAGCCATTAAGGACTCTAATGAGGAATATGGAGGAGAAAACAAATATGAGTGAGTAGATGTTGACTCAGGCTTTACAGTTCTATAATTGAAGAATTGTTGAGACTCATAAGATTATTGAGAAATTATGGTTGGATTTATCATCGAGGTGTCGTGAATATAGAAATCTTCATGGTTATCAAAGTGATTATCTTGAGTAAACTCGTTTTAACTAGGTATGATATCCAAGGGAAACCAATTATCTACGTGGTATGGTTAGTCAAACGAACTAGGGGTCGACATCTACTAAGATTTTTGAGAATTACGTATATTGGCCTATATAGCAAGAAACATGGGCAAACTCGAACAACGCTCTGGAGAATGACCGTAATTATCACATAAGACGCATGGGATCCATTGTTCTCTCTTAAACTACATGACGATGTAAAATCTTCTTGGGATTTTATATCTACAAATACACTACGGACTCACACAGAAAACAATGAGAAATTCAAATAATGTTTTATGGGTTTTATATACTAGATAGCCCCTAACTATTTCAAAGGAATAATCTAAGCTTTCAACCCAATTTTATGCAACTAGAGTCAATTAGTTTAATCCCCAAATGAGAGGTAATACACAATACGTATCAAGGGTACTCTTAAATCACCTCTTCGTCTAGAATAGACATAGTTTTATCCCCCTAGTACAGCAAGATACATCGAGACAGGATCTCACTTAGACACCAACCTTGATCAAGAAGTGCAATTAGGACAATTCAAATTAACTTTACCTATTGAGCTCGATGGGACTTAAAGTCAAGTCTAACCAAATTTTAATTAATTTTGGACTTATTATAAATTGAATTTCCTAAAGGACAAGAAATCGATGATGAAATCTGATTCTTATCTTATTTGTGTTATCCTCGTAAGGTGTCCTTTTTACCATGTGCAATCAGAAGTGTGCAATTATTTTCACCTAAAGTCGGTACAGAAACCTACTTGTATGAGTTACGTGGGGGTTAAAATCTTACCTCCCATTCTAGATGGGAGATGATCGAATTGAGTCGATTTGGGCCACCGACACCAATTTTGGTGTACGAACCCGACGTGTCGAGATAATTACGTCTCACTGTCGTCCTCCCCTAGTTCTATTACAGTCCAAGCCTTCTCAGATTAATTAAATTTTAAAAATCTTACAATTTCTAAAAGAAAATCCTACTACAAATCTAATTTAAATAGAAACTAAAAGAAAGAAAATTTGTTTTTTCATCAAGGAATCGGGTTCGAATGATAAAATAAAAATCTTCAACTACGTTGCTCCTCGTCAAATCCTTCGATTGAAAATAGAAGGTAAAACAAAGTTAGAATTCCAGAAAACTTATGTGTTCATTGGGTTCCTGAAGTTTGAAGTAAAATTCTGTAAAAATTTGTAGCACAAATTTTGAGGTTTGATTGCAGTGTCCAAGTTGACTAATGCATCACGGTAAAATTCTGATGAAATTCGCTTAAATTTTAGGATTTTGTTCGTACTGACTTCAAGAATCCAGCGAATTTTTTTGAAATAAAATATTTTAATCGACAGAAAATTGAATTAGATTTCAGATAAAAGTTATTGGATTACACCGCTGTCCCCGGCAACAACGCCAATTTGTTCAGTGTAGATTATCAATTAAACAAATAACAAAATTACCTTAGCAAGCAATGATCGAACTATAGAGACAACGTTAATCCGGTATTATTATTTTTACTTGAAATCCAACTTAAGTTTACGTAATTGATTAAAAACAGTTTTCAAGAATAGATTATTTAAAATAAAATACTAAAAGAAGGTATTTAAAATACTATAAAGAAGTGTAGATCGATCTGATCCACCATCGCAAGTCCTGTTAACAATTTTTAGATGTCCTTTATTTATCTCAATCCACTAAACAAAGCTAATGTTGGATTGGAAAATGGATTAGTTATATTAGAAAGGAATTCCAAAAATATGTGATCCATGATTAAGTTAAGATTATAAGAGAAATGTTGAAGGTTCTTTGTAAAATGTGGTTTATCTTGAACTAATCTAACTATAAACCATCAAAACGGTAGAACAATCAATATTTCATTCGATAATTTTTACTTAAAAAACTTTCACAATAAACAATAGAGCATAGTTATAAAAAAAATAGAAAAAAAATTAATAGAATTTTATTCAGGCTTCCTCGACCAATCTAGCAGAGAGTTTAACTGTTGGTCATTGCAAGAACAATAAAGCAAAAATAAAATAATGAAAATATGAAAGTGAAAGAGTATAGATGAGAGAAAAGATAATCTTCTTTATTGTTTCTTGACTTTGAAATCGACAGAGTTTCTTCGATTATAACTTCTTCTTTTAAAAAAAGATTAAAAGAAAAATACTAAAACAAATATAATAAAAAGTCTAGAAAAATATTTACAGATCTCTTTATTTTTTTAGATATCCTTTAAATTATTGTCTAGTTTCCTATTTATAGAGATCAAATTAAGGTTTCTAGGGTTCAGGACCATTCTGCAAACACAAAAATTACAAAACCATAATTCAATGTGAACAATCTTCAGCCGTAAAACTTATTTGCAAATCTCAATGTTGAACTCACTGACTTAACCGCGCTGCCCTAGTCAACCTGGGCTCAATTGACCTGGGTTTTGGTTAGTTGACTTTTTTTGAATCCTTGATCGCAATGGCTTTTTCAAAATTTCAAATTTGTTTTAAAAAATTTATGACTTTTTCCTGTTACATAAAAATAACAGTAATTAATTATAAAATACATCATTTTATTGAAATCAATAATTATTATGGACTAACAATGAATATATCTAATTAAAGGGTTTGGTGTATAATTTACTAATAAAATCATGTAATTAGGACTATAGAAACCACTTTCTAGACATTGATCAACTTTATTTTGGTTGTGAAAACATATACCCAAATAGAATGTATTAATTATGAGGAAACTTTCTCACTAATAGTGAGACTCACCTTTGTTCATCTTATTTTAGCCATTGTTACACGTTTAGACTTAAAAATCTTCTAGATAGACGTTAAGACAGTATTTGTCAATGGAGATTTAGATGAGAAAAATCTATATAGATTAACATATAGGCTTCAAAGTAGAAGGATATGAATGTCAAGTCTATACGCTTAAAAAGTCCATTTATGGTTTGAACCAATCATCTAGGTAATGGTACTTTCGATTTTATCAAGCCATTACTTTGAATGGGTTCTTGATAATGGAAAATGATCATATTATGTATATTAAATAGAGCAAAAAGAGTTTTTTGATGTGTTCTTCGTATGTTGATGACATATTATTGGCTTCAAATGATATGGAGTTAATTATCACCACTCATAATTGGTCATCCTATAATTTTGAGATTAAAGACATAGGTGAAGCAAATTTTATACTTTGATTTAAGATAACTTGTGATCGTTCTATGAGATTGAAAGATCTCCACACATCCTACAACGATTACGTTATCGAAGATACCAAAAAAAATTATTATTCTGTGTGAGTAAAATGTGGTCAAATTAACGAAGTCCAGTTGTAACTTCAACATCTTAACCATATTTACTATAAGAACATGTCTTGACATGCTTCAAAAAGCATTAGTAAGAGGATTGCCCAAGCTGGGCAATAAAGCTAGAAATATCCGTGGGAAGTGACATGTTGGTAAACAAGTTCGTAATACCCATAAAAAGATAAACATTCTAACTACCTCAAATCCTCTAGCATTATTTAACATAGATCTTGTAGATCCTACAAGAGTTCACATTCTAAGAGGTAGGAGACATTTTTTAGTAATTGTAGATGACCACTCTAGATTTTTTTTTTATTGCATTCTTGAAGAAAAATTTGGATACATTTGATAGATTTAAGAACGTCATTAAGCAATTTCAAACAAAAATAGAGTCCGTTGTTGAACGGATTTGAAGTTATTATGGTGGTGAGTTTGAGAATAATCAATTTATTGAATTCTGTGACAATCATAGGATCCGACAAAAATTCTTAACTTTAATGATCCCTTAGCTTTATGGAGTTGTTGAGAGGATTAACTCTATTTTGTAAGAAATGGATCATTATGCTTCATAGTAAGGTTTTTGAGCTATGATTGTAAACATTGCTTGATACCTTATTCTTCTGTATATCTTAGAGTAGGGTTGATCAGCAACCTATGAATTATGGAATAACTTATCTCCCAATGTTAAGTATTTCAAGGTTTTCAGTAGTAAATGTTACATGCTTCAAAGACCATGAAAACTTGGGAAATGTTGACTTGAGAGATGGCAAGGCTATTTGTTGGTATATTCATAGTCACTCTTATCGATTCATCAATTAGAAAACCTACTCTAGTCAAAAGTCCATAAATATTGTGATTGAAGATCAACCAACAAAGGACATAAGTTCAACTGATTCAACGTCATTAAAAATGAAGTATTTCCTATCCTTCCTCGTCGTCGTCCCCATCTCTCGTGTTGGGAAACCTACTAGTAGTTAAGGATCATCCCCCTAGTCAAATCATTGGAGATTCTCACATTGATATGTAAAATATATAGCAACTGGAGATGTTTACTCTTGAGTCCAAAAACTCACTATTTGGTCGTAATTGATAAATTTAATTTTTGACTCTTTAACCATGTTCGTGATAGTAAAATCTAAGGTTTAGACCTCATTTCATTTCAGAAATTTTCACGTAGTTGAAGTCAGTATGGTCACGTCATACAAAAATTAATCTTATTTCAAGAATATATTATTTATTGGTAAATTTAGATACTTATATCCTTATATTGTTCTTAAAATGAGTCCACTTATGGATGACAGAGCCTCACTGCTTTTTGTGAACAATTGCCCAAGTAAACTTATACACGTTGGACAATTTTTGACTTTCATTTTTTTGCACCAAATTTGTACATCTTGTGTGAAAATCGTTGTTATTATTTTTATTGGTATATTTGAGAAATTTAAAACTTCTTTGCTCCCAGTCACAAATCGACAAGATGCTTTTATGCACCACGGAACTTCGTTGGTCCATCAAATTTGAACCAAAATTGACAAATATTTTGAGTAATAAAACTCATTCAATGTTTGTATAGTCAAACTTGAGGTTATGACCTCTTTTGATGAAACATTTGCAATGAGAAAATTTTTCATGTCACTTTTGGCCATTATGGCTAAAACTTGAGCAACCACAGAACTTGTTTTCATTGGTATATTTGGGCTCATAGACCCCATCCAAGTTCCATCATAAGCGTTACTCAATGTTTTAGCTCATTTTTAACATTTTTTTTTATTTCTCTTGGATTCTCAAAATTTTTGTAAATTTACACAATCTTAAAATATTTTTAGCATTTCTTAAGAAAGAGTTGGGGCAAATGAAGTTGGTTTTTGGAATCTTGAAAACGTGAAATACAAGAAAAAAAATTTGCCCAAAAATGCTACCAACCAACGACGCCGACAACAACATGCCAAGAAAAAAATTTATTCTCTCACTTATTTTGTTTGTCTCTTGAGCTCACAAACTAGATTATTTTAGATACATTCCTCATATTTAAATCATTTGGTGAGTATAATGGTCAAACATGGTCATGTGGCACAATTCATTTGTTGTTAAGTTGTCTCGGGTGAAGCATTTCTATTTTCAAAATTTAATTCTTTACACATCTATCATGCTAACTATTGTGCTAATTATTTGTATATCTTTACTATCTTGTCAGCATATTATGCTAATGTTTCAATAATAAAATCATTTTGGCATTTATATTTTCATACAATTATTCTCTATAGTAAAATCTTTTACAACTGTCACGTGTGCATTGAGTGTTTATTGGCATATTGTTTTGCACACGTTTGCATGTTATGACACTGATCTATTTAATTATATTTATACGTGTTGTTTATCATGCCATACCTATGTTTTATAGTTAAATTTATTTTGGCATGTTTTTGTTTGCTTTTGCCACGCATCTTGCTCTGATAGTTAAATTTATTGCTTGTATGCCTATTATTCTTACCTTATGTTTATTGGTATATATCTTGTATCAAAATTATTGTAACTACGCCCTTTGTCAAATACTAACAAAAAGGGGGAGAATGTAGTTTTTACCTGTGTGTACTATTTCAATTGACTTTTATAGTTAAATTGTTCACTGGGTACAGTACTTAAGGGGAAGCAAAGAAGTTAGAATCTTAGGTTTTTATATTTAAACACTTTTGTAAGATTTTAATCGGGTATACATTGTGTTGGTCATTCTAGGAATGTTTCCTAGTCTATTTGGTTTAACTTAGGATTTTATCTTATATTTGACAAAAGGATAGATTGTTAATTCCATATTTTGTCAACCCTAGGACTAATGTTGAGTGTCAGATCGGTTTGTTATTGAAGACGTATGAAGACTCCGGTAAAGTTGCTCAATTGCACATACCTCGATAAAAAGCTCCAATGTGTGTATACAAAGTCTAAAAGATAATGAGACCACTTAGACCATTCTCAAACACTTAGATGATTGGTAGTCGATCCATATTGATTTGGAAACTTTTTCCTTGATCCGTTCCTTCATTAGACCTTTTGAAAATCAAATATGGTCATTATGGGATATTATAAATTTGATAACCCTAATATCATCTTCCACCCTAGGTGATTGTTTGGGGACCCAATATAGGTAAGATCTACTACACCTCTGAACCATTTCATCAGTAAACTTCCCGAGAGCTCGTTGTGATCAGAAATGGTAAAAAAGTTATTTCAATCATTTTACCCACTTATGCCATGACCTACCCCTTGGTGAAGTTTGTGAATGTTTTACATAATAAAATCTATGAAATCTCCGAACGACATGTCAATGGGAATTTTTATTTGAAAGTTATGTCTGAAATACCCCTCGATGGTATTTTTGTAATTTTTACGACACCACTGGTAATCTTCACGATGCCAACTATGGAAGTCACGAAAGCACCTGGATCCACTGGCAGCAATACTAAATGATCATATTTTTTACCGTTGAGCTATGAAAATCATCCCAAATATTATAAAACTCATTTTTGAGTTGGATTGATCCCTAGAGAACTTGTTCTCTCCCTTCTCCCATCTAAAGAGCATTTTCTACACATTGGAAGGTCCAAATCTTCGTTAAAACTCCATTCAACTTATGCCATTTTTTATTATCAAATCCTAGAGAAGATTGGCTCTCCTTTCTCCACACTTTAAGAGTCTTCTCTACACTCATGAGAGTCTAACTTAGGTGAACCCCTTCAACCTTCCTAGACTTTTTACTTGATCTGTCTCCAACCATAAAAAATCATGCACATTGGTATATTCATGGTGCAAGGAGCTAAAGGAGACGATGGCAGAAGTAATTACAATGAGTCAATGAACTCAAAAGATTAATTGGAAGATCCAACCGTCGAGACGTATTTGTAAGCTCAAGGACTCAAAGAACTCAAGATTGCCATTGGCAAACCTTATAGAGTTAAGTAAGTTTTTAATTTTATTTTTATTTAAAAAAAATATATGTATTCGGTTACTTGGTTTAGCCCTTAAAAATCAAGCTTTTATTAGAATTGATGATTCTTAACAATAGTAGAGGTTCATGAATTTTCAAGGAACAAAATTCACATATTTCGAGAGGATATGTTTCTATCGATCTTAAGGTTTTAGAATTTAGTCTAGGTATAAAAATTATATGTAAAAAGTTCGAGGTGAACCATAAACCTCATTGATAGTAAACACCAAGACCCTTGCGAAAGTGACCTTGGGAGTGGATGTAGGCATGTTGCCGAACCACTATAAAATGCTTGTCTCGTATTTGTCGAAATACCTCTATTAGTTTACACTTAGATGAATATATGCTATGAATGTACATTATGCTCTATATGTCATACCATAAATGTTTAAATTCTAAGTGAACTTCAATTTCAATGTAAACTAGAGATTAACCGTGAGTATGGATGTAGGCACATTGCCGAACCATCATAAGTCTTATGTCGTGCGCATGTTTTATGATTCCGCAATTTACACTTGAATGCTTTGAATGTCATGAGATGCCATGAATGTCAAATAAGTGAATCATATATGAATGTGCCATTAAATATCATGACGAAATAAATGATTAAATTCCAAGTATATTTTCATTAAATGCAAATTAGAAACATAAGTGCAAAATCCAGGTTAGGTGAATGACTTAGAAAATATAATCAAATTATCAATCTAATTTAAAATTGGATAAATCAAAAGAAATTTTAATTATCCTATTCACCCCTCTCTAGGACTAGACACGGTATGAAAGTCTGAAATTTTGAGGGGGTTAGGTGGTTTAATTTTGGAAGGACAAAAGGAATAGTGATATGTGGAAAAAAAGTAAGTACTTGTAACTTTTTGGTGGTTTAGGTGACTTGGTTAAGGATAAGGGGTATGGAATAACATACATCTGTCCTGTGATGGGGTTTTGGAGAAAGTGATATGGTTAGGTTATGACATGTGGTATGGGGGGAGTGGTTTGTGTAGGACTGTCAATCGATAACCCAAATTTGAATCCAAAAAATCGAATATTATCCAAACTTTTCGAATATTGAATTCATATTTAGATAATTTTGAACATTTGATAGAGTTTCAGATACGGTTTCAAATATCAATGAATTTGATTTGATAATATCTGATCCGATTTGATAATAAATAAATGTAATTTCATTTTATTTTATTTTTCTAGTTGTAGGGTTTTAACTTTTTTATACTCGAACTTATAGTTATAAAGACATAAAGTCTCCTTAGCCCTCACCTCACGACCTTACTCCTCACTTCAACGACTTGTCTGAACTGTCTTTAGCGTCGAAATCTACAGGTAAGGTCCATGATCTCTCTCTATATCTCTCTCTCTTTCACTCGGTAATAAGAATGCGTAAGAAGAAAAACACAAAGTTGACTAAGAATCCCTTATTTATAGAATTATAGGAGAATTTGTTACAAAAAAAACTATATGCAAATACAAAACTGCCCTTGTATGAAGTTCTATTGAGATAGCGAATAGCCATTCGTTATCTGTCAACACATGTCTTTTGATCTTCTTTTTCTTCTAATTCTTGTCGATAATCCTTTATTATTTAATTTTCTTGTACTGGTCTTGCTTTTACTCCACTTCTTGGCCAAAATTATGTCTATTTTAAATACTAAATAGGATGGGACCATGGCACCATACAACATAAAGTCCCATTGATTCTTGCCCGCCAAATAAGAGCTCAAGGGTGAGCTTTACAACAAATGTTCCACTAAGTCACAACATATATGTCATTGATAACAACCTTATGGTGACCATGAAGTTTAAATAAATATCTTGAAATTCTCCCTATCCAAGTCCAGTACAGGATGTACTAGGTAACCATCACACCAAAATTTCGATAAGAGTGAAATCCCCTTAAGTAGAATATGAAAAAAAAAAAATGGGTAAAATCAAATCAGATATGTCCTCTTAGAATGTTTTTTGCTAACTCAGATTGAATCAACTATCCCCGTGTCTTTTCAGATTGACAGACAAGTGGCATTTATCTTTTTTTTTTTCATCTGTAACACATAAGCCCTTTCATGTTATCCCACCAGAGAGTATCTCAAGGGGTGGCATCAACCCAAATAATTGAATCATATACTGAATTAAGAGAATATGCTTTGAAGGATGAAGATGTCGATCACATTCATACTGAGCCGATCAATGCACCGCTTGAATGTTTTATTTATAATTTTATTAAAGATTCTTTAAAAACAACAGACATTGTAGAATGAAACCGCTACTTAGTGAATAAAACATTTGAACTCATCAAAATTGATTGCCTATTCAGTTTGAATAATTTTTCTTCAAAAGCCAACATATTTTGACATTAGCACTAATTACTGCACCCTTTGTGAAGTGAAATGATTGAACTTGGTAGAATGAATTATGAAGGATGATGAAAATCAAGGTGTCCTTCTGATCATACTAATTTTTTTCTCTGACTTGGCCATATGTCACTAAAATTATGGAACCTAGTTAGCTTTGCTTGCAACATGATGTTTGCAACTATCTTGAACTACTCGACATTGCTTTCAACTATAGTAATGGAGCAAAATCTTTTCCCAACATTCACAACTTCAAGCTTGTTTGCATTTATTGGTTTTGTATTTTGTCAATCCCGAGACTTATGTTGAGTGTTAGATCAATTTGCACTTGAAGACGTATAAAGATTTCGATAAAATCGTTCAACCTCAAATACCTCGACAAAAAGCTCCAATGTGTGTGCACAAAGCATAAAAGTTAATGAGACCACCTAACCGTTCCCTAACACTTAGATGATTATTTGGTTAGTTTATATTGGTCAGACCATTGTTTTCCCCGACCTATTCTTTTATCAGAACTTCAATGAGCTAAAAATGGTTTGTTGGGAGTCAAAACGACCAAAAGGGCATTTTGTAATTGTATACCCTTGTACTATCTCTCATCCCTTGATGACTATTCTAGAATCTTATATTGGCTAGATCTTAAGAATCCCCAAACCATTTGATCATCAGACCTCTTAAGAGCTCAAAATGACCTAAAAGGGTATTTTTATAATTTACCATGTGCTACCTAGTAAAATGACCAGGGTTCTTGACAACAAGCTTCATGTTTCACCAGGACCGTCAGGGTGTCTTCCAGGGCCACCTGTAGAGCCACTCTAATGGTCCAAAAATTTGAAAATATGATCGTTGAAGCCATCAACACTTCCAATAATTAATCTAGTGCCACAAATAGTTATTTTTTGTTCCCTAAATGCCTTTAAAACTCAGCTCTTGAGTTTTTTCTTTGGTTAGCTCAAACACTAGAGAAAACTCAAACTTTAGTTGAACCAACCTTCAACCTAAGTATTTCCTTGTTTGACCCTATTAATCCATTTACCTTTGCCTTGTACAAATATTGGAACACATCAATGGAACTTGAAGCAAGGAGTTCAAAGTGATGAAGAAGAATTTCGCAAGGCCATGAAGAACTCAAGCAACTAATTGGAAGACCAATCAAGTTGAGTCAAGTCTTTGTAAGTTTTTTTTTTCTTTCATTATCTAAAGATTATTGGTTCCTAATCAAAACTAAGCTCTTGAGAAGAGTTGAGGAATCTACTCAAGAGAACTAGGTTGTAATTCCATAGGGACAAAATCCACAAGTTTGAAGAAGAAGTGTTATTCTCAAACGATAGATTTAGATTTAGCCTAAAGAAAAATCTAAGTTGTAAGGCTTTGAGGTGAATCATACACCTTATTTGTTAGCAGAACTCAAGATTTTAGAGTAGGGTACTTCGTAGTGGATGTAGGCAAGTTGGCGAACTACTATAAATCTTGCGTCCCCTTTATGATTATGCTCTATTTTGAATGAATGACGTGAATGCCATGACTTGCATATCAAATGTTTGCTAAAATATCTACATCATATTTTAGAGTTATATGCTTTGTCATGAACGATTTAAGTTGAGCTTATGCATTTCTATGTATTTATTTACTTTAGCGTAATCTTGAGACCTAGGTTAGCTCATTGGGTGGTGAATTTATCTTTGTTTCTTGATCTTATTAATTGACTTACCTAGATAATCTAGGAGAATTAAAATGATTTTTATTTTACCTATTCACCCCTCTCCAGGTCTAGACACGGTGCAAAGTTCATAATTTCAACATCTAGTGAAAAGTGATTATCATGTGTCCCATGAAATCAATCCAATCAGACTTTCCAACCATGCACAAAGTATTCAGGATTCAATACATCTTGATAAGAATGAAGCCAATGCAATCACTTCTGTGAAACTATTCTCACTTGTAAGTAAATGTCAATATACTACTGATTCAAGATACCCGAGTGTAGCATCAACTATTAAGATTTCTAAAGCAAATAATGTCGATACTATCTACTGTTGAAATTATCTAAGTATACATGGTGATAAAAACTCTTAAAATAAAACAAAAAGGTGTGCCTCAAATGTATGAAATTAGAAAGATTTTTAGGCCAGTAACGTAATCTAATGTCTTTATCACCAAAGAAATCAAGTGAGTAGGACTTCATTTAGATGTATATACTTAAATCTCACAAGAATATAATATATATCCTTGTGGTTCCAATAAGGATGCTCATTATCTTGAGGGTACTACATGTAAGGGTAGGGATAAAAGCTTCCTCATTGAATAAAAGAACAAAATATTACAATTGAGACACCAAGTTCTTGAAGTAAGAAATTGAGGATAAAATCATAAGACCTTTTGAAAAACGAATAAATTTAGTCAAGCCAAGAAAATACAGGGTATCATACAATAAAATCATACAAGATGCATGCAATTGACTTTTGAAAAATAAGGCTCATATGCTTGGCAAAAATCAGTGATGCAATAGATGAAAATGCAAAATCAAGAAGAAGGTAGAGTTTCAATACAATTTGAGGTAAAAGTGTTGCTCTTTCAATGAGTTCAAAAATAATATATGAAAAAGATTCATAGATCAATATGTGAATGCACAACCTTAGGTATGCAATTATACGGGTTGATATTATTATTATTGCTCTTCCTTTTGACCAAATATGCAAAAATATGGGATGAAGTTAAGGATATGGGAGAAAGTGCCCCAATTTATTTATTGATAAGATTCATGCTTTGCAAATGGTGAATAATAAGTAATAATGACGATTCTTAAAATGAGAATTGAAACTTCAAGTCTCGAATATTAAAATAAATAAGGGATTGAGTCAATGTCGTATTCTAATATTCTCATTATTGGTGGAGACAAAATGAGTGGGACTTATTAGAATGTGCATCAATCTCATTGGTTAAAATTTTGGAGAAGCAAATGTATCAATAATAAATCATCAATATCTTGCAACTTCTATTAAGAGAATAAGGAATCATTTTTATATTATTAATGAAATAACATAAAAATAGGGACTTCTCTCATAGCATCAATATTGCAGCATCCAAAGGAGAATAAGAAAATATGATTGAGTTGAAAATTAGGTCAATACAATGCCTTCTTGATGACAAGCATCCATGTAGAATTGTAGGACAAACCAATGAAATTTGGTAATGGGGTTCCTAAAATGAGATAAAAATATCAATGCCTCATATGGTGTAAAAAGAACGAGGTTAAAGTTAATAACACTTTCTAAAACCACTACTATCAAAGGATTTGAAGTGAATAAGATTTATTGAGTCACAAATTTTGCAAGCCTCAATATCACTCAACTATAGAATTTGTGGTTGCCAATTGGGAAGCATCAACATTCTGAGATTGTCATTAAAGGGGGTTGAGACAAATCCTTCTCATGGAAGGAAAAAAATTTGTGTATGATTGGGGTTGAGGCATGAACCCTCTTTGTCAAAGAAAAAGAGAAAGATTGTAGAGCCTCTAGATGACTTCGACACCTCAAGTTCAAAATTGGTAAATGACATTGAAAGAATATTCACAATTATATTGAATAAAGCACGTATTTCCTAAAATAAACTCTTTTTGTTGTTTTTGAAGATTTTGATGAAGTTTTGAAAAATGCATATTTTTTGAAGACTTTCAATTCATTTTATCATCATTTTTTGAAAAGACCCATCCAACATTGTCATACCATTTTGGGTGTCAGGAATTTTTAAAGTGTGCCTCAGTGTTCTAACCTTCCTTGGAAAAAATAGTAATGAACACTTCTAATTTCGCTAGCCAATTTGGAACATCCTATATATTACAGATTCAACTATGTCAAAAAATGTCTTAAATCATAAAAGGTGTATCTGAGTTTTAATCCATCATCATAAAAAAAAAGTAGTGAATTACTATCGACTACATTAGCTAATTTGGAACATCCTAAACATTGCAGGCGTTAGCATCCTATACATTGCAGATGTGTTTAACTATATTGAAGAGCGTCATCATCCAGTGAAAAGGAGCACCTCTGACGGTACTAGCCAATTTGAAACACATAGAACATTACATGTGCCAACATATATTGCAAATGCATTCAACTGTGTCAAAATTTCTTTTATGCTAAATAGTGAAAAGTACGTAACTAGGACGTATGTTTGTTTGGCGTGTCTCTAGCATTGTTGGAATCACTCAAGATGTTTTCAATAAAAGATCGGTGAAACAAAATGGAAGAAGAATGCAATAATTATGAACACAAGATATTTTATTATGGAAAGATATAAACTACAACTTAGTGAAATTGTTGTCTTTTGGGAAATATAAAGACATATGACACAAAATAGAGGAAACCCCAAGTTCTAAACAAAAAGGGGAGGAACCCCAAGTCCTAAGGTAGATTATTGCAAACATTCTCTTCAAAACACATTTTTTTTAAAAATTTTTGAAAGTACATTTTTCATGAAAAAGTATGTCTTTTGATTTTGAAAAAGAGTGAAATGAAAAGAAAAATAAAAGAATATTTATTTTAGACATTAAATACAAAAGAAGAAAACACGAAGCAAACAAGCACATTACAAAACATTGGAAAGAGAAACAAAAAATAATCAAAAGAAAGAAATATGCACCGAAAATGACAAATCAAAGAGCTATGAAAAGTACAGATACAATCCTATCAACTTTTAGTGAAAAAATTGATGTGTGAGAGTGTACAAATGGAGGATATATAGGTAAAAATAAAGAAAAAGAAATAAAATAGCAAAAATGAATGGACACTAGAAAGGACAAACCGAAGAACTACAAAGAAAGCTCAGATACAACCTTATCAACTTTGGTGACAAAAGTAAGTGTGTGAATTTTATAGGAAAAGATGAGAGAAACATTGAAAAACGTAAGGCCTCACAAAAAGGAAAAGGCAACATCACATAATGAAGATCAATTTAAGGTCCCCCGAGCAAAAAAAACAAGATGGGACCAAAGAAATATATCACAAAAGTGATATTATTTTTTCAAAGAAAAATGTGGGGTAATACTCCAAACCAACTTTCAACCAAAAAAAAGATTCTAATTTATGGAGACAATACAAAATCTAAGGAAGAAAAATATATTGAAATCATAAAATGATGTAGAACTTCTAAAGAAGAATATAGGGTAGTATATATCTCGCTAGGTTTGCCAAAGAAGCAAGCATCAAATAATTATTGTGTGCCACTTTAGAAGGTGGTGTATTTGAGCTTGGAGTACAAGCAAGACTAGCACCATTTTCTTCTCCCTAGTCCCTCCAAAAGTTCTATCCGATTCAGGACATTTCGAGGCAATAAATCGATTTGGAGCATTTCGAAACTTATGGAGAGAAACATTTAGTTTGAGTTCATCCTATTATTCCCATCAGGAAGATAATGGATCAAGGATCCAATCTCAACATGATGAGGTGGTTAGATCAAGTTTTAGATTTAAACTTTTATCCATTATAACTTGTAAAGCAAGGAAACAAGAAAAACAAGAAGAACTTACTAGAAAAATAGAAAACTTAGAGAATAAGAAACAAGAAGAAATGCAAGAAAATAAAAAATTTCATTAGAAAAATAGAAAGAAAGTGAAAAATATTTACAAATTTTAAAGTTTCTCCATCAATCGAAGTTCTCTCTCACGATGAGAGAATTCATTTCTCTCTAGTTCATCTTCTTCTTCCCTAAGTTTCCTTCTCTCTTTTCTCTTTTTATTAATAAAGCTTTCTAGAAAACTAAAGCTCTTTTTTGCAAAAAATAAAATAAAAAAAAACATTGTTAGAACCTCACAAGACTCCCTTATTTATAGAATTATAAGGGGTTTGTTATAGAAACTATATGCAAATACGAAACTACCCCTGTATGAAGTTCTGTCGAGATAGCGAATGGCCATTCGTTATTTATCAGCATATGTCTTTTGATCTTTTTCTTCTAATTCTTGTTGATAATTCCCTATTCTTCAATTCCTTTGCAATAGTCTTACTTGTACTCCACTACTTGGCCAAATTTGTATCTATTTTAGACACCAAAGGATGGGATCATGGCACCATACAACAATTGGTAGAATTTCATTATTTCATCCAATAATTAAGATAAAACAAACTAACATACCGCTTTATATTTGGAATAGATTAAATTTATCATTGGTACTTTAACTGAAATGAAAATAAGAAAAAACATGTAAGACCATAAATTCTATGGATCTCCCTATTTTGATCCGATTATGTTAATTTTTATCTTAAATCTTTTAAATGTGCTATAATGCCTATGATGTAGCCCCAAACGGACTATTAGAAAGTGTATATCATCTTATTATTATACGTCAAATTGGGCCCATATCACGAACCATGATTAAGCTTTTTGTCTGAAAATCAGACACCGACGTAAATGATTAGTCCTATGAGCAATGTATTTATAAAATTTGATAATTGAAAAGCCTAAGATTTGAAGAATTAATCGAAGCAATTGAAGAAATTCAGGATCAAATAGTGAGACACAAAAATTACTATTAAAATGTCTTTTTGGATGAAGTAGATGGAACAAATCACTTCGTAGTGATTTCTGACTATCAGAATCGCTATATAGCAATTTCGCCTCCCAGCATCTTTAATACACTATGATTCTCTTCATTTTTGAGATTACTTACTTTCCAAATCTTACTATGATTGAAAATTACTTATCTTGTATGTTTTTACTATTTTTATAATGACTTAATTTGTAAGTTTTCTCCTCCTACGATTTTATAAATAAAGGGGATGAACTCTTATTTTAGAGGAGGATGAGAATAAAATAATAAATCGAACAATATCATATTTGAGATTTTTAAATGGAGAGAGAGAGAGAGAGAGGATGAAATCTCTCCATCTAAATAGGAGATTCGTTGTAATTATAGATAAATTCCCACAAAGAATGAACAAAGGAAGGAAGTTCAATCAAATTTACAAGATCTGTTCAATCGAGAAGAGATGAGACTTAATCCATATAAGAATTTTAATTATCTTGATTTCCACCATCAAGTTTTAGTTCAACATCGATTATTTTTTATTTACACCATTAAAGTTCAAGTTTAACCATGGATTTTGACATATTGATTCATAAAATTGATTTTCACTGATCAAAATGAATTTTCAAATTAATGAATCTAGTTTTCTATCATTAATCTTGATTCTAAACCCTAAAATCTAATTTTATTTATTAGAGAAATTTCTCGATTCAATTTAGAATTTTACTTTGAATTTGATTGAAATGTGATCTTGTTTTAATATGGATCTTGGAAACTTAAGAAAATCTCGAAATCTGAGACAGAACCAATCACCTTGCTCCATTGCGAGATTGGATCCTAGGTCCTTCCCCTTATAGTGGGGACGAGATCAGCAAATAACTCATCATTGCCCCCCGATTCATATCTAATGAGTTAAACAAATTTTCATATCTAATTCAATGAATTATTTACAACATCAATTCAAATCTGAATTATTAACCCTTAATTCATTTCAGATCTATGAATCATTCATCCATGATCATCTACACTATACATTTCCAATATAATTACCATTAATTAACTAATCAAATCATTCACAACACAGCAACCAACCATGGACACATTCAATAGAGGGGGAAAATAAAATGGTACTTTCATTAAGAGGATATTGGTTGTGATTGACTCCATTTTGCATTTTCTGATTTTTTTTTATAAGCTTCCTTGATTTTCTCTCCGAGTTTGAATTTCCAAATTATTTCTTGTTTATGTTCCTTTGTCATTTTCTCTCTCAAAAGATTTAGTTTATTGTTTATGTTTATTCTCCTAACTTGCTATATTCTATATGTATTTGTTATACATATTGATTCATTTCTTTGTTTATTTCTTCTTCTATTTAATTTTCTATTGATTATGAATTTTTCTTTGTTTTGAATTAATTATACTTTTCTTTCTTTAGCATTTTCTCTTTTTTTATTTTTTTTTGTTTTTCTTTAACTTGTGTTTTGATTATTTGCTTTTGATTCAATTTTGGATCCATTTGTTTATTTTCTTTTGTTCTTGAAAATTTTGATGTGTTTTTCTCTCTTTTTTTTCATTTCTTTTTGTTCTTTGTTGAATTTTTTTAACTTCAGTATTGCAATTTTCTTTGTTTTAATGCACTTTTAATACTTTTGTTGCTTTCCTTGGAGAGATGTTGGCAACACCCCTATTTCACCAAATTTTGTTTAAAGCAATTTTATAATCATCATATAGCATTATTTGGATGATGACTATTTTCTAAACCTTACTTTTGATGATTTTCCTCTTAATAACTTCTTAGTCGCTATTTTCTAACTGTCAGCCTCGCTACATATTGCTATATTTAGCTTTTGTACAATCGCTATATAGCAATTTCAACACTGTTTTCTTATTATTTTTAGTTTTGCATCCATGTTTTCTGGTTTCTTTTTACTTATATTTGTACTTCTTTTCTCATGACTTCTTAGCATATTCTAATTATTTTTTTCTTTTATTCTCTGTTCTCATTTTATGGTTTTGATTTGGTTAAAGATTGTAGATTAAGTAACACCTCATATTTTTCTTCGAAAAAATATTATCACACAAGTGATATCGGTATTTTGTTTCTTTTCCTCTGTTGGGAGGATTATAAATTTAGTTTGAGGTCATCTTATACAATAACATTTCATCCGTTATAAGGCATTATGTTGTCCAATTTTTTTCCTGCCAATATTGTTATTATGTTCTAGTTTTCTTTTGTACAAGCTTTCTGTCTAGAAATCAAGTATGACTTGTGATTTTCATATTGTTCTAATCATCGTCATGGTTTATTCGATATCTTTGGAATGCTTGGATTATTGATTTAAATCATCTATTGCGCAACATGTGACTATTTTGTTAGACGCCTCATTTATTCTATTAACTTGCTCAATATCTTTGGAATATTTAGATTATCAATTTAAGCCTTTTTACATGACATGTTACTGTTTTGATTAAATTGTTTATCAATTTTCAAAACCTTAATGTCAAGAATATATTTCTTTTTACTAAAAATATAGAAAAATAAAAAATTCTTCAAATTTTCAGCATGGATGATATGAATTTAAAAGTAAAAGAAATTCCAAGTCAATCCAAATGGCATAAAGGCAATACTCAAAAATATGATTATCCAGTGGAATTGACCAGTGAGATGGTCGACAATGAAACTAGTAAAGCACCCTAACAGGACGGGATATGGAAGCACTTAAAAATATGTTTTATGGATGAATGTGAGAAATAAAGAAACAAAGATAAAGAAGCTGCACAAATCAAAGACACTATTACTATTTTTAAAGCACTGATAGTTGATCAAGGGTCTGACAGTGATATTTTAGAGGAAAATAAAGCTTTGGAATCGCAATTGGTTTAAATGAGAAGAACCATGAATAAAATGGCAAAGGAAAAGGAAGAGCAAATAATACTAGAAAATGAATATGAATCTATTGAGCCTCCAAAATATCAGGAGGATTCGCTAAAAATACAATTTTAGATGGGTCTTTCCTTGAATAGTATGACCGATGTTAGAAATGTAATGCAGACAATGATGAAGGATATAGTTAGCTCGAAGAAAAGAGAAGGAAAAAAACTCTGATGTATTCTAGCAAGAAATAATTTTGCACCCTTTCCCAAAGAAGTTTACTCCACTAATATTTCCTCAATATGATGGATCCACCGCTCCATATGAGCACATTTATAAATTTAAAATCTTATGTGAAGAGTATGCCATGGAACCGATATTAATGCTCAAACTATTTCTCACATCTTTGAATGGTCAAATTTTTACATGGTTCTCAAGCCTTCTAGCTAACAATGTAGGGATCTGAGAAGATTTTTGTGAGCTATTCTTTCATAGATTCTTCTCCTCTAGAAAAATTGTAACAATTGAGGATCTTCGGAAATGTCTACAGGAACCCAGACAATCATTGACTACATATTTTGACAACTTCCAAATGTCCATTTATAAACTTATGGACGATATATCTAAACATAGCATATTAAATGCCTTTATTGGAGGAGTATCCACGGAATTTCGTAAAGATTTGATTGTTAGCGTGGCGAAAACTATGGCAGACTTACAAGGAGTGGTAGAAAGACTTCAATAGTGCTACAACCAAGCACGGGTGTAGACACATGTCGCAAAGGAAGGGTTTCAGTCGAAACATCGTGAAGGAGGAAGAGGAGGATTCTGAGTGAAACACTTACTTAAATATGAGTGAAAATTTGAATCATGGTTGAAGATGCTCTAATGCTAAAAAACAAATTAATAAGAATCTTCCTTTAAAAGGACTAGGATTGACATTCCCAAAATTGGGGTGATCTTTACCTGTTCAAACTTGATCAATTCTAAGGTCATTTTTGTCATACTAAAAGATAATCTTGCCCATTACGTGTAAGATACGCTATCTTTGAAAGAAAAAAGTCAAAAAGGAAAAAAAGTGTTTGTTTGGCAAGTTATTTGTTAAAAATTGTTTAATGGAAACCAAAGATGGAGTGGCAGAACTATATAATACAGACCTCATTAGAGAGGGACAAAACACTTCAGTTGTCAGGTACAAAAATGTTATAACTGTAAAGTTATATAATCAAAGTGACAGAATTGTTTTATGGTAATTCGAGGTTACCAAGCCTCCTTTTAAGACTCTGTAATTGAATAAATGCTTCCCTCCTTTTAATTGAATAATAACAAACATAAATAGGCCAGGTGATAACTGACCATTACACAATGTGGGCATAGCCCATTAACTAGGAAGTTAAATAACTGATCTGACAGACTCATACCACTTAATTGATCCAATAGACTCATACAATTACCAAACAAAGGGATCACGTGACCCATTACATACGATCTAGTCAAATAAAAAACTCAAACACTTAAATTAAAATGACATAGTTTGAAACAACTGGACAGTGCATTGAATAACATGAACTTCGAAACCTAGTTCATAACAAGAATCCCCTCGTTAGAAAACCTTGTCCTCAAGATTAGGAAAATGGTGCCTTAGAATTTCAAGATCCTCCCAAGTCGCATCTCCCTCATTGGTTCCACTCCACTGAACTAAGATCTCAACTCTGGCGGTGTTTCCTTTCCTCTTTAGCCTTCGTTGAAGTACCTTCTTAGGTTCTGGTTCAAGAGATCCCTCGGGCGTGAGAATCGACAGAGTAGTGCAAACTTGAATTCCTTCTCCTAGCTTTTTCTTAAGACATGAGATGTGAAATACGGGATAAATCTTAGCATCGGGAGGAAGATCTAGTTCGTAAGCCACTTGACCCACCTTGCGATTAACTCTAAAAGGTCCAAAGTATTTTGGTGCGATCTTCAAATTCCTTCGCACCGCTACGGTTATTTGCCTGTAAGGCCGTAACCTGAGGTATACAAGGTCTCCAATCTCGAGTTCTTGAGTTCTTCTTTTCTTATCAGCAAAATGTTTCATTTTCACTTGTGCTTCTTGCAGGTTTTCCTTGATGAACTTGGCTATAAACTCACGGCTTCGTAGCTCTTCATCCACAGCTTGAACTTTGGTAGCTCCTGATTCGTATGGTAGCATTCGATGAGGGTTTGACCATAGACATCTTTGAAAGGGATACCTTTGTTGATGTATGGACTAAGGTATTGTAAGAATACTTAGCTAAAAGTAACCACTTAACCCAATCTTTTGGTCAATCACTTGAGAAGTACCTGAGTAACACTCGAGCACTTTGTTCATGGATTCTGTTTGTCCATCCGTTTAAGGATGACAGGCTGTACTGAGTAACAGATCTATTCCAGATAACCTGAACATTTCTCTCCAAAAATTGCTAGTGAACATAGGATCTCACCCTTTGTTCCAGTAAGTATTTAAGTGCTTGCTGGTTAGTGCATACTTTAAAGGATTGTCCCAATAGGTAGTGCCTCCATTTCCTCACTGCCATCACCAAGGCCAGTAGTTCCTTTTCATAGGTGGAGACATTTAGGATCCTCTCTTTTAGAGCCTGACTAAAATAGGCAAGGGGCTACCCTTCTTGCATCAGCATTGCTTTCAATACCTCTCCTGAAGCATCACATTTCACCACAAACATTTTAGTGAAATTAGGTAACCTAAGCACAGGGGGACTTACCATAGCCTCTTTTAATTCTTCAAATGCTGCTTATGCCTTGTCATTCAAGAAAAAACATTTTTTCTTAGTAGACAAGTCAGTGGGGCTGCTATTGCTCCATATCTTTTGATGAACTTCCTGTAGTATCCGGTGAGTCTTAAAAAACCTCTCAAAGCTTTGAGATTTTTAGGAGTTGGCCACTTTTGCATAACAACCAGCTTTTGGGGATCCGCCTTGATCCCTTCCTTGGAAATAAGATGCCCCAAATACTTTACTTCCTTACTGCCAATTATGCATTTAGACAACTTGGCAAAAAATTGCTCAGCCTTTAAAACCTCTGTAGACACCCCATTTTTGCACCTGCCCAATTCGACAATTCGTTACCCGGTTACCGTAAACTCCTAATGATGATCACAAAGAACTCAAAGGCTTGTGAGTATTGTCCCTGATTCCTTCCATTTCCTCTCTTTTCATCTCCCCTACTCGTTACGACTTGACATAGAAATTCACGCATGCTTAGGATCGTCACACGTTACACCCAATCTAGCAAGCACGTACGCTTAGGCTCACCACACAGTTCGATAACCTAGAAACCTCGTCACACTAGGAAAAAATGACTTTGAAACATAGAAATAATCACGTTGGGACTAAAAGAAACCTCGCTCCACAATTCATAAAAATCCGCAAAAATCGATAAAATGACAAAAATACCCCTCATAAATTTTGGACCTTCAAAAGACCTCAAAAGTACTTTAATTGCACTCATAACATGATTCGAGTCTAACGGGACCCAAACCGAAGAAAACAGAGAAATTTACGAAAAATCATAAAAATGATCGAAATACCCCTCGACCTCCAATCTCAACTTAGAGATCTCGATCCTTAGGAAAATATAATAAAAATTAAAATCAAATAAAAAATTAAAAAATTAAAACTTAAAATTAAAAATTAAAATCAAATAAAAAAATTAAACAATTAAAACTTAAAATTAAAAATTAAAATCAAACAAAAAATTAAACAATTGAAACTTAAAATTAAACAATTAACATCTAATTCAAAATTAAACAATTAAAACTTAAAAGTAAAAGAATTAACATCTAATTCAAAATTAAACAATTAAAACTTAAAATTAAACAAATAAAATTTAATTCAAAATTAAAAAAAATTTAAAATCTAATAAACAATTAAACAATTAAAATCCAATTCAAAATTAAACAATTAAAATTTAACATCTAATTTAAAATTAAACAATTAACATCTAATTCGAAATTAAACAATTAAAACTTAAAATTAAAATTTTTTTAAATCCAATTCAAAATAAAAATAAAATCAAATCAAAAGTTAAACAATTAAACCAATAAAATTAAAATTAAATTCAAGTGTATAAAATTTAAAACAAAATTTTTTAATCAAAATTAGAATTGACCAATCACAACTTGAGATTATAGTGGTACGAGTACCGTGGGAACGTGACTCCCCATTCTCCCATAGGAAAGGACGTGTAAAGAGAAAAAAAAGAAAGAGGAAAAAAGAATTAGAAAGAAAAGATCAGAAAGTCTTGGCTATATAAAGAAGGATGTTTCCTTCTTCATGGTCTCTCTCTTGGCTCCTTAGGTTGAACGTACTTGGGCTGAACGATCTTCTTCTTCGATTCTCTCATCTCTTTGCTCTTTGGGCTGAACGAATGCTTGCTCTCCTCGCTGATTCATCACTCCTCCAATGTCTTTGAACTACAACACAGCATGGCTGCTGTTATATCAGAATGCCTTTGAGCTCTCCTCTCTGATTCATCATCCTTTCAAGGTCCTTGGGCTGAACTTGAAGCGCAGCAGTGTTGCTGCAATAGTAGGACGTCTCCTCTCTCTGTACTCACAATCCTCTCTCTTCTATAACTCTCCTATAATCCTTATCCACGCCTCCATTAAACCTACAACACAACAGTCTTTTTTTTTTCTCCATCACACAACACAACCAGCCATCCTCTCTTCCTTTCCATCAAACCATCAACAGCCACTAAAACCTTGCTGCCCAGCCCCCTCTTCGACTCATGGCTGCAACATCCACCACATAGCAGCCTCTCTCTTTCTCTCTTTACAGCGCGCACAAACCCTCAAGTTCTATCTGAAGGAGACGACTCTAGTGTTTTATCTTACAGGTGATTTTTTTTTATTCTCTGTTTTCCTCCTTTCCTCTCTTCGTTTGTGTGCTAACACTCGCCTCTACATTGAAGTTTTACGTTGATCTGTAGTGTCATGATCATCATGAAGTTTGGTATGAGATGGATTCTTTATGATGCCATGGGAGGGTTTTATTACACTTTTCATATGTTTTCTTAGGATTTTTTGTATATTAATTGCATATTGGTAGAGGAAAAATTTGCTCCCTTCGTATTTTGTTTGTTTTTTTATCTATCTTCGCATATCGTTAGGATAAGAGAATTTTTTTTTTGTTTTTTTGTGTGTGTGTGTAGTTTTTTTACTTTTGTTTTTTGCATTAATAGGATTAGGAAAACCTTTTGAGTATATATGTTTTTTGTTTTTCTCCCTTATTTACCTACGCAATAAAGTTTTTTTTTCTATTTTTATTAATGATGAGATAGGTAGAATATTTTGTATGCCTATTTTATTTTTTCTTTTTTAGTTCATGTAGTTTTTTCTATGATTTTTAGATCGATAGGTCGAGGAGAATGTTTGTTTGTGTATGCTTTATTTCTTTTATTTTTTATTTTTTTTTGCATGGTGATAGGTTAGGATGATGTTTATTTCTCCACCTTGTTTATTTTTATTTGTTCTTTTTTATTATTTTTTGCATGTCAGTAGGATTAGGGGATTTTTTTTTCAAACAAACATCATGATCACTATGCTCGAATTGGATTTTCATAGTTCGTGATGATATTCAAACTCTTCGTGTTATTTTCAGATTATTCCATGTGGTTGATGCACACTTTGCTTTAACGAATGTGCATGTTGTTGAATGACTCCTATTTTGACTAAATCAAAAATCATGTATGCATGCTTGTTTTGGTTAGTTTAAAGATTTGATGGACATGAAATTTTTCTTGTGGATTTTTCTTTCCAATTTGAAAATTTTATGCGATGAAATTGGGCAATCTCCACTTTAGTAAGTATGATATCCTGGATTCTTTATTGTTTGGTGAATTTCAAATTTGATGATTTTTGACAAATTCATAATCTTCTAATTTGGGATTTCATTGCTTATATAATTTTCCTTTTGGAGATTATTTGTGGAATATTAGAAAATTCATATTTGAAAACTTGCTAATATGGGATTGCATAGTTTCCTATTTTGGGAGAATATGTTAATAGATTTCTAATTCAGAAATTTCATATTTTAGCAATTTTCCAATTTAGAAGATTCTGCATTTTTATATTTAGGGGGTTCATGTTCATGGAGATTTGGGAATTTCAAATTTAGAAACTTACATTTTTGGAATGTTCTATTTTAGAAAATGTATCTTTTTAAAATTTTTAATTTGGGAATTCAACATATATCTCTTGAATTTTAATTTAGGAAATCTTACATTCCTAATTTGGAAATATTATAAGTCCTAATTTGACAGGTTTCTATTTATGATCTTCCGATTTAGAATATTCTCATGATTTTCTATTTTGGACAGTTTGAGAAATACTTGCAGGTGGAGTTTCTTAATTGATTTCAGGTCATGGAGCTAATTAGGGATTTTTCAAACCCTTCCATATTTTGTGGAATTCAAAGAAGGATCATGTGATAATTGGGACAATTTTTAGCCATAGGATTTGGTTGAAAAATTCAACACAAATTGATGATGATGATTGGACTGTGACCTTGACTGTAATCTTCATATGTTGACCATAGGATGATTTTAGATCGTAGTAGAGACCGATCATCTTGATCGGGCGGGTTCGATGCCTAACACCTTTCGAAACCCGTAATCTGACCCCTTACCCATATCTTTGATCCGTGGACTGATCCATATCCATTTAGAGTTATTTATGGTTCCTAGACCTAAACTAGGTGGCGACTCCCATTTTTCAAAAGTCCCTATTTATAAATCAGACCCCTATCCATTATTTAGTGAAAAAGGGTCGAGGCGATTTCAATGGCAACTCTACTGGGAATTTTAGGGTCAAACTGAAAGTGTCCTCGATCCGCGGGGTGCGCGGATCCGCTTTTGACCCTTGAGGTTTGGGAGTCGCCACTTAGTTGTTAAAGTCTAGGAACCAAACTGACTCTAAAAAAGACAAACTAATCTACGAAAGAGAAAAAGAGTCCGGGGATCACGTTACGGGGTTGGAAGGTGTTAGGCACCCCGTCCGGCCAAAGTCGGTCTCTACTAACTTCCCAAATAAATCACATTGCTAAAAACCTAGATAAAAATAAAAATAAAAAATTTTATACCTTTTCGATAGCAAGGATTTTGCTCCCTCAGATCTGACAAAAATAGCTCCTTGTACCATACTCCCTTGCTTCGTTCTGTCTCCGGATTTGATTTCGGATCTCCGAAATTAAGGTATCTCCTTATTTTAGGATCTGAACTCTTCAAGTTTGTTGCAGATTTGGGGGTGTTTTTGGAGGGTTTTTAAGTGTTTTCTAGGTTAAAATTGAAGGATGGATGTTAGGTAAGGAGTTGGGACTCCAAAACTAGGGTTTATGGGAGGCTTCTAGACCTACTTCTCTTAGGGTTTATGATTTGATACGAAAATAGGGTGTGAGCACCTCTATTTATAGATGTTTTTAGGGGTTGATTTTGATAGAGTTAGTATTTAATTAGAGTTCTTTTAATTAGAGTTGTGTTTTAGTTAGACTTATTTTAGGTAGAATTGTTTTAGGTAGAATTGTTTTTAAGTTAGAACTCTATTAGATTGAGTTATTATTTAATTAGAACTCTATTATGACTTTTGGTCTTATTTGATTGACTTTTAATGTTTTGACTTTAGTCTTAATTGATTGACTTTTAATATCTTGACTTCAGTCTTGCTTAATTGACTTTAATTTTGACTTCCGTTTCACTTGATTGACTTTAATACCTAGAATTCAGTCTTGCTTGATTTACTTTTAATTTTTGGAGAACCCCCCTCCATTATATCTTTAATTCTTTGGACCCCCAAATGGAGGGGTCCTTAAAGAAATATCTCACGAACCCTCAACAATTTTACTTGAAAGCCCGATTGATCGATTTTTTAATTTAAAATTTTAAATTAATTTCATCAATGTTTCACTTTAATTATTTAATATTTTATTTATTAATTTCAAAAATTTTAATTATGAAAATTGTGAAATTATCGTTTTACCCCCGGAGAGGACTTTTCATGTTTTAAGTCGATTTTTAATGTTCTAGGATGTTTTAGAATCAATTTTTCGTAAGGAATTCAATGGAAATATTATTTTGTGTTATTTATGAAATTTTTTGTGTGAAATGGTTGTGAACTTTATGAGGGGCATTTCCGTAATTTTGTCGAATTCTGTTAAAATTGGCGAAATGATTTATTTGGTTTCGATTTGTTATTTTATGTTTTTGAATGGGTTTTCTTAAGCGTAACGTAGGCTCTAGGGTTGTTTTGAGGTTAGGGGTATTTTGGTAATTTGGTCAATTTTTAGTGATTTTTATCGTGAAGCTTTTTTTTGGTCTGTAAGATGATGGTTTCTATGTTTCTGGGGTCGTATTTTACTAGCGTAGCGTGGTTTCTACAGTTTTATCAGTTCGAGATACCTCATCCGGATTTCTGAAACACATCTGGTAACAAAATAAAGCAATGGAATACACATCCATCAGTGGGAATCATTGCGATCGGGTTGACGAGTTGATTAATCAGGCGAGTGCAAAAATGGGGTGTCTACAGATGCCCCTCTTTGGCAGAGGGTTGAAGCAAACTAGATAGCAAATCTATTTTGGTGGATAGTGCAATATCTGAATGCCAAAGCTAGTGACAGTTCATTTTGCAGCCTGATTTAGCAATTCGTCAGGGTGTTCGGATCTTTAAGGGTAAAGCTCTCCCCGAATTAAAAGGTTGTCAGGTCCTTGAGCGCAAACTCTCACTAACAGTGTCAGATCCTTGAATTTTAAAAAATTTTCCCTGATTAAAAAGTGCAAATGTGCAAGTGTGTGCACTGTGTGAAACTGAGTAAAATCTGAGTATAATTTTAGCATAATTGAGTAAAACTGAGCATAACTTTGAGAAAACCCTCAACGGTAACTGAGCAAAATCCAAGATAACCCTTGGCGGCAACTGAGCAAAATCCAAGATAACCCTTGGCGGCATCTGAGCAAAATCTAAGATAACCCTTGGCGGCAACTGAGCAAAATCCAAGATATCCCTTGGCGGCAACTGAGCAAAACCAAGTTAACCCTTGGCGGAAACTGAGCAAAACTGGCAGAGGAATGAATGAATTTTGGGAAAGAATGAACGAATTTGGAGAAAACTGATTAGAACGAACCGGAGAATGAATAAATCTGGAAGAGAAATGATCGATTCCAAGAATGATCGGATCTGAAAAGAATCTGGAGAACGAAAGAATGCCATATCTCCTTATGTGAGATCCAAAATACTTTTGTTTGAACCTCAATGATTTATCAAAAAGTTTTAAAACCTGAGTTTTTATTTCTTTTGAACCTTAAGAGTTTTTTGAAAAACTGTTATCAAGAGGGTTACCTTAAATTTGGGGTTCTCATTATCTCTTAGGATTAACATTGCTCAAAAGCAAAATGCCTATAGTTTGACAATGACCATGGCCTTGAAAATAATTGAACACATCATAAAAAAAATGCCCCTAGAATAAGGGGGAAAAATTACATTAAAAAAGAAAGAAAATGCCCATTGTATGAAGGTTTGAAATAATTGATTACCACAAACGTAATAAAGACTCAACTTTTAATTTTGATTAATTTTATTGAAGGTTTTTGAGTCAATCTCAAGAGTACAAAATTATTTCCTTTCGAGTTTCATCATAGAATTCACCCTTATCTCCCTTGATTCACTTGGGAGAGTAAAAATTTTCAGATCGATCGTAGACAAGATACTTGCGGCTTCTGAGTCTATGCCTGATTTAAGCTAAGTATTGAACTCGATTATTCGGACTTCTGATGTTTCAGCTCGTACCGCTCCCAGCTTGGGATTTTCTTCTATTTTTCTTTGTTGCTCTAACTTTTGCCTAGATCGCCTTTTTAGGTTTTCAATCTAGCGAACTTACTCTAACTTTTGCCTAGATCGTCTTTTCAGGTTTTCGATCTAGCGAGCTCTTCTCTTTTCTTTTTTTCTTTGCTCTGATTGTTGTCAAAGTTGTCCTTTCAGATTTTCAACCTTGCGAGCTTGCCTTAATTTTTGCCTAAGTCACCCTTTTCGGATTTTCAACTTAGCAGGCTTCATCATTTTTTTATCTTATTTTTCTTTTCTTCCTGTCTGAACTTCTGGAGTTGCTGTCTGATCATGCTTTGCTATCTTCCTTGACTTTCCGCATGGTATTTAGGAGGACTTTCATGGGTAGGCTTAGGACTGGGTATAAAAAGAAAGGAATTTTGAGGCTCAAAACCCAAATGCCCCTTGTGTGGCATTTCATTTAAAAATTTTCTTGAATTTTCTTCCCTATTTTGAAGATATTTTTTTTTTCTTTTGAATTTTTTTTTTACTGTATGGGGAAATAGATTTTTTTTTATTTTGATGTGGTCGGGCCTGAGGTAACTTCTCAGGTTGCCTACGTGCCCCAGAATTTTGGGATCAGACCAAAACGTAGTTCGAATCTTCCCTTCCCTAGGTTAGGTGATCGGGCTGAGAAAGAAAAAGGCATAATTTTTATTTTTGAAAAGGCTGCAAAGGAGTTGAGAAAAGGATATGTTGAACTGGGTAACTGGGTAATATGAGGATTGATTCGGCCAAAGATGGCCTCCTTAAATATAGTATCGTTTGATTTGGTCAAGGTTGGTTGGTTCTGGTAGTTCACTTCCATCATGATCTTGAAGTCTGACGACTTTTCTAGACAGTATTTCCTTAATGAATGAATTTCTCCAATTGGGTTTAGACTTTCTCTTACAGTCGAGGAGGAGTATTCAATTTTTTTTTAAGTCTGATAGTTAAATCTTTGACTTGTAAATGATGAGCTTTGACCTTCTTGTCAAATGCATAGGTGACTTTTCTTAGATAAGCTTGCACGTGGTACAGGGCTTTAACTCGTTTTCTTTGATCAAGTTTAATTCTTTATACTGCTGACGAACCCAATCTGTTTCTAACAAATGAGTTTCCAACAAGACCCCAAGAGACGGAATTTCCATTTCAACTGGCAAGACTGCTTCCATGCCATACATTAAGGACTAGGGAGTAGCTCCAGTAGAGGATCGAATTGAAGTTCAATATGTCCATAGCATGAATGATAATTTTTCTGACCAATCTCGATGTGATTGACACATTTTCCTGATGATAGTCTTGAGACTCTTACTAACTGCTTCAACCGTTCCATTGATCTGAGGACGGTAGGGGGATGATTTGTGTTTCCAGATCTTCAACTTTGCACACAGAGTAATGATTTATGCTTTGAAGTACGACCCATTATCAAAGATCAGTTCAAAATGTATCCTCATATCGATTGATAATATGTGATTTAAAACTCAAGATGTAGTAAGGATAGTGCTAATACATTTTATAACATCTTCTTTGATTCCATTGATATAGACGAGTATCTATTCTGTGTTGAACAACACCCAAGCTTGTGCCTAACATACCTTTATATGATCACACGAACAAGTTTTTTGAAATTTCTGAGTAAATTCATTATCCCCTCGTGTTCCTTTAGGGATAAGATGGTTATATTTGAATCTCTTTAGGAATTATTTTTTTGTTTCGAGGTCAAAGACCTTTCCTTTCTCGATTAAAGGTTAAGTCCGACTCTTATCTTCTTGTTCAGAAACGAAATCTATCAAATTATTAGTTAATTCGTTAATGCGCTCGAGGTATTCAAAAATTTCCTTTATCCGATCAATTTCAGATGGGGCAACAGACACCTCTATGACTCGATGAACTAACTTGACTCAATAGGAAAGAGTAGACTCAATCTAAGGAAGACATGACCTTGCTGGAAAAAAGGACTCGAGCTAACCCAAATGACTCATGAAAACTCAAGACAAGTACCCACACGAGTTTGATTAGGACTGAGGACTGAGATATTGCTTATAACCGGTAGGATTGAAGCACTATGATCTTCAAAGAACAATTGAACGATGTTGAAAAATTTTGAGGTCATTTCTGACTGTTGATTTGATATTGACGTTTACTCTAACTGATCGGATTTACAAACCTAGCTAGACGATGGACGATTGAGCTTATACACAATGATAGCACTTAAACCTCTTTGAAGGTGAATTTAACCAATTTTAGTGTCACCCCCTTGATAACATTTTAAATGAACCTTGAGATTTTATTGAATTTTGTGCACCAATCCATTAAACAATTCATTAATGTAATGATTATTCAGAAAAATAATTTTATTGCACTCTTGAAAAATATTGACAAATAATGTTTTCATTGAATAACAACTTCCACAAACATATTTCAATAATTTTTCATGTAAAAATAGATCTTTTGTAAATCATTTTTCCTTCATTTTCTTTTCTTTCAGAAAATATTTTCTTCTGAAAAATAGTTTGTTATTTGGAAAGCATTTTCTCTTGGAAAATCTTGTTCATCTGGAAAACACTTTTTCTTAGAAAACATTATTTTCTAGAGAATAACATTTTTTCTGGAAAACACTTATTTTGGAAAACACTTATTTTGGAAAACACTTTTTCTAGAAAACACTTTCCCTTTGTAAACCATTTTTCTTCTTTGAAAATTTGATTTCTATTTCAATTTAAATGGCCCAATCCACCATGATTATTGGATCGGGATGGACTGGGTCATTATTGTAAAAGAATGGATTCTTTATTGGGTCGGTGCACCCATTTTAATTTTCAAAACAAAATTTTGATCCTTGAGGACAATCATACACTCTGATCTCATCATTCACAACACTCACATACATTTATCAATCAACAGGTTCCAATCAATAAACAACCCGGGAACACCCACGATAAGTTCGAGTCGTGACCTACTGGGAAGGTTTCTAGATTCTAAGCTTACTACGTGCAATGTATTTTTATCTAGCCACCCTTGCCCAAGTACACCTATATACCTTTCGATACGTGGTGACTTGGTTTGATATACCGTACAGGTGATAATCCAAAATCTCAATTCATTTCTCTGAAGCCAAAAACAGCCAGTTTGATCTCCAATTGAGAGGTGGCGCACAATGCTGAGCAATGGCCCACTTAAATACCTCTCGTCTAGAATAGACGTAGTCTATCCCCCTCGTACAGTAGGGTACAACGGGGCAAGATCTTGCTTAGGCATCAGTTTTGACCAAGAAGTGCAATTGATATACTTAGATTATCTTTTATACCAACGGGTACGAGTCAAGAGTTGTAGCTTTCATAAATGGTTTGGCATCCCACGAGGGGACCGACCACGTACTAGTACTACGTTGGCAATCGGGACATGTGACTGTGTGGCTCATAATAGGTCAAAAGCTCAGGTCACTCCAGCCTGGGTGCACCAATATACTTCTCAGAATCACCTGATCAGACAGTATTGATTCCCAGTTTGATATACCCTAAGGTACGTGACTGGAGTTGTGGTTTTCATGAATGACATCGCATCTCCGAAGAGACCGGGTCACGCACTAGTGCCACGTTGGCTATAAGGGACATGCAACGTGCAATGCAATAATATAAACGTGCTAGTGGTGTGTGCAAAATAGGGTGGGGTGTGCCCGGGGCCTTTTTCAAACAAATGGGCCCATGGCCATGATCATATAATCACAATACAGAATATCAAAATTTTCACAGACTGCACAATCCAACATGTTACAATCAAAGCAATTATATCAGAAATATATCTATTGAGATCATGGAATAATAGAGGGCAATCAATGAATATGTCACCAAAAGATAATCAATCAAATCCAATATTGAAAGGCACCAAATTTTTTTATGAACCGAAATAATTTTTTCATAATCCAATCAAATATCACTTTAGGTGACCTTAATTAAGTTGAGATTTCAATGAATATTGAGGATAAAATGGCAATTGTGGAGATAAGGGCTATGAACCTTTTTTTTTTTAATTGATTTTTATTTTACCAAAACACAAAAACAAAAGCTCTTTTTTTTTTTTAACTTTAAAGAAATTGATTTAAAAATAAAACAAAATAAAATGATAAATTTTTTTTTTTTAATATAAAGAAAAGCTATTACTAACTAAAAATACAACCCTAAAAAGATTCTATTGTCACCCCAACTTGTTTTGGATCAAGTAAAGAATTTAACAAATATCCAAATTTGATATGCTATAGATAAAAAATTGGTGTGACAATACAAATTTTCTTTTTTTCATTCTCTTTTTCACTCTCACTCTAACAACCTAACAGCCTCATTCGTGTTCTCAATCTTGCAAAGCTTGTTAATTTTAACACGAAAGGTGGGTATATTGATCGGATACCCATTACTCATTATTTAATTAATCAACTCCATCATCTGTTGTAATTTGTTCTCCATTCAAAGTCCCTTAAGAAAAGTGTTTAAAGTTATCCGATCTGGTTCAAACCCGTGTTTTAAAACATTTCTAAAGAAAAACTAAAATCCATCCGACCCAATTTGCAGTAACTGATGATCAAGAAATGATTTCCATTTCAATTGTGGAAAATTCTTCTGCAAGATTATCAATCCGAGCCTCTTTGATGTGAATCGGATTCACTTTCGAAAAACTCAACATTCTCAACGAATTAAACGAAATTGCCCAACAATAATCTTCTAAAACTTGATTTGTAAACAAATCATCAACAATCTGAACTGAAACCTCCCCCCCGAACCAGACTTGGATGGGCTTTGAGATTTCTGCTTCTGATACGAAAATTTTGAATTCGAGGTGAATGGACTATTTATTCGAGACTAATGGACACGAAGAAAGAGGAGGGGAAAAAAGTTTGCTGATGAAGCAACATAGAGAGTTCGAGGTTGAGATGGGGAATCTGGAAATTGGGTGATGGTCGAGCAAAGGTAAGTGTTTCTCTCCAAGGATCTCATAAAAAGGTTTGGTTGCGGCTTGAAGAGTCGAAGACACTTGAAACATACAACTCTTCTCCCCCATATCTTCTTCCATAAGCATCTGGCTTATGTACTTCAAAACTATATCAGAGAAATCACAGTCTTGAACATGGAACATCACTATTAGGGTTTCGATCAAGTGGAACACGAAGAAAGTCCATGAAACTGTGACTTATCATAGAGGTTTCTTTGTGTCTGAAAATGTTCATAAGGTTTTGATCGGCAACAGGCCAAGACCCAACATTGAATCTTAATCCATTAAGGGAGTCTCTATTTTTCTATAAATCTCTATAAGCCTAAACCGATTTGGCCTCACCAAAATATTCTTTCATAATAAATAGAGGTCGAAGTTCGGCGAAAGCTTTATCTATGGTTGCTGATCGATACTTCCATCAGTTCCCATCAGCACCGATGGGGTTGTATTGGCGAAAAAGATAGTAGATGCCATTGTTGCTAATCTCAAGAAACCCAACAAATAAACGAGGAAGAGAGAGAGAGAGAGAGGGAGAGGAAGGAGAAAGAGAGAGAGAGAGAGATGAGAGAGAGAGAGAGAGAGGACGTCCTCTCTGTTTCTTGCTGATTTCCGTCATTCTTTGTGGAGAAGATGATAGAAAACAGCAAAAGCTGTTTTCTGCTAATGGCACACCACGTGAAAAAAAAAATTTGATTTTTTTATTTTTTTGAAATCCTCTCCTCATCGTGAACAACATTAAAAAAGACACTTTTTCTGTTTCTTAGTGCATCATTCACAAATAATTTTTTTCACCAATAGCCACCTATGCTTATTAACATGCCAAAAAATCATCCAAATGTTTTTTTTAAAAGAATATCATAACTCTCATCCCAACCACCATCATTCCATCCTCAATTTATGTCAATTTGAATCCTTCATTACTTAAGGTCATCCCAAAATGACCTTAGATTGAATCAAAAAGAAAAATTATGCCAAATCCGAAATATCCAAAATTGAACCAAAGGGTATTAATAAAGGATAATACAAAATAATAATAATAATAATAATAATAATCAAAATAAAAAATGAGTTAACACCCATTATTTTAGACCATTACCTTCCTGAAATCCTGCATGATTTTAAGGTCATTCCGAATAACCCTTGATGATCCATAAAAAATGTCAAAACAAAATATTCAACATCCAAACCAATGCTCAATAATTGAACCAAAAAGAATGATAAAAAAAATAAAATAAAATAAATAACTAAACAAATAACTAAAAATAAAATAAAAAAACAAAAAAAAACTAGGTCCTACTGGCAATGTTTCCCATACTTGGGGCTTTTCAAGTCTGATCCTCAAATTTTCCCAGTGGAGTCGCCACTGAAAGTGCCCTTGATCCGCGGGGTGCGCGGATCTGCTTTTGACCCTTGAGGTTTGGGAGTTGCCACCTAGTTTTTAAGGTCTAGGAACCAAACTGACTCTAAAAAAGGCAAACTAATCTATGAAAGAGAAAAAGAGTCCGGGGATCACGTTACGGGGTTGGAAGGTGTTAGGCACCAACCCCGCCCGGCCAAAGCCGGTCTCTACTAACTTTCCAAATAAATCACATTGCTAAAAACCTAAATAAAAATAAAAATAAAAATTTTTATACCTTTCCGATAGCAAGGATTTTGCTCCCTCAGATCTGACAAAAATAGCTCTTTGTACCGTACTTCCTTGTTTCGTTCTGTCTCCGGATTTGATTTCGGATCTCCGAGATTAAGGCATCTCCTTGTTTTTGGATCTGAACTCTTCAAGTTTGTTGCGGATTTAGGAGTGTTTTTGGAGGACTTTTAAGTGTTTCTAGGCTAAAATTGAAGGAGGGATGTTAGGTAAGGAGTTGGGACTCTAAAACTAGGATTTATGGGAGGCTTCTAGACCTACTTCTCTTAGGGTTTATGATTTGATACGAAAATAGGGTGTGAGCACCTCTATTTATAGATGTTTTTAGGGGTTGATTTGGATAGAGTTAGTATTTAATTAGAGTTCTTTTAATTAGAGTTGTGTTTTAGTTAGACTTATTTTAGGTAGAATTGTGTTTTAATTAGAATTATTTTAGGTAGAATTGTTTTTAAGTTAGAACTCTATTAGATTGAGTTATTATTTAATTAGAACTCTATTATGACTTTTGGTCTTATTTGATTGACTTTTAATGTTTTGACTTTAGTCTTAATTGATTGACTTTTAATATCTTGACTTCAGTCTTGCTTAATTGACTTTAATTTTGACTTCAGTTTCACTTGATTGACTTTAATACCTTGACTTCAGTCTTGCTTGATTTACTTTTAATTTTTGGAGAACCCCCCTCCATTATTTCTTTAATTCTTCTGACCCCCAAATGGAGGGGTTCTTAAAGAAATATCTCACGAACCCTCAACAATTTTACTTGAAAGTCCGATTGATCGATTTTTTAATTTAAAATTTTAAATTAATTTCATCAATGTTTCACTTTAATTATTTAATATTTTATTTATTAATTTCGAAAATTTTAATTATGAAAATTGTGAAATTATCGTTTTACCCCCGGAGAGGACTTTTCATGTTTTAAGTCAATTTTTAATGTTCTAGGATGTTTTAGAATCAATTTTTCATAAGGAATTCAATGAAAATATTATTTTGTGTTATTTATGAAATTTTTTGTGTGAAATGGTCGTGAACTTTATGAGGGGCATTTTCATAATTTTGTTGAATTCTGTTAAAATTGGCGAAATGATTTATTTGGTTTCGATTTGTTATTTTATGTGTTTGAATGGGTTTTCTTAAGCATAACGTAGGCTCTAAGGTTGTTTTGAGGTTAGGGGTATTTTGGTAATTTGGTCAATTTTTAGTGATTTTTATCGTGAAGCTTCTTTTTAGTCTGCAAGATGATGATTTCTATGTTTCTGGGGTCATATATTCCTAGCGTAGCGTGGTTTCTACAGTTTTATCAGTTCGAGATACCTCATCCGGATTTCTGAAACACATCTGGTAACAAAATAAAGCAATGGAATACACATCCATCATTGGGAATCATTGCAATCGGGTTGACGAGTTGATTAATCAGGCGAGTGCAAAAATGGGGTGTCTACACAAACTTGACCCGATCCAAGACTATCCTTAGGTTGACCTTTTGCTCAAGTCAACCTGGTTGACTCAATGTGACTCTCATATTAGGTTAGATTTTATCCTTTTTTTCATTAGGTTGTGATTGGATGTAATCAATTATTGTATTCATTGTGATTGGTTTGATGATGGGATAAATGTGGTTTGTATGAATGTATATTCGCGAAAACACCCCGGGCGCACTTTGTCCCTTTGCACACACTCACGAGCATGCATATATATGTTTGCATCACGACATGTCCTTATAAACCCCCATAGTCGGATCCAAGCTAACCTGGTCCTTCGGAACACAGGGGATGACCGTGAACACTACAACTTCAGTACAGTACCTTCGGGTATATCAAACTGGAGTACCACGTACTACTTGACCAAGTAAAACTGGGATAATATATCGGTGTTTCGGGCTGAAGTGACCTAAGCTTTGTCCTAACCTAGCCTCAATCATATAGTAAGCTTAGAACGTCGAATTTAGGTACGGTCCCACTAGGCCACGACTCGAAATGACCAAGAGTGCTCCCGAGTTGTTTTATTTAATTTAACCAAAAGGAAAGTGGGTGAACCGATCCACACCGTTCAAATTAAACTCGCAACAATGGTCCAACCCAAGGGATGTAATTGACAAGATGTGCAGGCCAATTTCTTAAAACCCATTAGCCCGATTGGTAAATCAATCTTTAGATCAATATATTGGCCGATCGAGTTAATTGATAATAAAATGTCAATGAGGTGATATATTATTCTTTTGAGTCCATTGGGTAGAGCCGGTCCAAATCTGACGATCAAATTTCTCTACCTTACCAGTTTTGTTCAATGGATCAACCTTCCTTTAAGTTAAAATGGATGACTCACATTAAAGATCATACCAAATAAAAAAATAGACTTGATTTCTTTTAATGTGTCAAAAATGGAAAGTAATTGTTTGTATAGATGGCTCATGATGATGTACGATTGTTGATGGACCAAGCCTTAGAAACATTCACTATTGTCAAAAAGTATAATTTTGGTGCATATGGACTTCAAAGCATATTCTCCCTCAAGTCAGTGAATGTCAATTAGAACCTCTTATGTGCCGCAGCCAATTTTTAGGATCAGGACTATCATATATTTCACTTTGGTTCAGTCACACTTTGTCCAACTCACGAGGATTTCCGTAGCATCATGGGGATAATACGTCAGGCCCAATGGCCCATCGGTCATTACCATCTCAACATACAGAAGAACTCGCAAGAGGATTAGGGGTTAAGCCTAAAAAAATAAGAAGATTCATCAATCATGGTTCACTAAACATGAGAAGACTCTTAGAAGTGTACCGAACTCCTAAACTTGAGCATCCCGGGGATTTCGTTCCAGAATCTCATAGGAGAGCTAGAGATTTTACCTTATGCTTGGGGGTATTGTCTACATACTTCTTGGTTTCCTTTAGGATGGGTCATCAGTTACCTGGTTTCTTTGCGGATATGGCCGGACAACTCAAAAATAAGGCTAACCCAGTTCCTATAATACTCGCCGAGACTTTTAAGGGATTATCTAATGAGAACGCACCAGAAGGAGCAGGGTTTAGAGGAAGCCCATACTTACTTTGTATATGGCTGTGCATTCGACTCCGCATTGCAGAATTCCCACAAATTAAGAAAGATAAATGGGATAAATTCATAGAAAATGACATATTAGTGGATTTTGCATCTGTGGGAGATTGGAGAAATTGGCTCTCAAGTTTGATTGCTCGGGATGTTAATTGGGATAGATTGGAATCGAGGACAGGTGAAGGCATCGTGCTTGCTTCAAAGGGATATGATCACGTAACACTTACCGGACTATTGAACACATCTTTTTATTGCCCGAGGATGATACCAAGACAGATGAGGCTCCCTTCATGGATCCCCATACGCCCGAGAAATCGACACCCCATTAAAGAACTGAACAAGTAACTAGTGGAACATATAGCTACAGCTTGGGATCAGCGATCATTTGTGGAATTAGAGGACTAGCAAACATTCAAGAAGTAGAAAAGAGGATAGAAGAACATGTTTGAAAAAGTAGAGTCCTAGATCGAGTCATTTTTATTCTTTGTAATAAAAGGAGAGTCTCCTCATTTCTTTTTGTTGAATTTGATTTTATCTTGTTTACAAAAACAATTCAGAAATTGGTACGAATTTTAATGCATAAATAATATCTTAATTGATAATAAATCACCTCGTCAGACATAAGCTTGACCAATACATCTCATCAATTACAAAAGGAGGTAATAACGAAAGAAAATGCTATCAAGAGGGAACATTTACCAGTTATTAATTCACCTTTGATGGGGTTACAGGATACTATTGTGCCCAAACTTAAGCGTCCACCACCCAGTTGGAGTCGAGAGTCAGGTCGTTTGGGGCGAACATCAACACCAAGTGAACCATCAGAAATGGCCTCTGAATCCGAACTCGTAGAAATCCGTAAGATCTTAGCAGTGTTTGTAATGGACATAAACAGCATCAAGAGCAAGGTAGAAGTACTAGAACAGATCTCTGAATCGACAAGAAATCCCCCTGATGATCAGAGAGGAAAAGGACCGGAAATCTGGAAGATGTTTACGAGCTTGATGGAAATGAAGAACACTTCCATGAAAGTCTGATACTGGCTAATAGAATGACTCAGTTGGAAACAACCTTAAAGAATATTAAAGTGATTGATGAAATCGCAGCAGGCATCGAGGCCTTAAATCAGATCCCTAAGATTCGTTTGGCCGAGAAGTTCGTAATGCCATAAATGGAAAAATTCAGTGGAGTGGGTTGTGGAAAAACGCATCTCAAGGTATATGTCACCAATATGCGCACCATGGGCCTCAGTGATGAACAGATGACATTGTTGTTCCAACGTACTCTATTGGGATCTGCGCTACGATAGTTAATGTCTCAGGATCCAGCTGCAATAGGGACATGGGAAAATATGTCAAAGTCGTTCTGGCATCAATACAAATGTAGCACCGAGATTGAAACTTCTCGGAGGGACTTGGAATTGACTAAACAAAAGAATGGGAAAACGTTTACTGACTTCATTGGCCGCTGGAGGGCTAAGGCTACACAAATGTGGGACAGACCATCAGAAAAGGAACAGGTGGCAATCATACTAAAAAACCTCACACAAGGGTATGCTCAACATTTGGTCGCCCAATACCTCCCCACGTTTGAATCTCTGTTACAAGCTGGAAGCCAACTCGAAGATGCCTTTGCCTCTGGGATTTTGTCTAACCCTTCTGATAATAAACCCAAGAAGCATTTCACCAATCCTAAGCCCAACATCAGTCATGCCTATATAGCCAACACTTCCACTACCGTAGTTCAACCCCCAGCGTGAACCAATAATCAAGCAAATTCAGGTAGAACCCCCTTTCGACAGCTCATGAATCTAGGAATGACCCTCACCGCAGTCTTCCAAAAACTATTGAAGAAAGGGCTTCTCACCCCTCTTCAACCTCGACCTCTACCAAACCCCCTACCAACATCGCACAACCCTGACCTCTTCTGTGAATTCCATCAAAACCCTGGTCATCATACTGATCGGTGTATTACCCTTCGCCACTCCATCCAAAATCTCATTGAAGCCAAAAAGATCACAGTCGCTACCTCAACACCACCAAACGTCACCACCAATCCACTACCAGTATATCAACCTCCTCATACCCTGAATATGGTATCTAAAACCCAATTACCATTTGACCCAGTCTCCCTCATCCATCCAGTCTACATCAAGCCACCCAGTTACCTCCTCGTCGGAATAGCTTTCATTTACGAGGTCAATGCCACAAAATATGAACCATTTGACCTAGCTGAGGACGAGACGTAATGCTTATCCCCACCCCGCTACGATAGCCATCATATACCAGTTACCTCTTAGCACAAATGGTCCTAAAAAGTGCATCTTCCTTAACAAGTGAAGACCCTTATTTATTGGCCGAAGAAGATGAGTCATTTTCACTCTTTTGTGATGAAGTCAGACATGTAACCCGAAGACGAAGAGTCTTTAAACCACTAGAACTCAGTGTTGACAACCCTGCAGTCTTGTCAAGAAAGGAAAAAATGGACCATGTTAAGGAAACTATGGAAGAAGATGACGCCGTGATAAAACAGTTAAAAAGGGCAGGTGCCAACATTTCAGTTTGGGGTCTACTTATGGCTTCCACAGCTCATAGGGAAATTGTTATCAAAGCATTAAGTGCAGCCCAAGTTTCACTCGACACTTTCCCAGATCAATTGGTCAACCTAGTAGGAGCAACACATGTTGAGAATAATTTTTCTTTTTTAGACTCAGACCTCCCGAAAGAAGGACCAAGCTACACGAAGCCATTACATATCACAGTAGACTGCAATGAAATGATAGTTCCTCTAGTCTTGGTAGACAATGGAAGCGCACTAAATGTTTGTCCCTTGAAGACCGCGACTTGTCTCAGATTCAAGGCAGAAGACTTCAAACCAACTAGCCAAGGTGTCAGAGCTTATGACAATACGAAAAGAGATGTACTGGGAACTTTGCACCTACGAATATCCACGGGTATAACATACTTCCCTGTGGAATTCCAAGTCTTGGATATCCAGTCATCATTTAACTTATCACTAGGGAGACTATGGCTGCATCAGATCAAAGCCGTACCGTCTACTTTACATCAGAAAATTAAATTCATCAAGGACGGTTTGGTAATCATACTTCATAGAGATGCTGAAATCATGGAGATTGTCAATGACATCGAAACTAAGGACAAGTCGCTACCTGAAATCCAACCCGAGCAACAAGAAATACAGCTCAGTGGGTTCGAATTTGAAAAAATTAATGCCGTCCAATGGGATAACCCTACAAAAGAGTTTGTTCCTATCAATAACACATTCAACTGTTGTGTGGCCAGTATGTTCAAAGACATGAGATTCTTCCCGGGCATGGGCGTAGGTTGTAGACAACAAGGGATCAGAACTACACCGGTTATTCAAGAAGTAGTTGGGACTTTTGGATTAGGGTATGAACCTACCAAAGAAGATTGGGCCCGATATTGGAAGATAAAGAGAGACAAGGCAAATGCGAAAAGACAGGGGCATATCGTCGATTTGATTAATATGAAGCCCTATCAAAAAACCCTTAATGGGCACTTCGTGAAAGCAGGAGAAGACTTTCCTTATTGTGGTTTACCAGAACCTTTCATTAACCACCTCACGGGTACTCACCAACCAGGATTTGAGATCTTCTTTGGGATGAGTTGGCTTGACGAGGAGGAAAATAAGGCATCTAAAGAACTGAAAGAAGCTGACGATTGGCAGATAACCGTCGATTCACTCAATATCGCCCAAATGTTTCTCAAAAAAGTCAATGTGTCAGTCCTGTCTGTCGAAGGTGATGCTCAAAGCCTACAGTCTGTAATCAAACCCACAGTTGGGTCACTTTCTAATTACCATGTAATGCGTCCTTTACTTTACGTTGAGTCTAGTCAAGTTAGTCTTGTTGAGTCCGTAGTCAGTCCTGTCACCCCATCCATCTTTATGAAATAGAAGAAGTTTTTGATTATCCCGAGTACAATAATGATTTAACTAATAATCTTGCTTCGAATGAGGAATCTTTTGACGAAGAAACCCCTATCGAACTAATCAAATTACTTGAGCAAGAGAATGAACGTCGGGCTCAACCTGTAATGGAGGAAACATAATTAGTCAATCTCGGGACTAAAGAAAACCCTCAAGAGATTCGAATTGGGGTCACCTTGACTCCCGAGGAACGCGAGGGAATAATAAACTTGCTTAGAAAATTCAAAGACGTGTTCGCGTGGTCGTATGAGGACATGGAATTCCATTGTATCCCGACGCTCGACTAGTAAAATAGAAACTCCGACATATTAAGCCAGAATGGACTTTAAAAATTAAGGAAGAAGTCACCAAGCAGATCAATACCAGATTTTTGAAAGTGGTAGAGTACCCAGAATTGATCGCTAACGTAATCCCAGTTCCTAAAAAAGACGAAAAAGTCAGAATGTGCGTGGATTTCAGAGATCTAAACAAGGCATGTCCAAAAGATAGCTTTCCATTGCCTCACATAGACGTACTGGTCGACAACATTGCAGGACATGCCATGCTCTCATTTATGGATGGTTTTTCGAGATACAACCAGATAAAGATGGATCCGCACGACATGCAAAAAACCTCGTTCATTACCCAATGGGGAACCTTTTGTTATAAGGTCATGCCTTTCGATCTAAAAAATGCTGGGGCCACATATCAGAGAGTAGCTACGACCTTATTGCACGACATGATACACAAGGAAGTTGAGGTTTATGTGGACGACATGATAGTCAAATCTAAGGAACGATCGGGACACGCCGCTGCACTAGAAAAGTTTCTCACAAGGATTCCGAAATACCAGTTACGTCTCAATCCACATAAATGCGTATTCGGAGTGACTTCAGGAAAATTGCTAGGATTCGTGATCAATCAAAGAGGGATTGAAGTGGACCCCAGGAAAATCAAAGCTATACAGGAAATGGTACCGCCTAAGACTGAAAAGTAGATTCGAGGGTTTTTAGGTAGAATTTAGTATGTCAGTAGATTCATCGCTCATCTTACCAATGTATGCGAGCCTATATTCAAACTTCTCAAAAAGAACGAACCGACAGTATGGAATGAGCAATGCCAAAAAGCCTTTGATAAAGTCAAAGAGTATCTCGCGAATCCGCCTATTCTGGTTCCGCCTACCCCGGATGAATCTCTCCTCCTTTTCTTGCCAGTCATAGAAGAAGCTATGGGATGTATGTTGGCACAATACGACAAAGGCAATCATAAAGAAAGAGCCATCTATTACATTAGCAAAAAGATGTTAGAGTACGAAAGAAAATATTCAGCTCTTGAAAAGACCTGCCTAGCATTAGTATGGGCTACTCAAAGGCTTCGACACTACATGCTCACCCATTCAGTCATTCTGTTATCCTGGATGGATCCTTTAAAATATCTTTTTGAAAAGCTGGCATTGACAGAAAGAACTGCACGATGGTTACTTCTGTTATCAGAATTCGATATAACGAATGTTACACAAAAGTTTATTAAGGGAAGAACAATAGCAGAGTACTTGGCCGATCATCCCGTAATAAAGGGAATAAGACCTGTCGATCAATTCCCAGATGAAAATATCCTGAATCTCGAAGAAGAACCACGAGACCAAGTATGGCAACTATACTTCGATGGAGCTGCAAATCAAAATGGGTATGGAATAGGGGCGGTTTTTTTATCTCTTGAAAGATGCCACATTCTGATCGCTGTTAAGCTGACTTTCTCTAATACGAATAATACAGTTGAATATGAAGCGTGTATCGCCGGGCTTGAGGCTGCATTGAATTTGGGCATCACAGAAATTGAAGTATTTGGAGATTCGGCTTTGGTCATACATCAATCGTTGGAAGAGTGGAAAACCAAGGATGTGAAACTGAAACCTTATCATGAATATCTGTTAAATCTGGTGAGGAAATTCAAAACTATCTTGTTTCAACATCTAGCAAGGGAAGATAACAGATTCGTAGACGCCCTAGCTACTCTCTCTTCAATGATCCATTTACCTCTAGGCATGGAACTAAGGCCCATCACAATTGAAATAAAAAATAAACCCGCATATTGCTACCAGGTTAACATCGCTGCTCGACTCCCTGACGGAAAGCCATGGTATACTGACATCAAGAAAGTCCTAGAAAAATAAAAGTTCCCAATTGAAGCATCTAGGAAAGAACGACAAACTCTACAGAGATTCGCATCCCAGTTCATACTGTGTACAGGGAATTTATATAAGAGATCATATGACGGAATCTATTTGTCATGTGTTGACGAAAATCAAGCTGAACGTATAATGTCAGAACTGCATTCGGGGGATTGTGGACCACACATGAGTGGGAAAATGCTAGCCAAACGAATCATGAGGCAAGGGTATTATTGGCCGACAATGGAAACAGATTGTCACCATTCGGTGAAAACCTGCCATAAGTGTCAAATACACGCTAACCTCATACACGTTTCCCCATCTCAGCTAGTTGGCTTGACCTCTCCATGGCCGTTCTCTATTTGGGGAATTGATATAATTGACAAAATCACACCTAAAGCATCGAATGGACATGAGTACATTCTAGTGGCCATTGATTATTTCACAAATGGGTAGAAGCCGTTTCGTACGTCGTTCTCACTACATCTAAAGTTGCCAAGTTCATCCAAGCGCATATCATCAGTCGATATGGGGTACCTTCTGAACTGATTTTGGATAATGGGTCACATTTCAAAACTGAAGTCGTTACACTGTGTTCAAAATTCAAGATTCGTCATCACAAATCATCTCCCTACTGTTCTCAAACTAATGGAGTAGTGGAAGCAGCCAACAAGAATCTCAAGACGATTATTAGAAAAATGTGTCAATCGCACAGGGATTGGTCTGAAAAATTACCATTTGCGCTCTGGGCGTACCGCCCCTCAATACAATCCTCCACTGGAGCCACCCCATATTCACTTATGTACAGAATGGAAGCTGTCTTACCAGTCGAAATGGAAATCCCTTCCCTCAGGATCTTAATGGAAAATCAATTATTAGAAGCAGACTGGGTACGTCATCGGTACGAAGAGCTACATTTAATTGATGAAAAATGACTTAGAGCCCTGTACCACGTGCAAGCTTATCAAAGAAGAGTCGCTCGGGCATTTGATAAAAGAGTTAAAGTTCGTGACTTGCAAATTGGGGATCTAGTACTTAAAGAGAATCGAGCACCCATTTTTTATCCTAAAGGCAAATTCAAGCCCAATTGGGGAGGTCCCTTCATCATTAAAGAGGTACTGCCTGGGAAAGCTGTTAGACTTCAAAATCATGATGGTGTTGAATTACCAGAACCGACGAACCTTGACCAGATCAAACGGTACTACATCTAAGGAGGCCATTTTTGGCCGAACCAAGTTTTCTATTACCCAGTTAAATATCTCCCTTCTCAGTCCCTCGTAGTCCTTTCGAAAAAATAATAAGTAAAAATCTTATATTTTTTCTTTCTTAGCCCGATCATCCAACCTAGGGGAGGGAATGTAATTTGAACTACGTTTTGGTCTGATCACAAAATTTTGGGGTACATAGGCAACCTGAGAAGTTACTTCAGGCCCGACCACATCAAAATAAAAAAAAATAGATTCTCCCACAAAGAAAAAATCCAAAAAGAAAAAAAATTAAACAAATATATATTGTCGAAATGGGGAAGAAAAATTCAAAGCAAAATGAAAGAAATGTCACACAAGGGGCATTTGGGTTTTGAGCCTTAAAATCCCTTCTTTTATGCCCAGTCCTAAGCTTACCTATGAAAGTCCTCCTAAGTACCGTGCGAAAAAGTCAAGGAAAGAAACAAAGCTTGATAAGACAGTAACTCCAGAAGTTCAAAAAGGAAGAAAAGGGAAAATAAAGCCTGCTAAGTTGAAAACCTAGGAGGGCGACTTAGGCAAAAATCAAGGCAAGCTCGCGAGGTGGAAAAGGCGATCTAGGCAAAAGTTTGAGCATGCTCGCTAGATTGAAAATCTGAAAAGGCAATATAGGCAAAAATTAGAGCAATAAAAAAAGTAAAAGAAAATCTTTGTTGAGTTGAAAAGTAAGGCGAACTAGAGCATCAGAAGTCCGAACGACCAAGCCTCTATTCTCAGCTCAAACCAAGCAATGACTCAGAAACCACATGTATCTTGTCTACGATTGATCTGAACAGTTTATTTTCCTAAATGAACCAAAAGGAGAAAAATGTGATCTCCAAGATGAATCTCAAGAGTGGAGACTTGGTTCCAACAGTTGAGCCCGACTCATGATCTCCAATAAAGTTGAAATTAAGAGTAAACCCTTATTGCACTTGTGGTAATCTAAGACTTCTAATTTTCACATTGAGGGGTATTCCTTCTTCTTTAGAAGTATATTTTCCCCTACACTAGGGGCATTTCTTTTTCAAACATGTTCAATTATCCTCAATACAACGTCCCCCATCAAACTAGGGCATTTTTTTGAAGCTAAGTTGATTTTGACCCCAAAGGATAAGGTTCACTCTAAATTAAAGGTTACCCTCTTGATAACATTTTTTTGAAACTCCCGGGGTTTAAAGAAAGTTAAAAAGTTGACCGAACCTTCATAAAATTCAACTTTTTGAAAGTGTTGTTTTGCCTAAAATAATTCATTACTCTTCCACCTCGAGTATGTAGAGTAAGACATTCAGATTTTGCTCAGATGTCGCCGAGGGCTTTCTCGAATTATGCTCAAATTTTGTTCAGATGCCGCCGAGGGTTTTCTCGGATTATGCTCAGATTTTACTCAGATGCCGCCGAGGGTTTTTCTCTGATTATGCTTAGATTTTACTCAAATGCTGCTGAGGGTTTTTCTCAGATTTTGCTCAAATGCCACCGAGGATTTTCTCAGATTATGCACAGATTTTGCTCAGATGCCGCCGAGGGTTTTCTCGGATCATGCTCAGATTTTACTCAGATGTCGCCGAGGGTTTTCTCGGATTATGCTCAGATTTTGCTCAGATGCCGCCGAGGGTTTTCTCGGATTATGCTCAGATATGCTAAGATTTTGCTCAGATGCCGCCGAGGGTTTTCTCGGATTATGCTCAGATATGCTCAGATTTTTCTCAGATGCCAACGAGGATTTTCTCGGATTATGCCCAGAGTTTGCTTAGATTTTATGTTTACACATGTTTTCTATTGTTAAACTTGTTATCCTCCCAACATGAATGCGCAGAATAGAGATGCGTCTTTTCAAAATCATCACTACACTATTGCACACACATGCACTTGCATCAGTCAAGGAGAATTTCAAAAATTCGAGGATTTGACATTTTTAGTCCAAGGAGAAGTTACCTTTAAGGATCTGGACGCATTGACAAATTATCAAATCAGACTGTAAAATGAGCTGTCACTGACTTTGGCATTCAGATGTCGCACTATTTATCACAATAGATTGGCCATCTAGTTTGCTCCCATCATTTACCAAAGAGGGGCATCTGTAGACACCCCATTTTTGTATCTGCCCAATTCGACAATTCATCACCCGGTTACCGTGAACTCCTAATGATGATCACAAAGAACTCGAAGGCTTGTGAGTATTGTCCCTGATTCCTTTCGTTTCCACTCTTTTCATCTCTCCTACTCGTTACGACTCGACATAGAAATTCACGCATGCTTAGGATCGCTACACGTTACACCCGATCTAGCAAGCACGTACGCTTAGGCTCGCAACACAGTTCGATAATCGAGAAACCTCGCCACGCTAATAAAATACGACTTTGAAACATAGAAATAATCACGTTGGGACTAAAAGAAACCTTGCGCCAAAATTCGTAAAAATCTGCAAAAACCAACAAAATGACGAAAATACCCCTCATAAATTTTGGACCTCCGAAAGACCTCAAAAGTACTTGCATTGCACTCATAACATGATTTTGAGTCTAACGGGACCAAAACCGACGAAAACAGAGAAATTTAAGAAAAATCATAAAAATGACCGATATACCCCTCGACCTCCAAACTCAACTTAGAGATCTCGATCCTTAGGAAAATATAATAAAAATTAAAATCAAATAAAAATTAAACAATTAAAACTTAAAATTCAAAATTAAAATCAAATAAAAAATTAAACAATTAAAACTTAAAATTAAACAATTAACATCTAATTCAAAATTAAACAATTAAAACTTAAAAGTAAAAGATTTAACATCTAATTCAAAATTAAACAATTAAAACTAAAAATTAAACAAATAAAATTTAATTCAAAATTAAAAAAAATTTAAAATCTAATTCACAATTAAACAATTAAAATCCAATTCAAAGTTAAACAATTAAAATTTAACATGTAATTCAAAATTAAACAATTAACATCTAATTCGAAATTTAGCAATTAAAACTTAAAATTAAAATTTTTTAAATCCAATTCAAAATAAAAATTAAAATCAAATCAAAAGTTAAACAATTTAACAAATAAAATTAAAATTAAATTCAAGTCAATAAAATTTAAAACAAATTTTTTAATCAAAATTAGAATTGACCAATCACAACTCGAGATTATAGTGGTACGAGTACTGTGGGAACGTGACTCCCCATTTTCCCATAGGAAAGGACGTGTAAAGAGAAAAAAAAAGAAAGAGGAAAAAAGAATTAGAAAGAAAATATCAGAAAGTCTTGGCTATATAAAGAAGGACGTTTCCTTCTTCATGGTCTCTCTCTTGGCTCCTTAGGTTGAAAGTACTTGGGCTGAACGATCTTCTTCTTCGGTTCTCTCCTCTCTTTGCTCTTTGGGCTGAACGAATGCTTGCTCTCCTCGCTGATTCATCACTCCTCCAACGTCTTTGAACTGCAACACGGCATGGCTACTGCTATATCAGAACGCCCTTGAGCTCTCCTATCTGATTCATCATCATTTCAAGGTCCTTGGGCTGAACTAGAAGCACAGCAGTGTTGCTGCAATAGTAGGATGTCTCCTCTCTTTGCACTCACAGCTCGCTCTCTTCTATAATTCTCTTATAATCCTCATCCACGCCTCCATCAGACCTGCAACATAGCAGTCTTTTTCTTTTTTTTTTCTCCTTCATCACACAACACAACCAACCATCCTCTCTTCCTCTCTATCAAACCAGCAACAACTACTACAACCTTCCTGCCCAGCCCCCTCTTCAACTCATGGCTGCAACATCCAACACCTAGCAGCCTCTCTCTTTCTCTCTTTACAGCGCGCACAAGCCCTCGAGTTCTATCTGAAGGAAACGACTCTAGTGTTTCATCTACAGGTGATTTTTTTTATTCTCTATTTTCCTCCTTTCCTCTCTCTGTTTGTGTGCTAACACTCACCTTTACATTGAAATTCTACGTTGATCTGTAGTGTCATGATCATCATGAAGTTTGGTATGAGATGGATTATTTATGATGCTATGGGAGGGTTTTATTACACTTTTCATACGTTTTCTTAGGATTTTTTTCTATATTAATTGCATATTGGTAGAGGAAAAATCTGCTCCCTTGGTATTTTGTTTGTTTGTTTGTTTTTTAATTTTATCTATCTCCGCATATCTTTAGGATAAGAGAATTATTTTTTTATTTTTTTGTGTGTGTGTGTAGTTTTTTTACTTTTGTTTTTGCATTAATAGGATTAGGAAAACCTTTTGAGTATACATGTTTTTTTGTTTTTCTCCCTTATTTACCTACACAATAAAGTTTTTTTTTCTATTTTTATTAATGATGAGATAGGTTGAATATTTTGTATGCCTCTTTTATTTTTCCTTTTTTAGTTCATGTAGTTTTTTCTATGATTTTTAGATCGATAGGTCGAGGAGAATGTTTGTTTGCGTATGCTTTATTTCTTTTATTTTGTTTTTTTTTTTTTTGCATGGTGATAGGTTAGGAAAATGTTTTTATTTCTCCATGTTGTTTTTTTTTATTTGTTATTTTTTATTATTTTTTGCATGTCAGTAGGATTAGGGGATTTTTTTTCAAACATCATGATCACTATGCTCGAATTAGATTTTCATGGTTCGTGATGATATTCAAACTCTTCGTGTTATTTTCAGATTTCTCCATGTGGTTGATTGACACTTAGCTTTAACAAATGTGCATGTTGTTAAATGACTCCTATTTTGACTAAATCAAAAATCATGTATGCATGCTTGTTTTGGTCAGTTTAAAGATTCGATGGACATGAAATTTTTCTTGTGGTTTTTTCTTTCATATTTGAAAATTTTATGCGATGATATTGGGCAATCTCCACTTTAGTAAGTATGATATCCTGGATTCTTTGTTGTTTGGTGAATTTCTAATTTGGTGATTTTTGGCAAATTCATAATCTTCTAATTTGGGACTTCATTGCTTATATAATTTTCTTTTTGGAGATTATTTGTGGAACATTAGAAAATTCATATTTGAAAACTAGCTAATTTGGGATTGCATAGTTTCCTATTTTGGGAGACTATGTTCATAGATATCTAATTCAGAAATTTCATATTTTAGCAATTTTCCAATTTAGAAGATTCTGCATTTTTATATTTAGGGGGTTCATGTTCATGGAGATTTGGGAATTTCAAATTTAGAAAATTACATTTTTGGAATGTTCTATTTTGAAAATGTATCTTTTTAAATTTTTAATTTGGGAATTCAGCATATATCTCTTGAATTTTAATTTAGGAAATCTTACGCTCCTAATTTGGAAATATTATAAGTCCCAATTTAACAGATTTCTATTTATGATCTTCCTATTTAGAATATTTTCATGATTTTCTATTTTGGACAGTTTGAGGTACACTTGTAGGTGGAGTTTCTTAATTGATTTTAGGTCATGGAGCTAATTAGGGCTTTTTCAAACCCTTTCATATTTTGTGGAATTCAAAGAAGGATTATGTGATAATTGGGACAATTTTTAGCCATAGGATTTGGTTTAAAAATCCAACACAAATTGATGATGATGATTGGACTGTGACCTTGACTGTAATCTTTGTATGTTGACCATAGGATGATTTTGGATCGTAGTAGAGACCGATCATCTTGATCGGGCGGGTTCGGTGCCTAACACCTTTTGAAACCCGTAATCTGACCCCTTACCCATATCTTTGATCCGTGGACTGATCCATATCCGTTTGGAGTTATTTATGGTTCCTAGACCTAAACTAGGTGGCGGCTCCCATTTTTCAAAAGTCCCCATTTATAAATCGGACCCCTATCAACTATTTAGTGAAAAAAGGTCGAGGCGATTTCAACCTCTAGAACCCATGAAAGATGTTCTATATGGTCCTGTATTGATTTGCTATATACCAAGACATCATCAAAAAATACCAACACAAACTTTCTCAAATAAGGCCTAAACATTTCATTCATCACCCCTTGAAAAGTCAAGGGAGCATTAATAAACCCAAAAGGCATTAGTAAAAATGCATAATGCCCCTCATGTGTACGAAAGGCAGTTTTAGGGATGTCATCAAAATGCATCCTTATCTGATGATATCTTGACCTTAAATCCAACTTTGAGAAAATTTCATCCCCTCCTAATTCATCAAGTAACTCATCAATATTAGGAATAGTTATCTTTTATGGTATCCTTGTTGAGAGCACGGTAGTCCATACACATCCTCCAACTTCCATCAGCCTTCCTTACTAGTAACACGGGTGAAGAATAGGGACTTTGGCTGCTCCGTATGCTACCATTCTTGATTAGATCAGCCACTAGTTTCTCTATCTCCTCCTTTTGGTAATACAGATACCTGTAAGGTCTTACACATGTGGGTTTACAACCCTTCTGCAATTTAATTTTATGATCAAAAATCCCGGGAAGTGGCAGCCCTTTTGGTTCAACAAACACCCCTTTGAATCTGTCCAAAAGTTGTTGTACTACTCCCAAAATGCTAGGAGTGAGACTTGTAGCATTTCCTTCTATAATTTGCAGCCATATTCATTTTATTGTTCCCTTCTTGAGGTCGCTAATGTCGTCGTCCTCAGTCATATTTATTGCTGGTCTCTTGATTCCCTGCAACTCTACAAGCTTTTCATCACACTAGAACCGCATAATTAGATCAGAAAAATTCCATAAAATTGATCCCAATCCTCTTAGTCAATCAACACCAAAAACTAAGTCACAACCCTCAAGAGTCAACACATATAAATTAGCCTTACATGTGTAATCTTGTAGCTTCAAAGGAACTACCTTACAGTAAACAAGACAAGGAAGAGTAGCACCATTAGCCACCTGAACTGTTAAGTGGCTATCTTCCTTTGATTGATTGGCCTTCCTTTCTATATTTGGATCTATAAAACTATGAGTACTTCCTATGTCAATTAAGACCAAGACTTGGTGGTGATTAAGTTCAGCAAACAATTTCATAGTTTTAAGGGCTAAAGATCCAGCAATAGCATGCAGGGTGATTCCTAACGATGCACCCACTTCCTCGTCATTAGTTTCTATCACAACCAAAGTACCTTCCTCATTTTCTAGTTCCTTGGTTTCCTCTACCTCTCCCTCCATTCCTTCTAAAAGGTAAATCCTGGGTTTGCTACATTTATGTTCGAGATGGTACTTCTCATCACAAAACCAACATAAACCTTTTTCCTTCCTTTCTTGCATTTGGGTAGGAGAAAGTCTTTTGAAGGGAAAGCTGGTTTTTCCGGGGTTATTAAAGGTTTGAGGTCTCGGGTTGGGTCTATTTGGAGGTGCTGGAAGTATCAAAATAGGGATTGGTATAGGCAATCTAGGTTGGTTGTTTAGGTTGGTGTTTTGGTAGTTTTGGAACTTGTTTGGATTTGACCTTACACGCCTCTTCCTCCTATAACCTAGCCAAACCGAAGGCTACTCAGAGTGTAGATGGCTTAAACATGGTGACAGTGATCCTCAAATCATCCCTAAGGCCACTGAGAAAGGTATTAATTCGAAACTCTTCAGATAATCTAGTTATTTTATTAGATAGCATTTCAAATTGTGTCTAATGTGCTTCTACAATCCCATTTTGCCTTAATTTAGTAAATTCCCCTACAGGATCCTCATAGGCTGAGGGTCCAAATCTCACTTCTAAGGCTGCAATAAAATTATCCCAAGATTGGACTGGGCTGGACTCCTTTAACCAACTATACCATGATAGGGCCTTTCCTTCCATATGGAAAAGGTTATTTGAAGCCTTTGGTCATCAGGTGTTTTGTAATACGTAAAAAATTGTTGTGCCTTTTGAATCCATTCATTCGGATCAGTACTATCAAATTTAGGAAAATCCAACCTTAAGGACCTAGCTTGAATTCCCCCATTTCCCTCAAGGAAAGAATTGTTACTGACCTTAGAGTTGGAAGAACCTTCCCCAGAATTGTGATATGCTGCTAAAGCCTCATAGCTAGATGCTAGATTATTGATCTATTTAAGTACTGTGGCTAACATCTCCTTCTATTGCTCATGTTCTTCACGCAGGTGGGTGTTCTCTCCTTTCAATACTGCCAAAGCTTCAGTCATCTGCGCATGCCTAGTACCCTCAACCCTTGTCGCAGAACCAAGGCTCTGATACCACTGTTATAACTGTAAAGTTATGTAATCAAAGTGACAAAAAAATGTTATGGTAATTCGAGGTTACCAGGCCTCCTTTTAAGACTCTGTAATTGAATAAATGCTTCCCTTCTTCCGATTGAATAATAACAAACATAAATAGGTCAGGTGATAACTGATCATTACGTAATGTGGGCATAGCCCATTAACTAGGAAGTTAAATAACTGACCCAACAAACTCATACCACTTAATTGACCCATAACTGACCCAACAAACGCATACAATTACCAAACAAAGGGACCACGTGACCCATTACATATGATCCAGTCAAATAAAGAACTCAAACACTTAAATTAAAACAACATAGTTTGAAACAATTGGACAATGCATCGAATAATATGAACTTCGAAACCTAGCTCATAACAAAAAACTTCCTTACTCAAACTCTTCAACTATATCAAATTGAAATATGACTTTATTGCCCAAGTATTTACAGGAGGTGGGTCCATAATTCACATTACCTTTATGGGCTGGAAACATTTTATCCACTTTGTTGATCAAAACCAAGATTAATAATTTGTATTATTAAAATTATTAATATATAATATTAACTTATCACTACAAAAAAATAATATAATAATATTTTAAAATTAAAAAAGCATATTGCATTACTAATTTTTATGAAAATTATTTGATATGATACACTTAACTTGGAATTTCAAAGTCTAACTCAGCCTTTGTATAGGTAGTGGATCAAGCTCGTTTTGAAGCCATGTCAACCCCCGTACCAGGGCATATCTGTTAGCTTAGGGTACGTGTCAGCCCCGTGCCAGGGCACACTTGTTAGCTTAGTGGCATTTTCGTAATAAGGGAGTATGACCGGCCTCTACTTTTGATGTTTCCTTTTGGAAACCTAGTAAAGACTTAGCATACACTTTGTAGGAAGGGTGTCAGTGCTATCCCAATCCCCGGCCTACACCCACGTTGTTGAAGCCTTGAAGCCCAGCTCCGTGGAAGTCCCGCGTGTCATAGGATCATCAATTGCTTGTAACGCATCTATTTGCTTTTGTAACGCGTTGCACCGTGTAATCAATATTATATCAACAAAGTTGCCTCCGGGCTTTATCTCATGTTGCCTCGTTTACTTGTATGCTAGCTACGTGTGTGTGGTGTACGATCATTTTACAGGCTTGCAAGTGGATTTGACCCCCTTGCGCCGCACGACCCCGCTTCGAAAGAATAGGGCCGTGATAGTAAATCCATGATATATGTATCGGTAGCTGAGAGCGCCCTCGATCCACGGGGTGCGCGGATCCACTTTTGATTTTTGAGGTTTGGGAGTCGCCACCTAGTTATTACGGTCTAGGAACCGAACATTGATTCTAAAAGATAAATAACACTAATCTACGAAAGAAAATACAGGTCCGGGGATCACGTTACGGGGTTGGAAGGTGTTAGGCACCAATCCCACCCGGCAAACGCCGATCTCTACTTTTCTGAAATAAAATTACATTGTTAAAAGACCTAAATAAAAAAAAATAAGAATGAAATATACCTAGATGATCACAACGATAATTCCCTCAGAGTTGGTAGAGAAATTTCTTGCTTCATTTCTGTTACTGGATCTGCTTCGGATCTCCAAGATGAAGTATCTTCTCCTTAGATGTAAATGTTTCCTAATTTTTGATGAATTTCTAGGTATTTTTGAAGCATTTCTAGATATTTTTTAAGCAAAAGTTGGGGGTAGGATGATAGGTAAGGGGTTAGGACTTCAAAATTAGGATTTTGGGAAGGTTGGAGAGCCTCATTGACCTACTTTTTTTTAGGGTTTTTGCTTGCATCCGAAAATAGGTTGTAAAGACCCTTATTTATAAAAAAATTTAAGAGCTTTTTAGATAGAGTTAGAGTTAGATTATGTTTCTTTTAGATAGTTTTAGAGTTTAATTAGAATTCTATTAGATAGTTTTAGAGTTTAATTAGAATTATGTTTCTTTTAGATAGTTTTAGAGTTTAATTAGAATTTTTTTTAGATAGTTTTAGAGTTTAATTATAATTCTATTAGATAGTTTTAACTTTGATCTTATTAGATTGACTTGACTTTAGGATTTTGACTTAAGTCTTACTTGATTGACTTAAATTTTTTTTTTTTTTAATTTTAATTAGGATTTCAATTTACATTAATTAATGTTTTAATTATTAATTTTAAAAATTTTAATTATTAAAATTGTAAAATTATCGTTTTACCCTCAGAGATGATTTTTTACGTTTTAAGTCACTTTTCAATGTTCCAGGATGCTTTGGAATCCATTTTTCATAAGGAATTCAATGGGAATATTGGTTTGTGTCATTTATAAAAAATTTTGTGCAAAATGGTAGTGAACTTTATGAGGGGCATTTTCGTAATTTTGTCAAATTTTGTGAAAATTGACGAAATGATTTATTTAATTTCAATTTGTTGTTTTATGTGTTTGAAAGGATTTTCCTAAGCATAATATAGGCTTTAGGGTTGTTTTGGGGTTATGGGCATTTTAGTAATTTAATCATTTTTTTAGTGATTTTTATCGTAAATCTTCTTTTTGTCTGCAAGATGATGATTTATATGTTTTTGGGGTTATATTTTTCTGATGTAGTGTGGTTTCTAAAGTTTTGTTAACTTGAAATACCTCATCCAAATTTTTGAAACACAACTAGTAATAAATAAAGCATTGGAATAATCATCCATCATTGAGAATCTTCGCAATCAAGTTGACGAGTTGATTAATTAGGTGACTGCAAAATTGGGGTGTCTATTATAGCGCTTCTAAGTTCTAATTCAACTCTGTTTGTTCTCAAGTCTACTCATCCCAGTTCATAATTTTACTCGATGATTTGTCAAGTATCTTCCAATTTGTGGTTGATTCTCATCAAGACTAAAATGACATCAATTTTTATTTATGAATATTTATCAATATGTGAATTAAGGGAGATGTTCAGCAACAAACCTTTTGGCAAAACATTTTTCAAAACATGGGTTAGAGGTTTTGGAATGGGCTGATTTTTGGTGAGGATGATTTCTACGGTAAGGAGATCATCATCACCAAAAATCAGCCCATTCCAAAACTTCTAACCCCATCAAAAATGGTTTACAAAAAATGGACAGTCCACGAGTTTTCAACTTGTAAACTGGGGCTAGAAGGTTTGGAATGGGCTGATGTTTGGCGAGAATGATCTCCTCACCGTAGAGATCATCCTCACCAAAAATCAGCCCATTCCAAAACCTCTGACCCATGTTTTGAAAAATGTTTTGCCAAAATGTTTGTTGCTGAATGGGACCCATGAATTAATTATTATTTTTGTTACAATTGGATTAATGTACGATCGCAAAATAATACACACTTCATAGCCCAATGAGCCAACTTATATCGATCTAGTTCCAAATTATGAACAAATGACACAACAAAACAAACACAATAGAAAATAAAAGGACTGACTAGAAGGATATAATACAGAAAATGATATCTCATCCCTAAGAATAGTAGATGGCATATAATTAATTAGGAAACAAGCAATGATGATAACCTTAGACCAATAAGTTTTGGGCACATTCATGTTAAATATAAGTATGTGAGCAACATCCAATAAATGGCGATGCTTGCGCTCAGCCACCCCATTTTGTTGGGATGTATGAGTACATGAGGTTTGGTGAATAATGCCATGTGATGAACAAAAATTTTGAACTAAAGTCTATATACATTCAAGGTCTGTCAAAATGAAAAAAAAAAAAATTATTGGTAAACCAAACTAAACTTGAATTTCATTGTAAAATGTAGTAAGAACATAATGAAATTTAGATTTGTCATTTAATAAAAATAACAATGTCATACGAGAGAAATTGTCCACAAAGATAAGAAAATAAGAGAAATCAGGAATAATTTTTATTCTTGAAGGTCTTCAAATGTCCGAATAGACTACATCAAATTTATTTAATTAACGGTTCTCAACTCTATAAGGAAAAGAACTACGGTGATGCTTGCCTAATTGGCAAACTGAAAATACGTGCTTCGTACCAAATCTAGTCCTAGAGGGGGGGTGAATAGGATAATTAAAATTTCTTTCGATTTATCCAATTTTAACTTAGATTGATAATTTGACTATGTGTTCTAAGTCATTCACTTAGCCTCGATTTGGAACTTATGTCTCTAAGATGCATTTAATGAAAATACACTTGAAATTTAATCATTCATTTAATCATGTCATTCAATGACACATTCATATACGATTTACCTATTCGGCATTTTATGGCATCGCATGACATTCAAAACATTCAAGTGTAAATTGCGGAATTATAAACACATGCACAAAACATACGTCATCTAATGGATCGACAATGTGCTTACATCCATTCTTATGGCAAGTCTCTAGTTTGTAATGCAATTGAACTTTTCTTAGAATATAAACATTCATCGTATGACATACTTAGCATAGTATTCATTCATAGCATACATTCATCTAAGTATAAACTAATAGAAGCATTTTCACAAACACGAGACAAGCATTTTATAGTGGTTCGGCAACGTGCCTACATCCACTCTCAAGATTCCTACCTAGGAACTTGGTGTTCACTATCAAAGGGGTTTATGGTTCACCTCAAACCTTTTACATAGAATTTTTATACATAGGCTAAATTCTAAAACCTTAAGATCGAGAGAACGCATTCTCTCGAAATTGTGAGTTTTGTTCCTCGGAAACTCACAAACCTCTACTCTTGTCAAGAATCCTCGATTCTAATCAAGAGCTTGGTTTTTGAGGGCTGAACCAAGTAACCACATACATATATTTTTAAAATTAAAAACAAAATCAAAGACTCACTCAACTTCAAAGATTTGTCAATGGAGATCTTGAGTTCTTGGAGTCCTTGAGCTTACAAGTACGTCTCGACGGTTGGATCTTCCAATCAAGCTTTCGAGTTTGTCGGCTACTTGTAATTACTCCTACCATCATCTCATTTTTGCTCCTTGCTCTATGAATGTACCAATGTGTGTGCAAGGTGACGTTTGATGGGCAGAGAGGGATCAAATGAGAAGTCTAGGAATGTTGAAGGGTTCACCTAAGTTAGACTCTCATGAAAGTAGAGAAGACTCTCAAAATGTGGAGAGAGGAGAGGCAATCTTCTCTAGGATTGATCCAAAGGAAGGGCTAAGGGTCAAAAGGATTTTCAATGAAGTTTGAGCCCTTCCATGGCTAGAGAGAGGGTTAAAAGTATGTAGAAATGGAGGGTTTACTTCTCTCAAGCTTCAACCAACCCAAATGAAAGAGTTGGAGTTGTTATATATGAGAAGAGAGCAAATTCGAGGCTCAACGGTCATAAATATGACCGTTTGAGCGCTTGCTGTCGGTGGCACCGTCAGCCACAAGTAAGGCACATCAGTAAATTACCAAAATGCCCCCGCAGAGTGTTTTGACCATAACTTTCAAATGGTAGCTCCGATTTGTATACCGTTCGGGGAGCTGATAGATATCACTATTTAGAATATCCCCAAATTTCCACCAAGGGGTGGGCCATGATAAAATGGATAAAATGACCAAAATACCCTTTTTATCATTTTTGGTCAAAACGAGCTTTCGGGAAGTCCGACGTCGAAACGGTTCGAAGGTGTGCTAGATTTTACCTATATAATGACACCTATAAAACACCAATGACTGAAAATGGTTTTAGGGTGGTCAAATCTTTAATGTCCCCTCTATGTCCATATTCGATTCCCAAAAGGTCCGATGAGCGAACGGGTCGAGGAAAGAGTTTTCCTAATTACAACGGGTCGACCTATCAATCATCTAAGTGTTGGAAAATGGTATTAGGTAGTCTCATTACCTCTTAGGCTTTGTGCACACACATGGAAGATTTTTGTCGAGGCATGTACGGTTGAGCAGCTTTAACGGAGTCTTCATATGTCTTCAATGGCAAATCGATCCGACACTCAACATGTGTCTCGGGATTGACAAAACATGGAACTTACAATCTCCCCCTTTGTCAATTACGAGACAAAATCCTAACTAGACCAAAAAGGCTGGGAAACATTCCCGGAATGACCAACACAACTTACATCCGATTAGAATCTTACAAAAGTGTTTAAATTAAAAACCTAAGATTCTAACTATTTTGCTCCCCCTTTGGTACTGCTCCCCCTGAATGCTTTACCTATAAAATTCAACTGAGATAGGACACACGGGTGAAAAGTACATTCTCCCCCTTTTTGTCAGTATTTGACAAAGGGCGTAATCAACCCAATGTCGATACAGAATATATACCAATAAACACAGGGGAATAGTACACATGCACGCAATTAGTATCACTATCAGAGCGAAATGCATGATGAAAGCAAACAAGGACATGTCAAAAAAATATAACTATGAGGCATGGCATGTTGATTGGCACAAAGAAAATATAACTAAATAAAGCAGTGTCAGACCATGCATATAAGTGTGCATAATTTAAATGATATGCCAATAATCGATCAAATGCACACAAAATATAATAAAATGTTTTAATATTAAGCATTGGCATGGCATGATAAACGACACATAAAAATATGACTCAATGACTCATGGTCGTAACATGCCAACATGTGCAAAATAATAGAAGATATGCAAATGAGCAATCGAATGCACACGTGACAGTTGTAAATGATGTTACTATTAAGGAACAACTGTATGAAAAATAAATGCCAAAATGATTTAACTATTGAAATATTGGCATAGTATGCTAGCAAGATAATAAAGTATGCAAATAAAAGTATAGGAGTTGTAGCATAATAAACGTGTGAGCAGATTTAAAGAATTACCAATTTGAATACTCACACGAGGCAGTTAAATGCATGAATTGTGCCACGTGACCACATTTGATTATTATGCTCACCAAATAATTAAAATATGAGGAATATATGTAAGAGAATTAAGTTTGGGAGCCCAAGAGTGGAACAAAATATATTTGCCAGTTTTGGCTCAAATTTGGTGGACCAACGGAGTTCCGTGGTGCACACAAGCATCCAATCAATGTTTGATGCGAAACAAGGAGGCTTGAAATCCTCAAATATACTAATAGACACACGAAAGTGGTTTTCACTCAAGATTTACAAGGTTGATGTAAAAATTGAGAGTCAAAAATTGTCCATCATATGTATGTTCACTAGGGCAATGGTTGACGGGAAGCAATGAGGCTCCATCATCCTTAAATAGTCTCATTTTAAGAACAATATGAGGATACATGTATCCAAATTTACCAATAAACAACAACATGTTCTTGAAATAAGATGGATTTCTGGATAATGTGGCCACACTGACTCCAACAATGTGAAAATTTCTAAAAAGAAGAAATTCACGGAAATGAGGTTTGAACCTCAGATATACCAATAAAAGTACATATACTCGAGAGTCTCGAACTCAAACCAAGTTTAATGTTAAGAAAAAAAATCTTTTCAATCATTGAATGAGTCTTGTCATTTCTCAAGTCAATATTTCTCAGGTTTTCATGGTCTCTAAAGAGTATAACATTTATTGTTAAAGACCTTGAAAAACTTGACACTGGAAGGAAAATTATTCCATAGTTTTTCGGTTGTTGATCAACCCTGCTTTAAGATATTCAAAGGGATAAGGTATCAGGCAGTGTTTACAACCTTGACTCAAAAATCTTACTATGAAGCATAACGAGCCATTTCATGCAGAACAGAGTTGATCCTCTCAGCAACACCATAATGCTAAGGGACCTATAGAGATGAGAATTTTTTGTCAGAACATGTAATTATCACAGAGTTAAGTGGGCTGACTATTCAAACTCTCTACCATGATCACTTCAGATCCGTCCAACAACGGATTCTATTTCTGTTTGAAGTAGCTTAACGACGTGCTCAAATCCATCAAATGTATCCAATTTATCCTTTAAGAATGCAACCCAACAGAGTTGAAGTGATCATCAACTACTACAAGAAAATATCTCTAACCTCTTAGAATTTGAAATCTTATGGAATCCATAAGATCCATGTAAAATAATGCTAGAGGATTTGAGACAGCTAGAATTTTTATCTTTTTGTGGGTACTACAAACTTGTTTACCAATATGATACTTCCTCCACAGACTTATCTAACTTATTGCCTAACATAGGCAACCTCTAACTAATATTTTTGAAACATGTCGAGACAGGTTCTTGTAGTGAACATGGTCAATATTTGACACCATAACTGGACCTCGTCAACTTGAGCCACATTACTCACACACAGAATGGTGGTTTTTCTGGTGTCTTCAATAACATAACAGTCATCTGATGTGCAGAGATCTCTCATGATCAGTTTTCAATTAATATCTGAGATCTTACACACCTGGCAGTTGCAACTCACCGATTGTTCTCTGTCGCACATTTGAGATGTGCTGAGGAAGTTATATGTCAAACCATCCACACAGAAAATAATTTCAACCTTGGGCATTGCTAATCCATTGACCATATCACCCAACAATCCTACCGATACAACAATCACCAAAGGTGACAGAACCTCCATTAAAATTTGCCAAGAGACTGAATCAACTTTGGCACTGGTCTTGTGTTTGGAGTCACCACTATCCAAATACCATTTTGTGAAATATCTTACCTTAAGAAGGGTGTGAATCACGTGGTACTGGTTATCCATTGATTTAACTTTTCAGTTTAAAACACATTCTTTGGGATGGAGGATTGATTTTAGGAAGAGAAGGGATTTACCTATAAAGTTCAGATTTCAACTTCCTTAGTGAGTATTAAGTGGGGGACCTATTTTTCTTTGGTGATCTTAAACTTGAATAAGTCCCTCATAAAATTGTTCACTTTAGGAGGTGAAGAATATCACACTCTCGTGGATATGGATGACTTTTCTTATTCTACAGATGATCCAACTTTCTGTAAGGGAGTTATCCTAACCCATGCAACTTTTACTCTACCACTGAAGATATACCAATAGAGATTAGGGTGGTTCTGGAGTAAATGGTCTTGAATTCAATTTTAATGTGACCAATTTATCTAGAGAAATTGCAGGTGCCTTTCTCGACTTCTTCATTAGAAAAAGAGGCTACTTGAGGACAAGATTGATTTACCAATATCTGTTCATCCTCAACTTCATCCAGAAAAAGGATGGAGACTGTGGTGGATGCCATATGGATCTTGATGTGTTACAGTCTTCAACTTTTGAAGATGCTTGTTCAACACCCTCTGACTCATTTGAGTCAACCCACATAGTTTGTGTAGCCAGTTGTTCAGTTGAACCTAGATATTTGGAAATCGATTGTTCTAGGCTTCGAGAAAGAAACTGTGGAAAATTAGCCAATACCTCCATAGTGATAGCATTCAGTATCATCCTTTGACATATATGGAGGTCTACCGATGGATCACCTTCCATTATCAGAATAACTCATTTTACTGAAACTATGTGAACCTCTCTTCATATGGACAAATTTGTCCCCATCAAAGTCATGACCTCAACATCTAGATCACTCTCACTATTTTCCTCAAGGATGGGAGAAGGAATGAGATGACATGAAATTTACCTATTTAGAGGATAGCTCTGTTAAGGAGTTGTTGATCAAGAGCAAAGAAGTCAAGTGCTTCTAATTTATATAAATTGCATTTCAACCGCTTCTTGTCGGTGGCACCGACCAAAAATAACGGTCAAAAATCTTACCGTTGAACACTATCGGAAGCACTGTCGGTGGAACCTCCAAGGGTCATCGGTGGGACCGATGAGCATTATAACGGTGGAACCGGCAGAACTATGCTTCTGCCACCGAAGGATGATTTCTCAATTAGTTTTGACGGTGGATGGCGGTGGGACCGACAAGTTATTCATCGGTGGAACCGATGACTATTCTGTAGGTGGAACCGACGAGTTAGAGCTTCTGCCACCGATAAAGGTTTACCCATTCTGATCTATCGGTAGATGACGGTTGGACCGATAAGTTGTTCATCGGTGGAACCGATGACCATTCTGTCGGTGGGACCGACAGTGTTAAGCTTCTGCTACCGACAAGTTGTCTTCCAGTTTGTGCTATCGGTGGCTAACGGTGGATCCTCCACTTCTGCCGACAGCCTCAATTTCACTTGAAATCGAGCCATTCTGGGGTGAGCTTTGAACACAAAGTGATGTACAATACTGGCATGTTCTAAAGCTCCACTTATATGTATAAGTGATTTCGATGATGGTCCATGTCTTTGATTGGGTTTGACACACGAATGATTTGTCGCTAGGTTGTTTCGTGACGATGTGTCTCCATGTGGCTTGAACATGGTTTACCAATGATTGCAACTCGACAATCATATGACTAACTTGGGATTGACAAAACGAGGTACTAACAAGGACCACCGTCTACCCCTTTTAGGGAGGACTTCAAGATGGAACTTAACCATGGTGAGCAAACCAATGAGTTCTTCAATACTCATGGTTCACATCTCGGAATTATATTCGAGGTCGTAATAAGACCAAACCTCCTGGGAAGGGACCTAAGAATTTTCATATAAATTCTTCCTTCCGGAACAAGCTATCTTAGGAAGTACATGGAAATACAACAGTCTTTAAGTTTTACATAAAGTTCTCAGACAAAATTGTTTTATTCCATCCTAATGTTCTCAAAACAATTTGTAAACATTCGAAGTTTGAAGTTTTGACAACGTAGGTTTCTAAGGAAGCCAAGCTTGTTTAGCCGGTCGATATGTGACAATATGTTTGAGTTCACTTGGGGCAATGCCAACGTGTATAGAATTTAGTATTCACATATCATGACAAATATCGATTTTTAATTGTTTGGGTGGTTCATACCCTTCCTCTACTAAGAATCAAAAATCACAACTCAAGGGAATTGATGAAGATCATCATCCTCATTTACATATATGCATAACGGAGCTGATGGATGGATGGAGGTCTAGAGGATGACCATTGACAGACTTAGACATGGTTCAAAGACTTGGGATCAACTCTAGGATGTTAAGCCTATTAAGAGTAACCCGCTCTGATACCAATTGAAAATACGTGCTTCGTACCAATCTAGTCCTAGAGGGGGGGTGAATAGGATAATTAAAATTTCTTTCGATTTATCCAATTTTAACTTAGATTGATAATTTGACTATGTGTTCTAAGTCATTCACTTAGCCTCGATTTGGAACTTATGTCTCTAAGATGCATTTAATGAAAATACACTTGAAATTTAATCATTCATTTAATCATGTCATTCAATGACACATTCATATACGATTTACCTATTCGGCATTTTATGGCATCGCATGACATTCAAAACATTCAAGTGTAAATTGCGGAATTATAAACACATGCACAAAACATACGTCATCTAATGGATCGACAATGTGCTTACATCCATTCTTATGGCAAGTCTCTAGTTTGTAATGCAATTGAAATTTTCTTAGAATATAAACATTCATCGTATGACATACTTAGCATAGTATTCATTCATAGCATACATTCATCTAAGTATAAACTAATAGAAGCATTTTCACAAACACGAGACAAGCATTTTATAGTGGTTCGGCAACGTGCCTACATCCACTCTCAAGATTCCTACCTAGGAACTTGGTGTTCACTATCAAAGGGGTTTATGGTTCACCTCAAACCTTTTACATAGAATTTTTATACATAGGCTAAATTCTAAAACCTTAAGATCGAGAGAACGCATTCTCTCGAAATTGTGAGTTTTGTTCCTCGGAAACTCACAAACCTCTACTCTTGTCAAGAATCCTCGATTCTAATCAAGAGCTTGGTTTTTGAGGGCTGAACCAAGTAACCACATACATATATTTTTAAAATTAAAAACAAAATCAAAGACTCACTCAACTTCAAAAGATTTGTCAATGGAGATCTTGAGTTCTTGGAATCCTTGAGCTTACAAGTACGTCTCGACGGTTGGATCTTCCAATCAAGCTTTCGAGTTTGTCGGCTACTTGTAATTACTCCTACCATCATCTCATTTTTGCTCCTTGCTCTATGAATGTACCAATGTGTGTGCAAGGTGACGTTTGATGGTCGGAGAGGGATCAAATGAGAAGTCTAGGAATGTTGAAGGGTTCACCTAAGTTAGACTCTCATGAAAGTAGAGAAGACTCTCAAAATGTGGAGAGAGGAGAGGCAATCTTCTCTAGGATTGATCCAAAGGAAGGGCTAAGGGTCAAAAGGATTTTCAATGAAGTTTGAGCCCTTCCATGGCTAGAGAGAGGGTTAAAAGTATGTAGAAATGGAGGGTTTACTTCTCTCAAGCTTCAACCAACCCAAATGAAAGAGTTGGAGTTGTTATATATGAGAAGAGAGCAAATTCGAGGCTCAACGGTCATAAATATGACCGTTTGAGCGCTTGCTGTCGGTGGCACCGTCAGCCACAAGTAAGGCACATCAGTAAATTACCAAAATGCCCCCGCAGAGTGTTTTGACCATAACTTTCAAATGGTAGCTCCGATTTGTATACCGTTCGGGGAGCTGATAGATATCACTATTTAGAATATCCCCAAATTTCCACCAAGGGGTGGACCATGATAAAATGGATAAAATGACCAAAATACCCTTTTTATCATTTTTGGTCAAAACGAGCTTTCGGGAAGTCCGACGTCGAAACGGTTCGAAGGTGTGCTAGATTTTACCTATATAATGACACCTATAAAATACCAATGACTGAAAATGGTTTTAGGGTGGTCAAATCTTTAATGTCCCCTCTATGTCCATATTCGATTCCCAAAAGGTCCGATGAGCGAACGGGTCGAGGAAAGAGTTTTCCTAATTACAACGGGTCGACCTATCAATCATCTAAGTGTTGAAAAATGGTATTAGGTAGTCTCATTACCTCTTAGGCTTTGTGCACACACATGGAAGATTTTTGTCGAGGCATGTACGGTTGAGCAGCTTTAACGGAGTCTTCATATGTCTTCAATGGCAAATCGATCCGACACTCAACATGTGTCTCGGGATTGACAAAACATGGAACTTACACAAACCTCACATTTAAAACTACTACTTAAAATTAAGAAACAATTTATGCAACTTAATTAAAGATGGATGATCCGAAAAATAATGCCATTGTAGTGGGGAGACAGATGTGCTCAGTACCGATTTAGCCTTTCCCATATATAGGTAATATATACCATTAACTTCATGCTCCAAACCAATTGTCATCTTTGTCTTGAAGTCCTAGATAACACAAGAAGATGGAAGGGATGTCATAGAACAATTAAGGGATTTAGTAGGCTGACTCACAGATGACAAATTAAATAAATCTGGTACATACAAGTTAGATGGTAGTGATATAGTGATATAGGTGGAGTGGGATGGAGAGTTCCCACTCTAAAAACAGGTCTAGTAAAGCCATTGGCTAGGAAAATATTAGACTTGGAAGAACGAAATTGAGAAAATAGAGAAGGTATACCAGACATATGGGTAATAACTTTTGAGTCAATGTAAATTGTGACTGGGCAACCACAAAAGCATTATTACCTATGTTGGCAAGCATAGTTATATTGGATGTACTAGATGGCACAGAGAAACTATGAAGAAGTTGAGTCATTTGGAAAATAAGATCTTATTGAGATTGTGAACCAACAGATACTCCATGTTGAACCAGTACAGACGAAATAGCACACTCTCCAGTTTACTGAGATTCTTCAACAACTTGATTGGCCCAAGTAGGCTTACTCCACTTGTCCCAACAAAAATCCTCAATATGACCATAGAAACTATTATATATGCACTTCATATTACTATTAGTGCCTTTACCACCATTATGACCATCACGACCACTAGGATTACCACGTCCCATACCACCACCGTGGAGACTATTTGTGGTGAGAGCGAAGGAATCTGTACTAGTTGGGGATGAAGAACCCAAAGTCAGAAATTAGGTAAGTACAACTCGTACAACTTGAGAAAAGGCATTGGCAATTGTAGGTAAAGTTTCACTAACCAATATTTGACATTATAGGTTCAAATTCAACATCTAATCTAGACAAAAAATTTGTAGTACAAAATTATTCACCATATTTTTTTGTGTTTCTAAACTTGTGTTGAGAAGTTGATACTTAGTTAACTCTTCCCAAAGTCCCCGAAGAGTTTTGTTATACCCACTAACATGTTTTCCATTATGCTTTAGAGTAAAGATAGATTCTCATATCTCATAAATTATTGAGACATTTCATTCATTAGAATACATGTCCTTTACAGAGATCCTATATAGCCTTAGTTGAAGACAACAATACCATATTAACATTGATCACTGACTCCATACTAGCCAATAGCCAATATCTAATTCATAACCAAAGCATCTTCACTCACCCAGTCTTCATAAGATTATCATCTATAGTTGAAAGATCAGAGGTGATATATTTCAGTTTCTTCTTCGAGGTTAATACAATCATCTTAGAGGATGACCAATGATGATAATTAGTGTCATTCAGTTTAACTGTTGTCACAACACCATCTCATGACTATTTACCCTCACCAAAAGTAGTAGATGCTATAAGAAATAACTCAACTCACAAACCACAATTTATCGAAGTCGAAATCCTAAAAAAAAAAATTGAAAATTTATCGAAGCACCAAACAAACAAAATAAAGTGGAAGATGATAAGAAATAACCCTATGAGTGGTGCGATTTGGGTAAGGATGCCTAGATGCATGTGTTTGTGAAGAATATTAAAAATCCAAAAATTAGGGTCTTAGCCTTTAAACTTTCAACTAGCTTCATCCGCGCTGAAACTTTATACCAAAACTAACTAACCTTTAATCAAACCTTAGATATACATCTAGGTTTAAAACAAACTCCAATAAACCCTAGAACATATGGTTTTGTTCGCACCAAAATCAAAACCAAGAGAGAAAAAAATTGAAGGAAAGAAAAACCCTAGATCTTTATCTTAGATTAGATACCAAGTAGAAATCTAGGTTAATAGAGAAGAGGAGAGAAGAAGAAGAAAAATATAGGAGAAGAGATTATAGAGAGAGGCCTCCTCTCTCCCTATTTATATTAAATTTGTTCAAAAAGACCAATATGCCATTCTTGCAATAATATAAATTCTAACATAAAGGAATAATGAAAATCTTGCTGAAGTTTTGTAAGAAGATGACATATAAAATTGGAAGGGAAAATGGAGTGAGGATCATTGGGTTTGTGTCTCATACTTGCATCCCCAGTTTCCACTTTGTTTTATATTTTCATCGAGAAAGAAATTGCTTGTTCAAGATTGGATAAGAATTATCATGAGATTTTGAATTTTGAGGAGGTTTTAACCTTTCAAAGGTCCAAGACATTACTAATCTTATTAGTAGAATCTCTCTTCATCCTTATCACTCATACAGACAAGTACTAGAGGGCATGGTTTTTAAACTCGGTATCACGTCTCGTCTCGTTCAGCTCCGATACCGAGTTGATTCGGATGATACGTCTCATCTCATTCAAGTTGTCTCGTTTGACATTGAGACAATGGTTTTTAACCATTTAAAAAATCTGAAAAAATTCAATGATTCCTATTAAAAAATGAACCTAAAAAAAATATAAAATTAAAAAAAATCGATTTTAGGGTGAAAGAATAGAAGGTTGAGGCTTTAACTCGTTTGTCTCAGTTGACTTGGACGAGATATTCAAAATCTCGTTCGATACGTCCCATTTAACTCGTGAGTTAATTATTTTATGCACTGTCTTGTTTATATCGTCCGAAATATTGGAAAATATTATCCGAGACGACTCGCTTATCTCACGATACACAGTTGTCTCAAAATACTTTGTGAGTTGGTCTCGTCCAATTCCAATATCGAGTTAATTCGGGCAATACATCTCGGTCCCGGACGAGTTTAAAAACCATGCTAGAGGGTGGTCATGCAAAAAATGTAATGGTGGCCTAAAGTTCAGGAGTTGTAAACTAATGAATTTTGCGTAGTTAGCAAATGGTTTCGGAGGTTTGGTGATGATAATAGGAGTTTGTGGAAGATGGTCATTAAGATTAAAAAAAGTATGAAGTTAGATAGCAAGTGCCAGCTAGCTTAGTTGGTAAAGTTTGACTTAGGTTCAAATCCCGACAGACCTAGTTACTTAGCTTATTGAAAATCTTGCCGAAGATTGCTTTTATGATTGGAAAGGACATGAGAGTGTGGTTCTAGGCGGATCACCATCGTGATGTCTTGTGGCTGGGAATGCAACTTGGGCAGGCTGGCCTGAACTCAAGCCGGGCTCAACCTGATTGATGGGCAATGGGCACCTGTGTTGAGTTATGGGTAGAAGATGAATTGAGCCTGGATTAGAATATCTCAACCCAAGTTCAATTCGGGTTGAGGGTACGATCAAACCGACTCAACCCAAACCCAATGTTATATGCTAATATATAAATATTTTCATATTAATTATAGATTTTTTATTCCATGTTATTATTGAGACTTGTGGACAATTATTCAATATTAATGTGAACCTTGGTTTAGTATGATTTGTCTAAACATACGCACAATGATGGATTTGAAGGTTGTATGCAATTTCAACGAGCCCAACCCGATTAAACCGTCCAAAATTACCCAAACTCAATCTGATTTTAGAAGATCAAACTTGGGCTACTGAGCTTAGGCTGATTGTTGGATTGAGGGTTCTGCTACTTGGGTTGAGTGCCATGGTTGCAGCAGCCCTACTCTTGGATCTCACACATTCATTTGCAAATTCAGTCTTGTTTTCTATAATCCAAAAAATGACTAAATAATTACATACTGATGATTCAGAATGGAAAAATTCATGATGAGATTTTGGATTTGGAAGAAGCCTCGATTATTAGGTGATATCTCCAAGACATCACTAATCTTTTATTCTTATTAGTTGAACATCTCTCATCCTTGTTGCTCTGCTCCTGCGGGTGAGGATGTGTTGCTGAGATATATAAATTTGATTAAATCTATTTATGATTAATCTCTAGTGCTCAATTCTTCTTGGAATTTCCATGTGGTGGTAGTTTGGAATCCATCATGTGGATGTAGTGTGGAAACCATAGACCTCGTCGAAGGTAGGATTTTCTTTTTGATTGGCCACTTTGGATAGAATTCTTACCACATATCATTAAATCATTCAAGATTTTCCATCCCTAATATTAAATAAAATTATTAAAGTCTGTCTAGTCGTCTCACTTTCTATCCATTTTTAATACTCCTTCCTATATTAGTTTTAGCATTGTTTCGAACTTGGAAAATTAAGGCCTCACCTCACATAATAGAGAGGATTTTGTGACCTAACTGCCCTTTACTGTAAATCTTTGAATGGAATGAGCATTCCCTTTAAGATGTGATTATTACATGCCACCTCTTGTTTTTCTGGTGTAAGCTACTTTAGAAATATCTTTCTCAATGACATTTTATTTAAATATGGGTTCTCATGCATATATACACATATTAAGAGAGAGAGAGAGAGAGAGGTTGTTAAAAGGATCAAGGATACACATACCTGGATAGACTTTTAAGCTTGCTTTTCACTTGGCAATAAGATCAAAATATTTCTTCTTGACTTTCTTTTGTATATCCACCACAACTGTCTTACATTTCCTATTTGTTTCCTAAACTTTTACATTTGAAATTTACAAGCAAACACCCTCATTAGAATGTGTTATCATTTATAAAGAAATAAATGAAGAAAACTTACCAAGGAATAAAGATCAACAAACTGTAAATTTTCCTTCCTGTTAAAAGGGTTGGGGAAAGAAAAGAAACCAGTTATGTGATACCACTTGGTGCCTCCTGCTGTGCGATAAGATGGTTATTACCAGTGAAAATTTACTTGTAAAAATTTGCACTTTCTATCCTCCATAAGCATTCTTTTCTCAAAGGCGAGTCGGTAAATATTGCTTTGATAAAATTTTCTACCTGCTCAAATAAACACATCAATTCAACCTCATGGAAGAAATATTCAATTTTTTAATGCCATTTTGAAGTTAAATACAATATATGTATAATTCACTTGGGGTGCAACTTGGTCTGGTTGAAACTGAGAACAGAACCAAACCGATAGCTTTAGGCTGGTTTGGTTCGATTTGGAATAAGTTGCGGTTCGGTTTTGGGTTAAGAAAATAGAGAACCAATCAATTTAATTTGGTTCTCAGTTCAAGGCTTGTTTAGAACCGAACCCTCATGTAATAAATAAATATATGTTAATTTATTATGAATTATTTTAGGAGTTAGGACATAGATTAATGACTTATTTTTTGGGGATTAATTAATGCCTTTTTTATGGATAGGTTAATGATTAATTATATGAAATTTTATGTTTATCATATATTTGTTTTTTTTTTTTTTTCATTTAAAAATGTTACTTCCAAGTAAGTTTATAGAATATTGGCACTCATAGAACCGAACCAAACTGACCTGGCATTTCAGTTTGGTTTTGGTTCTTATTTAGTGGAACCAACCAAGTTGCACCCCTATAATTCACTGTGGAAAACATCTATTAATGATAGCAAGGCTTAAAATGTCGTATCAATTGAATGTTTCAGTTAATGAAAAAACCAATACGATATTGACTGATACATTCTCAAAACATTCAATATTTCGGGGTCAATGTTTCATATTGGTCTCAACCGATAACGATACGTAACGAACAATACATTCCAACATTTTAAACCATGACTGAGAACCTAATTTTGTCTATAATCATCTACAATATCCCACTCTTGAATAGAGGGGGAGAAAGGAAGCTAAAATAATAATTCAGATAATTCAAATTTTGAAGGGAAAAAAAAATCAGGTTTCTGAAATTTATAATAGTTTTACATAGGCACCCAATAAGGTCAGTCTAGTCCTTTTTATAGGTTTTAAGTATATAGGAAGTGAATATTTTCTTTGTGGCACTCATTGAATGGCAGAATAGTTGCTAGAAATATCCACCATGATTTAATTTAATATAAAACTAATTTGGGCAAAAATTCAGAAAGCAGAAATAACATTAAAGAGATCATATCATACCTCAGATACTGTATAGCCACAACTAACCAGTTCTCCACTTTCCCAAGCTGTTGTAATAGATTTTAAAGGCATGTCTAGTAAATCTGGTAAAATAAAAGAAGTCATCAATATCTATTATAGTTATCAATAAAGCTTTGTTAGTCTCAAACACATTTAAACAGGATAAAGAGACCATGCCTGCCAACTTGCGAAGTTTAGGTAAAGATGGTATAAGCTCCTCTAGCTGAATGTGTATGGCATCCTCACGTAACTTCTTTTTCAAGTTGATGGCAATTAGCGACTCAAATAAAGAAGATAGGTTATCTAACGTCATTTGGATTAGCCTCTGAAGCTGAAAACTCATTAAGAAGAAATAAGTTTCTAACAAATGAAACTTTCCATGTCATAGGACTTCTTAATTATCATTTAAAAGCAGTATCAACTAGGGGTTCCAGTTCAAAATGAGAACCGAACCAAACCGAGATCCTTGGGGTGGTTTGGTTTGGTTTTTAACAAGTTGCAGTTTGGTTACAGGTTAAGAAAATGGAGAACAATCAAATCGGTTCAGTTCTCAGATCAAGCTTGTATAGAACCAAATCCATATATACCGAGATCCTTGGGGTGGTTTGGTTTGGTTTTTAACAAGTTGCGGTTTGGTTCCAGGTTAAGAAAATGGAGAACAATCAAATCGGTTCAGTTGTCAGATCAAGCTTGTATAGAACCGAATCCATATATATATGGGGGCAGTTCAAGGGCCATATGTAAAAACATATGAAAAAACAATGGTTTTTCAAAATATGGGTTAGAGGTTTTGGATTGAGCTGATTTTTTGCAAATATGGTCACTATGATGAGAAGATCATCCTCACAAAAAATCAGCTCAATCAGAAACTTTTAAATCCATCAAAAGTGATTTACAAATTAGTGACAAAAATTGACAAAAAATCGACGGTCCACATTCTAAATCACTTTTAATGGGGTTAGAAGTTTCAGATTTGACATTTTTTTTTTGTGGATGATCTTCCCATCATAGAGATCATCCTTACAAAATATCAGCTCAATCCAAAATTTCTAACCCATATTTGAAAATTTTATTAATGTTACATTGTTTTTACATATGTTTTCTCATATGTCCCTTGAACCTGACCCTATATATATATATAGGGTAGCGTTCAAGGGCAAACTTTTTAGCAAACTTTTTGGCAAAACATTTTTCAAAACATGGGTTAGAGGTTTTGGAATGGGCTGATTTTAGGTGAGGATGATCTCTACGGTGAGTAGATCATCCTCACCAAAAATCAGCCCATTCCAAAACTTCTAACCCATTTTTACCAGTTGAAAAATCGTGGACCGTTCATTTTTTGTAAACTATTTTTGATGGTGTTAGAAGTTTTGGAATGAGCTGATTTTTGGTGAGGATGATCTCCTCACCGTAGAGATCATCCTCACAAAAAATCAGCCCATTCCAAAACTTCTAACTCATGTTTTGAAAAATGTTTTGCCAAAAAGTTTGCTAAAAAGTTTGCCATTGAACACCCCCCATATATATATATGTATATATATGAGCAAGTGCATAAATATACTCCTGAAAGAGAAGTGGATATAGGAAGTCTTGTTGTCGAGATCTATCTATGTCTAAATATCTCTGTAATTCCTTCATTTGAAATTAGATTTGAACCACAGACAAGAGATTTTAACGTCTCTAATTCAAACCCGAACATGAAACTTTGGTTTCATTCAGCTCCTTTATGGAAGATGGATAGATTCCCATATATATATTTATTAGGAGTTGTCATAGTACATAGATTCATGACTTTTTATAGATAAATTAATACTTTTTTTATGGATAGTTTAATGATTTATTGTATGAAATTTTATGTTTATTATATGTTTGCTTTTTCATTAAAAATATGTTACTTCCAATTTATAGAGTATTGGCAACCAAGAGAACCAAACCAACCATCGTTCGGTTTAGGCTGGTTTGGTTCCAAATTCCAATGGCATTTTGGTTCGGTTCTGGTTCTTATTTAGGGGAACTGGCCCATGTCAGTATGGTTCCAATTTGGCCTCAAACAGAACCAAACCAAACCAAGTGGCACCCCTAGTATCAAAAAATGGATGTAGAGACTGTACCTGTAATGTTTCCTCGGCTGCCATGTCGTCTAAAAGAAGTATATCTTTTGCTATTCTAGAAAAAACAGAATCCAGAACCACACACATGGCTCTCCTGTATGTTGATGGCAGCAAGAGTGGCTCCCATATAATATGCACTTTCTCAACGATGAAAACAACCTGATCAAGATACATTCAACTTTCGAAAACATATCAAAACAAGTGTCTGCAATTAAGCAGGGAAAGTCCGTGTGCATCAATACAACAGACTTGGGTTGCTTGACTACCAAAAATAAAAACTAAAATGCTAACTTAAAGAAAAGCTACCTGATCGATACTAAATTTTGCCAATTCGTACTGCTGCATTTGGTGGGTATTCTGGAACCCGTCAGTGCCATCTATAGCCTGATAGGTGACAAGGCAAGATGAGTTAAACGTCAACTCTCTTAATTAACTCCAATTGATGGATATTATTCCGAGAATATGTACCTCTTGCAAGTTATAACTAACTAGCTGAATTTGTTTTTGCAGAATTTCCTCTGCCATCTGATGAAATCTTGGTGCCAAGTCAACAAATACTGCCCGTTCTTTTATGGAACTAGGAAAGTCTGAACGATACTGAAAGAACACAAGGCATACATATTTAGCTCACATAATAGATATTAATTTTATGGCATAGTTCAGGTCAAAGAATTTCATACACCTGAAAGGTATTAGTATAATACATTGGAAACTTCAAATATTAGCATCCTTTCCAAATATATCACTAATGAAAATGATTTTTAACCCACAACCAGAAGATGGCAAAACGTTTGAATGGGAGGCTTCATTCTGATTCATTCAATTGTAAAACATTTTCTGCATATTAAAAATATTCACTGTTTCCTGATTGTTTTTATAAATGAAAAGGGATGCTTCAAATCTTAGGGCCTGTTTTGATTAACTTCTCTAAGTGCTTCTGACTCTTGCGGGGAGTCAAAAGCACTAACTCTATCATTTGGGCATCCAATGCTTTGAAAGAGCAACTTTTTAAAAGAGTCAAAATGGTACTTTTATGAGAAGTACCGAAATTGATACTTTATCAATTTCGTTTTTGCGACGAACAATTTTTCCGTCAAAAATTTACACACGATTCCAATTTTACCCTCTTTATTTTATCTTATTTTTTCCCTAACCTAACAAAGCATAAACAAATCAACTCCACACCAAATCGCGAAGCAGATCGAGAGGAAACTAATTCAATAGAGCCCTCGAGAGTGATCTCTCTCCCTCCGACTGTCTCCACCCTCGGGTGACTACGGTGGTTGGTTCTCCATCGACGGAAACCCTCAGCGAAACCTTGACAGAACTCTCAATGGTAGCGAGATTTCTCTGATCTTTAAAACCTTCCGACTGAACCTCGACAGAGAGAGGTAACCCTCGTCTGAACTTTCTTTTTATAAGAGTTCTTTTTATTCTCTTTTTGATTTTTTTATTTCCACTTTGAAATTCTCGACTGAAAACACAACAGAGAGAGGTAACCCTCGTCTATTCTTCAATGGATTGAGTCCAATTTTCTTCTATAATTGATTTGTCGACTGAACCTCGACAGAGAGGGTAAACTTTCTGTTTTGAAAAATGTTGAAAGATCTTGAATTCTATCTGTTCTTCAATGAATTTAGTCCAATTTTGTATTTATCAATTGGGTATTTTTTCTATAACTGATTCTCTAACCATTCTGGAACAGTTTTAGGATTTGTGTTTTTTAGTTTTTGGTTTGGGGTTTAGCTTGGAATCAGATTCATTGATCTGGTTTCTTTGATTTCCAATCCCTTTTTGTTGATGGAAATCTCCCTATTTTTACTAAGTAATCCATGCAGATACTCACTCAAATCTTTTAGGGTTTGTTTTGTTTTCTTGTAAAGTGTTTTTTTATAAATGTTTTGAGGTGAATTGGGTTCCTACTTTGTAGTTCATCACTTGCATGCTTGAGCTAGTATGTTATGTAACTAATTAGAGTGGTTGAATATTGCTTGCTCATGGATGAGATTGAATTTACTTATTTATTTATTTATTTAATTTTTGGTTGAGTTGAATCAATCTGAAGCCTCCTTTGGGAATTTCAACAAGGATTTTGGCGTGAAAACAGCTCATGCATCATATGATTAAATGGATGTGTTAGCTTTGTAAGTTTTTACTTTTTTTTTACTAATCCATTGCTTTGCAGGGAGAGTAAAAGGTTCTAAAGTGGATATGGACGAATTTGTGTAATTTTCGGAAGCTATGAAAAATCATATTTCGTTGGGTTGTTTGGGGTGGTCTAGAGCCATGAAAATATTCGTTGTTGCTTTCACATGAAAATTTTCTTCTAGGACTTAATTTATAACACCAAAACCCCAGCTTTAGAACTGTCTTTGACTCACAAGTGCCTCACCTTTATGGCACACCAAGTTCCCTTTTTGGACTGTTTTCACATAGGCCTTTTGGATTGTCCTCATAGTAATTATGAGACAGTGTTATGTTAGTTGATAGGGCTGTGTTGGTGACATCATATTCATGAAATCTGGGCTGTTTTTTTTATTATTTAAGGAATTGGTAATTTATTTGTGATATTGAGTCATTTGTGATATTGATTATGAATCCTTGGAAGCATCTTATCAAATTATTTGTTTGTATCATCTTTTACTTGCACATAATAGTTGCAGATATTGACATCAAAATGTTATGGTATTTTATCTTTTGTTGGTTTGTTGCAATTTAATGTTTCAACAAATGATTGCTTGACCTCGGAATGTTGAAAATATTATGAAGAATGAGATTGCTGATGGAAACAAGACCATGTTTTAGATAATACAATTTAGAGCTTGTCAATTGAAAGAAGACAGATTTGTCAATGCCATCGAATATGTTTAATATTTCATAGGACCTTTTCCATGGGTTTGGTAGCGTGGAACCCCAAAATTTTGTAAAAGTTATCAGGTTTGGGTCTTTTTTAAGATCCATTGATGCTTATTGACATAAGAATACATCTTGGAGGCCATTTACATTAGATGTAGTGTGTCCAAGGAGTAAAGGGGGCTCTAGATCCCTCAAAACAGGTTCACACAAGACTGATTGTTTCAGATATTTTTGATATATTAGTAATAGCTGGAACCTTCTATATCAGTTTGCCTAATTTGACACCATGGAAGTTTATGGGAAACAAAAATCCTATAAATAGATCTTTAGTGGTACAAAATCTTTACTAAGTTAAAATGCATATGTTGTTGAGTGTCATCATATTCACGAAGTCAAGGTTTGAGAATAAGTCGAGGTATGAGTGTCGACTTTGCTCTAATAACATTGATTTATTTATGTTGATATTTTGGTTGATAGGAGGTTTTCCGGCCACAATTTCTAAAGTAAAAGATTTAGTTGTCACATCTTATGAAAGTGCGGTGACTAGGCCAATGTTCTCCCATCTTTTTGTTGCCCCTCTGTCCTCTTCATGTACCCCTGCCTTTTCCCAAAATTTTTGGGAACCTAGTAGGGCAACACAAGGAGCAAGACTTCGTTCTAGCACTGTTGTTTTGACATTCATAAAGAAACGGTTGGGAAACCTTCAAAGGTTTGGGATTGAGAGAGGAACATCAGGTGTTGAGTTACTTCGAAGCTGGGGTTTGGAAAAAGATGATGTGCAAGACATGGGGGAGTCATTGTCTAGGATGCTTATGGCATTGAATCCTCATTCTCAAGTTTCCTCTGAATCAGATTAAGATTCTCAAGAGTGTACAACCATTCCCTGTTCACATCTTTTATACAGAATGTAATATAAGAAACTAGTTCCAATCAGAATTTTTGTGAACATTATCAAACTAGATGGAGCTTCCACTATTCTTTTGTTCACACATCACTTAACATTGATTTTTGGACCTTTTAAGAATGCCTTTTTATCAATTATTTAAAAAAAATGCAAAACAAACTTCATTTCTATATATTATAATTTATAAAGATAAGGTACAATTGCGAGATTGTTGGAACTCTTACATGATGCATACAGGGTTATCTGCTAATGTGAATTTTTGAAAAAGGTCTGTCCATGGAGCTTTTCACTATCCTTTTCATCATCAATTGTATTGCATTTCATCAGGATTTGGGATATATTCATAATAGGCTCATGGGATCTCCCATCAATACAAGTCTAGAACTAATTTTTGGGCAAAGAATAACTCACTATGGATAACATCCCCAAAAAAAATCAGCTCAATCTGAGACTTCCAGATCTGAAGTCCAGAATACTTGCAACTCATTAATGATGGGTTAGAAGTTTCATAATTGATCTGAATTGCACTTAATGATACGTAATTGCACTTACAATTATTATATTATAGCTGTCATGTTTTTATACAAGTTTTATTTTTTAGATGTCCAATATTTAAGGGAGGTTCTATCGAATTTAAAAAAAAATAAGAATAAGTATATTTTGAGTTTAAAATGATGTTATAATGTTTTTATTTAACAAAAGCAGTAACTATTACTTTTTTTAGCATAAGTTGTTGAGTTATAATGTTAAAAATAGTAATTATTACATATAAGGGCATTCTGGTCATTTTAACAGAATCCAAAATAATTTCCAAACACAAAACTCTATGAGAAGTACTTCTTAGTTCCTGCATCCAAACGTACAACATGTATCCAACTACTTCAGATAGTACTTCAAAAAATACTTCTGGGAGTACTTATGTTTTAAGTACTTCTGGCTCCTGTATCCAGACGAACCCTTACTTTCTATTTGAATCCAAAATGTTTAAACTAAACCTTGGCAATAAGAGTGGCTGTAAGAATTACCTATACCTTACTTTTTCATGGCCCTTTGATTACAGGAGGTGAATTTTCCAGCACAATCTCTTTAGTAGTAAATTTGGTAGAAGAATCTTGGAGGCTTGCCGACACATAGAGACCAAAGTTTTTGTGAAGAGTTGTTTTCCATCATATATCATAGTGCCAAATTGCTTGGCAAGATATAGTGAAAATAGAGATATATATAGGGAATTCTCTATCCTGGATTTTGTAATTTGTTTCTTGTTCTAATAACTTTGTGTTAATTATGAAAAAATCTTACTTGGAGTGCTTTTGAAATTCATTTGGAAAATAAGGTGGAATTCGCATAGAGTATTTGGCCTGAGAACAACAACTATACATCTGCATACTTTTAATTACACTTTGGGAAACTTATATGGTTATGTTTGTGCATACAAATAAAATGTAGACCATAGTCAATGAGCTAGAAAATGTCCACCGACAGGCTACTAGGGAGTAGGAATTTGTGGACCTAAACTAAAGGCCAGATTTCTATGAAACTTGTAAACTATTACTTCAGGCATTATCCTAGGAGGTGTAGAGATTACCACTTGAAAAATGCCTCATGGACAACGTTTGGAGAGGAGATGGATGGCTTATGGAGGGTAATTATCAAGAAAAAGTATGCATCTAACAGCTTGGATTGGGGAACTACAACAGTGAGATCCTCATAAGTCCAATGTAGAAAGGGATTTTGAAAGTGCTGCTGCAATTTCCCAAATGGACATCATTCAAAAATGGGAGAAGCAATAAGTTATGTTTTGGAAGGATTGTTGGTATGGATCAATTCTTCTCAAGGAGCAATTTCCTAACCTTTATGCTATCTCTTCAAAGAAGTTGCTTTCTATTTAGAACTTCACATCAGAAGGTGCTTCTTGGGTGGCTTTAGGAGGAATTTCAACGACTGGGAGATTGAGCCTTTGTTTGACTTGATTAGCAGAATCTCTAAGGTCTATGTTTCTCCATAGATAAATGGCCGAAGAATTTGGAATAAGTGTCGGGGTGGTTTATTTGCAATTAAATACGCCTATTCAGCCTTGGTGTCTAGTGATTCTACTTGTGTCTAGAGTCCGCCATCTGGAGTCCTAAAGTCCCATCTTAGCTGGCATTTTTAATCAGGTCAACATCCCCAGGTGGGTCTCTAATGATTGACCAACTCATGGATAGGTTATATCATGTGTCAATCAGTGTCCTTCATGTCAATGTGATGGTAAATCTGTTGATCATCTTCTTCTTCATTGTGCATTCTCTAGAGTCATGTGGTCTAATTTCCTAACTGTATTTCAAATTTCTTGACCCTTTCCCTAAGTTAATTTTTAAAGTGTTTCAACAATGGTTATCCTTGCATTTTGAATTGGCAGAAACTTAGGTCCAAGATGGTACCTGCATTTCTTTTCAAATTTGGCATTATGGCCAACTCGATACCAACCCAAACATGAATTTAGGAAGGCTTTGAGTGGTTCAACTTTACTCTGCCTTTAATATATAGAATAATTGAATTAATAGATACTAATTTATACATGGTTGTAAGATGTATTTCAAGATCCTAAAATAGAAGAGTTGGTCAAGGAGATAAAAGCAACTTCTTGCATTGGCCATCATTTTCAAGGAGTTAAAGGTGAATCATGACTTCCGTGAATTTTTTAAGAATAATGTAGGGGTCTTTTCCAAGGTCATTGATTCAATGTATATTTTTCATTTTTTAAACAAATGAGCCTGCCCTGTCTTGAATATTGAGTACTTCTATATTTTGGGCTTCCTTGTAATGTTCTTTTCCCTATTTCTTCTTTTCATTTTTATGTCCATCTCATTAACATAAGAAAAAGGAGATAAAAACAAGACATGAATCTATAAAAGCAGGAAGCCAAGCAAATAATACAATGAAATACATCGATAATAGGTGAAAATTTCAAGGATGAATTCCAACTGTTAAGACATACCTCAAATGCAAGCCCAAGAATTTCCTGAGAAAGAAAGAGAAAATCATTGTGCACAACTATAGCAACTTGGTTGATGCTATTGAGTTGCTTCTCTAGCTTCATATGTCAAAAAGAAACAAAAAATATAACCAGTCATTATTAAGAAATTTTCCACATATGCATGCCATGACTCTACAAACATAGTATGAAGTAAAATAAAACTATGTACAGAACCCATTATAAGAAAACTGAGATTTGCCCCCAATGATAAATTTTTCGAAGTTCACCAACAATCATAGTCACTAAAGTCGCCGATTTTTTGAATATATCACGCGATTAAATCGTTGTTTTTTTCAACTGGTGATTAAATCACAATGTTTTGAAAAAATTGCGATTTAATCACGAAAAATGCCATTAAATCACAAAATTCGTGATTAAATCGTTTAGTTTTCCTAAGGTTTTTTTTGGTAAGAAATTTAAAAAAAAATATACTTTTTCAAAATTTATTAAACTTGAGGGATGTCTTAAATATTTGATAAAATAGAAAAGGTTAAGTTGAAATTAATAAAACTATCTCCAACATTAAAACCCAAATCATTTTTTTTTTTTTGTCTTTGATGAAACCTAAAGAGAATCGAAGCAATGAAACCCTAGAAATTTCCTCTTTCCAATTGCCGCTACAAGCCTGCAACTTTCGACGACAACTCTCGTAGCTACAAATCCCTGTCTCGACTCTTGACAACGACTTTCTTTGTCATCTTCTCGGCTTCTTCCTCAAACTCAGCCACTAATTGCTTCTTGGTCTTTGCTTTGAAGAAGAAGAAGTGCAACCTAACATGTGCCTCTCTCTCTCTCTCTCTCTCTTTCTCTCTCTCTTCGAATGGATTTCAAGTTGGATTTTATTCCTTATGCTATGCATACTCAATAAAACTCAAAGGGTTTTCTTCTTTTAGATTATACATCTTAAAAACATATTAGATGTTTGATCAAATTCCAAAGCCACAAGTGTTTTGTTATTTAGCCTCTTTAATGCTACAATATATTCATTCTTATTGCATTTTTTAGTGTTATGGTTGTTAAATATATTGTGTTATTCGTTGTTGCTAAACATATTGTATTATTTGATGTTGTATTATTTGTTGTTTTAATTTTTTTAATATTATTGTTGTTGAATCTATTATGTGTTATTTGTTGCTAGTTTCCTGCAATTTATTTTTTAATATTATAGTTGCTAAATTTAAATAACTGTCAATTGTCTTTATTTGTTAAATACTCTCTATGTTTGTATGTTTTTATTGGTATGTTATTATTGCTGAATTTATTATGTATTAGTTTTTGCTGCAAATTTATTTTTTAATGTTATTGTTGTTGAATTTAAATTTGCAATGACTTGAAAAATCTTAATATGTATCTCGAGGAAAGAATTTTAAGTTTTTACATTAATTCAAAAGTATGAATCTTTAATTTTCAATATTTGAGGAAAATTAACTTTACCAATAGATTCAGAAGGGTCGAGAAATATATTTTTGCCTGTAAGCAAGACTTAATCAAAAGTTGATCGAAAAAGTTACTAAACCCTCGAGTTTCGCATCAAGTAATTACCAAATTAGTAAACGACACTTCAAAGATATAATTTGAAGAATCTGATTATACCATTAGATTCATATCGAAAAATAATCCGAAATAGAATATAAGATTATCTAAATCGATATTCAGGAAAAACAACTCCCGAAATGACACTTACGTCCCACTTAAGTTATAAATATCTTAATTCTATTAGAAAAATCTGATTTTTTCTTATTCTCCTCTCTTAACAAAACTCGTCCATTTTCCCTCTAAATTTGCAACTCAGATCTACGCCAAACTAAAACAATTCAAGCTTTGTCGCAAGAAGGAAAGTCGTATACGTCGTCAAGGACAATGCGTAGACGCAAAGAAATTCAATTTTCGTCAGAAGAAAATTTAGAAATTGGCCGGAGGCGATCTTAAACTCCGTTCAACTGTCGAATATAGTCCGAAGTAGATTGTCTTCCCTTCTACCTTCTAGTCATGCAATAATTTCATAGAAAATCCATGCGATCTTTCGATAGATCGATTGTTTCATTACATTTATACATATTTGAACGTATTGGATCATATTTGTATGGTTATTTTTTTATTTATTTTAATTTATTTGATGTATTTCATGAATAGCATAAGATTTGTATTGATTTTTGTCAAGTTTCGACGAAAAATCAACTATTCAAAAATAAATAAATAAATAAATCTAAATGTTGAGTTTAGTTCCAATTTTTATTTGTTTTCCTTCCATATAGTATGTATATTCATTCCTACTTTTATTTCATTAAAAACATTGAAGTAATTTCCAATTACTTTAAGTTATTTAATGAAGTTAAAGTTTTACCCCCCATTTCGAAATGTTAGGAATGATTTTAAGATCCAAATCTCATTGTATATAAATGTGATTTTTTATTTTAAAAACAAAACGTAAAATACGACGTTTTCTCCCGATTTTCAAAATGTGATATCTTAAACGTTCCTTTGAATTAGATAATAAAAAATTCTATGGTGTTCCTCATGTGAGGGCTTTCATGTACAAAAACCCGTTTTCAATTTCAACAACTTTGAAAAATCATTTTTTTAACATTTAGCCAAATTGTAACAGATTTCCAGCTTTTACGTCTTATGATTTTACTACATTTTTCGAATCTTTCGACTTAACCAAAGCCATCGAATGGAATTGGTTAATGCCTTATGAGTTTCGAATTACTTTAAAGGTGAAATTACTTTGATAAATATGTAGGAAATTAGATGATGGATTGATTGATTTGATTGATTAATGGATAGAGAGAACGTATGTTCTCAACTGATTGATGGGACAGTACCTCCAGTTCTATGTAGTGGCCATGCCACGTAAAACGTGATAGATAGATAGAGGTATGGGATGGTTGATGGATGGAAATGAGAGATGATTGTCACTGGAGGACACTATCAGACCTTGTTAGTATTTTTGATTAAAAAAAATGATATACTATACTAGAAAAGGTTCGTAGAAAACCCATAAAGAGTGAAACACTGCTGTATATCCGAAAGCGGCAAGTCAATCTAGGATAGCGCTAGATGTCATATGCTCTTCGGTAGTATAGGCTACCTTAGAGCAAATTACAGCTCATGAGATATGAGAATTTCTTCTACTTATTTCCTGGGGAACGATGTATGTAAAGGCGGTCTCTGTATAGTGTAGAAGCAGGCGGGGTTCACATGCATTGCCTCTTGATAGGCTTCGATGCGAGGGGTCTCCTGGGCTAGTTAGTGATCACTTTTAGTCTGTAGTCGTCAAACGGTCGACTTCACCGTTAGTTGAACTCAGTATTGGGTTCTTGGTCAACGGCCAGTCTGAGCCGAATAAATGATCATCCAACTGTGGTATGCTAGATCGGCCACAAAATTAGATTATAACGATGAGATTCCATGTCGGATTGGAAGTCTGAAATAACGAATTGCCATAGCCGAGGCGGTTATATCGACGTGTTCATCTGCTCTCTTATCGACTACACCGTCGTGTTCTTATTATGTATCTTTTCCTTATTTTGTAATGTTTGATAGATGTTTTTATTTGAAAGATGCATAGATTATTTTAAATGATAGATTGAACTTACGATAACTATTTACTGTATATGTTTAAACATTTATCGTATGATTACATTATGAAAAACTTGTATTAATTAACTGTTCAGATGATTACTCGTGCATGTATAACTTGCTGTTAGAACGGCATTCATCATGCTGAGTAACATTCCCCTGTTCCACACCCTATCCTTCCCCTTTTAGATTATTCAGCTATTGAAGAGCCGTTCTTTGAGGAGTCTTTTGAAGAGGTCCTCGAGGAAGATCAAATTGATGTCTTGCCATCACCGTGTCTTTGAAGATTAGTAAGGGATCTTACCGGTTTTCGCTTGTAGATAGGAAACATGTTAGTTTTGAAATTGTTGTAATCTAAAGTATTATGAGATTGAGAATTTTGATGACATCAGTGTTTGGCGATTGTTCCGTTTACTCTAGACTCTTGTATAGATGTTAGTTTATTGTTGTTCCGCTGCGAATATTTTATTTTCCATAAGTATTGTTACTTATGAATGTTCTAACAGGTTGTGTGATTGGTTACCTCACACCTCGATATTCTGACTGATGAATCATAGGGATTCGTGTTGGGATTTCGGGGCGTGACAAAATTAATGTCAATCATGTTTGTATTTTTTAAATACTCTCTATAGGCTATATTTATATATTAGAAACATCAAGGTTTATTTTTCAATGTATATCAAAAATTAATATATATTTAAGTATATATATGGGTCAGGTTCAAGGGACATATGAGAAAACATATGTAAAAACAATGTAACATTTATAAATTTTCAAAATATGGATTAGAAATTTCGGATTGAGCTGATTTTTTGTGAGGATGATCTCTATGATGGGAAGATCATCCGAAAAAAAATATCAGTCCAATCTGAAACTTCTAAACCCATTAAAAGTGATTTAGAATGTGTACCGTTGATTTTTTACCAATTTTTGTCAATAATTTGTAAATCACTTTTGATGGATTTAGAAGTTTTTGATTGAGCTGATTTTTTGTGAGGATGATCTTCTCATCATAGTGACCATCCTTGCAAAAAATCAGCTCAATCCAAAACCTCTAACCCATATTTTGAAAAACCATTGTTTTTTCATATGTTTTTACATATGCCCCTTGAACCGCCCCTATATATATATATATATATATATATGTTGTTTTTAACTTTTATTTTTTATTCATTATAGAATGCTGAGAGGAAAGGATCCATTTTGGGAATACTTAATCGAAAAAGGGTACAATCAAGAATCTTTCATAAGGACGATAACAAGAATGAAGACTCATTTATCTAAATTACTTCAAAGGGGTTGATTAAAATCGAAAAGAAGAATTTTGAAATGAGGGTATCCCGAGCCAAAGGTATCAAGATTAGAGAATCAAGAGGTAGAGGTTCAGTAGTCATTGTGTTTTCTCGAGGGAAGGCATTGTGGTTTTGAAAGGCTCTTCAAGAAACAATGGCAAGTAAGAAGTCTTTGTGGTCTAAATGTGCTTTAGACAACAGGGTGTTGGTAGCGACAGGGTTTGAGAATGCGCATGGGAGGTTCCTCCACTTCCAGGTTTTTGCATGGAAAGGGTCAGCAAGACCTCTTTTGATTTCGAAAGGGCCTGATAACAAAAGGTGGTGAGAACTTCGTACATCGGCTTTAAACCTTCTAGATCCAGAGGAGAAAATGGAACCTTCGCCCCATAATCAGGAGGAGGCTTGCTTTCTCCAGGCGGTTTTTCGAGGCTAGGAGAAAGGTAAACTATCTTGGTGGATAAAGGGTCAGAAAAAGGGATGAATGCAAGGTTTGATGGACCTAGGAGGAAAGATAACGCAATTAAGGAACCAGAGGGAGTCAAGGTTGACCCTAAGAAAGTCAAGCATGTAACAGAAGCGTCGAAAAGAGAGCAAAAAGGCTTTGATGCGTCGGCTTACAGAGAATGGCGATGGGGGGTAATCTGTGAATTATAAAGCAACTTGGTAGACTAGAACTTAGTGAAAGAGGCTCTACAGGTTCCACAAGGGTGTGGGATTTCATATTAGGGCAACAACAAGATAGTGCTTCGACTGAACTCCGGTATCGACAGCAAAATGATTTGCTCTCTTGGATCAATGGTAGTCGACAGTATGAACATTATTCTTAAACAATGATTCTCTAGAATCAATAAGTTGGAAACGAGTGGCAGGAGAAAGGATGCTGGGTGGTGATCTCAGTTCTTCTGTTTTATCTTTGAGAAAAATTAGTATTTACTAAGATTACAGACCAAATGGGTGGGTTGTTGGAAGTTGCGAGGAAGACCAAGAAATTCAACGAACTGGATGTGGCGAGAATTCGAGTGGGATGAAAGAAATGGAAAATTCCGAGGGTGCTGATGGTGTGTTTGAGAGACTTTAAATACACAATCGGCATCAATTTAGTGGATAAGGAAGCAGGGGAGGTCAAATTTAGAGTTCGTGAAGCAGATCGGGGTGCAAATGGCAGAAAAGAAGAGTGGAGGAAGAAGAGTTCCAAAAAAAATCCTAAACTCGGTATAGGTGTCAAGGATGATCGAGGAGGCTGAGGAAGAGACCTCGGTTGGGTGCCCATTGGTCAGAGAGGTGGGTGAGGAATGCATGTTGGATAAGGATGAGAACACTGGTAATTGGGAAAATGGGGACGATAAACCTGTAGCTAGAGTTTTGGGTCTAGAGATAACAAGTCAAGGAAAGGGTTTCGATTGTTTGAATGCAAGCTTTGGCGTAGCGCCAAGTGACAATGTCGAGTTTGTTTCATCAGCAAGTTTTATTGATCCTACAATGGAAATTGTGTAGAGGGTGTGTTAAGTGCGCGGGAAGTCCGAGACTTGTCAAATTAAGCAGATGAGAACGTAGAAAATTCAGCAGATAAACTTAATGCTAAGCAGACGTTTGCAATAGATGTGGATAGAAGGTCAGTGGGTGTGATTGTGGTGGAGGACAGTTGTTCCTTTGTGGTGTACTCTTTGGATAGGCCTTTTGAGGTGGGCTGGACTGATAACTCAGTTGCAGATCTGGATTTAGATCCTTATAATTTTATAAATCAGATGAGCCAAGGTAAGAATGTTTTAAACCCATTTAGTAGTAAGGGCCAAAAACCATTTATGGAGAACTGGTTAAGTGTGGCAGTTGGTCCTGAGGGTGTTTTGGAGGCCCAAGATGCAGCCCAGCAATTTGTTTACGGTTGGACTTTAATACAGCAGCCCAATACGTGATGGGCTGTCTAAGTGTAACAATTAGTGCTGGGTGTGTATTGGAGGCCCAAGATGCAACCCAACAATCTGTTTGCATGATGAACTCTACTATAGCTGCACAATACTCGATGAGACGGGTTGTGGAGCAGCAGCAGCAGCTCGTACAGGCTTTCGGAAGTTGTGTCTCAATTAAGGATTTGGGGGTCGTAGCCCCTACAGAAATCAACAGCAAAGGTGTCTCTGTGGGTACGAGAGCAATGGTTTTTATCACAGAGGCTATTTGACCTGGCAGGATCTTATTCCAATGCGTGTCGGGCATGGCAGTAGGTACGTGGTGGTGTTTCTCATATGGGGGGGATCTTCTTGGGTTAGATCCTTCGAGAAAGTTTGTATGATTCAAGGTTACATAGATAGGTTTCGTTTGAAAGGTCTGGACGAGGTAGAAACACAATTGTTAGATGAAGAGGAGAATCTCAGAAATGTCGGTCAAGCCATGGTCATCACAAATTCGGACTACCAAACTATTGAGGTCCTTGGGGGAAATGCCGCTCTGTTGGAAGAATTGTTAGTGAATTTGCTAGAGGCAGGTCTCACGGTTGGCATGTCGCTCAAGAATGAGAAGGAGACTCTTATGATCTTGGAGGTTGTTGTTAGAATTGGAAAAGAGGCGCAAGCGCACATGTAAAAGGTTGTCAGCAGATGGCCCATTACTGTAGATCCAAGAGCGAAGGTAGTTACTAATAGCTCTCCTCAGGCTACATTTGAGATGGAAATGGCAAGCTTGAGCATTACGAAAGCGTTGCTGGATGCAATCACGAAAGACTTAAGAAGCTTAGATTTCAGAGGGAAGTCCAAGACCTTCAGAGATCAGTGGTTAATTTTTCGATTAAATCTAAATTTGGAGCCAGACAGGGGCGTAAACAGACAGGTTCTTAATGTTGATAAAAATCTTATCTTGGAATGTTTGGGGGCTGAACAACAATTTGAAGAGAGCTTCTATCAAGACTTTTATTTGAATTAATAAGCCTCATTTAGTCTGTTTACAAGAAACTAAACTTAATTCTGTCTTAGGGCAGGATATTAGCGAGATTTGGGGTGCGAATCAGATTGGTTGGTCTTTGTTGCCTTCTTGGGGTGCTTCGGGTGGGGTGTTAGTTATGTGGAATAAATCAGTTCTAGAAGTCGAGGACAATCTTATAGGTGCTTTTTTCTGTATCGGTGATGTGTAATTTAATTGGCAAGGATTTCAAGTGTTTACAAGTGTGTATCATCCGAATCTCGACTCGAAAAGATTGCATTTTTAGAATGAGTTGGATGATGTTAGAGCTTGTTGGAATTGGCCTTGGTGCTTGGGAAGAGATTTTAGTGTCATTTGTTTTTCTTTCGAAAAGAGTGGGGGAGCTAGGATTACTTCAAGAATGAGATTTTTTCAGTTTGTGGGTCAGAATGAATTAGTAGATCTTCCATTATGCGAAGGAAGTTTCACATGGTCTAATCAACAAGTAAACCTAGCATTAAGCAGACTGAACAGATTTTAGTAACTCCTTGTTGGGAGGACAATTTCGGTAGAGTGATTCAAAAGAAAGCTTCGAACCCGGTATCGGACCATGCCCCGATCTTTTTAACAACAGGAGTAACTAGGCATCGTCCAATCCCTTTAAAGTTCGAGAACATGTGGTTGTTTCATCCTAATTTCAAGGATTTAATAGCATCTTGGTGGAATGAAAATCAATTTGAGGGTAGACCTGGTTCAGTGTTCAGCTTGACGTTGAAGTGGGTCAAGGAAAAACTAAAAGGTTGGAATGCGGTTACGTTTAGCAACTTAGATGTTAATAAGGAGTTACTTAAGGAATTGGAGCTCATTGATCAAAAGGAAGAAGTCAGTGGTTTAAATGAGGAGGAGAGGTGTAGACGGGATAAATTTTAAACTGAAATTTCAAAAGGTGGCAGAGTTAGAAAAGATTAGTTGGAGGCAAAGGTCAAGAATTAAGTGGTTGAAGGAAATGGCAATACTAAAAAATTTCACAAAATGGCAAATTATCATGGTCGAACAAATTTGATTACTCATCGTAAGTTTGAAAGGGGAGTGGAGAGATGGGGAAGAGGAGGTGGTGGAAGGCATAGTGAATTACTACAAAGAGTTGTATACCGAGCAATATATTGATAGACCTCGTTTAAATAATCTATCTTTTGATTCAACCTCTAATGAAAGCAAGAAGTGGTTGGAACGTCCATTTGATGAAGTGTTGGTGGCTATCTTGGGTATGAATGGTGACAAAGCGTCGGGTCTGGATGGGTTTCCGATTGCTTTCTTCAAAAACAATTGGGAGGTTGTAAAAGGGGATTTGATTGCAATTTTGGCAGACTTCTATGAAGAAGGGTTCTTAGATATTAGGTCGAATTGCACGTTTGTGGCTCTTATTCCAAAGAAATCGAGTATGGAGGAAATATCGGATTTAAGACCAATTAGTCTAGTGGGTTCAGTCTACAAGATCATTTCTAAAGTGCTTTCCGTGAGACTTAGAAACGTGATTCCCACCATCATCAAAGTGACTCAAGGAGCCTTTGTGCATGGTAAACAAATATTAGATGGGGTTCTTATAGCTAACGAATGTATCGATTACAGAAGAAAGACAAAGTTACCCGATTTAATTTGCAAAGTGGATCTTCATAGGCATATGATCATGTGCATTGGAATTTTCTTAAGTACTTGATGAGAAGGATGGGGTTAGGTTATAGATGGGTTATTTGGATTATGAAATACATCACGACGTACACGTTCTCAATTTTAATGAATGGATCCCCCTCCAGCTTTTTTCGGAGTTCGAGGGGGCTTCGTCAAGGTAACCCATTATCACCTTTTCTCTTTATTATCGTTGTGGAGGCTTTGGGTCACATGCTTGCCAAAGCTTCAGAGCTTGGGCAAATTTCTAGGTTCAAGGCGGGTCTGGGAGGTATCTCCATTTCACATCTTCAGTTCGCAGATGACACACTTATTTTTCTAGATAACTCCCCAAGACAGGTGCACTTTATGAATGGTGTTCTTAGCTGCTTTGAGGCTATATCGAGCATTCCAATTAATTTCAAGAAGAGTACAATTTTCGGCACAGGGACTTCAATAGGGGTTGAGATATTGGCACCCTCCATCGGATTTCAGGTTGGAAGTTTACCTTCTACATATTTAGGCCTTCCCTTAGGTTCGGGGTATAATAGTAAGGAAATTTGGGATCCAATTATAGAAAAGATTGTGAAGAAATTAAGCATGTGGAAAGCAAATTATCTCTCTAAAGACAGCAAGTTGACTTTGATCAAAAGCATGTTATCGGCAATCCCTAACTATTTTCTCTTTTTTTCTTACCGAAATTTATGGAGTATTAAGCTTGATAGATTATATAGGAACTTTTTTTGGCATGACATAAATGGTTGTAGGAAATTGCACTTTGTGTGTTGGAAGAAAGTATGCATGCCTAAGAAATATGGAGATCTGGGCATAAAAAACTTTGGCTCTATGAACCTGGCTCTTCTAGGCAAGTGGTTATGGAGATTTGGGAATGAGAGTGATAGCTTGTGGAGAAGGGTAATAAGGGACAAGTTTGGGGCTCCTAATAGTGGGTGGGAAAGCGGCACCGTTAAAGAGGCGTACAGGTGTGGAGTATGGAAAGGCATTATGAGGAGACTTTTGATGTTTCGAAAGAAGGTTAAATTTAAAGTAGGGAAAAGGGACAAAGTGAGATTTTGGAAGGATTGGTGGTGTGGAGATTGGACTTTGAACCTTTCATTTCCGGAGTTATACGAGCTGTCCTCGAAAAAATGAAAATTCATCTCTTCTTTTATTCATAAAGAGGGGGAAAGGATTTGTTGGGACTATAGGCTTAGACGTTCTTTTAATGATTGGGAGTTTGAAAGTTTGGCGAGTTTTACAGAATGTGTAGAGGCGGCACAACTTGATCCAAATATGGAAGATAGACGATCATGGGATGGACCTAAAGATGAAAATTTTACGAAGTGGTCTTTTTATTCTTTGGGAGCCCAAGTTAGCAATCTTAGCTTTCTATGTCCTATGGTATGGAAAACAAATATCCCTTCGTTTTGGTGTTTATGTGGCTTGCTACGCTTTGAAGATTGCCGACCATCGATTTGTTGAAAAATAGAGGTTTCTATTTAACAAGTTTTTGTAGTCTTTGTCAAGTAGACAGGGAATCAATAAATCATTTGTTCTTACATTGCCATTATGGTTACAAGATTTAGAGCCATTATCTAAATTTGTTTGGGGTGGTGGGTTGCTTGCCTAACTCGGTGATAGTATTGATAGATAGTTGGATGGAGTGAGGTAAGCATCTTCCAAAGGCAAAGCGGTTGTTAAGGGATTTACTTCCATTTGTATTGTGTTGGCTGATTTGGAAGGAAAGGAACAAACCGGTGTTTGCTAATAATGCTAGGAATGAGCACAAGTTAGTTTTGGAGGTGTTAGCTTTGTTATTCTTTTGATGTAAAAGGTTTAAGGAATTTATGGGCATTTTTTTCGAAAATTTCCTTGTTAGATGGGAGAGGGTGTGCAATGTTAAGTATGGTGTAACTCCAACATTTTTTTTTCCAACTTTTTTGGTTGTGGCTGCCTTTTGTTAGGTTTGTAATGTTTTCTTTCGGATGGTCAACTCGACCTCCGTTTTTTTCTCTTGAATGATTTTATCTTTACTTATCCCAAAAAAAATATATATATATTCGTCCATGTCCTTCAGTCCCCGATTCGGTCAGTAGTAAAGCATTAGATGTTATAATGGAGAGATAGAAGCGAGAAGAAAAAAGCAACAGATAACGGATTATGTTACGAAACCATCTAGTGGTAATGCATTTGGAGGCAAGGGTAATTCGACGGGATCTACCGGTTTAAGATAACTAGGAAGCTTGCACCAATTGACAATCATTTCGCTACTGAATAAGGAAGAAAAGAAGATTGCCGACAAAGCCATAGTTAAAATGGTTATCGCAAATAATATACCTTTTAACTTTTTGAGAACGATAGAGTTTCAAGAAGTGGTGACTACAATTTCTAATCATGGTCTAGGAGTCCCTCCTTGTAATGAAACAGCAAGATCCAAAATTTTAACGACTTTAAAGGGGGAAGTAGAGGAATATATTGAAGAAATCAAGAAATCTTAAATTGTTTCTTAATGTACCCTTATGTCAGATTCGTGGACCGATGGGAGGAAAAGGCCACATATTAATTTGTTGGCATCTTGTCCGAAATGGACAATTTTTTTGAAATCCGAATGTACTGTTGGGAAGAAGGATGACAATTACACAATAAATTTTATTTGCTTTGGAATTGAAGAAATTGAATCAAAAAATGGTGTCCAATTTATTTTGGATAATGCTTCAAATTACAGTGCAGCGGGTTTTATTATTGAAAATAAATTTTCAAACATCTTTAAGACGTCTTATGCCACACATTGTTTGGATCTCATTTTAGAAAGTATTGATGAGCTTCCAAATGTAAAGCCCTTTTTTGAAAAATGCACGAAATATGGTAAAATTCTTCTACAAATTCCAACATGTGTTTGACTTGATGCGATCACATACGAATGGAAGGGATTAAAGAGGTCAGGAGTAACTAGATTTGCAACACAATTTCTTTGTATACAATCTATTACGAAAGAAGAACAAGCGACTTTTAATCGCTTCAACTGAATGGAGAAATTTGCCTCAAAGCAAGACAAGGGGATGGAATAGAACTGATGAGCACCATTTAGAGCAATACATTTTGGGAAAATGCAAAACAAATTTTGTGCACTGTTGAACCTTTGGTGAGAGTGTTGAGGATAGCGGATGCAGATGGTTGTACCATGGGTTACTTGTATGAAAGCATGGATAGGGCAAATGAGGCTACTAAAGACTTTTATAAGGGTAACATTGAGAAATATGAAGTGATTTGAAAAATAATTGATGAAAGGAGGAATCGTATCCTTCATAGTCCTCTCTATGCAATAGCGGTTTACTTGAACCCATACTTGTTTCATGCAAAGCTTGTCAAATTAGATAGAGAGGTGAAACTGGGACTTGAGAAAGTATTAACACGGATGGTAACCCCCGATATGAAGAAAGAAATTGGTAGAGAGCTTACATTTTATCACACAAAAGATATAAAAATCTTTTGTGATATGGCAATTGATCACATTTTTTATATTCATTCACGTAAGTTTATTTTATTTCTTATAATATCAAAGTTTCAATTAGATTATTTATTTTCATAATCAAAAAATAATAATGTATTTGTTTCTTTATTAGGAATTTGGTGGGATATGTGAGGGAGTGAGGTCCCAAATCTTCAGAAGTTAGCAATCAAATTGCATAGCCAGCCATGTAGTACTTCTGGATGTGAAAGAAATTAGAGATGCTTTTGAGACTACACATACTAAGAAGAGAAATAGATTTGGAACCGAAGATGTTGCATGACTTAGTATTTGTTCGGATGAACATGCATTTTATGAAGACATGCGAAAAGAGAGAACAAAAAAATTCAGAACCAATCATCTTAGACAAAATTTAAGCCTTCCTAGATATCCCAAATGATGAACAAGTAAGAGGGAATAATGTTGATGAAGATGATGGTAACAATCATAGTGATGGAGCACCAGAGAGTGAGGATGGAATGGAGGATGATATTCAAGTTGATGATTTATGATTGTAATGCTTTCGTATTTTGAAGTTTGAACTATTTTAAGTGGGTGAGTGGGTGTTACTTTTTTTGTGGATTTATGAATGACATCAATTAGGGATTTTATGATTTATTCTTATGGTTTAAAATAGGATTTTATGATATAAATGATAATACCACTTAGTAGAAAAAATTACATTGTCCTAATACCATTTCGATTTTTTTGCAATTTTTTCCCCTTTTTTCCAACTTTTCCCCTTGCCAACTTATTCCCAAACCCCAACTTGGTGACTGTGCCAACAGTAACATTTCAATCCATTCTTAATTCATGTTCTAAATTTCTGATAAAGCAGATGACTTATTTTATCTCCATAAATGCCATTTTCAAGTCATTTACTAAAGTCTGCAAAAATAGAAAAAATGGGGAACTACTTGTTCCTTCTGTCTAATAAATGCATATAGTGATGGTATATACATAATGACAACACATTTTAAAGAAGAAATTCATTTAAAAATTTGTAAAAATCGTGCAATTATCAACAAAGAATCTAGATAGTGCTATGGCAATAAAAATTAGTCCATCATCCGATAACTGAGTGAAATTGTCAATCTATAATGCTTCCATCAATGAATTATGAAATTGCAGCGCAAGCACAAACCTTGATAGGCACGATAGCTTCATACAAAAGTAGAGCATCCCTGGCAGCATGATAGAATTCCACGGCCACTCTGGCAGATGACACGCAAACATCCTGAAATGATCAGTTAGAATCATATCTCCTCAAAGAGACCAGCTAGACAGGCCATATTATCAGAATTAAAAGGGTGAGAAAATATTTAAGAGGATTTAACATTAAACAACATATCTCCCAAGTGCTTACTTAACAGTGATCTATGAGCCTAAGAGATACAAGCATAGTCACCAAGGGGTTTGGGAATTAGTCGACAAGGGAAAAAGTCGAAAAAATCAAGAGAAAATCAGGAAAAAATCAAAATAGTGTTAAGATAATGTATATTTTTCTGCTAAGTGGTGTTGTCATTTATATCATCAAATCCTATTTTAATCTATAAGTGGTATTTGAAAAAACCGTTTTAAAATAGTTTGCTCAACCGAAAAAAAAACCAAAAAAATCACATTTTTTTGGGTTTAAATCACGACTTTTTCAAAAAAGTCAGGATTAAACCGGCGTTTAAATCGTAGCTTTCGTTTAAATCTCGATTTAAACAAGATTTTTTGAAAAAGTCGGCAACTTTGGTGACTATGGATACAAGCATTAGAAGGGAAAATGATGATTTAAAAGGAACTGCAAAGTGAAACCAAGTATAAATATAATTAATTACTCAGAAAAAAAAAAAGATAAATATAATACAAGTGGATTCTGTATATGCAATAAATCAATATGTAGATAAAGGGAAACAGGGAAAGTACTAACTGAATCTACAAAAAACAACTGAGTTATTCTAGATTAGTAGAACACTTGAACTTTCCTGAAGTACTAGTAGAGCTTGCCATTAATTTTCTTCTTTTACTTTTGGTTTCGTAATTAAATTTTATCAAAAGGAAACATGAAAAAGGATAGCAAGAACCATTTTAAATAACATGAAACATTTGAAAGGGTTATTACCAATTAGTGGAGAACTTCAGAATTAGACCATAATCAGCCTTTTATGTTGAATGGGTAATGTCCATAGAATTTCAAGTTTGTTTATATATAATGATCTATAGAAAACATTATCTGGAAAGGTTTCAACTGTCAAGGGTTCAAGTAAGGATATGATGATTCCTATTGCATGGACTCCTCCAAAAGGCTGAAATACCTGTGCTAGACAGATCAAATTTCAAGCATGTATGCATATTATGATTTCTTTCCTTCCCAGTCAAGATTTTCCTTTTAGAAAATAAAGAGTTATTCCATATGATATGGAAAGACAACCCATCACATAATTCATTATTATCATTGTAGGGGTGGAATCAGGCGATGCCTTGATAGACTCTGCCCTACTGATCCGAAGTTGCTCCCTCATCCCTCCTGTTAGCACCAGTGTGGTACTTACCAATAATTCTCCGACACTCAAGTTAGAGTTGCAGAAGAATAATAATAAGAACTCTTTCTCTCTCTCAACTCAATTGGCCAAAAGATCCATTAGCCTCTATTAATTCCTCAATTTATAGATCCTTTCTTTGAATCAAGGTTTCCTCTTTCTTAGGGATATGATCACAGAGAATCCCCTAATTACAAGGATCCTAAACGGACTTGGGCTCTCTGAGATTGAGTCCATGATTCCTAAGAGATCTCCTCCAAGATCCCTGGACTTGATATGCGTAAACCAGGATTATGCAAATACTCAGACCAAGCCTGCCCTACCAAGCAAGCCAGGTCTCCACTAATGATGTCCTGCCTTACCAGCTAGGCTAGAAGTCTCTTCCTTGGTCTGTCCTACTACTGGAAAAGTGCAGTTGTTGCTCTAGTACCATCTCTTCCCAGTGTTGACAAAGGGTGGTACAAGGACCCCTAATCATCTCCAGGAACTGGGAGTTCGTCCTTGGTTGGTGTCTCTCGTGAGGGATTCAAGGTCCCTCAAACCTTCCAGGGTAAGCCTTGCTTTAGGCTTTCGACAGTATTCGTCTCTTTTCTATACTCTAATTTGTGCAAGTCAATCTGATCTAATCTTAGTTATTTTTGCAGATTCTTCTGCCCTTTCTACTGTAGAAGCTAGGAAAGAGCAGCGCAAAGCCGCTAAAGAAAGGAGGGTAGTGAAAGTGAGTCCCCAAACAAGGGTGACCAACGGGGTGATCGAAGGAGAGCAGACCTGCCTTTCCCCTTCTTCCTTACCTCGGCCACTTGCACAACGGACTCTTGTTGATCAGGCCGAGCAAATCTCAGTGAGCACGTCCTCTCCACCTATCCCACTACTTACTTCTCCTTCTCCTCAACTTCCCTCTACCTCCTCCGACGTCATGAAGATTGACCTCTCAGAGTTCCCCCTCCCTCTCTCATCCTACCAGCGCTACTCCTCCCTTTGAACAGAGCAAGAAGAAGAAGAAGAAGAAAAATCTGACCCCTCGTGGCCCTACTCAGTCTACTAGGGCTGAGCAGTTAGCCCTGGTTCATGCTAATCAGGTGGCTCCTGCTTCTGTTTCTTCTAAGCTTCCTGAAGGGACCTCTACCCAGGCAGTACAGAGCTCCGACACCAACAAGGAGGTTAGCCTTGCTCCTCAACTCCAACAACGCAAAAGGCGCAGCCTCAGGAGGAGAAGCCTTTCACCACCAGATGGATCAGAGCGGGAGGAACTCAATGACCTCAAAACCCTGCTGGAGGAAGCGACCTTTTATTGGATGAGTCGCGGGACACTCCTCCAGGATGGGAATGAGAACAACAACTTCTAGCCTAGTTTCTATGTTGGCATTGCCACATCTACAACAGGAGTAATGAGGTGAGGGACCCTGTCATTGTTACCTCTCTGCTCTCCCACTCCATTCCTCCCAAGGACTAGGATCTTCTAGACCGGGCCAATCTTGATCTGGCCTTTGGGAGGTTTGCACATGGTCTCTACCAGGTAAAATACTGCTCTTCTAGTACTATCATGTAATTTCTCTTAACTGTTTTTCTCCTTTGTTGGCCAAAGCCTACCGATCCTTAGCCTTCCTGAAATGGTGCGAAGCTAAGAACCACGCAGATACCCTAACCAAGGAGTATGAGGAGAAACTAACTTTGCTCCAAGGCAAGCTAGCCTCCTTTAGCCGCTTCACCAAGGAGGCCAAGGAGGAGATGGAGGTGGACTTGGCCCAATTCACCAAGGCAAACGAAACCTTGGACGCCAAGAATAAGCAGCTAACAAGCTCCCAAACCCAACTGCAATTGGAGCTTACGAGCTACTAGGATAAAGTACAGAGAAGAGATGCAAAACTGACGGATCTCCAGGAAAAAGTAAAACAACAAGACCTCAAACTGAGCTTTCTCAAGGCTGGTTTTGAACAGCGTTTGGAAGCTAACCTCAACTCTGCCCTGAGGACTCAGCTTGAGTCAACAAGGGCAGAGGCTAGGGCAACGCAAGCCAAGAAGGACAAAGTAGAGACCAAGAAGTTGTTGGGTCAACTACAGGCTCAATACTCCTGGGCAACAGAGAAAGTTTCCACCAAGGCCTACCATAAAGGCTTCAAGGATACTCGACTCCAGTACAAAAAGGATGAGGAGGAGGATGAGTCTTTCGATGGTCTTACCCTTTCTTCTTACAAGGAGATACCCATCTAAGCGGGTGACTTTTGGTGAGTCCCTCCCTTCGAAAGAATCCGGTTCCCACCTGGGTCGCATTCCTAGTGAGCTTGTGGATCCCAGTCAAGTCATTGATATGGATCACATCGAGCAGGACACCCGATCTACCCTGTTGGAGACTTGCCTCCTACTCAGGTCATCGATGTTGATCAAGCAGACCTGACCAACCGACCCAACCCTACTGAGGGCTCGCCTCCTTCTGACCAGATTCCTCCTGCTGAATACTACTTTTTTTCTGGTCTTACTGTACTTTGCTTTTCTTTTGTACTCTCCCTTCCTAGGACTTCGTTGTATATATTTTCCATACTTAATGAAAAATTTTGCTTACAACTGTGATCTTTCTTTATGTACTTAATTTTCAATATAAAAATTTGTCCACATGAACAATTCTGCTCTTTGTTGTAACTTAGCTGAATCACTACAGTGCAATTAATCAAAAAAAAATTCATATGAAAAATCTTAATCTTCTTTGTAACAAACTTGCATTTCAAGAAAAACCTCGCGCTGAACAAACTAAGCTTGCACTTTGCTCTAACAAACTTTCTAACATAAGTTTGTTCTATAGAGCTTCACACACTTTGCTCTAGCAAACTTTCTAACACAAGTTTGTTCTACAGAGCTTTGCACAAGTTTGTTCTAACCTCTGCACCCCTACTTCTTCCCCTCAAGTTCTACCTCGAGTTTCTTTTCAATCTTAGGTACAACCTTTTTTGAGAGTATGTGCATTGAATTATTCACTTAGTGCAGTGTAGATCACTTAAGATCTTAGGCAACATAGGTCTAGGCAATATATCGCTCTACCACTTAGGATGGAGAGATGTTTTTAAGACCTTCCCCCTAAAAGGGGTCCAATTCAGTGCTCTGCTACTAAGGACAGAGCAGGGTCACAACTAGCTCCATACTCTGTCACTTAAGACAGAAGAGAACCACGAAGACCTAAACCCCCAAAAGGGCCCAACCAATGCTCTGCCACTCAGGACAGAGCAAGGTCGTGACCAACTCCATACTCTATCAATTAAGATAGAGCAAAACCACGAAGACCCTAACATCCAAAGGGCCCCTACCAATGCTCTGCCACTCAAAACAAAGCAAGGTCGCGACTAACTCCATAATCTGTCAATTAAAACAGAGCAGAACCACGAAGACCTTGACCCCCAAAGGCACCCAACCAGTGTTTTGCCACTCGGTACAAAGCAAGGTCACGACCAGCTCCATTCTCTATCAATTAAGACAGAACAAAACCAGGAAGACCCTAACCCCCAAAGGGGCCAACTAGTGTCTCAGTGCACAAGCTGCCAGCATGCTTTCTTTTATTGGTAATATATTTTGAGGTTACACATGTTCCACGGTATAGGCAACTCCTGATCGGACATTGTAGACAAATAGTAAACCCTTTTTTTACCAACTTTTATCACTTTGTATGACCCTTCCCAGTTTTGACCTAATTTCTCACTGTTCAGCTCTTATGTATTCTAGAATACCCTACGTAACACTTAACTCTCTTTCCTTAAACTACTTGTGGCAGACCTTTTTGTTAAAGTAATTTTACAGCTTCTGATGATAACTCTCTAGCCTTACCAGTGCTGCTTGTCACTTCTCTTCAAACAAGTCTAGCTCTGCTACTATTTGCTTGCTATTCTGATCAGTCTAGATCACTTTTGATCGAGTCGTGGGGAAGCTGCTTTTTGTGAGTATCACTGCCTCCATTCCATAAGCAATGGTGAATAGGGATTACCCTGAGGTTCTAGCAGTTGTCCTGTAAGCCCTAATAATTTGTGCAAGACAGTTGTCCATCTACCCTTTCTTTCTCCTAGTCTCTTCTTTAACATATCAATAAGCACTTTGTTTGTGGCTTCGGCTTGATCATTACCTTGCGAATATTGCAGCAAAGAGAAAAGTTGCGTTATCCCATATTCCTTATAAAAAGTCTTGATCTGCTCACCTGAGAACTGTCTCCTATTATCTTATACAATTGTGCGAGGCAGACCAAACCGGTAGATTATGTTCTCCCAAATGAATTTCTATACTTTTTGCTGACGAATCCTAGCCAGAAGGAGTGTTTATGCCCACTTCGTGAAGTAATCCGTAGCCACTAGCAAAAAGGTTAGATCCTCCGGTGCTTTGAGCAGCGGACCTACCAAATATATTCCCCACTGTGTGAAAGGTCATGGGTTGATTAGGGAATTGAGTTGAACGGCTGGCTGACAGATGATCCTTCCGTGCCTCTAGCAATTGTCACAGTGCTTAACATACAAGGCAGCATCCTTCTGCAAATATGGCCAAAGATACCCTTGGGAGAGTACTTTACGTGCCAACGATCTTGCACCGGAGTGATTACCACAGTTTCCTTCATGGATCTCACTTAGCACCTCTTCTGCTTCTTCTGACGCTACGCAACGTAAGCATAGTCCACCCATAGATTTCCTATACAACTGCCCATCCAGGATAGTGTATCTCTCTGTTTGGCTTTCACGCATCTTGTTTCCTTAGGATCATCAGGCAGTTGCCCTGACTGAAGGAAGGCGATGATTGGATTCATCCACCCTTGATCCCTTACCACGACCACCACATTGACTAGTTTGGGTTCATCGATCAATGACCTTTCCAAGTAGCCAAATGGTAGCTCTCTCTTGTCTCACCCTGCCAGCATCAAGACTATGAAGGCTAGTACGTCTGCATGTCTGTTATACGTTCTAGGTATGTGCTTTACTCTTATTTCCACTGCTTGGAGTATGGCAGACCTAATCTTCTCTAAGTAAAGCTGCATCCTGGAATCTCGAGCCTCAAACATTCCATTGACATGGTTGACAACTAGTTGAGAGTCACTATAGACTATAGTTCCTCTACTTTCCAACCCTATCAAAGTGTTGAGGCCAAGCAGCATTGCTTCGTACTTTGCTTCGTTATTTAATGCTTTGAACCCTAGACCGATTGCCTTCTCTAACCTGGTATCGTCAGGAATAAGTACCACTACCCCTATTCCAGACCCTTCCAGGTTTGAAGATCCATCCACATAAACCTTTCATCTTGGCTGGTTGCTTGTCTCTTGCCCAACTTCAACACTCTTTAGTTCTTCTATTAGCAAGTCTACCCTTTCTTCCACCAGGAAATCAGCTAAGAAATATGCGACTTCCTGCCCTTCAAACAAAACTCTAGGTTTATATTCAAGCCCAAACTCTGCTAGCTGCACAGCCCAAACTCTGTCTTTCCCAAGAATGACTTCAAGGGATACTCTGTGCTTACCTGGACCCCGTGTGCTTGAAAATAGGGCCTCAGTCCAAAACTGTGTAAACTAGAGTCAGTCCCATCTTCTCAATCCTTGAATATCGAGTCTCTGCGTCCGTGAAGGTTTTGCTCAGGAAATACATGGGTTGCTCTATTGATATCCCTATTCTGACCAAGATTGAGTTGAGCGTGCACTCCAAAATTGCCAAATAGAGCCCAAGTTCCTCCCCTGCCTCTGATTTGGAGTATGGGCGGTTGGCCTAAGTACCTCTTCAGTTCAGCGAAGGCACGTTCACATTTCTCTGTCCATTCAAACCTCATATTCTTCCACAACAACTGGTACAGAGGTTCGCACTTGTCAAAAGTCCTGGATATGAACCTGTTAAGAACAGCTACCCTCCCAACTAACTTCTGGACCTACTTCTGCGTCTTCAGTGAGGGCATGTCAAGCAGTGCCCTGATCTAGTTTGTGTTAGCCTCTCTCCCTCTCTTCGTGACCAAGTACCCTCAGAACTTTCCTGATGTCAACACTAAAGTGCACTTTTCTAGGTTGTGCTTCATTCCAACCTTCCTTACTCGCATGCAGACTTCTTCCAGGTCGATGACGTGGTATTCCTTCTTCTTACTCTTTACTAGTAAGTCATCAATGTAGACCTCTGCAGTCTTCCCTAACATCTCTGAAGAGCTTTGTCACTAGCTTCTGATAGGTTGCCTCTACATTCTTTAGGCCAAAGGGCATGACTCTACAACAGTAGAGCCCCTGTTCAGTGATGAAGGTCGTCTTCTCTTGATCTTCAAGGCTGAACTGAATCTGATTGTAGCCAGAATAGCCATCCATGAAGGATAACCTCTCATGACCTGAAGTGGCATCTACCACCTGATCGATTTTTGGCATTGGAAAGCTGTTCTTTAGGAAGGCCTTATTCAGATTTGTGAAGTTGATACAAACTCTGACCTTCCCATTCTCCTTTGGTATTGCCATTATATTTATTATTCAATCTAGGAACTGCATTTCCCTGATGAACCCTGCCCTGACCTCTTGGGTTCCAACTTTAGGACAACGGGAATCGACACTACCCTTCCATCCTAACCTTCAACAAGAGGTTGTTATTTCCTCTTATTCCTGTCTTGAGGACGATATTGCCTTTCTCTCCTCGATAGATCTCTTAGCAAGCCATGCTCTGTCAATCTCTATAACAGACCTCTCAAAGCTTGACATCTGTTAGTGGTGCAAGCCCGCACCTTATGGTACTCACAGTACCTTTCATCGTGTTTTATCTAATCTCGAGGAAGCAGTGATGACCACTCAAAATAAGGCTCATTTACAATGAGGGTAAGATCTCACTGGGTGGCATGGGGAAGTACATCCCATCTCTTTTCTACCTTATGCCCTACTCAAGCTACCTTTTCTTCTTCTGCTACTGCTTCCTAGGCTTAGCCACAATATGTATTACATTGGTTTTTTTTACTACGTTTCGAGGATCATCCTCTAGTCGGATATACTTCTCTACTCTTTCGAAGAGTTCGCTTAACGTTTCTGGCCTCCTCTTCACAAGAGACATGTATAACCCTGAGCCAAATGGCAAAGAGTTCCTAAAAGCCACCACTCTAGTCCTTTCGTCGCAACTTTCCAGGGCCATTGCCTCTTCCCTGAATCTCCTTGCGAATTCTTTAAGGTTCTCTCCTTATTGCATCCTCATGCTGAGCAGAACGTCCATGTCTCTGCTAACCTACCTATTGCCGATGTAGCACGCCACAAAGGCAACGCAAAATTCCTCACAAGAAGCTATTAACCCATTTGGCAGCTTGTGGAATCAAGTCAAGGTATTTCTCTGCAGACTTAAAGAGAACAATTTGCACATCAAGCCTTCATTCCCTTCCCACAATGTGAGCATCTGTTGGAAGTGGAACAAGTGCTCTACTGGATCCTTCATCCCAAAAGAAGGGGTGAAACATGATGGTCTGAATTTCTTTGGGATCTTCTCCACCAAGATCTCAATCGTAAAGGGTGGTCTCTAAATTCCCCTAATGGTCTGAGTGGTCACAATGCCTATATCTACGCTCCTTATTGTCTTATTTTCCCTCCGGATCATATCCCTGACCTCCTCTCACATCAAATCCACGACTGGCTCAACTCGAGTTGTTGTGGCAATCACAGTTTCAGTGACTTCCCTCACACTCAGGTTTCGCGAATGAAAATTGGCTTCTATACTCTGATCATGTTCACCTCCAACAGGAAGTGGAAGATTTTGCGTATCTTGCCTCTCTTTCTACTACTTCTCTATTCGCTGATTCAGATTTTTGTTTTGTTTCACCAAGCCATCCATTTTTTTCTCCATCTCCTCTTGCTGCTTTCTCATACCTTCTATAGCATCGTCAAGAGATTTGCATCCACAGCTAGTGTAGCGGGTAGAGGAGCATTGACTTCGGCTGTTGTAGTGGATCTCACCATTGTTTTGACTGAAATCAATTTAGAATGGTGTTCCCACGGACGACGTCAAATTTGTAGGAGTGGAATCCGATGATGCCTTGATAGACTCTGCCCTACTAATCTGAAGTTGTTCCCTCGTCCCTCCTATTAGCACCGGTGTGGTACTTACTAATAACTCTCTGACACTCAAGTTAGAGTTGCAGAAGAATAATAATAAGAACTCTCTCTCCTCAATCGGCCAAAAGATCCTTTAGCCTCTGTTAATTCCTTGATTTATAGATCTTTTCTTTGAATCAGGGTTTCCCCTTTCATGGGGATGTGATCACGGAAAATCCCCTAATTACAAGGATCCTAAAGGGAATAGAGATCTCTGAGATTGAGTCCATAATTCCTTCAAGATCTCTTCCGAGATCTCTGGACTTGATACGCGTAAACTAGGATTACGTGAATACTCAGACCAAGCCTGCCCTACCAGCCAGGCTAGACGTCTCTTCCTTGGTCTGTCCTGATACTGGACAGGGTCAGATGTATTGGCATACACAATGTACCACTTAACCGGCTTGGACACATGTACAGTTTGGATAACGCACCGTTACTATCCTTTACAATCATCATTATTATTATATAAAAATGATTACTTTCTCCTAAATTATGTAAAATATGATGCTCTGCCCACGAATCAAATTTTCGGGATTTGTTTAATCCAATACTCCATAATCATGTTAGATTTCAACAGCTATACATGGTAGTATAAAATTGCATATTACAACAAAACAGGACATCTGTTTCCTATGTTTCTAATAAGTGTAAAAAATGCCAACATAATCAAATATTACCTGAAGTGTTTGATGGACTAGTTCCATTAGCTGCGCTCCTGCTTTAGAGACAATACACCTCTCAGGAAGAAAAAGCAAGTCAACAAGCTGCTCAGAAGACTTTTCTGTAACTCCATGAACCTGAAAAGTGGGGCCTTTCCTCATATTCTCATGTAAAAGAATCGTTTGATAAACTGAAAATGAACTTCCCAAGTGGTTAATAAAAAAAAGAAGCATTTCTATGTAATATACTCACTGACGGAAGGGCAAAGTCGCATTGCAGAAGTAAATTTCTCGCCTTTGCCAAAATTTCTCTCTTCTTCCTAGATGCAAAGTGAACCTCAACATTTTGGGCAAAATTACTCAGCCTTTCATCACTGCTATCATTTACTGAAATAAACATCAATTCCTTTAAAGAAGTCTCAAATTCAGTTGTCAACTTTATGACCTTCTGAAACTCTGCTAGTTTTGAAGCATCATCGGGAACGGCCTGAAATAAGAATTTTTTTAAGACAAATGATTCACAAGCTATCAATTCCATGGCCATAAGAAAGAAAGTAATATGGTAACTCTATTATCATTCAAATAGATGACTTTTGAGCCTTTTCTAATGTATAATTAACATATGGCATAGATCTTACACATCTTATGAAATAGTTATCCATTCAATATGCAATCAAGGAAAAAGATTTTTTAATTACACCAAGACGACATACATTATAGAAGATGCCGCTAACAACCAACTAAAGCATTTTGCTTCAATAAGAGAGCCTAAGACTAGTTAGTTATTTGCAATGGTAAGTCACCACCATGCACATAAACAAAATGACAATATAGCTCCGTGACTGTCCTCAAGAGTTGGAAAACAGACCTGAGAAAGGAAGTTAGAAATAACCAGGTCTGAAATCCTTGGCCATGACAATCGTCCAATGCACCGCATCCATCGACTATTTTTTAAGCAAATGGATCTATAAATAAACTGTATGACCTGAAGAAGCGTTGAATAGATAGCTTCAGCTCCAACCTGCAAATGACCATAGATAAAAGGAGGTGGACAAATTAAGTTGTTGAAGCAAATCATTTTGTTTAAGCAGTAATATCTTCGGCATAAGACTACTTGTGGATAAGGAATATATGCAAGTGGTAGTTGCAAACATAATCACCAAGTCAGGATTCAGGAATAAGTCGCAAGAGAAAATTTTGGAGAAAAATCAGGCAAAAGATTGAGGGACAACGGGCTTGGGTTAGGGTTGTACAATTGCTCCTACTAAGTGATATTCCCATATTATATCATCAAATCCCATATTAAACTACAACAGAAAATATCATACCCACATTGATATCATCCATACATGATAAATCCACAAAAATAACCACAGGTCCAATAGAGATTCAAGGTTTATATTGCCCAACGTATAAAAAGTTAACAATCACAAATCCAATTTAAGATTCATCAACCAAACAAAATCATTGAATTTAATGTCATCTTCATTTGCATCCTCATTCTCTACCGCAACATAGGTAAAATTGTGACCATCATCTTCATAAATGCCATCTCCTCTTTACTAGTGAGTCATGTGCAATTGATCGTTTCCTTTTTTATTTTTTTTCTGATTTAATTGTGAGTTCATGGTTTAATTGCAAAGTTCGTAGAAGGCATGACTTATTGAAAAGTCGTGATTAAAATGGTGAAGGAAAAAAATTACAATTCAATCACACCTTTTTAAGCCATTGAATTTGGTGACTATGGTGCCAAACACTTGAACCAAATATTATCACATTATAAGTTAAACTGTTAGGAAGAAACCTTCAAATTTAAACAATGGATGAATGAAACAAGAAACTAGACAAAAAAGGTAAAAAAGAAATGACGCACCATTGAAAAGTGAGACACATCAACCAAGATTGGATATCACATGTCAACTTGAAGTTTCTCTTGTATTGTCGTGCTTTCTCTTTGTTAAAGAAACAAAGTTCAACAAACATATGATGTGAAAAAAGTGTGAAGATGCGAGTAGATTAAAGGGAACAAGATGCTTGATTGAACATTCATGGGAGAATATTTCCAGCTAAAATTGCCTCATAGACCAACTAGTGTTTCCTTTTTTCTATTTTGATGAGCATAATCCATTTCATAAAAAAGCAGGGAAGAGAACCATATTGAAACGACCTTAAAGATTGAAGTGAGCTATTAGGGAGACTAGGAAAAATGAAGTGAAACATCACCAAACCCCACAATCAAAGACTTAAAAATTCATAAGAGAATATTATCTGCCAAAAGGACTCAATAGATCAGCTTTTTTTATAAACATAATGCATATCATAAAGAGGAAACAAGCAAGGGAACAATATTGAAGCCACCTTATAGGTTGAGTTGACCTACTAGGGGGGCTAGGAAAGATAGAATACAACAAAAGCAAACCCACATAAACTACAAATACCAATACATTAACCCTAGCCAAACTGCCCTTAGCTTGTCTCACCCAAGAACAAATCTCATACCAATACAAAGTTCTCAAAGAAGAGTATTTGGAATATATTGGAGTCTTTGGAAGGAGAGGAACAGAAGAGTCTTTCAAGAAATGGAGAACTCACTTCACAATGTGATCTTCGGTATTGTGGAAGTACTTTGTTTTTCTAGAGCAGATTGAGCAAAGAATTTGAAGGAGTATTCTTTGAGGACTTCGTTTTCAGATGGGATGAGTTGTGCTATTGTAGCCGTGAAAGTGCTTGTTTGCTTTGTCTTCTTGATAATTGTCTTTCTTTTCTCTAGTGCCTTATACTTTTAGGTGGTCATCTCATCCTCTTTTTCCGTTTTTAATAAATTTATACTTATACTTGTATAGTCAAAAAAATAAAGAGAATAAATTGGCCTTAACCGCCAAAATGACGTCATACATGATAGCCTCGATGCCTTCAAAAGTCCTTAGCTCAGTTAGTGTTAACGTCTGATATCCGAAATGAGAAATTTTCAGCTAAGATGGATGTAAATAATCCATGATACTTGTATGCAAATACATGTCATAATTCAATTTGAAACTGTAGTCTCTCAATTACGATCCAAAATCTCCTACAACCAAGTATATCCAGCATAAATTATGGAAATTCAGCATCCAATAAAAACTTTTGAATTATGTTGCTAATTTTAGTAGTAAAACTTACCTTATCATCAGAAGATGGGACAAAATTGAGAATCACCTCAGAGTCTCCATTTATTTCTTCTACAAAATCAAAGTGAGGCCCATTATTTATGGTCGGAATCATGACATACTTGACCATTAAGTCCGCCACCTTAGCAAGCCCATAATCAAGAACACCTGCAACCTGCAATTACCAAAAATAGAAATTAAACTTGTAAAGCTGAAACAAACTCCATTCATGTATATGGCATAGTAACCATGTTTGGATTCAGCAAGTATTCAGTGTGGGTACAATTCGGTTAATTTGGAGAATTTTCTGAAAGTTTCGTAAATGATGTTTTCCCTTTCCTTTCAAAACCCATCATCTTCAACCTCCCTAAAATCCCTATCTTGTTCTTGAAATTTTAAGGTTGAAGATTGAGATTGAAAAGTTACATTTGTTACCCTTATTTGGTGAATTTTACGAATATTTTTTAAAATTCGGAGAGTTTTGCGACTAATGTATAGGGAACAATGATTCACCTCCATTGCTGTCAAAACGGTTTGAAGCTCAACTCCTTCGAACCCTCCAATACTCAACCTAAACTTAACTCTAACATAACCATTTCCAGGCTCAAACTGTACTGCGTTATCCATCATTCTCACAAACATCTCTTGAGCCTCATCAAAGCAAACCATCCACTCTTTCCTCAACAAATCATAAACCATTGGCTCTCTAACGCTAACAGTCTGATCTTCACGAATCAATAACGCCTTTTTTAAATCCCTAATCGCTTCTGCTGCATCGATCAATCGTCCAATCTTCAATGCCTCCCTCACTGACCTCAATCTCCCAACCAAATTCACAATCGTTTGTAAAAAAATCAACAATTCCTTCTTCTCTTTCAACTCCATTCTCTTCCTGCTAATCTCTGACGCTGCGTCTCGGATATCGATATCGATCGGATGGTCGGATATGAGACTGAGAACATTGGAGACGTCCGTTGAGATGTCGTTTGTTTTCGAAACAACATCAGAGCAACGAGAGAAGATTTCAGAGAAGTCTTTGTGGTGAGAGAGGATGTAATCGCGGACCTTCTCCTTGATGTGAAGAGATCGAACTTGAAGTCGATCGATGAGGAGGCGAAGATCTGGAGCAGAGAGAGGAGATGATTCTTCGAAGTCTTGAGATGAGAGGAGCTCACGAATGTCGATCGATTCGAAGAGAACGTCCATGTTGTTGTTACTATCGGATCATCACAATCTCTGTTAATTCGAAAATTTATCCTCAAGTTCGATGCAGCAGAGTACAGAATTAGGGTTTTTCCATCGCACAAAAGACACATTCGGAGACAGAGAGATTCTGGTTTCAAAACTCGGTTTGGCGTCCCATTGACGAGACCGAGTTGTCTCGAACGAGTCATATCGTCTCGGCCATCAAAAATTTCTGAACCGATTCTATCTAAGAAATGAAGAAAGAAAAAAATACACACACGCATATATACCCCTCCAAAAATTCAAATCTTTACCTCAGTCCATTTGTTGAGAAGTCACAACTCACCCAAATCAATGGATTTTATTAACAAATTAAAAAAATAATGCTGGAAAACTAGGGAAAAAATTATCTTGATTTTTTGCAAGACTTGACAAATTTTGAAGAATATCTTCGCGAGCAAAGCCAATATTTTGCCCATGTGGGGCAAGAAAGAGTAGAAAAATTTTTGTGAGAGCAACTGGAATTGAAAAATAATATTTGTAAGCAAAGTGAAAAAAAGAATTATGGGGGTAATAGTGGCAGATTTTTTAATCCGCCGCTAAAATCTGTCGAAATATCTCATTAGTCCATAGACTTTGAAAATTCTTGTGGGGGCAAGTGTCCCCACTATAAATCCTCCCATGAATACCTTGCTTGACTACTTTTCTCGATCACACATTTGAAATTGACTTTTTTCTGGTTCATCAACTCGTCATGATAATTATCCAAGAGTTCCGAAATAAGTTTAAACTACTGTAAATGCTCCAAAATGAGCTGTAAACTATTATAAACTCTGATATGAGTATAAACTATCCCATGTTCCGGAATGAGCTTAAAACTAATGCAATTCAAAGATGATAGAGAGAGGAAAAATGATAATTGGGAGAGTGCCATTTCTGAAGGACCATTATTTCTAGCGAAAATCAACACATTAACTTATCATAGGACATAGAGACCAAGAACTTAGGCCACACGACCAAGTAAAATTTTCAATGTTCTAAATCCGATTTTGAAGTTATTTTCATAAATAAATAAATAAAAAATAGATAGTTAAGGTCAAGTCAAAAAGTATCGAGGGTATTTTGTAATTTTGTCAAAATTTTGGGGTTTTTCATAGATTTTACAAATTTTAGCGATTTTGATCTCATTAGACTCAAAATCTCATTTCGAGAGCAATAGGTAGTATTTTCAAAGTATTTCAAATTTTCTTTGCCTCGTTTTGGGGAATGGAATGGAGATGTGTGCCCCATGAGGGGTCTTTTCGTAATTTCATCATTTTGGATTTTTTGCATGTGGGAGTTTTGGATTCTACATCTCAAAATGTGATAATCTGTCAAGTTTCGTCGAGGACAGATATCTTTTGACACAGTTTTACTCCAAATTATCTATTTTATCAAATTTTGATAATTTGTACAAATCCATGAATTTTGGAGGTTGAGTGCACCATTTTCTATGGTTTGTCTATTTTTACCCTATGTTAGATGTTTTTAGGTCACAGGATGTGCTTTGGGATTGTTTAGAATGTTTTGTGGTTGGACGAGGTCCTAGGGTATTTTTGTAATTTTATCTATGATGAGGGTTTTTTGACGTACGACCTAGGTTTTTGGTCTCTATGTCTCATGATAGGTTAATGTGTCGATTTTCGTGGGAAATGATGGTCGTTCAGAAAGGGCACTCTCCCAATTATTATTTTTCATTTATTTCTCTCTCCTCTCTCTATCTTTTTTGGATTACATATAGTTTTAGCTCATTTCAAAGTGTGGGGCAGTTTATACTCATCTCGGAGTGTATAATAGTTTACAGCTCATCTTGGAGCATTTACAGTAGTTTAAACTCATTTTGGAACTCTTAAATAATTATTGTGCCAAGTCGATGAATCAAACGAACGTTAAAAATGGGGTTTGTATAGATACCCCTCTTTGGCAGAGGATACAAGCAGGTCGAGTGCCAAGATATGTGTTGGTAAGCATTGCGTTATCAGAATGCCAAAGTAAATGACGCTTCATTTTTTATAGTTTGATTTGACAATAAGTCTAACGTGTTGCTAACATTTGGGTATTGCCAGACTTTGTGAACGTCGAATGCTATTAAAAATTGATTTACCACCCTAGATACTCTAGGCAAAAAGGTGATTTATCTTCAGTGGTCATGATTAATTAAAGCAAAACTCTCCTTGCTCTAGGTGAAAGGATGTTACGCCTCAATGACTGATTTGTTTGAAACACCATCCTACATGTTCTGGACAAAATGATGATATGCTTTAATGATCTGATTGGTCTAAAACATCATCCTACTTATTTAGGAAAAAAGGATGTTATGAATTGATTATCTAATTTGTATGAAACATCATTCTACTTGTTCTAGACAAAGGATGTTATGCCTTGATGATTTGATTGATTTGAAATACCATCTTACTTATTTTGGACGAAAGGATGTTATACATTGATGATCCGATTGGTTTGAAACATCATCTTTCATGTTCTACACAAAAATATGCTATGTTTTGATGATCTGATTGCTCTAAAACATCATCCTACCTATTCTAGATGAAAGGATGATATGCCTCGATGATTTGTTTTGTTTGAAACATCATCCTACTTGTTATGGACGAAAGGATGCTATGCTTCGATGATCTGATTAGTTTGAAACATCATCCTACATGTTCTAGATGAAAGGATGCTATGCCTCGATGATTTGTTTTGTTTGAAACATCATCCTACTTGTTCTGGATGAAAAGAATGTTATGCCTCGATGATCTGATTGATTTGAAACACCATCCTACCTGTTCTGGATAAAAGGATGTCATGCCTCAATAATCTAATTAGTTTGAAACATCATCCTACCTGTTTTGGATGAAAGGATTATATGCCTCGATGATCTAATTGATTTGAAACATCATTTGACTTGTTTTGGACGAAAGGATGTTATGCCTCATGACTAATTAGTTAGATGGTAGTGGAAAACATATTAAAAGTTTTTTTTTTAAATGGAATAATTTCTTTGAGCTAAACTCAACTATGATATTTCTGGACTCAATTTGATGATCTATTCACATTAGGTAAAGACTGTTGACCATGACATAATTCCACCTCACATTTTGATACTTTTGAGAACTAAAAATGCCCCTAGTTAGAGTGCACATTCTTATTGAGGCAATAGACTATGAGAATGTACATGAGACACCAAAGACTCAGATAAATGACACATTGAAGCAAGTGATGATATTCAATTAAAAATCCAAGATATTTAGGATTATCATATGCACAATATTGATTAAAAAAAATTTCAGTTTTTTTAAAAAATCTCAAGATGGATTTGAAATTGATAAACATTGAAATTCATATTTTTCCTTTCGATGATTGGATTAGATATGTCTTTTCCCTCTTATATCATTTAGTAAAGTGATCAAACTTTAGAAAGTCTGAGATGATTTTGATGATTTCTGAGTTTTTGTCGACTTGGGTTTCGATATTGTCTTTTACTCGATATGAATCCTTTGTTGAGAAGCAAATGTTATAGATCAAAGGTATTCTTTTCTTTCACCTTGATTCTTGTCTAGATTCTAACACATTTATCTTTGATTGTGTCCTAATTTTTGTCTAGGCTCCCTTTCGGGTTTTCAATTTAAGGTATGTTTGATTGCACATGGAAATTCATTTTCCATGGAATTTGAAATCTATGGAAAAATGGTATGAAATTTGGATTTCCATAGAGAATATTTCTCTCTATTTGATTGCACATGGGATAATGCATTCATTTTCCAAATCCATTGTTAGATTGCAACTTGGAAAATTTAAATATTTTCCAATTTCACTGTTTATTGTCATTTTAGTTATTAAATAAAATGGATCCTATAAAATAAAAGTCTATTTAAAAAAACATACTTTCACCGCAAAAATTATAATATATAACATTGATATGATATAGAATTTACAAACATGATGAATTAGTTATACATATGATTAATACAAAATAAGAATACCCAAAAAATATATGTAAGACATATCTCCCAAAAAATGCAACATATAACCATTGCAAATCAGTATGATTTTTTGTATTATAGTAAATATATCTCCCAAAAAAAAAATATGACATCTAACAATATAAATGTCATCTAACTTTCCTAAGCGCCTAAATAACCAATCCCTCTTCATTTCACTTGCCAAGCCAAGGAATATGTGTGTTGCTTCTTGACTCTCACCCAAGTAATCAATCGCTTCTAGCATGATTGCTCAAGAGATATCAGGAACTTCATTGAGTTTCTTTTGCAATTTGACTATATTAGGTATCTCCATTACTGTTGTCATATGCATGGTTGCAGAGGCAAGTATGGAGATCGTTGCATCATTAGATTCTTTAGAATTACGCTTTCACTTTCTCTTAGAAGAAGAATTTTCACGAGAAGGCACCGATAAAGATCATGTTTGTTGTATAGGTACGTCACCTTGTCCAATTGCTTCTTGTACCTCATCATCTATTTCATCAAGATCTAGCACAAAGAAAAAAAAATTAAAAAATACATTGAAAGATGAAATATGCAATTTTCAAAATAATTACATAAACCAAGGAAGAATTCTTACCTATTTCTTCCATTGGAGACATTTCTAGTTCAGTTTCTATTCCAATTGTACATTGTTCTCCACTTGCTTGATCATTACCGACAATAATGGTAAGATCATCATAAAATGGGATGCACTTGTGACGGTATTCTGCATTTTTTGGATGTTTCTAATAAGAAAAGACAAAAAAAATAATCAGGATGATAAATGTATGAAGAAAAAAAATGTCTTAAAATTTAATATTTTGAAAACATACCTCTATATACTCTTTCCACGCCTCATCATCTGTTGTCACTAATTGAGTATCCTTATCCCAACCAAAATCACTTTGTGAAATCACCTCCTTTGCATTGAGATATCTCTTTCTAAGTGTCTTGAGCCTGTATCGTACATTTTGGGCATTTACTTCTTTTTGTAACTTGTTACGGAAGACAAAACAAATATTGTTTATGGCTTTTGTATTCCATCTATTGTTAGTTTTTTGTCCTAAGCAATATTCCTCCAATAATACTTCAATTAAAATTTTATCCATAGGTAAGTCCCATGTCAAATATGGTTTATCTTTTGGTTGCTTCTCCTTTTGTTGCCTGCCTTTTTTAGAAGAAGATTTCATTCCTATGATAATAAGTAAATTCATACACATTCAATCACAAATAAATGTATTAAACTTTAAAAAATGAATAGAAGATTAGTTAAAGCTGAAAGGCAAAGTAGATATGATAGAAAAACTATCAGTTATAAATATTAGTCATTTGCAAGCAATATTCAATTTTCAAAAAAGAGAACATTATTATAATTCCAATATTGTAAGAGACAAGATCCTATATATTATAAAAGGCAAGCTTAAAATCTCAAATCAGATTCATTACATGCAAATTTTCATCTTTATAATAAACCTTCAAAAAAAGACATTGAATTTGAAGGATTTACAACAAAAAAAAAAAAAAAAAACAAAAAAAAAAAAACAAAAAAAAGAATAATAACTATGGATGAGGTTGATCATATTCTGCCCACATGACTTCGGCTAATGCTTCTCTTTTTGTTGTCCATGCCGGAGTAGTAACAATAACTATTTGTTTTTCTTATTCGGGCATGTCATCATGTTCTTCCTCCTCTAGTTCTATCTGTTCACCCTCGCATATGTCCTCTGGGTCAAAATCTCTAATGTAATTATGGATAACACAACACTCAAAGATAACCTTAGTTTGTGTTTTGATGTCGAAAAATGGTGCAGATCTCAAGTATGCAAATCATTTCTTTAAAAGATCAATTGTTTTTTCGATTACATTCCACAATGAAGAATGTCAATAATTATATAGTTCTTTTACATTCGACGGAAGGGGCCCACGATGATCATTTAAATGATATCGAGTACCACGAAAAGGCGTAAGAAAACCAGGAACATTTGCGAACCCAGCATCTGCAAGATAATATTTACCTATATTGCAAATTTATAAAATAAAATTATACGATAATCATATTTACATATCATCATATTAGGAAATAATATAATATAATAATTCAAATATTATACTCACCAAGTGGCACAATGAGTCTATCAATCTTAGGTCTAATTGCATCTCTTAATAAGCGACCATCATGTGCTGATCCTTCCCAACCAGCAAGCACATATGTGAATTTCATATCAAAAGTACATGCGACCAATACATTCTGACTAATATCTCCTTTTCTATTACGGTACTTAGGTTGTTCATCCACAGGAATTGTTGCATGAATGTATGTACTGTCTATAGCTCCTATAGCATCCTATATTAAATCAAAATCTCATAATTATATCATATCATCGATACAAATTTATTTGTAAGCATGGTCAACTTTACAATTACATCAAAGTAATGGTACCAATTTCTAACGTTGTTGTTGTCTCTAGGAGAAATTGTTTGTTTTGCTACCTTGATGACCTCCTTGTACATACTAATTAATGCTTTCAAGACAACATGAAAATAACGACTAATTGTTTGAGAAGATCGAATAAAAGAAAAGTTTGCTCGTTGATTCCTCAAATCATGCCCAATTGTTAATAGGAACATTGAGACTTGTTCTTCGACTTTTACTGATCGACGATCAACCAATCCATGCATCCTTAAACGGTTACACAATCTATGAAATGCAGTTCTATTCATTCGAAGTTGCTCATGACAATGCCTGTCACTTTCGTTGTATAACCTATTCAAAATCTGTTTTCTCTCATGATCTCTATTTATTATAGGTGCTCTAGGTAGAGATCGCCTACGTCTAAGATGTGTTAAAATCACATATGTACTGAATATCAATGTCATGACCACAATCCTATTATTTTCTTGTGCAGTCAACATCCTATCAATAAGCATTTAAACAATAGACATAAGAAATGCATAGTCATATATGAATAAGAAATGGCCAAGCTTTTATTGTCACTTCAACCTTTTCTTATTACACCCCATTCATTTATTTTCTTTATTTTTAGTTGGGGTGTAATAAGTAAAAGTTGGAGTGCCAATAATAGCTCTTTTATATATAACAATAAGAAGCATTATTCCATAGAGTGTGAACTTTGGTAGTGATAGCCATGTGTTTTTGAATTCCATTTTTTATAGTCATGTGTTCTTGAATTCTATTTTTGATTGACATTTAGTTGCAAGGAAATTAAAAGAAAATAGTCCTGCAGTGATGAAAAGTATCATGATTATGTGGGAATAGTTTCCCCCTAGTTTTTTATCTTGATATGTAATCCAGTTCAAGTGAAAAAAAAAATCCAAACTTGATTAACTACAAAGTACAAGATTGATGGCACCAAAACATTAAACTAAAGTAGGATTAATAAAAGAAGATCATAATGGATGTCTCAATATCTCTGTCTAGAGCCTTATCTTCAGCCAAGATATGGATTATCAAAATAAGATCAAGTGAGAAATTCAGCCTTGATTAATCATAATAAAAAGATGGAAATTTTTTTTTTGGAAGTAATAAACTGATGGGCATGCAAATTACAAACACCACCAAGTAAAAGATGAATAACTAAATTTCTATATAATGATCATGCTTCAAGTCTATCTCCCCTTCTCTCAAATTTTCAAATTTTTTTTAATAAGGGTGAGTTTGGAAAACTTCCAAAAGGAAGGTAAGCGATCATGAATGGAAATTCTGCTACATATCTAATCTCTCATGACCTCCATTTCTCGTCGTCGTCTCTAGATCACATCTACATTTGTAGACGTCTAATCCACTTTATTAGGAACAACTATGTCATCTCTTGCACAGATATCAAACATATAATTTGCAAGAGTGAGTTCCAACTTCTCCATATTTATTGAATAATTAGTTTACTTGTCTTAAATTGATTACACATGTGTTTAGATCCCTTTATCCTTCTCCATGTAAAAGGGGTTAACTTTTTTTTTTAGATAAGATGTTCAAACCATCAAACTTGGACTAACTTAGGTTCCAACAGAGTTTACAATCCATAAATTCCTTTATAAAAATCAATTAGGATGTTTCACTAAAATTGGTGTAATAAAATCACTATGACCAAAAGGGTGAAATACAACCAATTCCATAATAGAAATCAACAAGGATGCTTCACTAAAATTGGTGCAATAAAATTGCTATGAACCAAAGGAAATATAACCAATCCTTATTATTTCACGTCTTAATCCAAAACTTATAAGTTGACCCTAAAATAATAATATAATTGAAGAGGTATGAAGGACAATGAAATCAAAAATTCATAACTACTTTTATATTCTTTCAATTAAGCCAATCAATCATCAATTGAAACTCATTAATCACAACAAACACACACAATTCCAAACAAAAATTCAACCAAAAAATATCCTACATAAATAAATCCTTCAAAGTTTCCCATAATTAGCACCCTTCCAAATTTGAACTTTAATTAGGCAATTTCTCAAACATCTAACCCACATAAATGCTTCAAATTTTTCCACAAATGAACAAAGTAAATATTAATAAATCCTATAACAAACACACACAATTTCAAACAAAAATTCAACAAAAAAATATCCTACATAAATAAATCCTTTAAAGTTTTCCATAACTAGTACCTTTCCAAATTTGAACTTCAACTAGGCAATTTCTCAAATATCTAACTTACATAAATGTTTTAAATTTTTTCGCAAATGAACAAAGTAAACATTAATAAATCCTACAACAAACACACACAATTCCAAAAAAAAATTCAACAAAAAATTTCCTACATAAATAAATCATTCAAACTTTCCCATAACTAGCACCCTTACAAATTTGAACTTCAACTAGACAATTTCTCAAACATCTAACCTACATAAATGCTTCAAATTTTTTCACAAATGAATAAAGTAAACATTAATAAATCTTACATTAATAAATCCTACAACGAACACATACAATTCCAAACAAAAATTCAACAAAAAAATATCATATATAAATAAATCCTTCAAAGTTTCCCATAATTAACACTCTTCCAAATGTCAACTTCAACTAGGCAATTTCTCAAACATCTAACGTACATAAATGCTTCAAATTTTTCCACAAATGAACAAAGTAAACATTAATAAATCTTACAACAAACACACACAATTCCAAATAAAAATTCAACAAAAAAATATCCTACATATTAAATCCTTCAAAGTTTCAATAACTAGCATTCTTCCAAATGTCAACTTCAATTAGGCAATTTCTCAAACATCTAACCTACATAAATACTTAAAATAATTCTACAAATGAACAAAGTAAACCTTTTCAAATTCGAATCCTAACCTTCTACTGTTAGTCCCGATTATCCCCTATTTTCTACTATCCCTTCATTCTCGCACACATGAAACCCCTTAATTTCGGAGCTCTTAAGGTGGTCCACGTTTTCTTCATCACGTCTCTTAAGTTTTAGAGACGTGACCCACTAATGGTCGAAGTGTGGCAACTAATCAGATCATGAACGAGTGCTTGATGGAAGTTTCGTTAAAGATTGGTTATTTAAGATAGGTTTTGGTCCCCAAACTCTTCACTCTCTCTTAATCTCTCATTTATTTTTTACACCATCAATCAAAAGTGATTTCGAGTTTGGAAGTACTAAATCGAGATCAACAGATCCGTAGCATAAGAGGGTGAAATCAATGGCTGGAGGTATTTATACGAATTTTGGGCAATTTCAGATTTGATTCTCTTGATTTTAGTTCCGCATTTAGTTTTAGAATCAATATTTCAAATTCATATTTAGTTTACATTTGGTATCAGAGCATCAAAATCTCTGTCTTGATTATTTAATTTTTATTCTTGTGCATCCAAAAATATTTATATCTTTATGATTTTTGTTGAAATTTTATTTTAAAATTTGATTTTGATACATACAAGAGATAGAAATCAGTGAGAAATTAGATTTCTAATTTTATGTATCTTTAAACAAATTTTTTAATGTTAAAATGTTGATTTGGAGATCGATTTTGACTGTTGGGTTGCATCGGATCGAAATCAGAAAGTCAAAAAATCATTGAGAGATTAGATTTATATTTTTTATGTATTTTTTAAACTATATTTATATATATTTTTGAGTTTTATCTAATGAGTTGTATCGGATCCAATTCGGATCGAAATCGGATAGATATCGGATCTAAATCGAATAGAAATCGGATCTAAATCGGATACAAATCGGATAGATTTCGGATAGACTGAAAGTTGAAGAAGACAAATTTTTATAAATAAAATAAATTCTAAGATTTTTTAGGCATTTATTTAGCAACATGCCTACATTTTATTTATTTATTTATTTATTTTGCATATGATATTCAGTTTGTTTAATTGTATGCAATTTATTCATATTTATATATTTGCATGTATTAATTATTCTGTTTAAATTAATTATGTAAATTTTTTAGATGAATATTTATGCTTGAAATTATAGGATTGATTATGCATAATAATGACACGTTAAGTTCAGTTAATTTTTTTGCAAAATAATTTTAAGCATAAATGAATAATGTCTAAGTGATCCATATAATTTTAGTTAATTAGAGAATAGCCACAACATCTTTAATTAAATAAAACTATAATTAATTAGAATCACATAAAGTTTATTTAGACATCAATTGTAATTAATTATACTTAATATAATAAATTTTATCCCACAAATTTTTTTATTATATTTATATAATTAATTAGGATAAAATATCAGTTATTCATAACTTACCCACAGGAATTATGAATTAATAATTTGGTAGTTTTATCATAAAGTTTAATCTAAGATAGAATATATATCAAATTTATAATAATTATATACCCTTTATAATTATGAATTAAATAAATAATTTGATAAATTCTATCATAAAGAAGGATTGAATCTTTTGAATTAAAAATTTAGCCCACAGGCAATTTTGATCATTAGATTCAATTTTTAAGCATGATTTACATTGGTAAAACATAAAATTATTTAGGTCTCAATTTAACATAAACATGTAATTTTTAATTTTTGCAATTTCACAAACTGCAAAATTTTCTGATATCCGATGTGATATTCCCGAATTAAATGGTGATAATTATAAAGTATGGAAGGAGAGAATTCTCCTTCACTTAGGATGGATGGACATTGATTATGCTATTAGGAAAGACGAACCACCTACAATTTTCGATACCAGCTCTACAGCGGACATTACGCTTTATGAAATATGGGAGCGATCTAATCGCCTCAGCGTAATGTTCATTAAGACAAAAATTTCTACTGGTATTTGTGGTTCCGTAGATCAGCATGATAATGTCCGGGACTTGTTGAAAGCCATTGATGATCAATTCGTCACTTCAGAGAAGGCACTCGCAAGTAAACTAATCATGAAGTTCTAACCCTTAAGGCTCACCAATGTCAAAGGTGTGCGTGAACACATCATGCATATGAGGAATATAGCGGCTCAATTAAAGAATCTCGAGGTTGAAATGTCGAATTCTTTCTGGTGCACTATATTCTGAATACCCTTCCGCATCAATACGGGCCTTTCAAAATCTCTTACAACACACATAAAGACAAATGGTCAATTAATGAACTCATGACCATGTGTGTTCAAGAAGAACGAAGGCTAATGATGGAATTGGGTGAGAGTGCAATGCTGGCTACGCGTGGAAAGGGTAAATCTCAAGCTAATCAGAAAGGGAAAGGTAAAATACCTCCCCAAGCTGATATCAAAAAAATTTTCTAGTGTTTCTTCTGTAAAAAGATGGGACACGTGAAGAAGGAATGCTCCAAATTTAAGAAATGGCTTGAGGATAAAGGTAATTCAATCTCATTTGTTTGTTATGAATCTAATATGGTTAATGTAAATATTAATACATGGTGGATTGATTCTGGATCAACAATCCACATTTTGAATTCCTTGTAGGGTTTGTAAAATCTAAGGAAGCCAGTAGGAAGTGAGCAAAGCATCTTAACCGAAAATAAGATGGGCTCACATGTGGAGGCTGTAGGGACATGCTGTTTAACTTTAAGTAGTGGTTTTATTTTAGAATTAGAAAAGACCTTTTATGTTCTAAGTTTTTCTAGAAACTTGATTATAGTTTCAAGATTTGTACCTTTTGGATATTCCTTTCAATTTTCGGAAACATCATTTAATTTATTTTATAAATCTGATTGTGTTGGGAATAGTATTTTGTCTGATGGTCTTTACTGCATTAATTTACAAACAATACCACTTATAATACTATGCATATTCAAACTGTCACTAAAAGATGTGTTATTAATGAGGATTCCTCTATATTATGGCATCGGAGATTAGGTCATATCTCCATAGAAAGAATTAAAAGATTAGTAAATGATGGAGTACTTAGTACTCTGAATTTTACTGATTTTGAGACTTGTGTGAATTGTATAAAGGGAAAGCAGACCAACAAGTCAAAGAAAGGTGCTAAAAGGAGTTCGACCATATTAGAAATCATACACACTGATATATGTAGTCCAGACATAGACTCACATGGTCAGAAATATTTCATTTCCTTCATAAATGATTATTCACGATATATGTATCTCTATATGCTTCATAATAAGAACGAAGCATTAGATGCCTTTAAAATCTTTAAGACTGAAGTAGATAAACAATGCGGCAATCAAATTAAGATCATGAGATCAGATAGAGGTGGAAAATATTATGGTAGATACATAGAAAATGGACAAGCACCTGGGCCATTTGCAAAGTTTCTTCAAGAACATGGGATTGTTACCCAATACACCATGCCTGGTTCACCGGATCAGAATAGTGTAGCAGAAAGAAGAAATCGAACATTATTGGACATGGTACGGAGTATGCTAAGCAACTCCAATCTTTCTAATTCCTTATGGGTTAAATCACTTAAGACGGCAGTGTATATATTAAATCGAGTTTCAACTAATGCTGTTTCTAAAATGCCATTTGAATTATGGAAATGTTGAAAATCGAGTTTATGACATATGCGCGTTTGGGGATGTCCGTCTGAAGTAAGAATTTATAATCCACAAGAAAAGAAGCTGGACCCAAGGACCATTAATGGGTACTTCATTGGATATGCCGAAAGGTCTAAAGGTTACAGATTTTTTTGTCCATCTTACAGCATTGAGATTGTGGAATCGAGAAATGCAAAGTTTCTTGAAAATGACTTGATCAGTGGGAGCGATTAAATCAGAACTATAGGTTCTAAGAATGATCATTCAGAGTCTCAACCTTCTACTTCAGGTGATAGATTGGTTATTGTTCACAGCACCCCTTAAGTACAAACTGGTGTTGAACAACCAATCATTGAAGTTCCACAAGCTATTGACAATATTCCGGTAGATCAGGTTGTTCAAGAGTTGCCCGAGACTTCTGAACAATGAGTTGAACCTCATACTTTCAAGGAAGATGGTACGACATTAAGAAGATCTGCTAGAACTAAGAAGTCAACAATTTCTGGTGATTATGTTGTGTATCTGCAAGAATCTAACTATAACATTGGAGTCGAAAATGATCTTGAATCTTTTTCGCAAGCCATGAGTTGCAATGAATCAAAATTATGTTACAATGTCATGGAGGAAGAGATGAATTCTATGAAGAGTAATGGAGTCTGGAACCTTGTTGAGTTGCCTAATAGTGCAAAAGTCATTGGTTGTAAATGGGTCTTTAAGACAAAGAAAGACTCATTAGACAATATTAAGAGATACAAGGCAAGACTCGTTGCTAAGGGATTTACTCAAAAGGAAGGAATCGATTACATAGAGACTTTTTCTCCTGTATCTAAGAAAGATTCCTTGCGTGCTATTTTAGCATTAGTAGCCCATTTTGACTTGGAGTTGCAACAAATGGATGTTAAAACAGTATTTCTTAATGGAGATCTAGAGGAGGAGGTTTACATGAAACAACCTGAAGGATTCCCCTTTTGTGATGGTGAGCAATTAGTTTACAAACTTAAGAAATCCATATACGGTTTAAAACAAGCATCCCGCCAATGGTATTTGAAATTCCATAATGTAATTTCTTCATTTTATTTTGTTGAAAATATTATGGATCAATGTATATACCAGAAGGTCAGTGGGAGTAAAATTTGTTTTCTTGTTTTATATGTGGATGATATTTTGCTAGCAACTAATGATAAGGGTTTGCTACATGAGGTGAAACAATTCCTCTCTAAAAACTTTGATATGAAGGATATAGGTGAGGCCTCTTATGTCATTGGCATTAAGATCCATAGAGACAGATTTCGAGGTATCTTGGGTCTGTCGCAGGAAACCTATATCAATAAGATTTTAGAGAGATTTCGGATGAAGGATTATTCACCAAGTGTTGCTCCCATTGTGAAGGGTGATAGGTTCAATTTGAACCAATGCCCGAAGAATGATCTTGAGAGGGAACAAATGAAAAGCATTATATATGTTTCTGCTGTTGGAAGCCTAATGTATGCTCAGGTCTGCACAAGACCTAACATTGCATTTGTTGTGGGAATGTTGGGACGATATCAGAGTAATCCAGGTTTAGACCACTGGAGAGCTGCAAAGAAAGTGATGAGGTACCTTCAAGGAACTAAGAATTACATGCTTATGTATAGACGGACGGACAATCTGAAAGTAATTGGCTACTCATATTTGGACTTTGCTGGCTGTGTTGATTCACGCAAATCAACATCAGGTTACATTTTTATGATGGTCGGTGGAGCTGTATCATAGAGAAGTGCCAAGCAGACCTTGACTGCCACTTCCACTATGAAAGCCGAGTTCGTTTCTTATTTTTAGGCTACTTCGCATGGTGCATGGCTTAAGAGTTTCATATCTGGGCTTAGAATTATGGATTCTATCTCTAGGCCATTGAGAATGTATTGCGACAATTCAACTGCTGTTTTCATGGCTAAAACCAACAAAAGTCGAAGTCGAAGTAAACATATCGACATTAAGTATTTAGCTGTAAGGGAACTTGTCAAAGAAAAGAAAGTGGTCATTGAGCACATTAACACTGAATTGATGATCGCTGATCCTTTGACTAAAGGCATGCCACCGTTGAAATTCAAAGATCATGTAGTGAATATGGGACTTGGTTCCATTATGTAGTTTTTTCATTGTATGTACAATGTTATTTAATGAAAACTCTTATGAATTGTGATGTTTTCCCATATTTATGTGCACCTTAATTTATTTTGAGAAACTTCATTTCTGTAGGACCAGAATAAACATAGGGTTTATTCATTAAGAAATGTTACCACATAAAGTATAATATTAAGAAATAAAATACATTGTAATACATGGAAGATAATACTCGTCATTAGAGGACTTATCGCCATGATTCATGTATTTATTACTTAATACAGATCATCGATGGGTTTAAGATAAGACATTTGTATTGTGGACCAAGTGGGAGAATGTTAGCCCCGATTAACCCCTATTTTCTATTACCCCTTCATTCTCGTACGCATAAAACCCCTTAATTTCGGAGCTCTTGAGGTAGTCCACGTTTTCTTCATCACGTCTCTTAAGGCTTAGAGACGTGACCCACTAATGGTTGAAGTGTGGCAACTAATCAGATCGTGAACGAGTGCTTGATGGAAGCTTTGTTCAAGGTTGGTTATTTAAGATATGTTTTGGTCCCCAAACTCCTCACTCTCTCTTAATCTCTCCTTCATTTTTTACACTATCAATCAAGAGTGATTCCGAATTTGGAAGTACCAAATCGAGATCGACAGATCCGCAACGTAAGAGGGTGAAATTAATGGTTGGAGGTATTTATACGAATTTTGGACAATTTCAGATTTGATTATCTTGATTTTAGTTCCGCATTTAGTTTTAGAATCAATATTTCAGATTCAGATTTAGCTTACATTCACAACTCAAATCAGAATTTGATAAAATACCAAATAAATTTCTTTCATTCTAAGATGGATTCGAGGTTCCATCAAAGAATCTAAAAGATACATTAGAGAGAGCTTACCTTGTGATATGGAAGAGATTCTCTAGAGTTAGGGTTCTCTTCTAAATCTACTGAGAAGAACGATTAGAGGAAAACGATAGGTTTCTCTTATGGTTCGATTAAAGAACCATGAACGGGGGCGAGAGCACGAGAGCCACAAAACAGATCTAGAGAGCTTTTTAATTTAAAAAAGAAACAAAGATTAGGTAACTTGGGGGAAGATTAGAGAGAGAGAGAAAGAGAAGAAGAAGAAGAAGAAGAACAACAACAACAAACCTGTGACGATAAAGATGAAGTTGCAGTTGTAGTCGTTCGCGAAGAGGGTTTCGTTTGTAAAGAGAGTTGGGTAATCTAATGAAATAAAAAGTCCATCTTGGATGGAAACTCCTTGGGGTGAGGGTGGGATTTTAAAATCCAGCAAATGGTGGATTTTTGTTGGGGTTGGAAAATAGATTTCCATGGAAAAATTTACAATCAAACACTTGACATTCTTATTTTCCATGGAAATTCAAATCCTCATCATTTTCCAAGCCTAATCAAACAGACCTTTAGTGGACTTTGAATATTTTCCTTTTTGGTGTCGTACCTTTTGCTTAAACTACCTTTTTCAGGTTTGTAGTCTAACGGGCTTTGAATTTTTTTCTTATTATGTCTTGACTTTTTCTTTGGCCGCTTTTTTGGGTTTTTAACCTAAAAGATTTTTTCTTTCCTTCATTGGGCTTAAAAAATCTTGCTAAGTTATACCATGAATTCATTTTACCTTAACCAAGTCAAATAATACTTAGGAGGACTTGTAGGTGGGCTTAGAAAAAGTTTCAAAAGAAATGGTATAAAGGCTCAAATTTCCTAAAATGCTCATAGTTTGGCATTTTTTTTCTTTTCGAATGATTTCTTGAAATGCAACTGGCTTTTTAGTTCAAAGAAAATGAGATTTTGTTTTAAAATTAAAAAATGCAACTAGTTTGGCATTGATTTTCACTGATGTTCTAGGTTTTATTTATTTATTTATTTTATTTATTTTTAAGTTTGAGACTTCTCAGGTTGCCTATGTAACCCAATTTTTTCTCTTTGGGATTAGGTCTAAATGTAATTCGCCTAAACTACCATTTCCTAGACTAGATTAGTGTGGTTTAGAAAAAAGCGGCTTACTTTAGCATAGGTTGCAAGGGATTGAAAAATGATAACTTTTTGACAGGACAAAAGTGAGAAAGTTGATCGATCATATGAAGGCCTCCTTAAACAAAGTATTGCTTGATTAGGTTAAGGTCTTGATGCTTTTCCTTTAAATATCTTGTTGATGATTGATGTCATGCCCTTATTGGGCTTGAACTTTCCTCGATGCTTGAATGATGGGTACTTCATATTTCACAATTTCATCCACCCATCCTGATTTTTCACCTTTTGTTGCATAATTTTAACTCTTTCGTCACAACTTTGATTTTATAATGATTTCTTCTAACTTTATGCAACAAGATTCTCATTTAATCGGCCAAATGTTTGGATATTTGAGGATCTAGTATTAAACAATGCTTATGCCTACAATATTCTCATAAGATCATGAGAAAATATCTTTGCAATTCTTTAGTAAGTTCACAATTTCCTCATGTTCCTCCATGGTAAGGCAGATTAGATTCTCACTTCTTGAGGATAGTCTTTGTTTTCAATGTTTATGAATTTTTTCCATTAAGGGTGAGCTAGGGGCTCTTCCACTTGCTTAAGAGTTTTTCTAAAAAGTCATTTTCAAATTCAGAACGAGATTTTAATTCATTATTGTACACAGTATAATCGAAAAATTCTTTCATATAATTAGAATCAAGAACATACTAGGACAAGGACTCTAGCAAACTTGATTGAAATAAATCTACAAAATTAAAACAAACCTAGAGACTAACTCGACCTTTGCAACAAAACTAAAATAATTTTAAAAAGACTGACTCAACTACACGAAATTGAGGTAGAGGACCCACTAAGCATTTGAACAATTTGATCTAATGAAAGCGACTATAATATTGAGATCTGTGTCACCCTGGGTATCTTCAAAGAATAATTGATGGATGTTGAATGACTCGACTTCAGATTGCCAATCATGTTCTTCTTCTTCTTCTTCTTTTGATTTTTCATCAGATTTTGAGTCTGTTTGATTTAATTCTGGTAGCTCTTGAGCATCTGGAAATTCTTTGTTTCCCCAACTGATCACTATGATGGGATAGTTGAATAATAGACCTATGCTAGTCCATATTTCCATTCTCGTATTTTCACATTTATTGTTGTCTCGTACTGACTGAGTTCCAAATGGACATCTTTCTCGCAATAGGGTTTCACTAACGATAGAGGGATTGTCTTGTCTTCCAAGGATAAGGGATTGACTCCAAAAGAGGCTTGGGAATTTGATGACAGGGGTGAGTTGGATTCATTTGAATGGATTAGAGTGATTGGATCAACTGGATGGGACTCGAGGAATGATATCATGTTTAGGGTCAGAGATGGTTGATTATGGTAATTTGGCAACGGAGTTAACTGTGATATTTGATAGTGAAGGGTGAAGTACTGTGACCTTCTTTTGATCAATAAGATCTTGACTGATATGATGAATAGCTATACAATTATTTGTGAGGTGACCTGGCATCTAATGAAATTCCTAAACTGGGTACTATTTAGGTGTGGAGGGATCAAATTTGGCAAAAGTTTGGGGTATAAAGGGGAAATGAGGCATTTGTCTAAGTTTTTGGAAAACGACATTAAAGGCATACCAAAATCAATAAACACTTTCCTAGGCTTCAACTGAGAGATAGGTCGGATGGTAGGACAAGCATGGATAATAGAAGTATCGACGATATGAAGGAAATTGGTGCTTCACTTGTCATTATTGAACTATCGGATTTATAATTTATTGGATTATTGAGAAGGCCAAAAAAGAAGGCATCTTCAAGTTGGCTTCCAACCTTTAATAAAGATTCAAAAGTTGGAAGGTATTGGGGTACAAGATGTTGGGCATAACCAGAGGTAAGATTTTTTAGTATGATCTTCACCTGCTCTTTCTCAAGTGGACATTCCCATATTTGAGCTACCTTGGCCCTCCAACGAGCGATAAACTCAATGACAGCTTAATTATCTTATTGCTTGGTAATCTATAAGTCTTACCTGGTCAAATTTATATTAGTGTTACAACCATACTATCGAAGAAATTCTTTTGACACATCTACCCAAGAATGGACGTGGCTTGAATCTAATGATATGAATTAGTGTAAAATCGGTCTAGACAAAGTCCTTTGGAAGAGTTGTGCCATCTACACATCATTCAACCCTAAAAGATGCATATTGTTAATATACTCCTTGAGATTGGTAAGTGGACAACCTATCCCATTAAATTTCTCCATTTCGAGCATTGCAAACTTTTCAAGAAAGCAAACTTCTAGGAAGAGGCTCATAACTTCTAACTGCAATATGAGATTGTTAGTTCCTTTTAAAAATTTCAAAATAGCTTCCATTTGACTAATTCTATTGGCCAGTTCTGGATTTTCTTCATGGTATTGATGTTCATTTAGAATATGATCTTCAAGCTATGGTGGTGGAGGACCTTGAATCCGGGGGGGGGGGGGCTTTTTACTTTTTTATCTCATTAATCTGAGCTTGAAATAACGCTTAAATCTTATGAAATTTGATACTCTTGACTCATTGGCTATCTTTTCACTTGCTTGACTACTTGAAGCCATGGGAGGTATTTTATTCAGACGTCCAGACTGACGAACCTAAGATGACATAACAAAGACTTCGAACGTTTTGGAGCAATCACGATTCAAAGTGAATGATCATCGAGTAAAACTTTTGAGTTTGAAAATTTGGTGTATCTTCCTAAGTTTGAAATTATTATTGAGTCCAGATTTATCATTCATTGATCTCAGATTTACCCAAAAGATATACGATTAAAACTCAATTGAAATTGGATTTGAACCCCGAGCTAACTTTGACCAAATTAGTTATTGAGTTCGAACTTGATTAATCTTGATTAATATCCATTGAATTAAATTGGTTTTAATGACATAGTTCACACTAATTAATCCAGTTGATTCAATGTGGATTAATGTACTCCATTGAATTACTTGATTTGATTTAGATCAATCCGATCCAATGGATTGAATTAATTAACTATTTCAACATGAACCAATATATTCCACTATTAAGATTGGGTCAAATTATTTGATTGAGTTAACTAGATAGATCAAATTTGATCGGTTTGTCCACTTACCTGATGGATTGGATTGGGCACATGCAACCCAGGAACACCCTTTGGTCTTATTCGAGTTAGGACCTATAATAGGACAATACGTATGTCAAGGCTCTAGGTTCAGTATATGCCATGTGGGTTTAGTTTTATGACAAAACAGGCTTAGGCCATTTTAGCCTGAGTACACCTATATACCTCTCAGATTTATCCGATCAAATGATAATAGTGCCCTAGTTTAATATACTATTAGGTACTAGACTAAAATTATAGCTTCCCATATGGGAACCATATCCTTTTTAGGGGAGCGGACCATCATGTTTTGATTACAGTGACTTTTAGGGATGATGTATGATGCTAATGCAAGCTTTATCATTATATATATGATCGTTGTGTGTGCATAGGGACTGGGTGTGCTCGGGTGGTTTTTCGAACAGGTGGGCCAGATTAGATTAAGATATCAATCAACAATCAAATGTCAAGCAATATCAAGATCAAAATCAAAATTAATATTAAGATCAAAATCATATCATAATCAAGGTAATCAAACTCAAATCCATGATCAAGAAATCAATATCCTTAACTAGCATGCAACATTTTGAAATATAATCTAATTGAGTCAATTAGGTTGACTCAAACAAAAGGGTTAACCTAATTGTTAATGGATCGGGTCAAGCCTGACCTTAGTCCCCAGTAGAGTCGCCATTGAAGGCGCCACACAAACCTTGAGAAAAGATCCCTCGGGGAGGTCGGTTCGGGAGTCACCACCTAGTTTAGGTTTAGGAACCAAAATTAACTCCAAATTGGATTCGAGTCAATCTGCATCCTTAGTACGTGGGTTAGGTTACAGAATCCAGAAGGCGTTAGCCACCAGTTCTGTCAAACTTGAGAGTCGGTCTCTACTACAATCCATTGACTAGACTAAGGTCAACCTAAGTGGATTAAGATCAAAATGCTAAACAATCTTCTAAATTTCAAAAGAGTCCCTAAGAAAAAAAAAGTTTTCCAAACAACATTTAAACTTGCATTGGGTTTCAAAATGAATTTGAAATTTTTCGAGGGTCCCATGTGCAATTTTAGATATTGTTGGGGCTTCTACAAAAAAAAAAAAAAGGTTTGAGTGTGGGATTTTTTTCATCAAATCACGTAGATCGCTGGATTATCTTCAATTAGATTATTTACATGTGAAAATTCGAGTTCAAATGAATCTCATAAGGATACAATACAAAAATCGAGAAAATTGTATAATAGGATCGATTCCATATGATCTATCGATTTCAATCCAACTTAATCCAATCTAGCTTGACAGATATACCCTACTAAATAAAAACTTAATATAATGAAAATTATCTTTATTTACGAATTTCGAGAAAATATTAAAAATGGACTCAATCTTGATTTTTACTAATCTAATCTCCCAAATAGGAAAATTAGAAAACACATACAAGTATGAACCAACAATAGTTAACATTAAAAAATATGGATTCCATTGGATTAAAATCAAGACCGAAATCAGCAAAAAAATGTGAATCACACTTTGATCAATTTTAGTATTTTTGCAATTTCGAAGTCAATTTCCGTTGGATTGGAATGAATTTTTTTAATGTATTCTTATAACTTGTAGAAATTAACAAAAGAATAATGGATTCAATCAGATTGAAATCGGGCTGAAAATTGATTAAAAATGAGAATCACACATTTTCTCGATCTTTGTATTTTCTTGATTTTGATTCCAATTTTAATCAGATCAAGAAAAGTCTTCTTTTGTTAAGAAAATTTGATTAGACAAAGTAGAATATCTTCATATCCATAAAAAAATAATCTTATTTTTCAAAAGAAAATTATGAATTTTGACTTGTTATGGAGGAGGAAAGTGAAGGTTTCGACAAATTCATTAAACCTTTCTTACTTCTCTTTGTTGTAGAGGAGAACAATAATTAAAGTTTGAGAATCAATTTGTTGAACACTGAAAATGGGAGAAATTATTTCAAAACGCCCAAGTCGTGTCGTTTGTCTCGTGAGATACTGTAAATCTGAAATGACTTGTCTATCCATCTCGTCTATGAGTGATACTGAGATGAATTGGACAAGTCGTCTCAGTCTTGGACTAGTTTTAAAATCATGAAGCATAAAATTAGAAAAAAACAGGTTATTTGGCCTAAAAGGCTAACGTACATGAGTGTTGTATGGAATTTATTTAAATTCTAGTTTCCAACAATGTTTGCATTGCATATGTTTTATGATAGAACATTTACTAAGAGTCGGGCATAAGATGGATCTGTATTTTATTTGAAATTTGAATTTAACGGATTTGGACCATTGGAGTAGATTGGAATAGAAAAAAAAAAATCAAATATAGTTTAACATCCCTTGATCCAAGTTGGATCCAGTTGGGATACATCCACCTAGATCCGAATATTATATTACTTTGAAGATTATAATTTAGATCTTTCAAAATATCTACTACTTTAAATAACATGAACTCTTATAAAATAAAAGGATTATAATGGTAAAATAGAATAGTATAATAATTAACAAAGAAGTATAACAGAAATAATATTGAACGATGCAAAAATATCAGACCCGATGCGAATCAACCAATTTGGTTAGATCGGATTCAAATATGGATTAAGTGAAAACCAAATGATTTAGATATGGTTTCATATAGTAGGATCCGAGTCAAATTCATATCCAAATAAAAAAATTGGATTTGAATATAGATAAACTCAGATTCGACGAATTTGATTTTGAACCCTACTTAGGAGTCATGGGTGCTTGTTGATTTTTATAATGTGAAGATTTTACAATGATTTCATATTAAAATAAACATGATTTTTTTCTGTTTATATTCAATATCATTAAAGAAACTAATCAAAATACAAAAATAATCTCCATATTTACTATATGAACATACATGTGAATTTATAAAACTACCCTTGTCAAAAGTGTAATGGATCCTCTGTAGCTTGTTATCCTTATAACTTTTGTTCTATAATCCATAGAACATCACATTTAAGAAAAACAAAACATAGTCCTCTTTTGACTCAAAGTTTATATCAGTTTTACAAAAAAAAAAAAAAAAAATTTGCTTTGATCAAGTATTTGAAAATGGATGGTCATTGAACTCCTAAATTTAAATGATTGGATGTAACTGTCTTGATGATGTAGTATACCCTGGACCACAAAATAGAATTACATGTAAAATAGGCTATAAATGATCTATTTTGAAAGTATAGTAACGTACATGTTGAATTTTTTAAATATCCATCATCAAATTAACTATTTAAATTACAAAAATATCATCATTACTTATTACAACAACAAGCATATAAATCTATAAAAATACCCCCATGATAAGGGATAGTTTGTAATAACTTTGGTGAAGAGTAACTTAATAATTTTAATAAGCAAGTAATGGTATCTTTGATGTGGGATGTTTTTATGAATTCATATGCATGTTATTGTAGCAAGTACTAAGGGCTTTTTTATAATTGAATTTTTAATGAGGGGTATTTCTTTATATTAATTTACATGTATATTACTACAATAAGTAAGAGTATTTTTATAATTTGATTAATTTTTTTGACAATTGGTATTTTTGTCTTTTTGACATGTATAAGTTGGAGTCGAATAATTTGCCTTACTTTTTATAGTGCAAATCATTTGCTAAAATTTCTTAAGAAATTAGGTGAACCATGCAAATATTTTGTGATGCAAATCGTTTCCATTGTGTAACCAAGCACCTAAAAAATAATATTCCTAAAGATTCTATGAAAAAATAATTCTTAAGAAATATTTTTTTTTCTCATTTCACGTTAGACAACTAAAAGTTGATAAATGGGTTGGAGTAGAATTAATACGAACTCACTCAAGGACAAGGTGTAAGTCTTATGTTTTGTCCAAGGGATAAAATCTAATTCAATAGGAAAATGAGATAAAAATGACTTTAACTTAAAGGTGTCAATAGGTCAGTTCCGATTTAGTCCTTATAGGAAATAAAACGATTAACTTTTCTTGATTCTGGTTCTTATCGATTTTTGTTCTAGATTTCAAATCTATGGAATTAGCGTCAAGAACGTCAAAAAAATTCTCTTTAAAAAATTTTAGTTCTCGAGTTTTATTGGTTCTTATTAGCTTTGGTTCTCAATCTGTTCAGTTCCAATAGACCCGACTTCAATCAATTCTAACGAAAAGGGGATCCAGAACCATCCAATTTGCTATGGCTCTTGTTTGATTCGTCTTAAATGGATACTCATTGATACTCCTACTTTAGCCTCCATGAAATTATCTCCCCTCTTCCCAAAGAAAAATGAAATGAAAAATATTTTTTTGGATTATATGTAAAGCTCGATCCAAGATAGGAAGAGAAGTACAAGTAAAAAATAAGTCTTTCATAACATTTATTTTAAATGTAATTACAAAGAACTAAAAAGAACAAACCAAGCATAACTAGAAATGAAAATGATTTTAAAATCAAGAAATACATTTAAATAAAATATAAATAATTAGAATGCGAGAGAAAGCCACTCAATACCAACATAATTGATTAATTTTAATGTCATGTGTCATAATTTTAAATCTTTTATTAGTGACACATCATTTTCATTGACCTTACATCCCAAAAAGTGTGTATTAAAAGGTATATTTTTTTAAAGAATTTCTTTAAGGGAGAGATGAGATCAAAAATAAAGATGAATGGATGTAGATATAAAGGAAGATAAAAGAACACTTATTCTACATAGTTTTAACAATGCTTAATTATACATATGCTCGATTTTCATTTTAATTGTCAGGGCAACAACTTTACAAGTTATTAGATAATTTTTGAGTGTGTGCTCAAAAAGTCAAACGTTTGATGTGGACCTTAACCTTAGTTTTTTTTTTTTTTTTTTTGAGAAGGTGATAAAAATTATTATAACTCATTTATTTATATATAAAAACATGAAACACTATCATCTTTCAGACATTGCTAAAACTTAAAAATCACAATCGTAGTATGGGGGGAATTATTGAAAAAGGGTTAAATGAAGAAAAATAGTAAGATTAGAGGATATTATTGAAAATGAGAAGGGAGGAGAAGAAAGATAGTAAAGTTAAAAAGGGTGAAGAGGAAGGACAATTATAGTATGGACCCTATTCCACTATAGTTGGAAGGGACGTCCAAAAAATTATAGTTAGAGTGGGGTTTACCGATGTGTTTTATACACACACACACATACACTAGTAGATGTCCTTGCCTACGGCATTGGTCATCCACTTTTATCTGTGTTCATTACGAGTTAAAATTGTTTACCTTCAGATGCATTCATATTTCCACCCTAAGATGTTTTTGTGTGTATACATTTCTTTTCTACTAGAAATAATTATATTTCTATTATGATATGTATAACTGTGTGTGTGTATATATATATATATATATATATATATATATATATATATATATATATATATATATTAAAGCTGGATTATACTAATGAATTGTTCGTAATCAAGGTCTAGAAAGTGGTTTCTAGAGCCCTTATTGCATAATTTCACGGATAAATTGCACACTAAATTCCCTTATTAGACATAATGCATGATTAATCCATATCTATCATTGATTTCTATTAAATAATGCATATTATAATTAATTATTGTTATTTTCATGTAACAGAAAAATGTCATAAATTTCCAAGAACAATTCAGAAGATTCGAAGCATTCATTGTGATCAAAGATCTGGGAGAAGTCAATTGACCAAAATCCAAGTCAGTCGAGCCTACTTCGACTGCAACACTCAGGTTGACTAGGGTGGTGCAGTCAGGTCAATGAGTTCAACCTCAAAGAACGACTGAATATAATTTGTATTGAATTTGGGTTTGTGAAATTTTGTAACTACGTAAAATTTTCGAAACCCTAAAACCCTAATTCTCCTAGAAATCCTAATATGGTCTTTATAAATAGGAGATTAGACCAGAGTTACAGATATCAAGTTCTTAGAATATTAGTAGTTTTATTTTCTATTTTTATTTTTAGCTTTTATTTAGAAGGAGTTTTAATCGAAAAACCTTTGCCGATTTCAGAATTCAAGAAGTAATAAAGAAGATCCACTGTTCTCCCATCTTTACTCTCTCTCTTTTATATTCTTTTTATTTTATTTTTATTTTATTGTTCTTGTAATGACTATCGACTAAACTCTCCATTAGATTGATCGAGGAAGCCTAAGCAAGTTTTTATTAATCTTTTTACTATTCTCACAATAATCCTGATTGTTTTATTGTGATAATTTTAAGTAATTATCATAGGATTTAATATTAATTGTTTATTAATTTTCATGGTTTATTCCTTGATAATCTCAAAATAACTTATATTTCACAGAGAATACTTAATACTTATCCTATAATCTTGACTTAATACATTAATCACATATTTTGAATTTCCTTTATAATAAAATCGATTGATCTTTCGATCCTCAAATATTAATTTTTTTAGTGGATCAACATAAATAGAGGACCTTAAATCATTGATATAACTTGTGATAGTGGATCAGATTGATCTAAACTTTTTCATAGTATTTTAAGTCTTTGAATTTTTTACTTTCTTTAGATAGTTTATTCTTGCAAATTGTTTTTAAACTGATTACATAAATTTGAATTGGATTTGAAGTAAAAAAATATCGAATTAACATTGTCTCTGTGGATCAACCCTTACTCGCCAATGTAGTTTTATTTTTTAATTTTAATTAATAATACAGTTGGAATAAATTGGTGTCGTTGCCAGGGAAACATAAAGGACCTATGATTAATTTGTGAAATGTCGTTATGTTTGCCTTACATCTATTGAGTTTGATTTAGATATTTTTGTAAAGTGTTGAAATTTTATGGGTATATTTACTACATACCCTCATGAGTCAAGCTTGTCTACTAGGGGTGTAAAGGCTTGCTGCATTTGTTAAATGTAGTCGTGTAACTTATGAAAGTAGTTTATACTTTAGTTTTACTTTACTTTTGCTCGAGACTAGCAAAATCTAGGTTTGGGGTGTGATCAAAGTCTAGAAAGTGATTTTTAGAGCCCTAATTATATGAACTTTAGGGGGTAAATTGCACACTAAATCCCCTTATTAGACATAATGCATGGTTAATTCATATCTATCATTGATTTTCATTAAATAATGGATTTATGTAATAGAAAAATATCGTAAATTTTCGTGAACAATTTAGAAGATTTGAAGCATCATTATAATCAAGGATCTTGGAAAAGTTAATTGAACAAGACCCAAGTCAGTTGGACCCATTTTGATCATGGTGCCCAGGTTGACTAGGGCAGCATAGTCAGGTCAGTAAGTCCAACCTTGAAGTTTGTGTAGAAGTTTGACTGCTAAATATCATTTGTATTGAATTAGGATTTGTGAAATTTTGTAACTACGCAAAGTTTCTAAAACTCTAAAAATCTTAATTCTCTTAGAAACCCTAATTTGGTTTCTATAAATAGGAAATCAAACTAGAATGACTGTTATCTAATCTTAAAATATTAGTAGTTTTATTTCTTATTTTTATTTTTAATTTTTTTTTAGAAGAAAGAGTTGTAATTGAAGAACCTTTGTCGATTTCAGAGTTCAAGCAATAAAGAAGATTTACTTTTATCTCGTCTTTACTTTTTTTCTTTCATATCCTTTTTATTTTATTGTTCTTGCAATAACTATCAGTTAAATTGTCCGTTAGATCGGTCGAGGAAGCCTAAGCAAGTTTTTATTAATCTTTTGACTGCTCTCACAATAATGCTTGATTGTTTTATTGTGATAATTTTAAGTAATTATTATAGGATTTAATATTAATTATTTCTCAATTTTGATGGTTTATTCTTTCATAAGTTCAAAATAACCCATGCTACATAGAGAACACTTAATATTTATCCTATTAATCACATACGTTAAATTTTCTTTCTAATAAAACTAATTGATCTTCCGATCCACATACATTATCTTTCTTTAATGGATCGAGATAAATAGAGGACCATAAAATCATTGATATAACTTGTGATGGTGGATCAAACTGATCTAAACTTTTTCATAGTATTTTAAGTCTTTGAATTTTTTGCTTTCTTTAGATAGTTTATTCTCGTAAATCATTTTTAAATTGTTTACCTAAATTTGAATTAGATTTGAAGTAAAAAAAGAATAGTGAATTAATGTTGTCTCTGTGTAGTTTTGTTCTTTAATTTTAATTGATAATCTATAGTTCAAACAGTTCGTGGTTAGTTTTGAAAGTATTTGTGATTGATATAGAAATAAAATCAGATGAGGTAGGATGATTTAGTATAATCTTTTCAGTCATTTCTTATTGATTATAGAATTTGATTCTCACCCATTTTCAAATTGTTAAGATAATACAAATCCATTTTCAAATTCATTCTATTTAAAAAAAAATAAAAACTTATTTTGACACTCGTCTTACTTAATTGATGATTAAGGGAAATGAATGAAATAAACTTGAATAATTATAGACATATAACTTAAATAATTTAAAAAAATGACTTTTTATGCTAAGAAAAAATATAGCAACGAATTTATATTCATAAATGAATTAACAAATAAAATGTGTAATAGTTGAAAGCTCAAAGATTGAAAATAGTACAGTTATCCAATTCGAATCTTTGTAGACAATTCAAACCTAATATAGGAAACATGTATTCAAAAGTATGTAAGAAAACATAGCACTATTAATCTTTTCAAGAAAACCCATTATCTTTAACACCATTAACTACAAAAGATTTTCTTTTACATAAAATGAATTGAGAAATAAAATGGATTTGGCAAAAACTATTAAAAACGGCCATCAACATTGTTGATAAAAATCATAGAAACTATGATTATTTATAACACTATTTTAGAAATTACCCTTTTAGAGATACTATAAAACCATTTCAAATTTTACAATACAGGAGAATTAAAAGAAAAGATTGCTAGAAAACCTGTAAAATTGCAAAACCTAATATCACATGATTTTTTTTCACATGGAATGGATTTGAAAATTGGATGAGTTTAATGTTGTGCGAAAGCGTGCATCAAATAAAATGAACTACGAACAAGAAAATAAAAGAAAAAATAAAAATAGGAGGTACAATTTACGTGGTTCAGCAAGATGCCTACGTCTAGGGGCAGCGATGATCAATCCACTATTTGCAATGAGATTTCTACCAAGTTCATTAGAAAACTCTAGTCCCTTTTTACACCCATTCTCAACTCTCTCTAGTAGCTCTCTTTCTTACATATAAAGAATGAACCCTAAAAATACCCTCTATATATTTAGGGTTGCAAAGATGATAAAATGGATTGGATCAAAATCCAAACCAAATAGGTCCAGACTTTCAGCCGAGGGCTTAGGAGTGTCAATGGATACCCATTTAACTAAAATCGAATCAGAACTGAAAACCCCGATTTTGATTTTGATTCCCTTTTTATTAGATCCAATTAAAGTTGGGTCTAAAATGGAATTGAAACCATTAGATTCTATCTAATAGGTACCTACGAGTACTCATAACTTATTTATTTTGTCATTTCTTTCCATACTATAGATGATTTATGGTATTTTTTATTTCAAAATAAATGCATGTTATATAGAATTCTTCAATTTTTCATATAAATTATCGATTGGAGCTTAAAATAAGTTACTTTTCTAAAAATTTAATACTTTTAACTAAGATAACTTTTAAATTTTGGAAAAAATCATTAATTTGTAAGTATAACAAATTAAAACCAAGTTAATAATTTTGTTGATAATTTGTTAAGTTTTTGAAAGGGATTTTTTATAATGATTTGAAAACTTTTTTTTCTCATTTGATTATTAAGAATCAGAACCGATGGGTACCCATGATTTTTGGCAGTTTGATTCCATTTATTTTGGAATCGGACTCGGAACAAACAAGAACTGGAACCAAAATAAATATAATGATTATGATTCTAAGTTCCTTAGGAACTGACCCGTTGACACCCCTATGGGGGCTTTGCCCCCGTTATACGGAGCGTTAACGGATCATCAAGAATCCAGGTTGAATTCATGATAATTGTCCAACAAATCTTCAGCTTGGTTTGAATTCCACCAAACCATCCAAAACAAAATAAATGAATTACTCAAAGTTGCTTCCAAATGCGTCCTTAAGTACTATGCACCCAAAGGTATGTAAGTTCCATATTTTGTCAATCCCGAGACACATGTTGAGTGTCGGATCGATTCACCATTGAAGACATATGAAGACTCCGTTAAAGCTGCTCAACCGTACATACCTCGACAAAAAGCTTCCATGTGTGTGCACAAAGCCTAAGAGGTAATGAGACTACCTAATACCATTTTCCAACACTTAGATGATTGATAGGTCGACCCGTTGTAACTAGGAAAACTCTTTCCTCGACCCGTTCGCTCATCGGACCTTTTGGGAATCGAATATGGACATAGAGGGGACATTAAAGATTTGACCACCCTAAAACCATTTTCTGTCCTTGGTGTTTTATTGGTGTTATTATATAGGTAAAATCTAGCACACCTTCGAACCATTTCGACATCGGACTTCCCGAAAGCTCGTTTTGACCAAAAATGATAAAAAGGGTATTTTGGTCATTTTACCCATTTTTATCATGATCCACCCCTTGGTGGCAGTTTGGGATATTCTAAATAGTAATATCTATCACTCCCCGAACAGCATACAAAACGGAGCTACCGTTTGAAAGTTATGGTCAAAACACTCTGTGGGGGCATTTTGGTAATTTACTGATGTGCCTCACTTGTGGCTGACGGTGCCACCGACAGTCCTGACGGTGCCACCGACAGCAAGCGCTCAAACGGTCATATTTATGACCGTTGAGCCGCGAATTTGCTCTCTTCTCATATATAACAACTCCAACTCATTCATTTGGGTTGGTTGAAGCTTGAGAGAAGTAAACCCTCCATTTCTACATGCCCTTCATTGAAAATCCTTTTGACCCTTAGCCCTTCCTTTGGATCAATCCTAGAGAAGATTGCCTCTCCTCTCTCCACATTTTGAGAGTCTTCTTTACTTTCATGAGAGTCTAACTTAGGTGAACCCTTCAACATTCCTAGACTTCTCATTTGATCCCTCTCCGCTCATCAAACGTCACCTTGCACACACATTGGTACATTCATAGAGCAAGGAGCAAAAAGGAGATGATGGTAGGAGTAATTAGAAGTAGCCGACGAACTCGAAAGCTTGATTGGAAGATCCAACCGTCGAGACGTACTTGTAAGCTCAAGGACTCCAAGAACTCAAGATCTCCATTGACAAATCTTATGAAGTTGAGTGAGTCTTTGACTTTGTTTTTAATTTTAAAAATATATGTATGTCGTTACTTGGTTCAGCCCTCAAAAACCAAGCTCTTGATTAGAATCGAGGATTCTTGACAAGAGTAGAGGTTTGTGAGTTTCCGAGGAACAAAACTCACAATTTTGAGAGAATGCGTTCTCTCGATCTTAAGGTTTTAGAATTTAGCCTATGTATAAAAATTCTATGTAAAAGGTTTGAGGTGAACCATAAACCCCTTTGATAGTGAACACCAAGTTCCTAGGTAGGAATCTTGAGAGTGGATGTAGGCACGTTGCCGAACCACTATAAAATGCTTGTCTCGTGTTTGTGAAAATGCTTCTATTAGTTTATACTTAGATGAATGTATGCTATGAATGAATACTATGCTAAGTATGTCATACGATGAATGTTTATATTCTAAGAAAATTTCAATTGCATTACAAACTAGAGACTTGCCATAAGAATGGATGTAAGCACATTGTCGATCCATTAGATGACGTATGTTTTGTGCATGTGTTTATAATTCCGCAATTTACACTTGAATGTTTTGAATGTCATGCGATGCCATAAAATGCCAAATAGGTAAATCATATATGAATGTGTCATTGAATGACATGATTAAATGAATGATTAAATTTCAAGTGTATTTCATTAAATGCATCTTAGAGACATAAGTGCCAAATCGAGGCTAGGTGAATGACTTAGAACACATAGTCAAATTATCAATCTAAGTTAAAATTGGATAAATCGAAAGAAATTTTAATTATCCTATTCACCCCCCTCTAGGACTAGATATGGTACGAAGCACGTATTTTCAAGGTACTCAAATTTGAGAGAAGTTGATCAAGTCCAAACAATGCTTGAACTTGACCCCAATCACCACCTTAGTAAGCATATCTGCAGGTTATCTACAGTGCCAATCTTTTGAAGAAGAATGTCAACTTCATTTACAACTTCTTGAACAAAATGGAATTGAACATCGATATGTTTTATTCAAGAATGATAAACCTCATTATTTGTTAAACAAATTGCACTTTGACTATCGTAGTAGACTTTAATGTGCTCTTGAACAATTCCCAACTCCTCACTCAACCCATATTGACTAAATGGCCTCTGTTACTGTCATTTCTTCTTCCTCAGTAGTAGACAAAGCAATTATCGACTATAAGGTTGATCCCCAATGTATCGGTCATTTAGTAAGGGTAAAAACGTATCATGTAGTTGACCGATATTTATCCAAATCACTAACATAGTCTGAATCAACATATCCAACCACATGTTGACTAACCATGACATTCCTCTTAAATATCAACCTAACATCTCCTGTACCATGAATGTATCACAAAATCCATTTAACTTCCAATAAATGTCATTTACCTGGGTCATGTATATATTTGCTTACCATACCAACGACATGAAAAATGTTTGGTCTAGTACACACCATAGCATACATTAGTACACAAATTACATGTACAAACAAAATTTGAGCCATATACTCACATTTCTTACTTGTGAGACAAAACAACAAGGCATTAAGCTTGAAATGAGGAGTCAAAGGTGTACCCATTGGCTTTGTTTTGTCATCCATACCAAATTGTTGTAGCCATTTTTTTAAATAATGTGTTTGTGTCAAACAAATTGTCTCATTCATTCTATCCCTTTTAATTTTCATATTGATTATCTTCTTAGTTTTCCCAAGGTCCTTCATTTCAAATTCATTTTGCATCTTAGTATTAAACCTATCAATCTCCATCATACTTTTAGATGCAATGAGTATGTCATCTACATATAAGAGTTAATATATAAGGAACCATCACGAAGCTTACGAAAATACACACAATGATCAAAATGACTTATTGTGTACGTTTGCCCCATCATAAATCGATCAAATCACTTGAACTATTACCTTGAAGGTTATCTTAAACCATGTAATGACTTTCTCAGTTTGCAAGTCCAGTTCTCTTTTCCAGCAACCTTATATCCATCTAGTTGTGACATGTATATTTCCTTCTCCTAATCACCATGCAAGAAAGTAGTTTTGACATTAAGTTATACTAACTCGAGATTAAATTGGATAGTCAAAGCTAATAAAATTTGAATAGAGGAATGCTTACTAATGGGAGAAAAAACTTCATTATAATATATCCTTTCATTCTCCTCATCCATTATGTTCTTCCACTCAATATTTTCTAAATTTTTCAAAACTTTTTTGTAATTAAGAGAAACATAATCATCAACTACTAGTAGTGCATAAGCCACCATGTAGCACCCCGCCAAACGCTAACAAAAAGTCCTATGTCAGATCTCGAGGTACTAGGTGGCGTCTCAAAATTTCGGTATGGTCTCCTCTATTTATATTAGCATTCCGAGGTGTAATGTGGCGCCCCGCCGAACACTAACACAAATCCTCATGTCAGATTTCAAGGTACGAGGTGGCACCTCGAAATTTCGGCATGGTCTCCTCTGTTTATGTTAGCATTCCAAGGCGATTCAACCTGCACCTGATAAACGACATACAATCCTGCATACATATACGAAATATAATACTAGCGGAAACCTATATAAGTCTAATAACGTACGAATTATCAGAGTGCGGAAGAAGAAAATTTACGGGATTATACAAAATTTTCTCACTCTAACAAGAGTCCTAACGCTCAATACAAATCTATAATACTCCTAGACAAATGGAGTATAACTCCAATACTTACCAGGTGACGGACTCTGGCTGTCTATCTGACCCACCAGATGATTCTCACTCATGTTCTACTCCTGCCTCGCTAAGCTTCGGATCTGAAACTAAAAAAATGGAGAATGAAAGGGTGAGTAACAATGGTTACCCAGTAAGGAAGCAACAATTTCTGCCAATAACCTCTCCTAACATGAACGAATAAACATACTGAATCATTTTAAAATAAACAAAGTTTTACAGAAGAAAACTACGATTAACTGGTACATATAGCCAGGGATGAGCAACTAAACATTTTAAAACTCACATTACATCGATCAGCAGTACTCACTATAACATTCTCTTTTTATACAAATCTAATTTATCAAATGGAAACAATAAACATGCATTTCATTTTATATATCAAAATAAGAAACAGATACATAATACACGATGGTGGAGTATTGGAATTAGAGAGTTGGGATTCACGACTGGATCGCTCCCAGTCGGGACATGATGTTACAATTCTTCTCGGACTTTTAGTTCCTGATTTTGTGGCTGGTCGCTGTTTACCACGCTTGATTGACCATTTATCCGGCTCAGGCTGGCCGTTTGACGTGACCGTAAGCAATGGGTCTCTTTTCGATGTGTCAGAACGTTCGACTACTATAGATTGTTAGTGATCACTGACTAATCATCTTCGTCTATGCCTATCAGGCGTACATGTGATTCCCAAAGATACAAACCATTCGTATACGACCACCTTTACATTACAAGTTCACTGGTAAAGATAGAGAGGAATAAACCCGGATTCCAGTTGTGACTCCATTCTCATACGCGTCCCATACCACGTATGAGTTTGGTTGTCCCTACCGTACATCCCAAGATAGTACACCACTCCGGATGATATGATGCACTATCCCTTCAGGCATTCACAAACTCTTTAACAGCTCACAAAATAGCTACTTATATATATTATTTTCATTTGAAAACAAAAGAAAAATTAACAATACAAGGTTGAGAATAGATATCCAGTTTCCTACCATGCAAGTGTGGCCACCCGGCCTAACATAAATAACATAACGGAACGTCTCGCGATAACAGAAATTTAAATAAACATGCAACCAACAATATTATCCCTGGATATCTGTTCACCAACCTACACACAACACAACAACGTAAAATGCAGACATCACCACTCGGGTGTGACTCTGACATTTTACCTTTTCATACCCTTTTTCCCTCTTTCCGATTTTTAAAATTTTCAATTTCTTCAATAAAACATCAATTTTCTGATATTCATCAACTCAATATGAGTTCATTGAATATTAAATCACATTTTCCAACTAAAGAATTTATTTTTATCAATAATATTGAAAAAGAAAATAAATTTTATATTAAAACGGGGTCCGAGCAGTGCACAAGACCCAATTTATGGAAATAACCCGTTAAAATACCCTACCCACGTATAATTTGTTAAAAATACAATTAAACATATCAAACATGCAATTTCTGGTGTGAATTTTTTTATATAAAAAAAATAATTCTATATTTTAGATATACATCCAAAATTTTTCGATAAAATCATAAATGCAATTTTCACAATATAGATTACTAATAGAAATTTAGAGTTCCTTACAATCACTAGGCGACGGAATTGAAGCACGTGCGCGAAAATCGAGGCGAACGACACGAAAATCGAGACGGATCGAACTTCGAAGCAGCTGATTTTCGAAACCGGCCCGGTGATTTTGAAGATCTCGATGTGCTCGTCTCTTCTCCCTTCTACGATGAAAGACTGTTTGACCCCGAAATTGATGAAAATCGATATTGAAGTTACGAAACCTCCGTATAAAAATACGGCTGATTTTTGACTATACGGGGTGAAAAAGGCAAGAAAATGAAAAGAATTTGGTTGGGTTATGTAGAGAATGAGGCTGCAGACGTTTCTCCCTTCTGCGTCGGAAGACGGTTTGACCCCGAAACGGACGAAATCCGAGGTCAAAGTTTCAAAATTTCCGTATCCAAATACGGCTGATTTTTGACGATATCGGGTGAAATAGAAAGTGAAACGAAGAAAGGTTGGGTGGGTTTTGTAGATGTCGAAGCTACGGACATTTCTCCTTCTGCGTCGGTCGTCGACGACGAGCCGTTTGCACGAGATCTGAGGTGGAAGGTCGAAGAGAAAAAAAAAATTCGTTTCGTATAAGTCTCGGCTGTTTAGACGCGTTGGGGAAGATGAGAGAAAACAAAAATTAAAAAATATTATTTATATAAAATATGGGACGAATTCGGTATTTCGCCTATTGTTTTGATCGACGATAACTTGGCCATTCGGACTCCAAAATTGACAAATGAATACTCTATTTCGCCTAATTTTTCATTCCGGATTTAATGGTATAGTCAATTTCTAAAAATTATGTCTCTAGCAGAAATTTACATTTTTGGCCTGAGGTGACCCCTAAACTTGATGTCGTTTTCGTTTTTGACGATAATTCGACTTCCTGATCTCTAAAAATGAAAAATAAATAGTCCATGTTGAATAATTTTTTGTTATGAATCCAATGGTATAATCGAATTTTAAAAATTATTGCTCTAATAAAAAGTCACTATTTTAGCCTAGTCCGACCCGATAATCGAGGATTTTGCAACTTTTATATTTGGACTCGCATTTGAACTTGCTTATAGGCTAAACTATGTTTTTCGATCATTTTGAATCTAATGGTGAGGTCAGATTCTATTAAAAATGATCAAAACAAGGTCCCACAGTTTTACCCTAAGTCCCAATTTCAAGATTTTCTTAAATTCCACTATTTATTTTTTCCTCGAGATACGAATTAAAAATTCGGGGTTTTACATGTTCAACCTATTCCACCTTATAAATAACATTCATAATATCCTGTATATACATACAAAATATAATAACTAGCGGAAACCTATATATATCTAATAACGTATAATAGATCAGAGTGCGAAAGGGTAAACAAAATACAAGATTATACAAAAATTTTCACTCTAATAGAAGTCTTAACACTCAAGATAAAATCCATAAGACTACTTGGATGAACTGACACTACTAGGGGATATAGCCCCAATACTCACTAGGTAACAGATTCTGGTCGTCTATTTGACCTACCAGATAGTCCTTACTTGTGTTCTACACCTACTTCGCCAAGCTCTGGATCTTAAACCAAAAATGGAAAAGGAAATAGTGAGTAACAATGGTTACCCAATAGGGAAATAAAAAATTTCTGCCAATAACCTCTCTTAACATGAATAAATAAATATGCTAAATCATTTTAACATATATAAAGTTTTACAAAAGAAACTATGATTAATTGATACATATAGCTAGGGATGAGCAACTAAACATTTTAAAACTCATATTACATCATCAACAATACTTACTATAACATTTTCTTTCTATACAAATATAATTGACCAAATAAAAACATCAAACATGTATTTCATTTTGTATATCAAAATAAGGTAATAGATACATAATACACAATGGTGGAATAGTGGAATTAGAGAATTGGGATTCACAACTGGATCGCTCCCAATCGGGACATGATGTTACAATTCCTTACTAGCTTTTAGTTCCTGATTTTGTGATCGATCACTGTATTTATCCCGCTTGGTTGACTATTTATTCAACTCAGACTAGCCGTTTGACGTGACTGTAAGCAATGAGGCTCTTTTCGATGTGTCACAACGTTTGATTACTATAGATTGTTAGTCAGCACTGACTAATCATCTTCGTTTATGCCTATCAGGCGTGCATGTAATTCCTAAATATACAATCCATTCGTATACAACATCTTTACATTACAAGTTCACTGGTAAAGATAGAGAAGAATAAATCTTGATTCTGGTTGTAACTTCACTCTCATACGCATCCCATATCACGTATGAGTTTGGTTGTCCCTACCGTACATGCTAGGATAGTACACCACTATAGATGATATATTATACTATCTCTTTAGAAATTTATAGACTATTTAACAACTCACAAAATAGCTATATATATTATTTTTATTTAAAAATAAAAGAGAAATTAACAATACAAGATTGAGAATGGATATCCAGTTTCTTACCATGCAATTGTGGTCACTCGGCTTAAAATAAATAACAGAATAGAAAAGTAAACAGCGCCTCGCGCTAACAGAACATAAATAAACATGTTACAAATAATATTATCCCTGGATATCCGTTCATCAATCTACACACAACACACAATGTAAAATACATACATCACTCATTGACTGTATTTTCTACCTATAGCCACGTGTCAGCTCTAGGAGCCTACCATGTGTAGCATTTCTACCACACCGCTATCCCAACTGATCATGGACCCAGTTTGGCATGTGCACAGGATGTGACATCCCATCTTTTTGGATGTAAAATTTAGACATCACCCCTTATGTTTGATTCTGACATATTGCCGTTTCACCCCCTTTTTTCTTTTTTCAAATTTTCGTAGTTATCAATTTTTCAAAAAAAAATATTCACTTTCTGATATTCATCAACTCAATATGAGTTCACTAAATATTAAATTATTTTTTCAATTATGAAATTCATTTTTCAATAATATTGAAAAAAATACAAAACTTAAATCAAAAAGGGGTCCGAACGATATATAGGACCCAATTAATGAAAATAACTCGGTGAAATATCCTACTCACTTATAATTTGTTATAAAATACAATTAAATATATCAAATATACAAGTTTTAGTTTTAGCATGAATTTGAAATAACAAAAAGAGTTCTACAATTTTTAAATCCAATACAAATTTTTGATAAAAATCCTAAATGCAATTTTCATAAATCTACAGTTACTAATAGAAATTGAGAATCCTTACAATCTTTAAGTGATAGAATTGAAGCACAAAAATCGAGAAGATCGACATAAAAATTGAGGTGGTTCAAACATCGAGATGATTGATTTTTGAATTTGACTCGGTGGTTTCAAAAATTTCGATGTCATCGTCATTTCTTCCTTCTACGACGGAAGACTATTTGGCCTTAAAATAGATGAAATCTAGGGTAGAAGCTTTGAAACCCTCGTATCATATACGACTGATTTTTAATGATACGAGATGAAAATAAGAGAAAACAAAAGGAAATTTATTGGGTTTTGTAGAGAACGACGTTGTTGACGTTTTTCATTTCTATGTTGAAAATCAAAGACAGACTATTTGTGACGAATCTGAATTTGAAAGTCGAAAAAAATAATTTTTTTTGAAGTCACAGATGGTTTTTGGATGATTTAAAGTGACGATAAATAGTAAATTCATTTAAAAAAATTATTTATATAAATTTTGGGATGAAATTGGTAGTTTACCTATTGTTTTGTTTGACGATAACTTGACCGTCTGTAGACACCCCATTTTCGCACCCGCCTGATTAATCGACTCGTCAATCCGATCGCAACGGTTCCTAATGATGGATGTTTATTGCAATGCTTTATTTTATTACCAGATATATTTCAGAAATCCGGATGAGGTATCTCAAATTAGCAAAACTGTAGAAACCACGCTACGTTAGGAAAATATAACTCCAAAAGCTTAAAAATCATCATTTTTAGACAAAAAGAAGCTTCATGATAAAAATCACTAAAAATGATCAAATTACCAAAATACCCCTAATCTCAAAACATCCTTAGAGCCTACGTTACGCTTAGGAAAACCCTTTCAAACACATAAAACAACAAATCGAAACCAAAGAAATCATTTCACCAATTTTCACAAAATTTGACAAAATTATGAAAATGCCCCTTATAAAGTTCACCACCATTTCACACAAAAAATTTCATAAATAACACAAACCATTATTCCCATTGAATTTCTTACGAAAAATCGATTCTAAAACATCCTGGAACATCAAAAACCGACTTGAAACGCAAAAATTCTCTTCAGGGGCAAAACGGTAATTTTCCAATTAAAAAATTTAAACGGTAATTTTCCAATTAAAAAATTTAAAATTTTAAAATTAATAAATAAAACATTAAATAAAGTAAAGTGAAACATTAATAAAATTAATTTAAAATTTTTAACCAAAAAAATCGATCAATGAGGCTCTTAGGCAAAATTGTTGATGGTTGCCCAGATCTTTATTAAATGACCCCTCCATTTGAGGGCCCAAAAAATTAAATATATAATAAAAGGGGTTTCTCCAAAATCTTAAAATCAATCCAGTAAGACTAAAGTCAAGAAATTAAAGTCAATCAAGTAAGGCTAAAGTGAATCAAGTAAGACTAAAGTCAAAATTTTAAAGTCAGTCAAGTGTGACTAAAAGTCAAAACCCTAATAGAATTCTAATTAAATAATAACTCTATTTAAAACAATCATAATTAAATAATAACTCTATTTAATAGAATTCTAACATAATAATAACTCTACCTAAAATAATTCTAATTAAATTATAACTCTATTAAAAACAATTCTAATTAAACACTAACTCTATCAAAATAAGTACTCAAAAAATTTATAAATAGGGGTCCCTACAACCTATTTTCGTATCAAATAATAAACCTTAAGAGAAGTAGGTCAAAAAGCTCTCCTAGCCTCCCATAAGCCCTAATTTTAAAGTCCTAACTCTTTGCCTAACACTCATACCTCAATTTTAGCTCGAAAAACACCTAGAAGCCCTTTAAAAACACCCAGAAATCTATAAAAAAATCCGAAGAATCCAGATCTAAGAAAGAAATACCTTGCCTTGGAGATCTGAAGTGAATCCAACGATTGAACAAAGCAAGGAGTATAATATAGAGAACTATTCTACCAGATTTGAGGGAACAAGATCGTTGTCATCGAAAATGTATATATATATATTTATTACTAAGGTCTTTTAGCAATATAGTTTATTTGGGAATTAGTAGAGACCGGCGTTTGCCGGGCGGGGTTGGTGCCTAACACCTTCCAATCCCGTAATGTGATCCCTGGATTAAGTATTTTTTGTAGTAGATTAGTTGATTTATCCGTTTAAAGTCCAAGTTCGATTCCTAGACCATAATAACTAGGTGGCGACTCCCAAACCTCAAAGGTCATAAACGGATCCGCGCACCCAACAGATCGAGGAAGCGTTCAATGGTGACTCCACTAGGGATTTTTGAGGATCAGACGTGAAAACCCCAAGTTTGGGAATATTGCCATTTATACCTAGTGTTTTATTACTTTATTTTTGTTTTTTGTTTACTTGATTCGATTATTTGTTAGGACTATTGCACTCTCTCGGCGTTGTTTGAATTAATTGCTATGACTTGTTTAAGGGACATTTGGGATAAACCCAAATAAGGCATGATATCAGGAGGTTGAGGACATGAGAATGGTTGATAACCCATTTTTATTTATCGGGATATCTTATTCTTTTTATATTATTCTCTATTGATTCAGTTTTGAATATTTTTATTTGGCACGTAATTTTCCTATGGTTCAACAGAGGGTTATTTAGAATGACCCTAAATAGATAAAGAGTTCAACAGATTTAATTGAGGATAGAGTGATGACTAATGAATCTTGAAATTTTTTTTTATTGTCTTAGGGTTCTATCTTTAAGCATTTAAAATATATATATATAAACAAAATTTTCGTTTAAGGGGATGCGATGTATCCTTCGACAATAGTTGTTATTTATTTTTTTATTTTTTAAATTTTAGCGTGTTGACAATTGACAATAAGACGGAAATTAAAAAAAAATTCTTTTTGAGGTTCTGTTAACAACAACAACTTGATGGCATGTTTGGTGTGCCAAAAATAAAACTTTGTCTTTAAAAGTGTACACACTATCTTCTTCCTTAATTTTATACCCATTTCATCGTCTTCATCAGGCTGGAGAGCCAACTCAATCTGATCAGTCTCTTTGATCCAATCCATTGAAACCAGCCCCATCGGTTTAAAGTTATTGTTAATTGATTTAAAAAAAAAAACCAGTTTTTTTCCATTAATCGGCCGGTTTGAATTAAAGATCGATCAGTTCAATCTCCTTATCCGATCTATCAGAACCCTCCATCCTAATCGGTTTAAGACCTCAAACACTCGGAGAGAATTCTCGATTCATGTTGATGGAAAGATACAGAACATAAAATCATCGATTTCTTTGAAAACCGACCCGATCTCGAACGACCCGCCAGAAGTTGGTCTCTCCTTCATCTATCGAAAAGAACTTCAGACTTCGCTGGTTTTGATCGACCGGAAACTCTCGATTCTAAATGAACGGGTAAGATCTCAATCGAAGGAAAATTTTCTTTAAAAAAAAAAAAATCAAAACAATTTGTGTCGTTTCTTTTTCTACAAATCGGATTTAGTTTTTCGATTTGAAACAAGGACTCAAACTTTTTTTTTCCGGATCTCTTTAACTCAAGGAACAACGTTTCCTACCTTTAAAACATCTCACCAAAGGGCCAGGTTTTCTTCGATTATTCTTTTAATCCATTATTCGTGTGCACGATTCTCGAATATTGGAAAGAAAATGGCACTGTCGCCTTCCATGGCTAAAGAGCAAACGTGCTCCTTTGTTTGGTTTCAAAAAGAAATAGAAAAGTGATGAATTGATGTTGCTGGTAGCAACACACATATAAAAAAAAAGAGATTTTTTTTGTTGTAAATCATGGTACATAGGTTGTGTGTGTTGGCAGCCATACTTTTAAAGAAAACAAAGAGCAAACGTGCTCCTTTGTTTGGTTTAAAAAGAAACAGAAAATTGTTGAATTGATGTTGCTGATAGCAACACACATATAAAAAAAAAGAATTTTGTTGTTCTAATCATGGTGCATAGGTTGTGTGTGTTGGCAACCCTCTCTGTTTGGGTGTTAAGAATGTTTTCTTCTTTGATTATTTATTTTGAGTCCCTATTGTCACATCGATTTTTACATGGAACACAGCACAACGGTTAATTCTTTCTTTAATAGCAAATGTATAAGTTGGTGTGGCAATAGAATCTTATGTTTATTGGGCAATTTTTAGGTTCCCTTAATAGTAGTTTTTTTTTTCTTTTTTCAAAAAAAAAAAAAAAACATTTGTTTAAAAAAAAAAAATGGAAAAAAGGTATGGAAATTTCTCAAATGTTTCAGGATGATCATAATTTTTCATAATCGAGAATTATCATCTTGATTGGACCATAGAAAAAAGAAATCCATTTGATTTGGAAAAAAAAAAATTGTGTGCTTGTTTCAATATTGGATTGGATCAGTTGTTCCATGTTATATTCGTTCATATATGCTTAAGATGTGCATATTCTAATTTTGAATTGAACTATATGGATATGTTTTTTTCTGATAGATGTATACCTAATGGTGTCAATGGATTGCTGAAATTCGAATTCAAATTCAAAAAATCGGATATTATCCAAAAAATTTGGATACCGGATTCGGATTCAGATGTTATTTTAAAATTCGAATGAATTTCGGATACGAATTCGGATATTGCGATATCTGATTCGATAATATCCACTCCGATATGACATATGTATTCTGTATTCATGTTTTACAACAAAACATTTATATATGTTGTGTATTCCTCTTTTACAACAAAAACTTAATTTGTTTTAATCTTCTCTCACCCTAAACCACACGAACCAGTCAAAGTAAACGGAACGAGGGTGGGGTTTCGACCGTGCGAGGTTGCGAGCTCCTTCTCCGGTCGGCAACCATCGTCTTCTCCGGCCGAAGAGCATCAATGATACTTCATTTCTCTCTCTCTCACACACACACGTAGAATAAAACCCCATTTTTTTTATTCAGATTCGAATGGAGTTGAAAAAATAAGAAAATCAATTTTTGTACAGATTCGAATAGGTGGAATTTTACTCACACACAGGATAAAACCTAATCGTCTTCAGCCCTCATCCCTCATCGTTTTCCACGATCTCAACCCCTCGTGATCACTGTCGGAATCTCTCTCAAAGGCTCACCTTCGGCATTGGCGTCCATTGACAGGTCGAATTGGTCGAAATCTCTCTCTCTCAAAACCCATTTGATTTTTTTTGTTTTTTTTCAGACAAATTTTGGATATTTTTGGTTAATTTTCGAATTGTAGATTTTATATTCGAATCGGATAATATCGGATATCCGATAATTTATTCGGATACGAATTCGAATATTCGTTAGTGATATTCAATTGGATTCGAATTTGAATTCGGATAGTACTAAAAATTTTTGGATTCGAATTCGGATATAACACTATTCGATCGAATATCTATTCGTTGACAGCCCTATGTATACCTTTGTTTGTGTGGTTTAATTGGACCCATGGGCCCGTTAGTTTAAAAAAGGCCTTGGGCACACCCCACCCTGTTTTGTACACATCACATGCACGTTTACTGTTTTGCACGCTTGCACGTCCCATATAGCCAACCCGGCACTAGTGTGTGGCCTGATGTCTTCGGAGATGTGACGTCATTCATAAAAACCACAACTCCAGTCACGTACCTTATGGTATATGAAACTGGGGCGTCAATACTGTCTGATCAGGTGACTTTGAAAGGTATATCGATACACCTAGGTTGGAGCGACCTGAGTTTTTGACCTATTATAAGCCACACACATGTCCCGTTTGCCAACGTAGTACTAATACGTCGTCGGTCCCCTTTTGGGATGCCAAACCATTTATGAAAGCTACAACTCTTGACTCGTACCCATAGGTATATCAAAGATGATCCAAGTACATCAGTTGCACTTCTTGGTCAAAACCAGTGCCTAAGCGACATCCTGCTCCAATGTACTATGGTACTAGGAGGATAGACTACATTTATTCTAGAAAAGAGGTGATTTAAGAGTGCCTTTGTTCAAGCATTGCACGCCACCTTTGATCTGGGGATTAAACTGGCTGCTTTTGGCTTCAGAGAAGTGAAGTGAAGTTTTAGATGATCACCTATACAGTATTTCAAACCAAGTCACCACGTACCGTCTAATTGAGTACGCTCGAGAGGTATATAGGTGTGCTTGGGTAAGGGTGGCTAGATAAAAATGCATTGCACGTAGTAAGCTTAGAGTCTAGAAACCTCCCCTTAGGTCACGACGCAAACTTATCGTGGGTGTTCCCGGGTTGTTCATTGAATGGGACCTTGTGATTGATGAATGTATGTGAATGATGAGATCAGAATGTATTGGTTGTTCTCAAGAATTAAAGTTTTTCTTTTACCTAATTAAAATGGGTGCACCGACCCAATAACAAATCCATTTGTTGCAATAATTCATAATGACCCAGTTTATCTCGACCCAACAATCATGATGGGCCGGGCCATTTCAATCAAAATGGAAATTAAATTCTTTTCTAAATTTGGGTTTCCACCCATTTTCAAAGAAGAAAAATGGTTTGCAAAAGATAAGTATTTTCCAAAAAAAGTGTTCTCCAAAACAAGTGTTCTCTAGAATAAATGTTTTCCAAGAAAAAATATTTTTCAGAAAATATTTTCCATAAGAACAAGATTTTTCAAAAAAAAGTACTTTTACATAGACTTTGGAAGTGTACTAAAATACCTTTTTTGTGTCAAACCAGGATGCTAGTCGCAGGCAATAACCCGATCGATCAGTTAGTCAAAATAACCATCATAGGGATGCACCCTGTAGAGATGATCAATTTTGGGAGATTCATGTTGAGGAGTGCTATTTACTTCCAAGAATTTGAAATAGATAGGAACTTGTTATTTGCTATGGCTAAGCGTTGGAACCCCTACCTTCACATATTCCATATAGGGCATATGTACTTGTGCCCCATTCATGAGGATTATTGTGGCATTATGGGGATATCCACTTCAATACCTCTAGTCAGGCCCTCATTGAAGATCGGATATTCTGGTGACCTCGCCACATGAATAAACATTTCAAAAGGAAAAGTCAAAGCCCTAGTCCATAATGGGATATTGGACTTAGTACCTTTACTGGGCCCGTATCGCTCCCGCAGTCATCCTGTCAATGTAAAACCAGAAGCCTGGCAAGCCACTAGAGACTATCGATTGTGCCTAGGAATCTTAACCCAATACATGTTGACATTCAAAAGTTATGGTCAAACTATCCCTGAGTCCTTCATAGATATAGCCTCTCAACTCTTAAAGAAAGCCAATCCAGTACCTCTCATCCTGGCTGAAACTTTTTCAGGTCTAGATACTATAAAAAATAGTGAGCGGGACAGCTTCAAAGGAAGTCCCTACTTACTCTATATGTGGCTTTGTGACCATCTCAAAATTGTAGATATTCCTTCAAATCTCGGGTATGGGCTAGAATATTTTTTCAAAAGAAACCTGTTAGTGCGTCACAACTCAGTCAAGGCTTGGAGCAAATGGTTAAACTCTCGTCTTGCCCGTCATATCGATTTTAGATGCCCTTGGTGGATGACTGACCCCCTATTCTAGGAACCAAAGGATCCCATTATGTTCGTCTAATTGGACTAGAAGAAACATCTTTTTACCATCCTAATTTGATCCCAGAACAGTACGAAGTACCTATAGAGGTCTCTTTGCCTCAACCCAAAGCTTTCCTTCCTCCCGAGCTATTGACTGAAAAATTAGTGCATTTCATTGAGAAGGCTTGGACCAAACACACCTTAGGGTATCCAGACGGACCAGCAGAATTCAAGGAGCCAGTTATTAAAGCCAAAATGATCAATCCTAATAGCAATCCTGATGACCACCAAGACAAAGTCAACCGTTCATGTAAAGAATAGTTTAAATGAGATTTGTTAAAAGATGTTAAAGAGAACATTTCTCTGTCAATAATTTTCAATAAAGTTATTTTCTTTTGAATAAACATTTATTTCCCTTTTGAATGATAATTGCGTGAATGGATTAATTAATGGATTGGTGCATAAACCTCAATAAAATGACTCCTTAAAATGTTATCAAGGGGGTAACACTGAAATTGATTAAATCTACCTTTGATTGGTTCATATAGGATTATCATTGCTCCCAAACTCAAGCATCCACCTCCTAGTTGGAATCGTAAGTCCAGTCAATTAGAACGAGCTACAGTACCAAGTCAACAAGTAAAGATGGCGTTAGAATCTGAGCTCACAGAGATCTATAAGATCTTGGTAGCTTTTGCCGATGATATCAATAGTATAAGAAGCAAAGTAGAAGTCTTAGAACAGACCTTGAAATCAGCGGGTAATCCCTTAGATGACCCAAAAGGAAAGAAGGTAGAAGAGAAATGTCCACGTGAAGTCTTCAAACTCGACGGAGATGAAGAGTATGTTGATGAAAATTTAGTGTTAGCTAACAAAATATCTCGATTAGAGTCAGCTATGAAGAATATAAAGGGTATCGATGAAATTGCAGCAGGCATTGAAGCTCTGAACCGCATCCCTAAAATCCATTTGCCAGATAAGTTTGTGATGCCTGAAATGGACAAGTTCAGTGGGATAGGGTGTGCGAAAATACATCTTAAGGTGTATATTACTAACATGCGCACTATGGGACTCAGCGACGAATAGATGAAGTTATTGTTTTAGAGAACTTTATCAGGATCAGCACTACGTTGGCTGATGTCTCAAGATCTAGTTATAGTAGGTACATGGGAGAGCATGTCAAAGGCCTTCTGGCATCAGTATAAGTACAGTACTGAGATTGAGACCTCAAGAAGGGATTTGGAGTCAACTAAGTAGAAAAATGGAGAAACTTTTACTAATTTCGTTGGTCGATGGAGGCCAAGACCGTCCAAATGTGGGATAGACCTTCAGAGAATGAACAAGTAGCGATTATCCTGAAAAACCTTACACAAGGATATGCTCAAGACTTGGTTGCTCAATATCTTCCTACCTTTAAATCCCTATTACAATTCGGAAGCCAACTCGAGGATGCGTTTGCCTCTAGGGTTCTTTCTAACCCCTCGGATAACAAGTCCAAGAAACCTTATGTTCCCAAACCCAATATCAACCATGCTTACATCGCCAACACCTCAGTTCAACCACCAACCCAGACCAATAATCAAAGTCAACCTCGAACTCCGTGCCAATTTACCAATTTAGGGCTGACTTTTACTGTAGCTTTGCAAAAATTATTGAAAAAAGGGTTGCTTACCCCGATTCAACCCCGACCTTTACTAAATCCCTTGTCAGCCGAACACAACCCTAACTTGTTCTACGAATTTCATCAAAATCCTGGCCATCACACTGATCGATGTATCACTCTTCATCATGCTATTCAAAATCTTATTGATGACAAAAGGTCACAATCCCCAACCCAACATCGTTTGAATGTCACCACTAATCCACTACCCACCTATTAACCTCCACAAACCCTGAACATGGTTTCCCACACCCCATTACTGTTCGATCTCGTCTCTCTTATCCATCAAATGCAAGTCAAACCACCTAGTTACTCCATTTTCGGGATAGCTTTCACTGATGAGGTTATTACTACAAACTATGAACCATTTGATCTAACCTCAGATGATACATATTGTCTATCCCCACCACATTACAGTATCCCCATATTCATTAGTTATCTTTTTGCTCAAATGAATTCGGAAAGTCCCATCTCATTGATAGAGGAAGATCCATACTTGTTGACTGAAGAAGATGAGTCTTTCTCCCTTTCTTGTGATGAAGTTAAACATAAGACTTGAGGGGATAGGATTTTTAAGCCATAAGAACTCTGTGTTGATAACCCTGTGGCCTTGATAAAAAAGAAAGAGAAGATCCTATCAAAGAAAATATCGAAGAAGATAACTCCGTGATCAAGCAGTTGAAGAAATCAGGAGTCAACATCTCAGTTTGGGGTTTACTCATGGCTTCCACTGCTCATAGAGAAGCCGTTCTCAAAGCATTAAGTACAACCCAAGTCTCCCTTGATACTTCTCCAGATCAGTTGGCCTGTATAGTAGGGGCAACTTATGTAGAGAATATCCTATCCTTCTCGGACTCAGATCTCCCAAAAGAGGGAGTAAGCCACAGTAAGCCATTGCACATCACAATTGACTATAACGGGATGAGGGTACCTATAGTTTTGATTGATAATAGGAGTGCACTGAATGTTTGCCCTTTGAAGACTGCTACTTGTCTCAGATTTAAGGCTGAAGATCTCAAGCCCACTATGATAACACCAAGAGGGATGTACTGGGAATTTTGCACATTCGATTGTCCACAGGCATAGTTGAATTTCTTGTAGAATTTCAGGTTATCGATATCCAATCTTCTTTCAATTTACTGTTAGGAAAACCATGGTTACACCAGATCAAAGCCATCCCTTCCACGCTACACCAGAATGTCAAACTTATCAAGGATGGGCTAGTGATTACTCTCTATGGAGATGCTGAAATTGTAGGAATTGTAAATAGTATTGAAGCTAAGAATGAGCCGTTGTTTGAGATTCAGCCAGAACAACAGGAGATAGAACTTAACGGGTTTGAATTTGAGAAGATCTGCTCAGTTCAATGGGATCACTCCGTGAAAGAATATTTCCCTATTATGAACACATCTAACTGCTACATAGCCAATATGTTAAAAAAATGAGATTTTTCCCTGGTATGGGCTTAAGTCGCAAGCAACAAGGTATTAGAGAGGCGCCAATAATTACAGAAGTCATCGACACATTCGGAATATGATATAAGCCTACTAAGGAAGATTGGGCCCAATACTGGAAGACAAAGTGAGACAAAGTAATTGCAAAAAGGCAAAGGCACACCACGGATCTCATTAAAATGAAACCTTATCGTAAGATCCTTAATGGCTATTTCGTGAAAGAGGGAGAAGATTTCCGTTATTGTGGACTTCTAGAGCCATTCATTGATCACATCACAAGTATTCGTCTGCCGGGATTTGAGATATTCTTTTGTATGGAATGGTCTGAAAATGAAGCAAGCACAAAAGCTAAAGACGAGAGAGTTGAAGACTGGCAGTTTAATCTAAACTCCCTAAATATTGATCAATTATTCATTGAAGATAATAGTGTCCTAATGTTGTCAGTTGAGAAGGGGATCCCAAATCCTTAGTCTGTAATCAAATTCGTTGTTGGACGTCTCTCTAATTATCATGTAATTAATCCTGTGTTGCACGTCAAGACTGGGTTTGTCAGTCCTATTAGTCATGTTTAGTCTGACGTGTCTGATGAGTCCTTTAATTATGTTAAGTCAAGTAAGTTAGTTGTTTCTGTTGAGTCTGTTATTTCTAGTGAGTCTGTTTTTCTTACTGAGTCAAGTGAGTCAGCAATGAGTCCTGTTACCCCATCTCTTTTTAATGAAATGAAAGAAATTTTTGATTACCCTGAGCGCAATAATAATTTAACAAATAATTTGGCTTCGGAGGGAGAGTCTTTTGACGAAGAATCTTCCTTTGAAATAATCAAATTACTTAAACAAGAAAATGAATGACAGACTCAACCTCTAATAGATGAAGTAGATGTTATCAACCTCGGAACAAAAGAAAGTCCTCAAGAGATTCAAATTGAGATCACCTTATCTCCTGATGAACGTAAGGGGATAGTAGACTTGCTCAGAAAGTTCAAAGACGTGTTCGCGTGATCTTACGATGATATACCTGGAGTAAGCACAGATATTATTCAACATCGGATTTCATTGTATCCTGATGCTCGACCAATCAAACAGAAACTTCGACGTATAAAGCCAGAATGGACTCTGAAGATTAAAAAAGAAGTTACAAAGTAGATTAACGCTGAATTTTTGGAAGTAGTAGAATACCCTGAATGTATTGCTAATGTCATCCCCGTGCCTAAAAAGGATGAAAAAGTCAAAATGTATGTAGACTTCAGGGACCTAAATAAAGTAAGCATAAAAGACAGTTTTCCTTTACAATACATATATGTTCTAGTAGATAGTACGGCAAGGCACACTTTGTTGTCCTTCATGAATGATTTTTCGGGGTATAATCAGATAAAAATGGATCCTCGGGATATGTAGTCAGTCAAAGAGGGATCGAAGTAGACCCTGTGAAGATTAAAGCTATCCAAGAGATGCCACCGCCTGAGACTGAAAAACAAATTCGAGATTTTTTGGGCAGAATCCAATATGTCAGTAGATTTATCGCTCAACTCACCAATGTCTACGAACCTATTTTCAAGCTTCTCAAGAAGAATAAATCAACAGTTTGGAATGATCAATGTCAAAAGGCTTTCGACCAAGTCAAGGAGTATCTCTTGAACCCGCCTATTTTGGTTCCACCTATATCGGGTGAACCACTTCTTCTTTATCTGTTAGTCACAAAAGAAGCTATGGGATGCATGCTTGCATAGTATGACAAAGATACTCACAAAGAAAGGGCTATCTACTACATCAATTAAAAGATGTTAGAGTGTGAACGAAGGTATTCAGCCTTAGAAAAAACTTGCTTAGCATTGGTATGGGCTACTCAGAGACTCCGACACTATATGCTATCTCATTCAATTATCTTGTTATCTAGGATGGATCCTCTCAAGTATCTCTTCGAGAAATCGGCACTAACAGGGAGAACCGCACGATGGTTATTGTTGTTATCCGAATTTGACATCACGCATGTTACACAGAAATCTATCAAGGGGAGAGCTGTGGCAAAATATTTTGTAGATCACCTAGAAGTAGAAGGAATAAGGCATGTTGATTAGTTCCCAGATGAGAATATCTTGTATGTTGAAGAAGAATCGCAGAACCAAACATGGCAGCTGTACTTCGATGGAGCCGCCAATCAGAATGGGTATGGAATAGGGGCAGTCATGTTTTCTTCAGAAGGATGCCACTTTCCGAACGCTATTAAGTTAGCCTTTTCTAACACCAATAACACAGCCTAATATGAGGCATGTATTGCTGGGCTTGAATCTGCTTTGAATCTGGGTATTACAGAAATTGAAGTATTCGGGGATTCAGCTTTAGTCATACATCAGTAGTTGAAAGAATGGAAGATTCGGGATGAAAAGTTGAAACCTTATCATTAGTATCTATTAAACTTAATGAGTAAGTTTAAAGCTATCCTGTTCCAACACTTATCAAGGGAAGATAATAAATTTACTGACTCTTTAACCACTCTATCTTCAATGATCCATTTGTCCCCTGACATGGAATTGAGGCTGATCACTATCGAAGTCAAAGACAAACCTGCATATTATCATCAGATCAACATTGCTATTCAACAACCTGATGAAAAGTCGTGGTACATAGAAGTTAAAAGAGTATTGAAAAAACAAAAATTCCTGAAAGAAACATCAAGGAAGGAACGACAAACCCTACTAAGATTAGCATCTCAATTCATCCTGTGTGTAGGAAGTTTATACAAAAGGTCTTATGATGGGATTCATTTGTTGTGTGTTGATTAATATCAGGCTCAATAGATAATAGTTGAACTACATTCAGGGGAATGTGGCCCCCACATAAGTGAGAAAATGTTAGCTAAGAAAATTATGAGACAATGATATTACTGGCCCACGATGGAAACAGATTGTATCACATGGCAAGACTTGTCACAAATGCCAAATACATGCAAACCTTATACATGTGCCATCCTCTCAATTAATTGGTCTGACTTCACCATGGCCATTCTCAGTTTAGGGAATTGACATTATTGGTAAAATATCACCTAAGGCATCAAACGGGAATGAGTACATTCTAGTGGCTATCGATTATTTTACTAAGTGGGTCGAAGCTACCTCTTATGCTGTCCTCACTGCGTCTTGAGTTGTAAAGTTTATCCAAACGAACATTATTAGTCGGTACGGGATACCTTTGGAATTGATTTCTGATAACGGGTCACATTTCAAAGCTGAGGTTATTACATTGTGTTCAAAGTTTAAAATCTCACACCACAAATCATCTCCTTATCGCCCTCAGACCAATGGAACAGTCGAAGCAGCTAATAAGAATCTTAAGACTATAGTCAGGAAAGAGTGTCAATCACATCGAGATTGGTCAAAAAAAATGTCATTTGCACTATGGGCATATCGAACTTCAATTTGATCCTCTATTGGAACTATTCCCTACTTCTTAGTGTATGGCATAGAAGCAGCCTTACCAGTTGAAATAGAAATTCCATCTCTCAGGGTCTTGTTGGAAAGTCAGTTGTCAGAAGCAGATTGAGTTCGTCAATAGTATGAAGAATTAAATTTGATTGAAGAAAAATGACTAAGAGCTTTGTACCACATGCAGGTTTATCAAAGAAGAGTCGCCCGTGCATTTGACAAAAAAATCAAGGCTCGTCACTTACAACTCGGTAATTTAATACTTAAAGAGAATCGAACACCTATCTTTGACCCTAGGGAAGTTCAAACCAAATTGGGGAGGTCTGTTCATCATCATGGAAATATTACCGGGATAAGCTGTCAGGCTTTAAGCTCATGATGGAATCGAATTACCAGAACCAACCAACCTTGACCAAATCAAACAGTACTATATTTAAGGAGGCCATCTTTGACTGAGTCAATTCTCCTATTACCCAGTTCAATATATCTTTTCTCAACCCCTTTGTAGTCTTTAAAAAAAAAAATTATTTCTTAGCCTGATTACCTAACCTAAGGAAGGGAAGAATTTGAATTACGTTTTGGTCTGATCCCAAAATTCTGGGGTACGTAGGCAACCTGAGAAGTTACTTCAGGCCTGACTAAATCAAAATAAAAAAAATCTAGAAAAAATTCAAAAGAAAAAAGAAATATCTTCACAATGGGGAAGAAAATTTAAGGTAAAATAAAAGAAATACCACACAAGGGGCATTCGGATTTTTGAGCCTCAAAATCCATTTCTTTTTATACCCAGTCTTAAGCTTACCTATAAAAGTTCTCCTAAGTACCGTGCGAAAAGTCAAGGAAGATAGTAACGCATGATCAGATAGTAATTCCATAAGAAAGAAAAAGAAAAAAAAGGCCTGTTAGGTTGAAAACTCTAAAAGGGTGACTTAGGCAAAAATTAAGGCAAACTCGCAAGGTTGAAAATCCGAAATGACAACTTTGGTAACAATTAGAGTAAAGCAAAAAGAAAGTTCGCTAAATTGAAAATCTGAAAAGGCGATCTAGGCAAAAGTTAGAACAACAAAACAAAACATAAGAAAAGCTAAGAGCGGTCCGAGCTGAAACATCAGAGGTCCGAATAATCAAGTTCAATACTTAGCTTAGACCAAGCATAGACTCAGAAGCCACAAGTATCTTGTCTACGATCGATCTGAAATTTTTTACTTCCCCAAGTGAACCAAGGGAGAGAAGGGTGAATTCTATCATATTTTATTCTCTTGAGCTTGACTCAAAACCTTCAATAAAATTAATCAAAATTAAAAGTTGGATATTTATTGCGCTTGTGGTAATCAAATATTTCAAACCTTCATACAAAGGGTATTTTTTTCTTTTTTTTAATATGTAGTTTTTCCCGCCTATACTAGGGGCATTTTTTTTAATGATGTGCTATGTTTATTGTCAAACTAGGGGCATTTTATTTTTAAGCAATGTTAATCCTAAAAGATAATGGGAACCCCCAAACTTAAGGTTACCTTCTTGATAATAATTTTTTGAAAAACCCTTGAGGTTAAAACAAAAGCACTTCGGATCTCACATTTGATTGTGCCTAGAGATTAACTAATAATTCATTTACTTAGAGTAGGAGATATGGCATTCTTTCGTTCCCAGATTCTTTTCCAGATCCATTCATTCTTGGATTCAATCATTCACTTCCAGATTTATTCATTCGTTCCCTGATTCAATCATTATTCTCCAAATTTATTTTTAATCTTATCCAGATTCATTTTAATTATTCTTCTCCAGATTCATTAATTCTTTCTCAAAATTCATTCATTCCTCTGTCAATTTTGCCCAGTTGTTGTCAAGGGTTATCTTGGATTTTGTTCAGTTGCCACCAATGGTTAACTTGGATTTTGCTAAGTTGTCGCCAAGGGTTATCTTGGATTTTGTTCAGATACCACCAAGGATTTTCTCAGAATTATGCTCAATTTTTACTTAGTTTCACACAGTACACACACACTCACACTTACACTTTTTAGTTAGGGAGAATTCTTTAAAATTCAAGGATCTAACACTGTCAGTGAAAGCTCTCGCTCAAGGAACTGACAACCTTTTAGTTCGGGGAGAGTTTACCCTCAAGGATCCGAACATCCCGACGAATCATTAAATCAAGCTGCAAAATGAACTGTCACTAGCTTTGGCATTCGGATATCGTACTATCTACCAAAATAGATTTGCTATCTAGTTTGCTTCAACCCTCTGCCAAAGAGGGGCATCTGTAAACACCGTATTTTCGCACTCGCTTGATTAATCAACTCGTCAACCCGATCGCAATGGTTCTTAATGATGGATGTTTATTCCAATATTTTATTTTATTACCAAATATGTTTCAAAAATCCGGATGAGGTATCTCAAATTAACAAAACTGTAGAAACCACGTTACATTAGGAAAATATAACCCCAAAAGCTTAGAAATCATCATTTTTCAAACAAAAAGAAGCATAACGATAAAAATCACTAAAAAAATGATCAAATTACCAAAATACCCCTAACCTCAAAACATCCTTAGAGCTTATGTTACGCTTAGGAAAATTCTTTCAAATATATAAAACAATAAATCGAAACCAAAGAAATCATTTCGTCAATTTTCACAAAATTTGACAAAATTATGAAAATGCCCCTCATAAAGTTCACGATCATTTCGCACAAATTTTTTTATAAATGGCACAAACCAATATTCCCATTGAATTCCTTATAAAAAATAGATTCTAAACATCCTGAAACATAAAAAATTGATTTGAAAAGCAAAAATTCTCTTCAAGGGCAAAAACGGTAATTTTTTAATTAAAAAAATTTAAAATTCTGAAATTAATAAATAAAATATTAAATAATGTAAAGTGAAATATTAATAAAATTAATTAAAAAATTTAAACCAAAAAAATCGATCCATTAGGCTCTCAAGCAAAATTGTTGATAGTTGCTCAGCTATTTATTAAAGGACCCCTCCATTTGGGGGCCCAAAGAATTAAAGATATAATAATGGGGGTTTCTCCAAAATCTTAAAGTCAATCAAGTAATGTTAAAGTCAATCAAGTAAGACTAAAGTCAAAATCTTAAAGTTAATCAAGTGAGAGTAAAAGTCAAAATCATAATAGAATTCTAATTAAATAATAATTCTATTTAATAGAATTCTAACTAAATAATAACTCTATCTAAAAAAATTCTAATTAAATTATACCTCTATCTAAAAAAAATTCTAATTAAATTATAACTCTAAACAATTCTAATTAAACACTACCTCTATCAAAACAAGCACTCAAAAAAATCTATAAATAGGGGTCCCTACAACCTATTTTCGTATCAAATAATAAACCTTAAGAGAAGTAGGTCAAAAAGCTCCCCTAGCCTCCTATAAATCCTAATTTTAAACTCCCAACTCCTTACCTAATACCCATACCTAAATTTTAGCTTGAAAAATACCTAGAAGTCCTTAAAAAACACCTAGAAATCCATAAACAAATCCGAAGAATCTAGATCTAAGAAAGAGATATCTTGCCTTGGAGATTTGAAGTGAATCCAACGACAGAACAAAGCGAAGAGTATTGTACAGAGAACTATTCTATCATATCTAAGGGAACAAGACCGTTATTTTCGGAAATGTATATATTTCTTATTTTTTTATTACTTAGGTCTTTTAGAAATGTAGTTTATTTGAAAATTAGTAGAGACCGATGTTTGCCGGGCGAGGTTGGTGCGTAACACCTTCCAACCCCGTAATGTGATCCCCGGACTCAGTATTTTTTATAGTAGATTAGTTGATTTATCCATTTAGAGTCCAAGTTCGGTTCCTAGACCGTAATAACTAGGTGGCGACTCCCAAACCTCAAAGGTCAAAAGCGGATCTGTGCACCCCGCGGATCGAGGGTACTTTCACCATTTAGACTCAAGTATGGTTGTTATGGAAGTTCCTAAGCTAAAGTATCCTCTTTATCTGAGATTGTTCTCATTATCTGAATTATTTGTGGGACTATCAACTTTTTTAACATTCTTTACTAAAACCACAAGCTCCACCTCCTGTGTATCACCATTTTTCACATTCTCCTTCTAAGAACCTCTAGTTTTATTTGATTTAGCATATCAGATTCCACAAAAATAACAACCCTAGTTAAAATAATTTTTTTCGATTTGAGGCTCTAAAGCCTATATCCCTTTATACCTGTGTTAAAGCCCAAAAATATAGCCTTCTTGGCTTTATGATCCAGTTTAGTTTCTTTAACATAAAAGCATGCAGGACAAATAATCATAATCTATAGTAGGTTTTTCAGACCATACCTCTATACGAGTTTTTCCATTATTTGTAGTTGTAGGCAACTTGTTGATGAGATGACATGCATATGTCACCACTTCATTCCTAAACACCTTTTTCAATCCAATATTGGATATCAAACAATGCGCATTCTCTTGTAAAGTATGATTTAGGCATTCTGCCACCCTATTCTATTGCAGTGTATCTCTAACTGTGAAGTGTTTGATTATCCCCTCGTCCTAATATACTTGCAAAAATGGATATAACTTGTACTCACCACCATTGTTTAACTTGGGTCTTTTAATTTTTTTGCTAGTCTGGGTCTCCATCATTTTTTCTTACATCCAGGATTTCATCTTTATGTCATATTGTGTACACCTAAACTCGTTTTGAGAAATCATCGACAAACATAACGAACCAATATTTACCTCCTAAAGATGCAATTTTGGTAGGTCCCCATACATCTGTGTGAACATAGTTTAGTATCCCTTGAGTACGATGAATTGCGATCTCAAACTTGACTCTAGTCCGCTTGCTCATAATGTAATGTTCATAAAATCCAAATTTACTAGTCTTGGGGCTCTTTAACAGACCTTACTTCACCAATTCTTGCAAAGTCTTCTATCCTGCATGTCCTTAGTGCATGTGCCACTGTCTGGAAGTATCTATCACAATCTCATCTAAGTTGTCAGAAAACGTTGGTCTCCCTGTGATTGTATTCTCATCTCGAAAATACAAATTTCTTTATCGAGTACCCTTCATTGTAACAAGTGGACCAAGTATCACTTTTAGGACTCCACCTTCCAGAGTAACTTTGAAATCCTATGAGTCTAGAATTACCAATGAGATGAAATTTTTCTTCAAGTTCAATGCATACTAAATATCAGTTAAAGCTCTAACTGCTTCATCATGCACTTTCAAATGAATTTTTCCTATTCCTTTTGTTTTACAAGCATTATCATTTCCCATTAAAACAATTACTCCGTCTATCTCTTGAAAATGCCAAAACTAGTTCTTACGGGGACACATATGGTAGGAACAACCCGAATCCAAAATCCACTAATTATAATGACTAACTAATGGTAAAGCCATCAAAACAAATTCTGAATCATAAAATTCTTTTCAATAACCCCTTTTCATAGGTGATGTTGTCGTTGTCATCTCATTAGAAATTATATTTTATACTCTCTCTAGCTTGTGGGAAAATAAGGGATTAAACCTAAGGGAAATGAGGGATGTTACCAAGTTACCATGAATTGAAGTTAATCTAAGTTATTGTTTAAACATATTTTTGTGAAACAAAATGGAGAGAAAAATGTTGTTGAAAATTAAAACAATAAAAGAGAAAATTATACTAAGTAACAAAAGATAAAATATCCATTAGTGATTAAAGTAACCTAGGATTAACACATGAAACTGTATTAGAATTTATCCTTCTTTGCACTCAACCACAAAGGCTTAGTGTGAGCTCATTTTGTTGGAAGATATGACATGAAATTTTTGAGAAAACATTGTAGTTAGGACTCCTTCAATCATTAATGTGTGAAGTTCCTACCACCAAATAGAATATTTAAGTATGGTCTATTTTGATCTCATCTAAGTTAAGCATATAAGGTATAAAGATTCAATCAAAGATTTGATTAATTAGAGTTAGATAAAACCCTGAAGTGAATCCTATAAACATTACAAAGAGCATGAAAGGATAAAAAATAACATAAAATTAAAGCTTGATCCTTTTATTAATAGAGGGAGTTTAACCTATGGTCATGGAAATGATACAAGAAAAATAAAGAGACACAACATTTGAATTCATAATAATCAAGAGATACTATCTCCTTGAGAAATTACAGAAGTTAATGAATTAAAATCTAACTAAAAAATAAAAATTACAGAAAAAATGCCAAGGACATTGGGGGAGAAGAAAAGAAGGGATAAGCGCCCAATGACACTTTCTAAATTCAAAAAATGATCTATTTATAGACTTGAGGTGTTCTCAATTGATCCAAAAATAGTCGTCATCACTCTTACGTATAATCTCACGTGTGAAGTAATATGAAAAAAATTTAGGGCGAACCAATCTAAAAGGATTATGCCGCATTGAGAATTCATTGCGTTGCAATGCTCTAGAAACATTAAGACTTCATTTTTCACTACATGCTTGATCTGATATCTTGATTGCATTACACTTTTACTTCAGTGATGTGGTGTTCATCTGGATGAGTTGATCATTGACCTGTACAATTAACACATGCAATCAATTTTTTGATATTTATAATTATTTTGTGTAATTAAGCCTACTTAACATGGTATAACATAAAATATGATAAATGGAGACTTAACATAATTATTCATCTAAAGTATTGAAATAAATATGAAAATTAAGATAAATACCTGAGAAAAGTGCGGACAATTCAGTATTTTGAGACACTGACCACATTCCCAAACTTATCTTTTTCTAGTTCCATAGAAAATAAAATTTTCACTTTTGCAAATATCTCGATTGCATTTAGTGAATGCAACAAGCCCTTAAATCAGTAGGCTACCCCTAGTAGACGAGTTTTGACTCATAAGGATTTGTAAAAAATATACTAACAAAATTTGAAATAACTTTTGAAGTTGAAAGCGCCCTCGATCCACGGGGTGCGCGGATCCGCTTTTGACCCTTGAGGTTTGGGAGTCGCCACCTAGTTGTTAAGGTCTAGGAACCAAACTGACTCTAAAAAAGGCAAACTAATCTACGAAAGAGAAAAAGAGTCCGGGGATCACGTTACGGGGTTGGAAGGTGTTTGGCACCAATCCTGCCCGGCCAAAGCCGGTCTCTACTAACTTCCCAAATAAATCACATTGCTAAAACCCTAGATAAAAATAAACTAAAATAAAAATTTTATACCTTTCCGATAGCAAGGACTTTGTTCCCTCAGATCTGACAAAAATAGCTCCTTGTATCGTACTCCATTGCTTCGTTCTGTCTCCGGATTTGATTTCGGATCTCCGAGATCAAGGTATCTCCTTATTTTTGGATCTAAACTCTTCAAGTTTGTTGCGGATTTTGGGATGTTTTTGGAAAGCTTTTCGACGTTTTTCAGACTAAAATCGAAGGAGGGATGTTAGGTAAGGAGTTGGGACTCCAAAACCAGGGTTTATGGGAGGCTAGGGGGGCTTCTAGACCTACTTCTCTTAGGGTTTATGATTTGATACGAAAATAGGGCGTGAGCACCTCTATTTATAGATGTTTTTAGGGGTTGATTTTGATAGAGTTAGTGTTTAATTAGAGTTCTTTTAATTAGAGTTGTGTTTTAGTTAAAATTGTTTTAGGTAGAATTGTGTTTTAATTAGAAATGTTTTAGGTAGAATTGTTTTTAAGTTAGAACTCTATTAGATTGAGTTATTATTTAATTAGAACTCTATTATGACTTTTTTTCTTATTTGATTGACTTTTAATGTTTTGACTTTAGTCTTAATTGATTGACTTTAGTCTTGCTTAATTGACTTTAATTTTGACTTCAGTTTCACTTGATTGACTTTAATACCTTGACTTCAGTCTTTCTTGATTTACTTTTAATTTTTGGAGAACCCCCCTCTAAATATCTTTAATTCTTTGGACCCCCAAATGGAGGGGTCCTTAAAGAAATATCCCACGAACCCTCAACAATTTTACTTGAAAGTCCGATTGATCGATTTTTTTAATTTAAAATTTTAATTTAATTTCATCAATGTTTTACTTTAATTATTTAATATTTTAGTTATTAATTTCGAATTTTTTTATTATGAAAATTGTGAAATTACCGTTTTACCTCCGGAGAGGACTTTTCACGTTTCAAGTCGGTTTTTAATGTTCTAGGATATTTTAGAATCAATTTTTCATAAGAAATTCAATGGAAATATTAGTTTGTGTCATTTATGAAATTTGTTGTGTGAAATGATCATGAATTTTATTAGGGGCATTTTCGTAATTTTGTCGAATTCTGTTAAAATTGGCGAACTGATTTATTTGATTTCGATTTGTTATTTTATGTGTTTGAATGAGTTTTCCTAAGCGTAACGTAGGCTCTAGGGTTGTTTTGAGATTAGGGGTATTTTGGTAATTTGGTCAATTTTTAGTGATTTTTATCGTGAAGCTTCTTTTTGGTCTGCAAGATGATGATTTCTATGTTTCTGGGGTCGTATTTTCCTAGCGTAGCATGGTTTCTAAGGTTTTGTCAATTTGAGATACCTCATCCGAATTTCTGAAACACATTTGGTAACAAAATAAAGTAATGGAATACACATCCATCATTGGGAATCATTGCGATCGGGTTGACGAGTTGATTAATCAGGCGGATGCAAAAATGAGGTGTCTACAGAAGTAATAATGGTCAAAATCAATACTTATATCTAAAAGCACAAGTCATTTTAAGATTTGTCAGTCATTTGGAAGTAATACCTAGTATGGAGTCTCAATTCTTATTTCTTTTGACAAAAGTTAGACTTAGTTTGACCTTTAAGATATAATAATTCTTTAGAGATTCAACTTTCTGTAGTGAGTTTCAACCTTTTAACTAATCTGGGATACTTGGATCAACTTAGGGTTTAATTCTAAACTTAACATCCTGTCTGGGGTAGTGAAAAGTGTGGATGTTCACTTTAATACCTCTAAGGAACTGTATCTATGATATTCCAGTATACTCACATTTTTTCTTTTGATGGCTTTTACCCTACTGAAATTTTAAAATTTTCTACTTTTGAATTTTGCGAATCTTTCTTCTTCATTTTGAGGGATCTTTTTCTTTTCTTGCTCTTTTATTTTTTTTTTCTTTCACTTTTTTCTATTATTTGAAGTAAAGTAGGCAATCATTTTCAAGATACCCAATCTGATTCAATGGTAGCAATTCAAGACATATTCAATCTAGTTTTGTTTTTCTTTTAATCGGCCAACCAAATGAACAAGGAAGTCAAAGTTCATCAAACCCGATTTTTTCTTATACTTTAGAAAGAAAGAACGTAACAATCTCACTCAATTCAACCTAGACTCTTGGTAATCTTATTAAGTAACTTTAAACAAAATGTGATTTTATTATAACTTTTCTCTAAGAGAAACATGAATGAAGATTGCAGATAAAAGCTTCCAACCAAAAATTGATTTAGTGATTTTAACTAAGTGCTTAATGAAAGCGCCCTCGATCCGCGGGGGTGCGCGGATCCGCTTTTGACTCTTGAGTTTTGGGAGTCGCCACCTAGTTGTTAAGGTCTAGGAACCAAACTGACTTTAAAAAAGGCAAACTAATCTACGAAAGAGAAAGAGAGTCCGGGGATCACGTTACGGGGTTGGAAGGTGTTAGGCACCAACCTCGCCCGGCCAAAGCCGGTCTCTACTAACTTTCCAAATAAATCACATTGCTAAAAACCTAGATAAAAATAAAAATAAAAAATTTCATACCTTTGCGATAGCAAGGATTTTGTTCCCTTAGATCTGACAAAAAATAGCTCATTGTACCGTACTCCCTTGCTTCGTTCTGTCTCCGGATTTGATTTTGAATTTCCGAGGCAAGGTATCTCCTTATTTTTGGATCTAAACTCTTCAAGTTTGTTGTGGATTTTGGGATCTTTTTGGAAGGCTTTTGGGTGTTCTTTAGGCTAAAATCGAAGGAGGGATGTTAGGTAAGGAATTGGGGCTCCAAAATTGGGGTTTATGGGAGGCTAGGGGGGCTTTTAGACCTACTTCTCTTAGGGTTTTTGATTTGATACGAAAATAGGGTGTGAGCACCTCTATTTATAGATGTTTTTAGGGGTTGATTTGGATAGAGTTAGTATTTAATTAGAGTTATTTTAATTAGAGTTATGTTTTAGTTAGACTTATTTTAGGTAGAATTGTATTTTAATTAGAATTGTTTTAGGTAGAATTGTTTTTAAGTTAGAACTCTATTAGATTGAGTTATTATTTAATTAGAACTCTATTATGACTTTTGATCTTATTTGATTGACTTTTAATGTTTTGACTTTAGTCTTAATTGATTGACTTTTAATATCTTGACTTCAGTCTTGCTTAATTGACTTTAATTTTGACTTTAGTCTCACTTGATTGACCTTGACCTTAGTCTTGCTTAATTGACTTTTAATTTTTGGAGAACCCCCCCCTAAAATATCTTTAATTCTTTGGACCCCCAAACGGAGGGGTCCTTAAAGAAATATCTCACGAACCCTCAACAATTTTACTTGAAAACCCGATTGATCGATTTCTTCGGTTCAAAATTTTAAATTAATTTCATTAATGTTTAACTTTAATTATTTAATATTTTATTTATTAATTTCAAAACTTTTAATTATGAAAATTGTAAAATTACCGTTTTGCCCCCGAAGAGGACTTTTCACGTTTTAAGTCGGTTTTTAATGTTCTAGGATGTTTTAGAATCGATTTTTCATAAGAAATTCAATGGAAATATTAGTTTGTGTCATTTATGAATTATTTTGTGTAAAATGGTCATGAACTTTATGAGGGGCATTTTCGTAATTTTGTCGAATTCTGTGAAAATTGGCGAAATGATTTATTTGATTTCGATTTGTTATTTTATGTGTTCGAGAGAGTTTTCTTAAGCGTAACGTAGGCTCTAGGGTTATTTTGAGGTTAGGGGTATTTTGATAATTTTGTCAATTTTTAGTGATTTTTATCGTGAAACTTCTTTTTGGTCTGCAAGATGATGATTTCTATATTTCTGGGGGTCATATTTTCCTAACGTAGCGTGGTTTCTAAGGTTTTGTCAATTCGAGATACCTCATCCGGATTTCTGAAACATATCGGATAACAAAATAAAGCAATGGAATACACATCCATCATTGGGAATCATTGCGATCGGGTTGACGAGTTGATTAATCAGGCGGATGTAAAAATGGGGTGTCTACAGATGCCCCTCTTTGGCAGAGGGTTGAAGCAAACTAGATAGCAAATCTATTTCGGTAGATAGTGCGATATCCGAATGCCAAAGCTAGTGACAGTTCATTTTGCAACCTGATTTAGCAATTCGTCAAGGTGTTCGGATCCTTGAGCTTAAAACTCTCCCCGAACTAAAAGGTTGTCAGGTCCTCGAGCTTGAACTCTCACTGACGATGTCAGATCCTCGAATTTTAGAAAATTCTCCCTGACTAATGCAAAAGTTCACGTGTGTACAATGGTGTGATGCTTACTGAGTAAAAATGTGTGAGGTCCTAGAGATCTTCTCTCAGTGACAATAATGATTTAAAATTGAAATGCACTTATGCAACGAAAACAATCATGGCAAGATTTAACAATGTGGTAATCGGAGTTATAACATTGTAGGAACTTCGTTAAATCCAATTTGAAATTCTTTTTTAAAGTTCGAAAAAATTTGAGTCTCGTTTATCGGACTCGAGCCTATTGTAGCCATACTTCTCGGGCTAAAGAACTTAAACAATCTTGTTAATTCATTCTATGATTCAAAAAAGTTGGAGTCTCGTTTCTCGGACTCTGGCTAAGGTTTATAGGAACTTAAACAATCCTATCAAAATTGGAGTCTCGTTTCTCAGACTCGAACTAAGGTTAATAGGCACTTCAAAAAGCCTACTCATTCTATGATTCAAAAAGTTGGAGTCTCGTTTCTCGGACTCGAACTTAGGTTTATAGGCACTTCAAAAAGCCTATTCATTATATGATTCAAAAAGTTGGAGTCTCGTTTCTCGAACTCAAACTTAAGTTTGTAGGCACTTTAAAAAACCTATTCATTCTATGATTCAAAAAGTTGGAGTCTCATTTCTCGAACTCGAACTTAGGTTTGTAGGCACTTCAAAAAGCCTATTCATTCTATGATTCAAAAAGTTGGAGTCTCGTTTCTCGGACTCGAACTTAGGTTTATAGGAACTTCAAAAAGCCTATTCATTCTATGATTCAAAAAGTTGGAGTCTCGTTTCTCGGACTCAAACTTAGGTTTGTAGGCACTTCAAAAAACCTATTCATTCTATGATTCAAAAAGTTGGAGTCTCGTTTCTCGGACTCAAACTTAGGTTCGTAGGCACTTCAAAAAACCTATTCATTCTATGATTTAAAAAGTTGGAGTCTCGTTTCTCGGACTCGAACTTACTAAGCCACGTTTCTCGGGCTTAGATTTATAGGAACTTAAACAATCCTATTAATTTATTTTATAATTCAAAATTGAGCTCAAAGTTTGAAAGATCAGGCCTTCATTGGCTTATCATGCATCTGGATTCATAATTATCATTGGGCTTCACCGAACTTTTAAGCTTTTGTAGGATTTTCTTTTTATCATGTGATTAAGAACAAAAACTTTGGAATTAAAATGACCTTCAAAAATGCCCCTACTTTCAAGGTTGACTTTAATTGGGACTTGACTACGAGACTGATGGAATGGATTACGTTTGAAAAATATGGATTCTGATGTATGATAGATAGAAGAACTGACATTCTTTTAAATTTAAGACTCTTAAGGTTATCATATGTACAATAAGGGATTGATTATTATTTTTGAGAAATGCTTGAGCTGGACTTAAAAAATCTTGATAAATATTAGAATAGAAGATCTTTCTCTTCAAAGTGGTTGATGATTCTACATCTTCCAGTAGCGAACACTTGAACAAGTAAACATACTCTTGAAGATCTTACAATGTTCAAGATGACTTCTGATTTTTTTTCGACTTCAATATTGTCTTCATCGGATGTGAGTTCTTGGCTGAAAGACAAATATCGTGGCTTGAATGGTTCTGCAGTTTCTGCACAAGCTTCCTTCTGAATTTTTCTTCTTGATGAGACTTTTCCTCCCATTTGATGATGCCCTAATTTTTTCCTAGATCACCTTTTCAGGTTTTCAATCTAGCGGACTTTGTTTTTCTTTTTCTGATGATGCCTTGATTTTTGCCTAGGTCACCATTTCAGATTTTCAACCTAGCAAGCTTTCTTTTTTATGGTTATACCCTAAATTTTGCCTAAGTCGCCTTTTCGGGTTTTCAACTTAGCAAGCTTATCTTTTTTCTTGATGATCTTGAATGACCAACTCGACAACTTCTTGGTTCCCTGCACCTTAACTGAGTCAATTAGCATTCAGGAGGACTTAATAGGTGGGCTTAGGACATGATTTAGAAAGAAAGGGTAAAAGGCTCAACTTCCCAAAATGCCCCTAGTCTAATATTCTCTTTTTTTGTCATTATTTTCTGTAAATTCTTTTGACTCTTTTTTTTTATGGCCATAGTTTGACATTCTTCTTTTGAACCTTTTAATAGGGGATTTTCCTTTTGGATGATACTTTCCTTAAGAGAATATATTTTTTTTCATGACCGGGCCTAAAGTAACTTCTTAGGTTGCCTACGTACCCCAAATATATTTATTTTTTCTTTTGGGATCAGGTCAAAACGTAGTTCATACCAAGATTCCCTCCCAAGGTTAGTCGGTATGGTTTAGAAAGAAGAGACTATTTTATTTTTCTTTTAAAAGGCTGCGAGGGGTTAAAGAAGGTTTTTTTTTTCTTTTTTAGTAAGATAGGATAATTGTTCGACCAAAGAAGGCCTCCTTTGGTGAATGCTGCTTGACTTGGTCAAAGTTTCAGGAATTCGATATTTGGATTGCTCTATCGAGTAAGGTTTCCTTTTGAAGAATGAATATTCTTTAGTCTTCTTCTGTGAAATCGAGTATGATCAAGTTTTCTGATTATTCAACTCTTCTAGAACTTCAAGAAAATCTTTTATTCTTTTGTGAAAGAGAACTCTCTTCTTTTGAGTGAGAAACATGGTAGATCCACTTGTAAGTCTTAGCATCTTTGTTGATGCTTTCAGCTATATCATCTTTTACCGATAATCTTTGATTTTGAAATCACTCTTGACTTGATCTATGTTTTTGTGTAATTCATCCATATATCTTTATGAGACCATGCAAGAACATTGTTTGAATTTCTCAGGTAAGTTTACTATTCTCTCATGTTCTCCTGAGGATAACGTATTACCAATTTGCACTTCTTGAGTATACTCTTTAATTCCAATATTTATCAAATTTGGTTAGTGAGCTTTAAGTCATTTCTCATGTTAGATTTTATATTCACATCATTATTGCACACATGATAATCAAAAGCTTCTTTATTTATTGGAATTGAAAAGAACATAGACTGACAAACCTTACTAAAACCCAAAAATAAAAAAGAAGAACTGAATTCAAAGACTGACGCAACTAAAGCTAAAAGAAACTAAAAAGACTTAAAAGACGACATCATTCTGAATGGAGGGACACAATTCTAGAGTCTATGCCACTTCGATTATCTTCGATGGATGACTTGAACTTGCCTGCTTTTACTATTTCTTCATATTCTGATTCAAATCTGTCAGATGGGGGACAACCCGTTGCTTTAATAATTTCTCTGTTATTCAGTTTTGCCACTGCCTTAGGGTAGTTGAGCTCATTCTGGCATGGAGCAAATGTATTGTTAAGACCGATTGGGTGAATGAAGGAAACTAGGTCAACTGATTTGGGTTTGAATATTGATATTAGGTTTAGAGTAGGAGGCGGTATGGTGACTTTTCCTTGCTCAATAAGGTCTTGGATAGCATGTCGGAGAGTAATACACCTGTCAAGAACATGACCAGGCATCTGATGGAATTCACAGAATTGTCCATTATCCATGTTTGGAGGAAGAGGATTAGGCAAATGCTTAGGTTGTAAAGGCGTCAACAATCCCCTTTTCATCAATTTTTGATAAGCAACACTAAGCGACATTCCAAGATTGACAAACTGTCTCATAGGCTTAGTTTGTGAAGGCTGAGTAGCTTAAGGAGATAGTGCGAATGAGGTGTTGGCCACTTGTAAGGAATTGACATTAGGTTTGAAATGTTTGGGTTTTGACTCAGACGAGTTACCAAAAAGTCCCGAAGAATATGCATACTCAACTTGATTTCCAGCCTCAAGGAGGGATTGAAAAGTGGGAAGATACTGAGGCATCAAGTACTTGGCATAATTTGGAGTGAGATTCCTAAGGATAATCTTGACTTGTTTCTTCTCTTGAGGTCGGTCCCACAATTGAACGGCTTTAGCTCTCTATCGAGCAATGAACTCAGTGAAAGTTTCCCCGGGTTTTTGTTTAGTAGTTTTTAGGTCTCTTCTTGAGAGTTCAATATCCGTGTTAAATGAATACCGACGAATAAAATCCTTTATCAATTCATGCCACGTTCTTACCCGAGATGAATCCAATGACATTAACTAGCGTAGGGCAGGTCCTGTAAGGGTTCTTTGAAAAAGTTGAGCCATCTGTTCTTCACTCAGACCCTGAGATTACATTATGCCGACATAAACTTTTAAATGAGTCTTAGGGCATCCAATACCATCAAATTTCTCCATATATGGCATTGTGAACTTCTCTAGCAGACGGACCGTGGGAAACAAGGTCATTGCCCCTAATCCAAGAGTAAGATCATCGGGGTCTTTAATATTCTTCAAAGCAGTTTCAACCTGAGTTATTCGATGAGCAAAGACAGGGTCGACGTGTAACTAATCATCTTCTTGATTTTCAACGAGATCAAACACATCCTGAGGTTCTATAGCTTTATCTTTTCCCTTTTCAATTTTCAGAGATTCAATTTGTGTTTGGACAGAAGTAATAATCTGTGCTTGAAAAGATTCTAAAATATGACAGAGTGCAACTTCATCCATGGTACTCGTTTCTTCTTGTGGCAAAGACTGACTACTTGACAATGGTACTCTAGAAAGACGGCTTTTTTCATGGACCCAAAGTGGTACAGATGGAGGTTTAGAACGTTTGGGACCAATTATTACCTGATTGGAAGTAAACCAAGATTAACCATTGACTCTAAAGATTTGACTCTTAACCACATGATTAAAGTTTCAATATAGAATAGCCCAAATCCGGTGGAAAATATCGAATTCAAATGCACTATAAGTCTATGGTGACCAAGAAAGTGAGAAAATGTTAGACACGGGTCTACCCTTGATCGGGATTGAATCTTTGATCAGACAAATTAATTTGATTCTAAGATTGAGTCTTTCTATACAAAATGGTCTGGATCTTTAAAAATGAAACCAATTAGTCAAACTGATTTGGAATTGATCAGTTGATCCATTTGTCAATTGGGCCAACTGGTTTAATTGGTTCAAATTGATCGGTACATTCCACTGATTTGGTCGAACCGATATTGCGGGTTTTATTTGATTATTCTGGATCGGTCCGCCCACTTACCTGTTGGTTGGATTGAATAAAACAACCCGGGAACACCCATAGTCAGTTCAGGTCGTGACCTATAGGAAAGCTTCTAGACTCTAGGTTTACTACATGCAATGTAATTTATCTGGCCACCCTTGCCCAAGTACACCTATATACCTCTCGATACGTGGTGACTTGGTTTGATATACCGTATAGGTGATAATCTAAAATCTCAACTCACTTCTCTGAAGTCAAAAACAGCCAGTTTGATCTCCAGTTGAGATGTGGTGAACAATGTTGAGCAATAGCCCACTTAAATACCTCTCGTCTAGAATAGACGTAGTCTATCCCCCTCGTACAGTAGGGTACAACGGGGCAAGATCTTGCTTAGGTACCGGTTTTGACCAAGAAGTGCAATTGATATACTTAGATTATCTTTTACATACCTATGGGTACGAGTCAAGAGTTGTAGCTTTCATAAATGGCTTGGCATCCCCCGAGGGGACCGACCACGTACTAATACTACGTTGGCAATCGGGACATCTAACTGTGTGGCTCACAATAGGTCAAAGGCTTAGGTCGCTCCAGCCTGGGTGCATCAATACATCTCTCAGAATCACCTGATCAGACGGTATTGATACCCCAGTTTGATATACCCTAAGGTACGTGACTGAAGTTGTGGTTTTCATGAATGACGTCGCATCTCCGAAGAGATCGGGCCACGCACTAGTGCCACGTTGGCTATATAGGATGTGTAAGTGTGCAAAACAGTAAACGTGCATGTGGTGTGTGCAAAACAGGGTGGGGTGTGCCCGGGGCCTTTTTCAAACACATGGGCCCATGGGCTAGATTATGTCATCACAAATGGATATTAAATGAATATTGATCAAGAAAATAATACAAAACCCATCACATCGAAATTAAGATGAAAGCAAACACATCACAAATATATCTGTCAAGATCATGGCAAATCAATTAATGAGCATGGCATATAATAATTGATCAAACAAACATTGCAATAGACATAATTTTTATAATTTTTAAGATCCAATCAATTATCACTTTTGGGTGATCCAAAATAAATCGAGATTCCAATAGATGTTACATTGATGATAGAATGACAATGGTTGAGATGAGCTCACTCTTAGGAACATTAATTGTGCCAACATTAGATAAATTCGGATTTTCTGTGAATTAGGAAAATACAATCTGAATTTGCATCGATAATATCTAAGGCTTCCGATAACGAAATCGAGTGAACTCAAGTTCTAAAATAATCTACTCGATGAGATCTAAATTTTATTAATAGGTGCCCAGACTTAGTTCTCACTAGAATATTCTGTAAAAACGTTTTACCATTGCTGTCCCAACTTTCATTCAGAAACAATTCCAGATTTACAGATTGAACTTGCATCGATGATATCCAAGGCTTCCGATAACGAAATTGAGTGAACTCAGATTCTAAATTAATTTACTCGATGAGATCCACATTTTATTAATAGGTGGACAGACTTAGTTCTCATTAGAATATTCTGTAAAAACGTTTTAACATTGCTGTCCCAACCTTCATTCAGAAATAATTTCAGATTTACAGATTGAACTTGCATCGATGATATCTAAGGCTTCCGATAATGAAATTGAGTGAACTCAGATTCTAAATTAATCTACTCGATGAGATCTACATTTTATTAAAAGGTGCCCAGACTTAATTCTCACTAAAATATTCTATAAAAACGTTTTAACATTGCCGTCCCAACCTTTATTCTGCAACAATTCCAAATTTACAGATTGAACTTGCATCGATGATATCTAAGGGTTCCGATAACGAAATTGAGTGAACTCAGGTTCTAAATTAATCTACTCGAGAAGATCTAAGTTTTATTAAGACGTTCCCAGACTTAATTCTTACTAGAATATTATGTAAAAACGTTTTAATATTTCTGTCCAACCTTCATCATTCCATCATTTTCATAGGTCAATTTGAATCTTTCATTATTTAGGGGTCATCAAAAGTGATCCTTAATTGGGAAAAAAATGCAATACCCAAAATCATCCACAATCAAGTCACAAAAATAAATAAATAAAAAAAAATAAATAAAATAAATCAAACTAAATAATAAAAAAAACTAGATCATCTTGGCAATGCTCCCATACTTGGGGTTTTTCAAGTTTGATCCTCAATAGTCCCCAGTGGAGTCACCACTGAAAGCGCCCTCGATCCGCGGGGGTGCGCGGATCCGTTTTTGACCCTTGAGGTTTGGGAGTCGCCACCTAGTTTAAGGTCTAGGAACCAAACTGACTCTAAAAAAGGCAAACTAATCTACGAAAGAGAAAGAGAGTCCGGGGATCACGTTACGGGGTTGGAAGGTGTTAGGCACCAACCCCGCCCGGCCAAAGCCGGTCTCTACTAACTTCCCAAATAAATCACATTGCTAAAAACCTAGATAAAAATAAAAATAAAAAATTTCATACCTTTCCGATTGCAAGGATTTTATTCCCTCAGATCTGACAAAAAATAGCTCCTTGTACCGTACTCCCTTGCTTCGTTTTGTCTCCGGATTTGATTTCGGATCTCCGAGGTAAGGTATCTCCTTATTTTTGGATCTAAACTCTTCAAATTTGTTTGTAGATTTTGGGATGTTTTTGGAAGGCTTTTGGGTGTTCTTTAGGCTAAAATCGAAGGAGGGATGTTAGGTAAGGAGTTGGGGCTCCAAAATTGGGGTTTATGGGAGGCCAGGGGGGCTTTTAGACCTACTTCTCTTAGGGTTTTGGATTTGACACGAAAATAGGGTGTGAGCACCTCTATTTATAGATGTTTTTAGTGGTTGATTTTGATAGAGTTAATATTTAATTAGAGTTCTTTTAATTAGAGTTGTGTTTTAGTTAGACTTATTTAGGTAGAATTGTATTTTAATTAGAATTATTTTAGGTAGAATTGTTTTTAAGTTAGAACTCTATTAGATTGAGTTATTATTTAATTAGAACTCTATTATGACTTTTGGTCTTATTTGATTGATTTTTAATGTTTTGACTTTAGTTTTAATTGATTGACTTTTAATATCTGGACTTCAGTCTTGCTTAATTGACTTTAATTTTGACTTTAGTCTCACTTGATTGACCTTGACCTTAGTCTTCCTTAATTGACTTTTAATTTTTGGAGAACCCCCCTCTAAAATATCTTTAATTCTTTGGACCCCCAAATGGAGGGGTCCTTAAAAAAATATCTCACGAACCCTCAACAATTTTACTTGAAAACCCGATTAATCGATTTTTTCGGTTCAAAATTTTAAATTAATTTCATTAATGTTTCACTTTAATTATTTAATGTTTTATTTATTAATTTCAAAATTTTTAATTATGAAAATTGTGAAATTACCTTTTTGCCCCCGGAGAGGACTTTTCACGTTTTAAGTCGGTTTTTAATGTTCTAGGATGTTTTAGAATCGATTTTTCGTAAGAAATTCAATGGAAATATTAGTTTGTGTCATTTATGAAATTTTTTGTGTAAAATGGTCATGAACTTTATGAGGGTCATTTTCATAATTTTGTCGAATTCTGTTAAAATTGGCGAAATGATTTATTTGGTTCCGATTTGTTATTTTATGTGTTCGAGAGAGTTTTCTTAAGCGTAATGTAGGCTCTAGGGTTATTTTGAGGTTAGGGGTATTTTGATAATTTGGTCAAATTTTAGTGATTTTTATCGTGAAACTTCTTTTTGGTCTGCAAGATGATGATTTCTATATTTCTGGGGTCGTATTTTCCTAACGTAGCGTGGTTTCTAAGGTTTTGTCAATTCGAGATACCTCATCCGGATTTCTAAAACATATCGGATAACAAAATAAAGCAATGGAATACACATCCATCATTGGGAATCATTGCGATCGGGTTGACGAGTTGATTAATCAGGCGGATGAAAAAATGGGGTGTCTACACTTAAAGATTCATGTAAGATCTTTGAACAAAATACAACAAAGTTGCCAAATTATGTTTTTTTTTCAAAATTTTAAATTTTTATGATTTTTGAATATAAAAGAAAATAAGTGACAATCTAACCCTACACCCCCAAACTTAAACATAATATTGTCCTCAATATTTTAATATGCATATGCAAATGCAAAATTGAAATTGACAAAAAGAAGTGAAGTGGTTTGGATAGCACCTGAAAAATTATACTATAGTCTTGTGATATTAACACAATGTCTCCTGAAATGAGACAACACACCACTCACACCTTTGGCATCGTCGATTGTATTTACCGTATTAATCGTGATCATGTTGTATGATGCCAGAAGCACCATGAAAGATATTATAATCATAGATCGGGTAATTGGTTCTTAAGTTATATCGAAAAAACACATACCAGCTTTTTCAATCCATTTCCAACAAAGATACTATGTTCATAGATTAGGTAATTGGTTCTTAAGCTGTGTAAACTAGCTCAAGACAAAATAATTACGAAAAAGAAAATAATTTCTAAAAAATACTACAACCAGAAACTGTTTTTGAAATGAAACATGAATAGTACAACATTCCAATTAAATAACTACTTAACAAAATATAGTATATCTAGTAGCATGAAAACTAAATAAAACTTCTAATGAAAACATCTACTCAAGCATATAATTCCTACGAGATCTGCTTTCAGTAGTGTTTGTCTCGAATTTTCTCACTTTCTCACATTGTTCAATTGCATCGCGTTGTCACTCTAAAGTCTTCTGTCCTCTATACAACTAACTCATTCCCTTAAATTTTTTTATAAATGCCTTTTACAGGGGACATGTCTTGACATCATCTAAGAAGAATGTGTCCTCAAAATCTAGACTAGACAATCTATCTTCACTCACTCCAACTTCATCAAATTCTCGTCTTGGGCGTTCATAACCATGAGGGCTTCCATACTCCTTAAAGTGTTTTGGTATCAATTTCCATAAACTTAGGACACATTTTGCAAAAAATAATGCATCCTTGAATTTTGAAAGTTGGACCATCTCACCTTGGGGTGATAGTACTACTATTGGCACTTCTATTCGCCTTTTAAGAATCTGACAGACTAAGTGTGGGAAGACTAGCAAACAACCCTTCTTCGACTTGATACAAGCATCCATTAGAGTTTCTAAGATGAGATGGGATACGCACAAAGTCAGATCCTTGGTCTGGATTGAATGCATGATGTATATGTGCTTTGTGAAATGCAAAGTGTTGTTCTACATCCCCAAAATGTTAAATGCAGCTGCACAGTCACATGTCCCGTTTGCCAACGTAGTACTAGTACGTGGTCGATCCCCTTGTGGGTTGTCAAATCATTTATGAAAGCTATAACTCTTGACTCATACCCATAGGTATATCAAAGATGATCCAAGTACATCAGTTTCACTTCTTGATCAAAAGCAGTGCCTAAGAGAGATCTTACTTCGATGTACTACGATACTAGGAGGATAGACTACGTCTATTCTAGAAAAAAAGGTGATTTAAGAGTGCCTTTGCTTAAGCATCGCGTGCTACCTCTTATCTAGGGATTAAATTGACTACTTTTGATTTCAGAGAAGTGAGTTGAAGTTTTAGATTATCACCTATACGGTATATCAAACCAAGTCATCACGTATCGTCTGATTGAGTACGTTCGAGAGGTATATATATGTACTTGGAAAAGGGTGACAAGATAAAAATGCATTGCATATAGTAAGCTTAAAGTTTAGAAACCTCCCCTATAGGTTACGACTTGAACTTATCGTGGGTGTTCCCGGGTTGTTTATTGAATGGGACCTTATGAATGATGATATCATAATGTATGAGAATGATGAGATCAGAATGTATGGTTGTCCCCACGGATTAAAATTTTTGTTTTACTTGATTATAATGGGTACATCGATCCAATAAAGAATCCATTTTAAACTTGGCAATGATTCATAATAACCCAGTCCATCTTGATCCAACAATCATTATGGGCTGATCCATTTGAATCAAAATGGAATTTAAACTCTTTTCTAATTCGGATTTCAAACCATTTTAAGAGAAGAAAAATATTTTCCAAAAGAAAAAAAAGGAAATAAAATGATGAAAAAAATGACTTTTTTTACATGGACCTGAAAAAATTACTAAAATATGTTTTTCTAAAAAAGAAAATGATTGCAAAAAATAATCATATTTGTGAAAATTATTATTCAATAAAAACATTATTTTTCAATAATTTTCAAGAGTGTGATAAAATTATTTTCCTTCTAAATAATCATTACATTAATGAATTGTTTAATGGATTGGTACATAGAATGCAATAAAATCTCAGGGTTCATTTAAAATGTTATTAAGGGGGTAACACTGAAGTTGATTAAATCCACATTCGATTAGGTTTCAGGGTTATCATTGCACCTAAGATCAATCGTCCACTGCTTAATTAGGGTTGGAAATCCGGTTAGTTAGAACAAACATCAATATCAAGTCAACATTCAAAAATGGCCTCAAAATTTCTCAACATCGCCCAGTTGTTCCCTAAAGATCATAGTGCCTCAGTTCTACCAGTTGTAAGTAATATCTCAAGTCCGTAGTCAGAATTCAAGCCCGTTGTGGGTACTTGTCTTGAGTTTTCATGAGTAATATGGGTTAGTCTAAATCTAATTTTTTTATCGATCCATCAATGTCATGTTTTCTTTAGATCAAGTATATTATTTCTTTGTTAAGTGGAGTTGGTTTATCGAGTCTATAAAGGTGTCTGTCGCCCCATCTGAATTTGATTAGATAAAGTCGTCAAACTTCAAGATCATGATAGAATTGAACTACTAGAACCAACCAACCTTGACCAAATCAAGCGGTACTACATTTAAGGAGGCCATCTTAGGTCGAATCAATTTTCTTATTACCCAGTTCAATATCTCCTTTCTCAGCCCTTTGCAATTAAATATATATATATATATATATATATACTTTTTTCTTTTTCAGCCCGATCACCTAACTCAGAGGTGGGAAAAATTCGAACTACGTTTTGGTCTAATCATAAAATTCTAGGGTACGTAGTCAACCTGAGAAGTTACTTCAGGCCTGACCACATCAAAATGAAAAAATATATATTTCCCTACAAAAAAAATATAAAAAATCTAAAAAAATAAATATTGTCAAAGTGGAGAAGAAAATAAAAAAGAAACTTTTTAAAAGAAATGCCACACATGGGGTATTTGGGTTTTTGAACCTCAAAATTCCTTTCTTTTTATGCCCAATTCTAAGCCTTCCTATAAAAGTCCTCCTAAGTACTATGTGAAAATGTCAAGGAAGGTAGTAAAACATGATCAGACAATAACTCCAGAAGTTCAGAAGGAAAGAAAAAGAAAAAAACCTGCTAAGTTGAAAATCCAAAAAAGACGACTTAGGCAAAAATTAAGGCAAGCTCACAAGGTTGAAAGTTTGAAAGGATAACTTTGGCAACAATTAGAGCAAGAAAAAAAAAGAAGAAGAAAAAAGCCTACTAAGTTGAAATCCGAAAAGGGCGACTTAGGCAAAAATTAAAGAAAGCTCGTTAAATTGAAAACCTAAAAAAGTGATCTAGGCAAAAGCTAGAGGAAGCTCGCTAGATCGAAAACCTGAAAAGGCGATGTAGGCAAAAGTTTAAGTCACAAAGAAAAGCATAAGGAAATCTAAGGAGGTTCGAGTCGAGACATTTGAAGTCCGAATAATCAAGTTCAACACTTAGCTTAAATTTGATAGAGACTCAAAAGCCATGAGTATCTTGTCTACGATCGATCTAAAAATTTTTGCTTCCCCAAGTGAACCGAGGGGGAGAAGGGTGAATTCTATGATGAATTTCAGAAAGAAATATTTTGTTCCAATTTCTTTGATCCTGACTCAAAATCTTCAATAAAATTAAAAGTTAGATCTTTATTGCTTTTGTGGTAATGAAATATTTCAAACCTTCATACATAGGTTATTTTCTTTCTTATCTAATATGTAGCTTTCCCTCTTATAGTAGGGGCATTTTTTTTACACGATGTGTTCAATTATCTCCAATATAATGTTTCATGTCAAACTAGGCACATTTTGTTCTAAAATTTGATCAAGAAAGATAATGGGAACCTCAAATTTAAGGTTACCCTCTTAATAGTAATTTCTTTGAAAATCCTTTAGGTTAGAAAGAAATTAAAATTCAGAAAATTTTGAAAAAAACCTTGAGGTTCAAACAGAAGCATTTCTGATCTCACATTTGGTTAACTCATTACCCTTTTGCCTAGAATAGGAGATAGGACATTCTTTCTTTCCCAGATTCAATCATCCTTTCCCAGATCTATTCTTTCTTTCCCAGATTCAATCATCCTTTCCCAGATATATTCACTCCCAGATTCAATCATTCTTTTCCAGATTCATTTTCAATCATTTTTCCCCAGATCTATTCATTCCTAGATTCAATCACTCTTTTCCAAATTCATTTTCAATCATTCTTTCTCAGATTCATTCCTTCCTTCCCAGTTTTACTCAGTCAGATGCCGCCGAGGGTTTTCTCAAAATTATGCTCAGATGTCGCTAAGGGTTTTTTCAAAATTATGCTCAGATACCGCCAAGGATTTATCAAAATTATGTTCAGATGCCGTCGAGGGTTTTCTCTGAATTATGCTCAGATATTGTTGAAGGTTTCTCGAAATTATGCTTAGATGCCGTCGAGGGTTTTTTGGAAATTATACTTTGATACCGCCGAGGGTTTCTCGGAATTGGTCAAATACCGTTGAGGGTTTCTTGGAATTATGTTCAGGTACCGCCAAGGGTTATCTCGAAATTATGCTCAGATACCACTGAGGGTTTCTCAGAATTATGTTCAGATACCGTCGAGGGTTTCTCAGAATTATTTTTAGTTGCCGCCGAGGGTTTTCTCGAAATTATGCTCAGATGCCGCCGATGGTTTTCTCGAAATTATGCTCAGATGTCGATGAGGGTTCTCTAGGAATTATGCTCAGATACCACCGAGGGTTTCTCGGAATTATGCTCAGATGTCGTCGAGATTTTTCTTGGAATTATGATCAGGTGCCGTCGAGGGTATTTTCAGAATTATACTCAGTTTATGCTCAAATTTTGCTTAGTTTATACTCAAATTATGCCCAGTTTTTACTTAGACCACATGAGATTTATCTCAAAAACACACGTACACATTTGTTCCATTAGTCAATGAGAATTTTCTAAAATTCAAAGATCTGACAACGTCAATGATAGCTCGCGCTCAAGGACCAAATAAATTTTAGTCCGAGGAAAGTTTTACGCTCAAGGATCCAAACGCCCTAATGAATTGTTAAAACAGGCTGCAAAATGAACTGTCACTAGCTTTGACATTCAGATATCGCACTATTTACCAAAATAGATTTGTTATCTACTTTGTTTCAAACCTCTGCAAAAGAGGGGTATCTGTAGACACCCCATTTTTGCACTGGCCTGATTAATCAACTCGTCAACCCGGTCGCAACGGTTTCCAATGATGGATGATTATTTCAATACTTTATTCATTACTAGGTATGTTTCAAAAATTAGGATGAGATATCTCAAATTAACAAAACTGTAGAAACTACGTTACGCTAAGAAAATATAACCCCTAAAACATAGAAATCATCATCTTGTAGATAAAAAGAAGTTTTACGATAAAAATCACTAAAAAATTATCAAATTACAAAAATGCCATTAATCTTAAAACATCCTTAGAGCCTACGTTACGCTTATAAAAATTCTTTTAAACACATAAAATAACAAATTGGAACAAAATAAGCCATTTCGTCAATTTTCACAAGATTCAACAAAATTATGAAAAAGCCCCTTCACGATCATTTTGCACAAAAAATTTCATAAATGATACAAACCAATATCCTTATTGAATTCCTTATGAAAAATCGACTCCAAAACATCCTGGAACATTGAAAAATGACTTAAAACGCAAGAAATCCTCTCCAAGGGTAAAACTTAAAATTAAATTCAATCAAGTGAGACTTAAGTCAAAATCCTAAAATCTAGTCAATTAAGTAAGAATTAAGTCAAAATCCTAAATTCTAGTCAATCAAGTAAGACTTAAGTCAAAATCCTAATCAATCTAGTAAGACCAAAGTCAAACCTTAACCCTAATAGAATTCTAATTAAACTCTAAAACTATTTAATAGAATTCTAATTAAACACTAACTCTATCAAAAAAGCACTTAAAAAAATCTATAAATAAGGGTCCCTACAACCTATTTTCGTATGAAAAAATAAATCCTAAGAAAAGTATGTCAAAAAGCTTCCCTGGCATCCCATAAACCCTAATTTTGAAGTCCTAACTACTTACTTAACATCCATACCCCAACTATAGCTCAAAAAATACCTAGAAACTCTTCAAAAACATTGAGAATTCTAGAAAAAAGTCAGAAAATTTAGATCTAAGAAGAAAGTACCTCGTTTTGAAAATCTGAAGCGAATCCGGTGACAGAACAAAGCAAGGAATATTAATCAAGGGATCTTTTCACCAGATCTTAGGGAATCAAAATCGTTGCGTTCGTAAAGGTAAATATTTTTATTTTTTTTATTATTGAGGTCTTTCTAGCAATGTAGTTTTATTTGAAAAAATTAAATACCGGCGTTTGTCGGGCGGGGTTGGTGCCTAACACCTTCTAACCCCGTAACGTAATCCTCGGATCCGTATTTTCTTTCGTAGATTAGTGTTATTTGCCTTTTAGAGTCAGTGTTCGGTTCCTAGACTCAAATAACTAGGTAGTGACTCTCAAACCTCAAAGGTCAAAAGTGGATCCGCACACCCCGAGGATCGAGGGCGCTTTCAGTGGCGACTCCGTTGGGGACAATTAATGATCAAACTTGAAAAGTCCCAAATATGGGAACATTATCATTTACACCTAAATTTTTTTATTTTATTTTGTTTATTTTTAATTTATTTGACTCGTTTATTTTTTGGGATTGTATTATATTATCTCGGTATTTTTTTTTCCATCAAGTATTATTTAGGTGGTTCAATTGAAGGTCGTTTAAGATGACCCAAAATGATGCGAGATTGCAAAGAGGTGGTTTTTGTTGATGGTAGAATAATGATTATCGGATCAGATTTTTTTATTTATTTATATTTATTTTTTATTTTTTATTTTTATTTTTATTTTTTTTATCTAGATCTGTCCTTTTAAAAAAAAAGTTTTGGGTGTGTGCTGATTAGTTCTTTGATGGTATACATAAGAGAAGAAAATTTTATTGATTGTTCATTTTGGATGTGTCGATTTGACCTTTGGCAGCATATTGTTATTTTTTTTCTTTCTTCTAAAAAAACTTTTTAGGCTTATGTCCATTGACAGTAGGCAAATAAAGATAAACGAATAATTTTTTTTTAAAGTGCTGACAGCAGCAAGAATAATGCAATGGCGTCAAATTGATTTTGTAAGGGGTGTGTTTCTAGTAAAAAAGAGGTTTGATTTTTTAAACCCTTATGTCTTAAATCACCTCGAACACCCTGTTCATCGTCTTTAACCAAGAGACCATCGTTTCGAATCATTTTTTTTACATAGTTCCATCGTTTACAATGGAGATCAATCAGTTTAACCTCTCAATTCCAATCGTTTTAAACTTTCCATCCCAATCGATTTACAACCCTAATACTCGAAGAAATTTCTGATTCTTTCTCATGTAAACCTAATATTTTGGAGTCATCGGCTCCATCTTCATCACCCAAACCAGCAACCCTTTCAACCTGTTATTTTAGATCCAAACCAATCTCCATCCTCCCTTCATTTAAGCACCCAAAAACCAATCCAAGCATCACCTTGTTAAACCGTTAAAACCATTGCCAAAATCGAGCTGAATCGCACCTTCTTCATCATTGGGTTGCAGCCCCAAAATTGAACGGAAATGTGTTTCCCTCCTCCACGTTTGCAGCCCTTGACGATCTCATCCCCTATTTCCATCTCGTGCAAATGTAGGAGCAGTCAAACTCGAACTCTCTCACACTTTGTGCTTTAACCAACGAATGGTTCGGTGACAACTCTCGAGTCTACGACTTTCTGTTAAATCTGTGATCTAATTACTCAAGAATTAAAATCGATGAAAACATCACAGTAAAAAGAGAATTTCAAATCGAAGGAGCCCTAATTCCTTCTCATTGGTCGATTTCACTAACCATCAATTTGCTTTGGATGAAACTTGGATTATTTGATTATACATCTAGGTTGTTTTTCAAAATCGATTTTATTTCTGATGACGGAGGTCATGAAATTCTTTGAAGATAGCTACTTATATGTAACACCCCAAAATTTTAATTCGTATCTCGAGGAAAAATAAATAGTGGAATTTTAAGAAAATCTTGAAAGTGGGACTTAGGGTAAAACTGTGGGACCTTGTTTTGATCATTTTTTATGGAATTTGATCTCACCATTAGATTCAAAATCATCGAAAAACATAGTTTAGCCTATAAGCACGCTTAAATGCGAGTCCGAATATCAAAGTTACAAAATCCTCGATTATCGGGTCGGACCAAGTTAAAACAGTGACTTTTTGTTAGAGGAATAATTTTTAAAATTCGATCATATCATTGGGTTCATAACAAAAAATTATTCAACATAGACTATTTATTTGTCATTTTTGGAGATCAGGAAGTCGAATTATCGCCAAAAACAAAAACGACATCAAGTTTAGGGGTCACATCAGGTTAAAAATGTAAAATTTTTATGGAGACATAATTTGTAGAAATTGACTATACCATTAGATCCGGAACGAAAAATTAGGTGAAATAGAGTATTCATTTGTCAGTTTTGGAGTCCGGATGATCAAGTTATCATCGATCGAAACAATTGACAAAATACCGAATTCGTCCCACATTTTATTTAAATAATAATTTTAATTTTTTTTATATGTCATCTTCCCCAACGCGTCCATACGGCCGAGACATATAAAAAAATGAATTTTTTTTTCTCTTCGATCTTCAATCTCAGATCTCTCACAAACGGCTCGCCGTCGACGACCGACGCAGAAGGGAAAAATGTCCGCAGCTTCGACATCTACAAAACCCACCAACCTTTCTTCGTTTCATTTTCTATTTCACCGGATATCGTAAAAAATCAGCCGTATTTGGATATGGAAATTTCGAAACTTTGACCTCGGATTTCGTCCGTTTCGGGGTCAAACCGTCTTCCGACGCAGAAGGGAGAAACGTCCGCAGTCTCATTCTCTACATAACCCAACCAAATTCTTTTCGTTTTCTCGCCTTTTTCACCCCGTATAGTCAAAAATCAGTCGTATTTTTATACGGAGATTTCATAACTTCAACCTCGATTTTCATCAATTTCGGGGTCAAACCGTCTTTCATCGTAGAAGGGAGAAGAGACGAGCACATCGAGATCTTCAAAACCACCGGGCCAGTTTCAAAAATCAACTGCTTCAAAGTTTGGTCCATCTCGATTTCCGCACCGTTCGCCTCGATTTCCGCGTACGTGCTTCAATTCCGTCGCCTAGTGATTGTAAGGAACTCTCAATTTCTATTAATAATCTAGATTGTGAAAATTGCATTTAGGATTTTATCGAAAAAAAAAATCTGGATGTATTTTTAAAATATAGAATTATTTTGTTATTTCAAAAATTCACGCCAGAAATTGCATGTTTGATATGTTTAATTGTATTTTTAACAAATTATACGTGAGTAGGGTATTTTAACGGGTTATTTCAATAAATTGGGTCTTGTGCACTGCTTGGACCCCGTTTTGATTTGAGTTTTGTATTTTTTCAATGTTATTGATAAAAATAAATTTCATAGTTGAAAAATGTGATTTAATATTCAATGAACTCATATTGAGTTGATGAATATATCAGAAAATGGATATTTTATTGAAGAGATTGAAAATTATAAAAATCGAAAAAAGGGAAAAAGGGTATGAAACGGTAAAATGTCAGAGTCACAACCGAGGGGTGATGTCTGCATTTTACGTTGTTGTGTTGTATGCAGGTTGGTGAACAGATATCCAGGGATAATATTGTTGGTTGCATGTTTATTTACTTTCTGTTAGCGCGAGGCGCTGTTTACGTTTCAGTTATGTTTTTTATTTTAGGCCGGGTGGCCACACTTGCATGGTAGGAAACTAGATATCTATTCTCAACATTGTATTGTTAATTTATCTTTTGTTTTCAAATGAAAATAATATATATAAGTAGCTATTTTGTGAGCTGTTAAAGAGTTTGTGAATGCCTGAAGGGATGGTGCATCATATCATCCGGAGTGGTGTACTATCCTGGGATGTACGGTAGGGACCACCAAACTCATACGTGGTATGGGACGCGTATGAGAGTGGAGTCACAACTGGAATCCGGGATATTCCTCTCTATCTTTACTAGTGAACTTGTAATGTAAAGGTGGTCGTATACGAATGGTTTGTATATTTGGGAATCACATGCACGCCTGATAGGTATAGACGGAGATGATTGGTCAGTGATCACTAACAATCTATAGTAGTCGAACGTTCTGACACATCGAAAAGAGACCCATTGCTTACGGTCACGTCAAACGACCAGTCTGAGCCGGATAAATGGTCAACCAAGCGTGGTAAGTGCAGCGACCGGCCACAAAATCAGGAACTAAAAGCCAGAGAGAAATTGTAACATCATGTCCCGACTGGGAGCGATCCAGTCGTGAATCCCAACACTCTAATTCCAATACTCCACCATTGTGTATTATGTATCTGTTGTTTATTTTGATATATAAAATGAAATCCATGTTTATTATTTCCCTTTGATCAATTACATTTGTATAAAAAGATAATGTTATAGTGAGTACTGCTGATCGATGTAATGTGAGTTTTAAAATGTTTAGTTGTTCAACCCTGGCTATATGTACCAGTTAATCGTAATTTCTTCTGTAAAACTTTGATTATTTTAAAATGATTCAGTATGCTTATTCGTTCATGTTAGGATGGGTTATTGGCAGAAATTGTTTGTTTCCTTACTGGGTAACCATTGTTACTCACCCTTTACTTCTCTATTTTTTAGTTTCAGATTCAGAGTTTGGCGAGACAGGTATAGAGCACGAGTGAGGACTATCTGGTAGGTCAGATAAACAACCAGAATTCGTCACCTGGTAAGTACTAGGGCTATACCCCCTAGTGGTGTCAATTCCTCCAAATAGTTTTATAGATTCTGTCTTGAGTGTTAGGATTTCTGTTAGAGTGAGAAATTTTGTATAATCCTGTATTCTAGTTATTCTTCCGCACTCTGATCTTTCGTATGTTATTAGACGTATATAAGCTTCCGCTAGTATTATATTTTATATATGTATGCAGGATTGTATGTCGGTTATCAGGTACAGGTTGAACGCCTTGGAATGCTAACATAAACAGAGGAGACCATGCCGAAATTTCGAGGTGTTACATAACACCTCGAGATCTGACATGGGGATTTGTGTTAGCGTTCGGCGGGGCGCCACATTATATGATTACGAATATTTTGGCTTATGAAGGAAAGGGTTTTAAATTCCATTTAATTTGGGTATTTTTCTAGTGCATGTGTCGTTGATGATCTTGATGTTAACTTACTTGTCTTAGTTTGCCGTTAACATAATTCTTTCGGTATTTTTAAAACATCTGTAAATGGGTTGGTTCAAGTCTAATTCTGAAATTTTTTTTTGCCACACCAACTTTTTACTTATGGTACGACATTCAAATTGTTTGTTAAATCTGTTTTGGTTGCAAACGTATGAGATGGTGTTGCAATAAAAAATTTCTTGTTTTCTTTTTTATTTTTAGATTGGTTTTTTTTAGGTTCTTTTAATGATTAGTAATAGTTTTCCTTTAATTTGTTTTTCTAATTTGCTTAAAAATAAGAGTCTTTTCATTCATTTTTATTTTTATTTATTTATTTATTTTTTTTTCGTTTTTATTTTTTTGTTTTGGTTTTTTTTTTTTCAACAATTATCATTATTTTCTCAACTTAATATTCTTTGAGAATCTCGATTTGATTTGGGTCACCCAAAGTAACCTTTAATTGAACCATAAAATTATAAAAGAAAAAATTGTGTGTATCTCAATGATGAATCTAACCAATTATTCTGTGATTGATTTGCCATGATCTTAATCGATGATATGCATGCTTCAACCTTGAATTGTATATAATGGATGTTTGTGTGTATATTTTGTTTGATATTTTATATCAAAGTTGTAATGATTGGTTTGATCAGGCCCATGGGCCTAGTTGTTTGAAAAGGCCCCAGGCACACCCCACCCTGTATTGCATATACCACAAGCACGTTTACTGTTTTGCACGCTTGCATGTCCCAATATAGCCAACGTGGCACTAGTGCGTGGCCCGATTTCTTCGGAGATGCGATGTCATTCATGAAAACCACAACTCTAGTCACGTACCTTAGGGTATATTTAACTATCAGGTGACACTGAAAGGTATATTGATGCACCCAGGCTGTAATGCATTTGTAAGCTGCACAGTCACATGTCCCGTTTGCCAACGTAGTACTAGTACGTGGTCGGTCCCCTTGTGGGATGCCAAACCATTTATGAAAGCTACAACTCTTGACTCATACCCATAGGTATATCAAAGATGATCCAAATACATAAGTTACACTTCTTGGTCAAAACCAGTGTCTAAGTGAGATCATGTTCCGATGTACTACGGTACTAGGAGGATAAACTACGTCTATTCTAGAAAAGAGGTGATTTAAGAGTACCTTTGCTCAAGCATCGCGTGCCACTTCTTATCTGGGGATTAAACTGACTACTTTTGACTTCAAAGAAGTGAGTTGAAGTTTTAGATTATCACCTATACGGTATATCAAACCAAGTCATCAGGTATCGTCTGATTGAGTACGCTCGAGAAGTATATAGGTGTACTTGGGCAAGGGTGGCCAGATAAAAATGCATTACACATAGTAAGCTTAGAGTCTAGAAACCTCTCCTATAGGTCACGACTCGAACTTATCATGGGTGTTCCCGGGTTGTTATTGAATGGGACCTTGTGAATGATGAATGTATGTGAATGATGAGATCAGAATGTATGGTTGTCCTCAAGGATTAAAGTTTTTGTTTTACTTAATTAAAATGGGTGCACCGACCCAATAAAGAATCCATTTTAAACTTGGCAATGATTCATAATGGCCCAGTCCATCTCGATCCAACGATCATTATGGGCTGATCCATTTGAATCAAAATGGAATTCAAACTCTTTTCTAATTCGAGTTTCAATCCATTTTAAAAGAAGAAAAATGTTTTTTAGAAAAAAAGTGTTTTACAAAAAAAAATGTTTTCTAAAAGAAAAGAAATGGAAAGAAAATGATGAAAAAAATAACTTTTTTTACATAGACCAAGAAAAATTACTAAAATATGTTTTTCTAAAAAAGAAAATGATTGCAAAAAATAATCAGATTTGTGAAAATTATTATTCAATAAAAACATTATTTTTTAGTAATTTTCAAGAGTGTAATAAAATTATTTTCCTTCTAAATAATCATTACATTAATGAATTGTTTAATGAATTAGTGCACAGAATTCAATAAAATCTGAAGGTTCATTTAAAATTTTATTAAGGGGTAACATTGAAGTTGATTAAATCCACATTCGATTAGGTTTCAGGGTTATCATTGCACCTAAGCTCAATCGTCCACTGCCTAATTACGGTTGAAAATCTGGTCATTTAGAACAAACATCAATATCAAGTCAAAAGTCAAAAATGGCCTCAAAATTTCTCAACATCGCCCAGTTGTTCCCTAAAGATCATAGTGCCTCAGTTCTACCGGTTGTAAGTAATATCTCGAGTCCGTAGTCAGTAATCAAGCCCGTAGTGGGTACTTGTCTTGAGTTTTCATGAGTCATTTGGGTTAGTTTGAATCCAAATTTTTTATCAATCCATCAATGTCATATTTTCTTTAGATCGAGTCTATTATTTCCTTGTTAAGTTGAGTTGGTTTATCGAGTCTATAAAGGTGTCTGTCGCCTCATCTGAATTTGATTGGATAAAGGAAATTTTTAAATACCTCGAGCGCATTAACGGATTAACTTTAAGGATAGATTTCTCTCATGAACAAGAAGATAAGGGTTGGGCTCAACTTTAATCGAGAAAGCAAAGGTCATTGACCTCGGGACAGAAAATAATTCCTAAAAAGATTCAACTAGAAATCATCCTATCCCTAGACGAACATGAAGGGATAATGAATTTACTCAGAAATTTCAAAAGACTTGTTTGTGTGGTCTGATGAGGATATGTTAGGTGCAAGCTTGGGTATTGTTTGATACAGAATAGATACTAGTTTGATAAAATGAAATCGAGGAAGATATTACAAAATGTCTCAGTACTACACTTCTCAAAATGGTAGAGCTCCCAATATAGATTATCATTCTCAGACTAATGAAACAGTTGAAGCGGTATTGATTTCTGATAACAGGTCGTACATCAAAGCTTAGGTCATTACTTTATGTTCAAAGTTCACGATCCGGCATCACAAATCATCCCCCTACGTTCTCAGACTAATGAAAAGGTTGAAGCAGCCAATAAAATATCTCAAAACAATCATCAAGAAAATGTGTCAATCACACCGGGATTAGTTAGAGAAGTTACCATTCATAGTAGGGGCACATCATACTTCAATGTAGTCTTCCACTGGAGTTATTCCCTACTTTCTAGTATATGATATGGAAGTAGTCTTGCCAGTTAAAATGGAAATCCTGGGTCTTGTTGGAAAGTTAGTTGTCAGAGGTAGATTGGGTCCGTCATGGGTATGAAGAACTAAATTTGATTGAAGAAAACAACTTAAAGTTCTGTGCCACGTACAAACTTATTAAAGAAGAGTCGCCCGTGCGTTTGACAAAAAGATCAAGGTTGCAAGTCAAAGATTCAGTACTCAAAGAGAATCAGACACCTATTTTTGACCCTAGAGGAAAGTTCAAGCTAAATTGGGGAGGTTCATTCATCATCAAAGAAAATATTCTTGGAAAAGTCTTCAGACTTCAAGATCATGATAAAATTGAACTACTAGAACCAACCAACCTTGACCAAATCAAGCGGTATTACATTTAAGGAGGCCATCTTACGTCGAATCAATTTTCTTATTACCCAGTTCAATATCTCCTTTCTCAACCATTTGCAACTTTTTTCAAAAAAATATATATATATATACATTTTTCTTTCTCAACTTGATCACCTAACCCAGGAGAGGGAAAAATTCGAACTACGTTTTGGTTTGATCTCAAAATTCTGGGGTATGTAGTCAACCTAAGAAATTACTTCAGGCCCGACCACATCAAAATGAAATATATTTTCCTACAAAAAAAAAATCTAAAAACTCTAAACAAATAAATATTGTCAAAGTGGGGAAGAAAATTCAAAAATTTTTTTTTTTAAAGAAATGCCACACAAAGGGCATTTGAGTTTTTGAACCTCAAAATTCTTTTCTTTTTATGCCCAGTCCTAAGCATACATATAAAAGTCCTCCTAAGTACTGTGTGAAAAAGTCAAGAAAGGCAGTAAAACGTGATCAAACAATAACTCCAGAAGTTCAGAAGGAAAGAAAAAGAAAAAAAAAAGCCTACTAAGTTGAAAACATGAAAAGGGCGACTTAAGAAAAAATTAAGGCAAACTCGCAAGGTTAAAAGTTTGAAAGGACAACTTTGGCAACAATTAGAGTAAGGAAAAAAAAAAAGAAAAAAACCTACTAAGTTGAAAACCTGAAAATTATGACTTAGGCAAAAATTAAAGGAAGCTCGCTAGATTGAAAACCTGAAAAGGCGATCTATGCAAAATCTAGAGCAAGCAAGCTAGATCGAAAACCAGAAAAGGCGATCTAGGCAAAAGTTAGAGCCACAAAGAAAAATAAAAGAAAATCTTAGGAAGTTCGAGTCGAGACATTTGAAGTCCGAATAATCAAGTTCAACACTTAGCTTAAACCTGGCACAGACTCAGAAGCCACGAGTATCTTATCTACGATCGATCTAAAATTTTTTACTTCCCCAAGTGAACCGAAGGGGAAAATGATGAATTCTATGATGAATTTCAAAAAGAAATATTTTGTTCCAATTTCTTTGAGCCTGACTAAAAATCTTCAATAAAATTAAAAGTTGGATCTTTATTGTATTTGTGGTAATCAAATATTTCAAACCTTCATACAAGGGGCATTTTCTTTCTTCTCTAATATGTAGCTTTTCCCCCTTATACTAGGGGCATTTTTTTTACACGATGTGTTCAATTATCTCCAATATAATGTTTCCTGTCAAACTAGGCGTAGTTTGTTCTAAAATTTGATCAAGAAAGATAATGAGAATCTCAAATTTAAGGTTACCCTCTTGATAGTAATTTTTTTGAAAATCCTTGAGGTTAAAAAGAAGTTAAAATTCATAAAATTTGAAAAAAATACCTTGAGGTTCAAATAGATGCGTTTCTGATCTCACATTTGGTTAACTCATTACCCTTTCACCTAGAATAGGAGATAAGGCAATCATCCTATCCCAGATTCAATCATTTTTTCCCAAATCTATTCTTTCTTTCCTAGATCTATTCACTCCCAGATTCAATCATTCTTTTCCAAATTCATTTTCAATCATTCTTCCCCAGATCTATTCATTCTCAGATTCAATCACTCTTTTCCAGATTCATTTTCAATCATTCTTTCTCAGATTCATCATTTCCTTCCTAGTTTTACTCAGCCAGATGCCGCCGAGGGTTTTCTCAGAATTATGCTCAGATGTCGCTGAGGGTTTTCTCGAAATTATGCTCAAAGACCGCCGAGGGTTTCTTAGAATTATGCTTAAATGTCGTTGAGGGTTTTCTCGAAATTATACTCAGATACCATTGAGGATTTCTCAGAATTATGCTCAGATGTCGCCGAGGGTTTTCTCGAAATTATACTCAGATACTGCCGAGGTTTTCTCAGAATTATACTCAGATGCCACCGAGGGTTTTCTAGGAATTATGCTTAGATATTGCCGAGGGTTTCTCGATATTATGCTCAGATGCCGCCGAGGGTTTTCTCGAAATTATGCTTAGGTACCGTCGAGGGTTTTCTTAGAATTATGCTCAGATACCGTCGAGGGTTTCTCGGAATTATGTTCAGATGCCTTCGAGGGTTTTCTCAAAATTATGCTCAGATATCGTCAAGGGCTTCTCAGAATTATGCTTAGTTATCGTCGGGGGTTTTCTCGGATTATGCTCAGATGCCACCGAAGGTTTTCTCAGAATTATGTTCAAATACCGCTGAGGGTTTCTCAGAATTATGCTTAGATGCTGTTGAAGGTTTTCTCCGAATTATGCTCAGATACCGTTGACGGTTTTCTCGGAATTATGCTCAGATGCCGCCGAGGGTTTCTCGGAATTATGATCAGATGCTGTCGAGGGTTTTCTTGGAATTATGCTCAAATGCCGCCAAGGGTTTTCTCAGAATTATGCTCAGTTTATGCCCAATTTATGCTCAGATTTTGCTCAGTTCATACTCAAATTATGCTCAATTTTTACTCAGACCACATGAGATTTATCTCAAATACACACGTACACATTTATTCCATTAGTCGAGGAGAATTTTCTAAAATTCAAGGATCTGATGTCGTCAATGAGAGCTTGCGCTCAAGGACCTGACAAATTTTAATTTGATAAGAGTTTTACGCTCAAGGATCCGAACGCCCTGACAAATTACTAAATCAGACTGCAAAATGAACTGTCACTAGCTTTGACATTCAGATATCGCACTATCTACCAAAATAGATTTGCTATCTAGTTTACGTCAACCCTCTGCTAAAGAGGGGCATCTGTAGACACTTCAATTTTGCACTCGCTTGATTAATCAACTGGTCAACCTGATCGCAACGGTTCCCAATGATGAATGATTATTTCAATGCTTTATTTGTTACTAGATATGTTTCAAAAATTCGGATGAGGTCTCTTAAATTAACAAAACTATAGAAACTACATTATGCTAGGAAAATATAATTCCAAAAACATAGAAATCATCATCTTGTAGACAAAAAGAATTTTTACGATAAAAATCACTAAAAAATGACCAAATTACCAAAATACCCCTAACCTTAAAACATCCCTAGAGCGTACATTACGTTTAGAAAAATCCTTTCAAACACATAAAACAACAAATTGAAATCAAATAAGCCATTTCGCCAATTTTCACAAGATTCGATAAAATTACGAAAATGCCCCTTCACGACCATTTCGCACAAAAAATTTCATAAATGACACAAACAAATATTCTCATTGAATTTCTTACGAAAAATCTACTCCAAAACATCTTGAAACATTGAAAAACGACTTAAAACGCAAAAAGTCATCTCCGATAGTAAAACGGTAATTTTAGAATTTTAATAATTAAAAATTCTAAAATTAATAATTAAAATATTAATTAATGTAAACTGAAATCTTAATTAAAATTAAAGTCAATCAAGTGAGACTTAAGTCAAAATCTTAAATTAAAGTCAATCAAGTGAAACTTAAGTCAAAATCTAGTTAATTAAGTAAGACTTAAGTCAAAACCCTAAATTCTAGTCAATCAAGTAAGACTTAAGTCAAACCCCTAATCAATCTTGTAAAACCAAAGTCAAATCCTAACCCTAATAGAATTCTAATTAAACTCTAAAACTATCTAATAGAATTCTAATTAAACTCTAAAACTGTAACACCCCGAATTTTTAATTCGTATCTCGAGAAAAAAATAAATAGTGGAATTTTAAGAAAATCTTGAAAGTGGGACTTAGGGGTAAACTTTTAGGATATTTCTGATCATTTTTAATGGAATCTGACCTCACCATTAGATTCAAAATGATCGAAAAACATAGTTTAGCCTGTAAGCATGCTCAAATGCGAGTCCGAATATAAAAGTTGCAAAATCCTCGATTATCGGGTCGGACCAGGCTAAAACAGTGACTTTTTGTTAGAGTAATAATTTTTAAAATTCGATCATACCACTGGGTTTATAACGAAAAATTATTTAACATGAACTATTTATTTGTCATTTTTGGAGATCAGGAAGTCGAATTATCGTCAAAACCCAAAACGGCATCAAGTTTTACTCAATATTGATTCCTCTAGATTATATAATTCTATGAAGAGTTTGCAATCTTGCTAGAGCTAGAAACCACTGACACAGGTCAAGTAATGAAATTATTTATACCATTGGGAGGCCTTGCGAAAAAAGAATACGATTTTTGGAAGATCATTTAAGAACTTGCAAAATAGGTATTAGAATAATTGTAAAGTGGGCAAAGACAAGTGATGTTCAATTGGTACGTTAGTCTTTATATCAATAATCTAGTCAATTACTCGTATATTATGCTAGTAGATAAGCAGGTGTTTCTTATATATCCTTCATGTCGAGAGCTACTTCCTCGAATATCAACACAGGGAGTTGCGTATCTTTCATTTTGATTGAAGATGGCTTAACTTTAGGAGGCCTAACGACTGAACTATTAGATAAAGCAGTTCTTGCTTTACAACTTCTTGAATTGATTCTCCTCTTTTGAAAAGATAGATCATCTTTTCCCTTTTATCTTTCTATCATCAGTGTCGATTCTAACTCTTCTTTTGCTTTCTTCTTTCACGATCGCCTTCCAGTAGAAGAATTCATTATTATCGTTCTCGTTACGTGATCAATGCCTTCTACAGACAAGCACTCACTTCGAGATTTCGATTGTGGCTCATTTTCACTCCTTGAAACGAAAGCGCTATAAGTAAAAATAATGATTCCATAGAAGCAGCGACTACTACCTGCCAGTGTCCACATCCATCCTAAAGAGATTTAGTAGAGTATAAGTTAGGAGGTGGGTCGATGTAAAATGTGAGAAAGAATAATCTTGTGACAATGTTGCATTAATGATGACTTAATGGAATTGTGAGAAAATAAATGTATGATTTATCCCCTCGAGTAAGATTTTAAATTATAAAGGTTATGACAGAGGTTTTGAGGAAATATCGCAATAAGTAAAAATGTAATATCGAATCGAATATAAGGATAGTGGTGTGTTGCGGTAAGACTATGCTTTGGGGAGTAATATTCATAATAATTATGAGTAAAACATAATAGATTATGTAATTGATGAGAGAATTAAAGATGAAGAATAAAGAAGATGTGAAAAGATTGTTGTTGATAGACATTGATAGGAAGTGATACAAGGTGAATTGATTGTTATCTTAAGGTTATACAAATAATGGATTAGTTGGAGTATGAGTTTGAAATAGAGTGATTAATTAATGAATGAGTTGAGTTGATGGAATATGGGAGATATAAGTCTACGAGTTATAAATCAGATTGGTTTGGAACTAACAATAGATAGTAATCGAAAATAAGTGTTGTTTATTATACATGTCGTGTTAGTGGAATCGCGACAAAGTTTGATAGGCATGATTTCAATTTCGAGGAAGAAATTTTTATTAAGGGGGGGGGGGAGAATGTAACACCCCGAATTTTTAATTCGTATCTCGAGAAAAAAATAAATAGTGGAATTTTAAGAAAATCTTAAAAGTGGGACTTAGGGGTAAACTTTTAGGATATTTCTGGTCATTTTTAATGGAATCTGACCTCACCATTAAATTCAAAATGATCGAAAAATATAGTTTAGCCTGTAAGCACGCTCAAATGCGAGTCCGAATATAAAAGTTGCAAAATCCTCGATTATCGGGTCGGACCAGGCTAAAACAGTGACTTTTTGTTAGAGTAATAATTTTTAAAATTCGATCATACCACTGGGTTTATAACAAAAAATTATTCAACATGGACTATTTATTTTTCATTTTTGGAGATCAGGAAGTCGAATTATCATCAAAAACCAAAACGACATCAAGTTTAGGGGTCACTTCAGGCCAAAAATGTAAAATTTTTATGGAGACATAATTTGTAGAAATTGACTACACCATTAGATCCGGAATAAAAAATTAGGTGAAATAGAGTATTCATTTGTCAGTTTTGAAGACCGAATGACCAAGTTATCATCGATCAAAACAATAGGCGAAATACCAAATTCGTCCCAAATTTTATATAAATAATATTAAATTTTTTTTTTAATCTCATCTTCCCCAACTCGTCATTTCAGCCGAGACATATATGGGAAAAAAATCATTTTTTTTCCGATCTTCCACCTCAGATCTCTCGTAAACGATCCACTTTCGATGATCGCCACAGAAAAGAAAAAGATCCGTAGCCTCGACATCTACAAAATCCACCCAACCTTTCTTCGTTTCACTTTCTATTTCATCCAATATCGTCAACAAATCAGCCGTATTTGGATACGGAAATTTCGAACCTTTGCCCTCGGATTTCGTCTGTTGCGAGGTCAAACCGTTTTCTGACGCAGTTGGGAGAAAGGTCCGCAGCCTCATTCTCTACATAACCCAACCAAATTCCTTCCGTTTTCTCGTCTTTTTCATCCCATATAGTCAAAAATCTGCCGTATTTTTATACGGATATTTCGTAACTTCAACCTCGATTTTCATCGATTTCAGGGTCAAACCGTCTTTCATCGTAGAAGGAGAAGAGACGAGCACATCGAGATCTTTGAAATCACCAAGTCGATTTCAAAAATCAGCCACTTCGAAGTTCGATCCGTCTCAATTTCCGCACCGATCGCCTCGATTTCCACGCACACGCTTTGATCCTTTCGCCTAGACATTGTAAGGAACTCTTAATTTCTATTAGTAATCGTAGATTGTGAAAATTGCATTTAGGATTTTATTAAAAATTTGTGGTGAGTTTCAAAATATAGAATTCTTATGTTATTTAAAAATTCACGCCAGAAATTGCATGTTTGATATGTTTAATTGTATTTTTAACAAATTATACGTGGGTAGGATATTTTAACGGGTTATTTCCATAAATTGGGTCTTGTGCACTGCTCGGACCCCGTTTTAATATAAAATTTATTTTCTTTTTCAATATTATTGATAAAAATAAATTCTTTAGTTGGAAAATGTGATTTAATATTCAATGAACTCATATTGAGTTGATGAATATCAGAAAATTGATGTTTTATTGAAGAAATTGAAAATTGTAAAAATCGGAAAGAGGAAAAAATGGTATGAAACGGTAAAATGTCAGAGTCACACCCGAGGGGTGATGTCTGCATTTTACGTTGTTGTGTTGTGTGTAGGTTGGTGAACAGATATCCAGGGATAATATTGTTGGCTGCATGTTTATTTAAATTTCTGTTAGCGCGAGGCGCTCCGTTATGTTATTTATGTTAGGCCGGGTGGCCACACTTGCATGGTAGGAAACTGGATATCTATTCTCAACCTTGTATTGTTAATTTCTCTTTTATTTTCAAATGAAAATAATATACATATGTAGCTATTTTGTGAGCTGTTAAAGAGTTTGTGAATGCTTGAAGGGATAGTGCGTCATATCATCCGGAGTGGTGTACTATCCTGGGATGTACGGTAGGGACCACCAAGCTCATACGTGGTATGGGACGCGTATGAGAGTGGAGTCACAACTGGAATCCGGGTTTATTCCTCTCTATCTTTACCAGTGAACTTGTAATGTAAAGGTGGTCGTATACGAATGGTTTGCATATTTGGGAATCACATGTACGCCTGATAGGCATAGACGAAGATGATTGGTCAGTGATCACTAACAATCTATAGTAGTCGAACGTTCTGATACATCGAAAAGAGACCCATTGCTTACGGTCACGTCAAACGACCAGCCTGAGCCGGATAAATGGTCAACCAAACGTGGTAAGTGCAGCGACCAGCCACAAAATCAGGAACTAAAAACCAGAGAGAAATTGTAACATCATGTCCCGACTGGGAGCGATCCAGTTGTGAATCCCAACACTCTAATTCCAATACTCCACCATTGTGTATTATGTATCTGTTGTTTTACTTTGATATATAAAATGAAATCTATGTTTAATGTTTCCATTTGATCAATTAGATTTGTACATACAGAAAATGGTATAGTGAGTACTCTTGATTGATGTAATGCCAGTTTTAAAATGTTTAGTTGCTCATCCCTGGCTATATGTACCAGTTAATCGTAGTTTCTTCTGTAAAATTTTACATATTTTAAAATGATTCAATATGTTTATTCGTTCATATTAGGAGTGGTTATTGGCAGAAATTGTTTTCTTCCTTACTGGGTAACCATTGTTACTCACCCTTTCCTTCTCCATTTTTTTAGTTTCAGATTCAGAGCTTGGCGAGGCAAGTATAGAGTACGAATGAGGATCATCTGGTTGGTCAGATAGACAACCAGAATTTGTCACCTAGTAAATACTAGGGTTATACCCCCTAGTGGTGTCAATTCCCCCAAATAGTTTTATAGATTCTGTCTTGAGTGTTAGGATTTCTGTTAGAGTGAGAAATTTTGTATAATCATGTATTCTAGTTATTTTTCCGCACTCTGATCTTTCGTATGTTATTAGACGTATATAAGCTTCCGCTAGTATTATATTTTATATATGTATGCAGGATTGTATGTCGGTTATCAGGTGCAGGTTGAACGCCTTGGAATGCTAACATAAACAGAGGAGATCATGCCGAAATTTCGAGGTGTTACATAATACCTCGAGATCTGACATGGGGATTTGTGTTAGCGTTCGGCGGGGCACCACAGAAACTATCTAAAAAGCACTTTAAAAAATCTATAAATAAGGGTCCCTACAATCTAATTTCGTATGAAAAAATAAACTATAAGAAAAGTAGGTCAAAAAGCTTTCTTAACCTCCTATAAACCCTAATTTTGAAGTCCTAACTCCTTACCTAATATCCATACCCCAACTTTAGCTCAAAAAATACCTAGAAGTTCTTTAAAACCACCTAGAATTCTAGAAAAAAGTCAAAAAATTCAGATCTAAGAATAATAGTACCTTATTTTGAAAATCTGAAGCGTATCCGGTGACAGAACAAAGTAAGGAATATTAATCAAGGGATCTCTCCGCCAGATCTAAAGGAACAAAAATCGTTGCGGTAATAAAGGTAAATATTTTTATTTTTTTTATTATTTAGGTTTTTTTAGCAATGTAGTTTTATTTGAAAAAAGTAGAGACCGGCGTTTGCCAGGCGGGGTTGGTGCATAACACCTTCCAACCCCGTACCGTGTCCTCGGACTCGTATTTTCTTTCGTAGATTAGTGTTATTTATCTTTTAGAGTAAGTGTTCGGTTCTTAGACCATAATAACTAGGTGGCGACTCCCAAACCTCAAGGTCAAAAGCGGATACGCACACCCCGCTGATTGAGGACGCTTTCAACTGTACTATCAGATCAGGGGTCTGATCCGGTACCTATCTTGCCTCTGTTGTGGCTCGGCCTCTCATTCGACATCTGTCTCGTCCGTTTATCTCGTTTCTGCTCATCAGTAACAAAACATTTATCGTCGTAAAGCTAAAGTCATTCTTACGAAAGCATCAATTATTATTTGAACTAGGAATTTAGTAATGAATACCATTTTCATTACTAATAGAACAAACCTAGGATCTTATCTTAGTCATACTAAACTCTATAGACTTTAGACATGGAAGAGCTCGTAATCCCAATACAAAACTACTAAAGAGTTTTCATACCATCTGTGGCACCCCGCCAAATGCTAACATAAATCCCAAGGTCAAATCTCAAGGTACTAGGTGGCACCTTGAAATTTTGACATGGCTCCTTCTGTTTATGTTAGCGTTCCACGGAACTCAAAAATCTAATAAATCAAAATTCAACAAATCCTGTTTAAACACATGCCACAAGTATACAAGGTGCAGAAAATGGTAAATTACGAACGACATAAAGATAGATAAGAGTTGCTCAAAAGATAACAATATACAGGATTACAAAAATTCTCTCACTCTAACATGGACCAAATCTTTAAACTCAAAAACTACATACACCTTTTGGGATATGCAAGCTCCTAGGGAAAGTAGTCCTAATGCTCACTAGGTAATGGATTCTGGTCGTCGGTATGACCCATTAGATGATCCTCACTCGATGGCTCTAGGACTGCATCTCTAGCTGTAGGTTTTATAGCTAAAAAAATAGGAAGCAAAGGGTGAAAACAATGGTTATCCAGTAGGTCCACAAACAATTCCAACAAATAACCTCACCTAACGTGATCGAGTAATCATACTGAATCATTTCAAAATATATAATCTTTACAAATGAAACTATGATTAACTGGTACATATAGCCAGGGATGAGCAACTAAATAGTTTACAATTTCACATAACATCAGTCATCTATACTCACTATACATCTTCATTCTTATACAAATATAATTGACAACATTGGAATAGTATATATGCTTTTCAATTTATAATGTAAAATAGAACAACAGATACATATTACACAATGGCGGAGTAGTTGAATTAGAAAGTTAGGATTCACGACTGGATCGTTCCCAATCGGAACATGATGTTACAACATTTTACTGGCGTTTAGTTCCCGATTTTGTAGCTGGTCACTACACTTACCACACTAGATGACCATTTATCTGACTCAGGCGGACCGTTTGACGTGACCGTAAACAATGGGTTTCTTTTCGATGTGTCAAAACGTTTGCCTACTTCTAGATTTTTAGTGATCACTGACTAATCATCTTCGTCTATGCCTATCAGGTGTGCATGTGATTCCCAAAATGTACAACTTCATTCATATATAACCACCTTTACAATACAAATTCACTGGTAAAGATAGAAAGAAATGGACCTAGATTCCAGTTGTAACTCCACTTTCATACGCGTCTCATACCACGTATAAGCTTGGTAGTCCTTACTGTACATCCTAAGATAGTACACCACTTCGGACGATATGACGCACTATCCTTTCAGGCATTCACAGACTCTTTAACAATTCACAAAATAGATACATATGTATATATTATTATTTTTTCTTTAAAACAAAAGAGAAATTAACATAAAAAGGTTAAAAATGGATATTCAGTTCCTATCATGCAAAAGTGGCCCCTAGCCTAAAATAAATAACTGAACTACAACATAATTCAGCACCTTGCGCTAACATAATTTAAATAAACATGCAACTATAATCATTATCACTTGATATCCATTCACCAACCCATACACAACACATCAATGAAAAATGTAGGCATCACCCCTCAAGTGGGACTCTAACAGTTGTCGTTTCTCCCATTCTCCCCATTTTTCAATAATTGCATTTTTTAATTTGTGGAACAAATTTCCTTTTCTCGATGTTTTTCAACCTAATCTAATTTCATTCCATATCAAATCATTTTTTTCAATTTTAAAATTCATTTTCATCATTTATATAAAAAAATTATGAAAATTTGGTCAAAATGGGGTCTTGGAAGTGCATAGAAGTCAAACTATCGAAACAACTTTTGAAGGAAATTGGTGGTGACAGAAGCTTGATTTTGGTTGTAACACCACCAGAATAGCCTGCGGCAGGTAGCAGTGGCACCGCCAACTCCTACCGATAGCATTGAACAATTGCACAAACTTTTGATTTTTTGATCATTTTTTCGAGTTTTCTCTTTCGTTCTTCTAATCCCTCGACCCACCCATGAATTTAACGTTTAAACTTGATAAAAATACATCAAATCTATAATTATAATCATGAATTGAAAATCAAACAAAAGATTTCTATGATTTACAAATACAACCATGTTCGATAAAAATTCATAAATACATATTTCGAAAACTATGGTTACTAGTAAGAATCGAAAGTCCCCTATCGAAATTCATGGATGTCAAAGGTGATGATCTAATACGAGAATCAAGGTTCGATGGCACGAGAGTCGAGATTAGATTGACTTGGGTGTAAAATGAGGGAGGGTGCAAAGCTTCTAACGATGGCACTCTCCTTCTTTTCTACAATAGGAGACGAGCCTTCTACCAATGAGGTGAAGCTTTGAGTTGGTGGAACCCAAGCTTACTTTCTGATTTTTGTGAGATATGGAAAGAAAGAAAAGGAAGTGAAGATCCAAGGTGATGAGAATGTGGAACTCGTCGATGCCGGCGATTTCTTCTTCTTCGTCAAAAATCAACTTGGACTCATTTTACGATAAAACTTGACAAGAAAGGGGTTGAAATCCTTAGATTGAAAGTGGGCTGTTGTTTGGTTCTTTAGATAAGAAGATAAATAAACAAAAGAAAGTCAATTTTCTTTTAAATAGAAAGGGCTGACGGTATATTTGTAATTTTTTTCATTATTTTTAGTTTCGGCGATACTTGATTATTCGGACTCGGAAAATGACAAATGAGTATTCCATTTCGAAAAAAATTTCGTTGTAGACCTAATGGTGATCTTGAATTTTCTTGATTCTCACTCTAACGTAAATTCACTATTTTTAGTCCCACTCAATACGAAATTCGAGGATTTTATAACTTTTTCATCTGAACTCAAATTCGAGCTTGCTTATAGGCTAAAGTATATATTTTGACCTTTTTATATCCAATGGCGAAGTTGATTTCCATTGAAAATGAACATTCAAAATCCGAGTATTTTAATCTATGTTTTTCTTTTAGGATTTTCTCACAATTTCATTATCAAGTTCTCTCGAGATATAAGTTAAAAACTCAAGGTATCACAAAAGGGTATAAAGGAAGAATTTTACTTGTTTAGTGTCTTCTACGATACAATGGCTCCAAGATCAACTCCCAATATCCCTTTTTGTTCACTTTTCGATTTTTCTCTTTAACAAAATCACGATCTCCTTAGATCCATGAGAAGCCCTTAATGAGAGGAAACTTTTCTTCTTGTTCATCGAGTGTTGAATCTCACTTTACAGTCTTCAAATTCGTTCTCTTATCTCTAGAGAGGCTAGGGTTACAGTTTATCTTTTAAAAAGCGAATGAAAAAATCTATAAATTTCTAATAGTTTAATTGTGACTTAAGGACGTAAAGGTCATTTTCAAATTTGTTTCATTTTTTTATATAAAAGTTTATGTCTCGGGCTTCAATTTTCCCAAACTTATAGTCTATTTTTGATAGTTTTTCGATACGAACCTAATGGTGTTCTTGGATTTTCAAGAATCATTTTTTTTAAATTTTTTGTATTTCTAAGTGACCAAACTCAATCATCATTCAGAATTCCTCGAGATATGTAATGAATTTCTAAGACATTGCAATGGACATCATGCTTCTTGATCAGGTTTCATTCCCCTTTTATGCTGCAAAATGAACAAGGTTTATCGTTCTAAAGCATATTGAACTACAATTGGTTTCAGCCCATTTTAATACTCAGTTTTGTTCTTTAAAAGTTGATGCTTCCAAGGGATTCACATTCTCAACTTATGCACACTGGTGGATTAAACACACAGTTGGGAAATCTCCTTTTGCTTACTCTTTGTAGTTCATCTTGTATGTCACAATGGACACTAGTTCATCTTGTATGTCACAATGGACACTATTCTGGTTGAATATCTACCCTACTTTCCACCTAGAATATTCTATTTCGTGTTTCAGCTTTGTTAGTATTGCTACTAACCAATGAGGCTGCTTTTTCGTACACTCAAATCCAAAGATTAGGGAAAGGGCAATTTGGTTCTCTTCTGGGAAGATTGATGGTATGGGGATTCCCTTGTGAACTTTCAATTCTCCCATTTCTTCTCAATTGTTTTATAAGAAAAGTTTTCTAGTTCAAAACTTCTTGGTGCAGCTTGAGGTTGAGATCTCTTGGAACTTAAGTTTTAGGAGGAATTTTAGTGGCTGTGAAGTTGATTCTATAGCTAGTCTCTCTATATAAAACCCTTATCTTTCCTATTGATGAAGACGTTAGGATGTGGACAAAGAGTCACAATGGAATCTTTTCTGTCAAATCTTTTTACAATTCCTCGGTCATTTCATGTAGCCTTTCTCACTTTTGTCATTTGGGGGTTAAAGGTTCCCCCTAAGTTGTCATTTTTCATTTTTACAACCATCCTAGACAAGATTTTGACTGTGAATCATCTTATTTTCCATGGTGTTACCATGATATATACATAAATGTAAAGCTAAAATGATGAATTTTATAATCATTCTTTATCCTGTGTAAGCGAGCTATTTAGTTTTACTTTTTGCTCCTATTGGGTACCGATTTGTTTTTCCCTAATCAATCTTTTTCCTTTTGCAGTTTGTTGGGGCATAGGAACATGGGTATCCTTGATGGATATGAGCTCTCAATTGGTGAATTTATAGACTTCTTCTTCGAGAACTTTCTTTTCAAGTATGATATTGTCCACAAATATATGAGATTTTTTTTTATCTTTATCTTTACTACGTAGGTCCTTTGATCTCCTCCTCAGAATTCCCCTGCTTGGTTTTAATGAATCTTTATGGTTATATAACCCCAAAAAAAAAAAATATATATATATATATATATATATATATATATATAGAGGTTTCTTGAACTTGTCTTTTGTTTCACAAATGGGATATCTTCTATATCGTGCTGAAGTAGAAAATGACACTGATATCGAGTGATCTATTATTGTTCCCTCACCATGATGTCCACACATCTGATTGTGTGTGACCGTCCATGGATACTTTTTCTTTTGGAAATGTAGTTCTGAAAAATGTGGTCTTTGGTTTCCTTGATCAACATGATCTAGCTCGCTAAGTTAAAAATAATATAAAAACTAGTTCTATTCATCTTTCTGATACAAATCTTCAGCATTCCTCTATAACAGTTTGTCTTTAAGTGTACCAATTTAAGTAAATTGTTAATTGTATTTATAGTATTGGCTACTTTTTTTTCATATCTGCAACGAATCTCCTCTAATCATTTATTATTAAATCCTTGAAAACATGAACATTTTCGCATGGACAAGGCGTCTTAATTAGTAAGAGGGGCTAGGAAGCAAGTGTATACTGAGAATGGAAAACATCCCGATGACAATGAAGTTGAGGAGGCTCATGGCTGAACCCTCAAAAATTCATTATCTCTTGACCAGAAGATTGGGATCAATCAAAATTTAAAACCTTAAAAATCTGTATTTTTTTGGTTCATCCCATTCTTAAATTATAGCACTCTTGCTTCATTTGTTAATTGGATCCTATGCATCTGTTCTTTGGGTTCCCTTATTGTGATGCACATTTTACTATTTCAAATCTAAGAAACCAGTTTTTGAGAGAATAAAAATTTTTCATGTTAGTATATTAATTACTACAAAAAAAAAAAAAAAAAAACTAAAGACAAGTTCCTATAACTCTAACTAGGAAGAGGACCAAAGACTTGGATAACCTAATTCCCAACTAATGTTATTCCTCGGTCGAAGAAAATCAAAACTCCGACCCTTCATCATCTTGGATGAAATTGAGACTCTGAAACGTAGCTGGGAGGGTGATGCACGATTATTTCCTTATCTGCACCCGGTGCAAAGCCATATAAGCAACAAGTCGATAGCCAACCAACATCAATCCCATGATGCATACATCTATCCACAAATGATTCAGGCCAATGGACTTTATGGCAGGAAAATCGACCACCCGACAAAATTGTCCTTTCGAACACTCGTAAATATCGTTCTCAGTGTACTGAATCCCAAGAAGAAGCTTGTAACAATAGAAGCTGTAACTCAAATACTTTAACCAGATAATGAATGGAGGAATCTGTTGTATGTAGTAGCCCCCGGCCATGAGGAACACAAGGGTGGTGACAGAGGCTAATGTGGTGGCTTGTTTGACATCCATAAGGATGGCACCGAACGCAAGACCTAAACTTTGAGAGACAAGAACGCTGTAGAGGACAACAAGAAGGGAAAGGATGAAGCTTATGGGATCAGCCTTGAGTCCAGTCATCCAATATATAATGAAGACAAAGGCGGTTGGGAGAGCGAGCTCCATTGGTAGGTCTCCAGCAGTTCTGGCTAGGAAGTAAGAAGAGAGGCGGTACATGCCCGAGGAGCGTTCCTTGATGAGCATCGATCGTTCTTGTGGAAATGTGAAGACAGCATTGTAGAGTGGGAAGAAGCCCCAAAAGACCGAAAAGAAGAATAGTAGTGCTACCTACAATCAAGAAACAATCCTTGTTAGCTTCTATGATACCCTCATCTTCTGATTGTGTCATCTTTGAGAAGTAAAATGTTTGCTTACTCGATCTTGGATATGGGATGCCGGCGAGTGCCACCAAAGCAAACCAGCAAGAACAGCAACACTTATGACTTGGAAGATTCTTAGCCTGTTGAATGCTTCGTACCGACGCTCTTTTAGTCCTCTCTTCAATAGCACCTTAAATTGCTGCCACCAACTTGTGCCCAATTGCTCTGACTTCATCGCGTGCCCTGCTTCATTGCCAAAACAAGTCCTTGAGATTACAGGAAAGATGAGCATTGTGAGTTAAAACTATGGTCCCAAGATTCTCAAAAAAGAATGGGTAATGTTTCTGAATTAAAGGGTGGACTTACTTGTAGATGATGCATAACCGTAGTTATTTACGTCCAAACCACCGCAAAGCTCAGCCTTCAACCTTGTAGCAATGTTCTTGTCGTAAGCAGCCATGAGTGCCTCTCTCACCAATTTCTGCTCTTGTTGTTCTTTGCCAACATGAGTATCGCCTTGATCTGTCATTTGATTGGAATCCGGTGCTATCCCTGTATTTTAGAAAATTATGAGGAGCAATTCAGGGTTGAAGTTATAAAAGAATGAGAGATGAAGACTAAAAAGAACATTGATTGGGGTATTGACAGCACAGATATGATGAAATCAGATCACATCGCATACCGTTTGCAAGATCGAGTAAAAGATCAGCGGGGTTGACGGTGACAGAGGTACAGAATCCAATGGAGGAGAAGTAATCCATAGCTGTCGATGCAGGACCATAATAGATGGGGCAACCCTCTGAGATCAACACAACCTTATCAAACATGTGGTAAAGTCGGCTCGATGGCTGGTGAATAGTAATGACCACAGTGCGGCCCCCACTCGCAAGATGCTTAATCGTGGTCAAGATCCTCTGAGCCGTGGTTGAGTCCAAACCTGAAGTGGGTTCGTCGAGCAATAACAAACTCGGATTAACTAGCATTTCTTGACCTATACTTACCCTTTTCTTCTCACCACCTGATATTCCCCTTACAAGTGGTCCTCCTATCATGCTGTTACTGCACCGGGTCAATCCGAGATCATTGATCACGTGCTGAGCATGCTCGATCTTCTGTTCCCGTGTAAGGGTGTCGGGCAATCTTAGTAGAGCGGTGAATACAAGAGTCTCGGTCACTGTCAGATGTTGATAGAGCACATCATTCTGAGCAACAAATCCCGTACGTCGCTTAATGGAGCTAGTGAAGGGATGCCCGTTGTAAGTGATCTTACCCGATAATTTACCATTCAACCTTCCACCTAGAGCTGTCAAAAGGGTGGTCTTGCCACTACCCGACGGCCCTAACATCGCTAGGATCTCTCCTGGGCATACCATCCCCGTTATACCGTTCAATATAGTCTTCTCTCTACTAGCACCACCCCAACAAAATCCCATTTGTTCCAATTTTACTCTATAAACCACTTCTTCAAACTGCAAAATATATAAGACATAAGAAAATGAAAAACACATTTGTTCCAATTTTACTCTATAAACCACTGCTTCAAACTGCAAAACATATAAGACATAAGAAAATGAAAAACACATCTTTACTATACTAACTACTATTACTTGATTAGAGAATAAATTAAAGCTAAGCTAACCTTCAATGTTATCGGGCACAAGGCAAGCCGTAGGACAGACTTTTGATGTGGATTACATCGTGTGTTGTAAGGGACAACAGTCGTGTTGTTTTGCAGTTCGAGCATCTTTGGTTGCCCTTCAACGAGATCCCCACCGCTATCACTACTACTGCTGTCGCTGCTGTTGCTTCGGTGGTGTGTAACGACGACTTCTTCGGTGTTGTTTGTAGGCATAGTGCAGTGTGATGGGGGAAGAAAGAAAGAAAGAAAGAAAGAAGGAAGGAGAGGTGAAGGGGCCTTTGATGATGGGTGGTTTGTTGCTCCTTGGCTTCCTAAGGTGAATTGGAAGGACCCCAAACATATAAAGAGTTTAGTACGAGAGGGGGAGACCCACACATACACACACACTCTTTCACTTTAACCTTAGTACATCATCATGACTAGTAATGCTAATCTAAGGTTGGGTTGGATTTCTTTTTCTTTATTTATTTATTTTTCTAAGACAAATGATTCTTTAGCTTAAATTATAATGCTATTTTTACTGTTTTTTTCAACATTCGAATCGCTGATATATTCTTTAACACGTTGTGTGTTATAACGTGAAAGATGCAAAGTTGTTATCTTTCCCCTTTACTCATATATATATTCTCTTTCTTTCTTTAGTGTCTCTGCATGTTTATATGTCTCTCAATAGAGATAGAATGATTGATGTAGGAAAATTCTAACTTCCAACCAACCTTTGAAATGGAAAAGTTCTTCCCTCAAAAGATGGATCCCTAGGAAACTTTTGTTTTTTCGTCCCATCTTAGCCATCCATAGTTGGAAATTAGATAACTTCTTAACCTATACTTTAGAGTTGGTCAAGTACACTCGAATATCGATGGAGTTGACTTGACTCGTTTGAATTTTGAGTTGATTCAGTACTGAATGTAGAATTATTATGTGAAATATTTAATATTATTTTTAAAAGTAAAGTTTATTTCACTTGCCTGAGTCATTGAGTTTCCTAGGTTAGATGGACATCTCATGAGTCCAGTTGAGTTTTGGGAATTTTAAAACATATATAATATAATATCTGATTTAATTTTTTTATTTATTTTATGAAGCGCACTAGTTATCACTCAAGAAAAAAATAGGAAAATTATTATACTACCATATTTTATGGGTCTAATTGAAAATTTTAGAGTGAATTAGATATAGTTTTAATGAATATTTGAGATAAGTACTCTTATATTTTTAAATTGGTGATATGCCCCCTCTTTACCTCATTCCTAATTAATAGAAAATGACCTAAAAACCCTTATCTTCAATCTGTAATCATAAACCCTTGATTTCCTTCTTAAAATCACTTTTGTCTTCAAGTTCTAAAATCTTATGATAAATTTTTTTTAATTTATATTTTCAATCTCACCTTAAATCTTTCTAAAAAGTCAATTTTTTTTTTTTTTGGTTCAAATTAATCTTTTATTTCAAAATTCTATCTTGTTCTTAAAGTTTGAAGAAGATAAAATCTTATGGAATGGTGTGTTATAAGTAAAAGTTGGTGTTAAATAGATTGAAGATGAGTGCATTTCGATCATTTTACTTATATCTATAAGAGTGGAATGAGGTCAAGGGGTACGTCATCAGCTTAAAAATATAGAGAGATATGTCAAATATTCATCCAAATGTAAGGGGGTATGTCTAAATCAGCAAAAATATTTAAAACTGGAGGCTTATTTTCCTTCGTTCAGTTCCACGAGTTGGGATATCACCACGTGGCAAGCATGATATATTCTAGTGGGAAGTACTTTATGATCCACGAATGACGTCGACATGCGATCCACGAAATCATTGGCACCTGGTTGACGTGGAGGGCCCCACCACTTAAAATGCCTTTCATATTCTTTTAACAAAAAAAAAAAAAATACACACGCGCACACACAGTTCTACACGTACGAAATTCCTCTAGGGCCCCACACCGTACATATGCACGTGCAATCCACACGTGTAGTTGCAGTTGGGAATCGTAGAACGTCAGGGACTTTTGTTTGATTGGAGAGTAGTGGCGAAAAACGATAGCTGTAGTTTACTTGGAATTATTTAAAATTATCTTTTTGAAAAAATAAAAAAGGTTAATGGAATGGCACTTAGGATGATAAAAATGATCAACAAAGAATAACGCTATGTAATTAAAATATTATAAAAAGTTGCACGCTTTGGAATATAAAAAAAAAAAAATACAATAAATAAAGGGAAAGATGTATTTTGGTTCTTATGATTTTTTTTTTTTTGTTAGTGTGATATTTAATGATTGGAAACATTACATTATAATCCTTAAGAAAGGGATTTCTTTCTAAATATCTCCTAACTCTTTGAAAGTAGTTTAATAATCTAATTAGTAAAATATTTCTTTTAAATATTGCCTCACCTTAATTAAGATACTATTTTTTTTTCTTTTTTTTTTGGTAGAAGGTAATAGGGGGTATTTAGTGGAGCCCCAACTGACAAAAGAAACTTATAATCTTACATATGATTCGCCCAAGGCATCCTCATTTACAATGGTAAGAAGCTGAGTTAGAAATTCATAAGAAAATAAAATTGTATTTTGAAATGATTGAAACCACGATGTCAGGAAGTCAGCAATCTTGTTTGTCTCTCTATAGATGAACATGAATCTGACCTCTTAAAAGAGAACTTGAGAGCTCCTTGATAGAGTTGAGTATCCTCCTGGCATACCAAGGCATTACTACTGGATCCAAGATAAATTCGACAACAAGCTTGAAATAAGAGTCCACCTGCAGCTTGTTAACTTGTAAGGAGATAGCCAACTTTAGTCCTTGAATAGTCCGAAGCTCATGCATTAGAACATTGTCTCCCATTACGTAGTTAGCATCCTTAAGATAAAGTTTGAATTATCCAAAATACTTTTTTCTTACCTTTATTAATTTACCAAAGTTTTTCAATGGTGATTATAATACATTCTCATAATTTGTGATCGTAAATAACGTACGGAGAATAATATATTTATAATTTCAAAGATTTAGATTTAACTTTCAATTTGTTTTGACAATTTGTGACAAGAATGATGAACAAACAACGAAATACTCATAATTGTAAAGATTTAGTCATAACATTTGACTTCAATGTCTATTTTGTCATTATAATTTATGTATTTTAATTATTTAATTAAGACCTATTGATTGTCAAGCTCAAAATCGTTGTGGCTCGATGTTTGAATCATCAAGATCAAGAAATAAAGCTCAAGCTTCACCTTTTAACATTTTGATAAAAACGACATTTGTATGCAAATTCGATGAAAAAATATATAACTTCAGCCCCAAGTTTGAAAAAAGATCTACCTCAACCTTTCGAAACTTGAAGCTCGAATGTCAAGGCTCAACAATTATAATTTTTTTCCAACTCGACACTAGATAAATCTTTTTTTAAAATACTCAATATGCATACATTATAATAATGACGAAATAGATGCTTGTAGACACCCCATTTTTGCATCCGCCTGATTAATCAACTCGTCAACCCGATCGCAATGATTCCCAATGATGGATGTTATTTCTATTGCTTTATTTTGTTACCAGATATGTTTCAGAAATCCGGATGAGGTATCTCGAATTTACAAAACCTTAGAAACCACGCTACGCAAGGAAAATACGACCCTAGAAACATAGAAATCATCATCTTGCAAACCAAAAAGAAGCTTCACGATAAAAATCACTAAAAATTAACCAAATTACCAAAATACCCCTAACCTCAAAACAACGTTAGAGCCTACGTTACGCTTAGAAAAACCCATTCGAACATATAAAATGAAAAATCGGAACCAAATAAATCATTTCACCAATTTTAACAAAATTTGATAAAATTACGAAAATGCCCCTCATAAAGTTCACAATCATTTCACATAAAAAATTTCATAAATGACACAAACCAACATTCTCATTGAATTCCTTACGAAAATTCGATTCTAAAACATCCTAGAACATTAAAAACCGACTTGAAACGTGAAAAGTCCTCTCCGGGGGTAAAACGGTAATTTCACAATTTTCATAATTAAAAAATTCGAAATTAATAAATGAAATATTAAATAATTAAAGTGAAACATTGATGAAATTAATTTAAAATTTTGAACCTAAAAAATCGATCAATCGGACTTTCAGGCAAAATTGTTGAGGGTTCGTGAGATATTTCTTTAAGGACCCCTCCATTTGGGGGTCCAAAGAATTAAAGAAATAATGGAAGGGGGTTCTCCAAAAATTAAAAGTAAATCAAGTAAGATTGAAGTCAAGGTATTAAAGTCAATTAAGTGAGACTGAAGTCAAAATTAAAGTCAATTAAGCAAGATTAAAGTCAAGATATTAAAGGTCAATCAATTAAGACTAAAGTCAAAACATTAAAAGTCAATCAAATAAGACCAAAAGTCATAATAGAATTCTAATTAAATAATAACTCTATCTAATAGAGTTCTAACTTAAAAACAATTCTACCTAAACAATTTTAATTAAAACACAATTCTACCTAAAATAAATCTAACTAAAACACAACTCTAATTAAAAGATCTCTAATTAAACACTAACTCTATCCAAATCAGCCCCTAAAACATCTATAAATAGAGGTGCTCACACCCTATTTTCGTATCAAATCATAAACCCTAAGAGAAGTAGGTCTAGAAGCTCCCCTAGCCCCCCATAAACCCTAGTTTTGGAGCCCCAACTCCTTACCTAACACCCCTGCTTTGATTTTAGCTTAAAAAACACCTAAAATCCCTCCAAAAATACCTCCAAATCGTAACAAACTTGAAGAGTTCAGATCCAAAAATAAGGAGATACCTTGATCTAGGAGATCCGAAGTCAAATCCGGAGACAGAACGAAGCAAGGGAGTACAGTACAAGTAGCTCTTTTTGTCAGATCTGAGGGAACAAAATCCTTGATATCGGAAATGTATGTAATTTTTTTATTTTTATCTAGGTTTTTAGCAATGTGATATATTTGGGAAGTTAGTAGAGACCGACTTTGGCCGGGCGGGGTTGGCGCCTAACACCTTCCAACCCCGTAACATGATCCCCGAATTCAGATTTTTTATGGTAGATTAGTTCTTTTTATCCATATTAGAGTCAGTTTGGTTCCTAGACCACAATAACTAGGTGGTGACTCCCAAACCTTAAGGGTCAAAAGTGGATCCGCGCACCCCGCGGATCGATGGCGCTTTCAGTGGCGACTCCACTGGGGACTATTGAGGATCAAACTTGAAAAACCCCAAGTATGGGAGCATTGCCAAGATGACCTAGTTTTTTTTATTATTTAGTTAGATTTATTTTATTTTTATTTTTTGTTTATTTATTTTTTGTCTTGATTGTAGACGATTTTGAGTATTGCATTTTTTTTTCCAATTAAGGATCACTTTTTGATGACCCCTAAATAATGAAAGATTCGAATTGACCTATGATAATGATGGAATGATGAAGGTTGGACAGAAATATTAAATCATTTTTAGAGAATATTCTAGTGAGAATTAAGTCTGAGAGCCTATTAATAAAACATAGATCTCATCGAGTAGATTAATTTAGAATCTGAGTTCACTCAATTTCGTTATCGGAAGCCTTAGATATCATTGATGCAAGTTCAATCTATAAATCTGAAATTATTTCTGAATGAAAGTTGGGACAGCAATGTTAAAACTTTTTTAGAGAATATTCTAGTGAGAATTAAGTCTGGGAGTCTGTTAATAAAACATAGATCTCGTCGATTAGATTAATTTAGAATCTGAGTTCACTCAATTTCGTTATCGGAAGCCTTAGATATCATCGATGCAAGTTTAATCTGTAAATCTGGAATTATTTCTGAATGAAAGTTGGGACAACAATGTTAAAACTTTTTTACAGAACATTCTAGCGAGAATTAAGTCTGGGAACCTCTTAACAAAACGTAGATCTCATCGAATAGATTAATTTATAACTTGAGTTCACTCAATTTCGTTATCGGAAGCCTTAGATATCATCGATGCAAGTTCAATCTGTAAATCTGGAATTATTTCTGAATGAAAGTTGGGACAGCAACGTTAAAACGTTTTTACAGAACATTCTGGTGAGAACTAAGTCTAGACACCTATTAATAAAATGTAGATCTCATCGAGTAGATTAATTTAGAACTTGAGTTCACTCGATTTCGTTATCAGGAGCCTTAGATATCGTCGATGCAAGTTCAGATTGTATTTCCCTAATTCAAAGAAAATCTGAATTTATCTAATGTTGGCACAATTAATGTTCTTGAGAGTGAGCTCATCTCAACCATTGTCATTCTATCATCAATGTAACACCTATTGGAATCTCGATTTATTTTGGATCACCCAAAAGTGATCATTAATTGGACCTTAAAAATTATAAAAATTATGCCTATTGCAATGTTTGTTTGATCATTATCATATGCCATATTTATTGATTAATTTACCATGATCTTGCTTGAAATACATGATTGATGTTGATCGTAATGTTAATGTGCTTATGTGATGGGAATAATGTGATCTTAATTGAATATTCATATGATTTGAATGATTTTGGTTTTGATTAAATGTATGATTGGTTTGATTGGATCCATGGGCCCATTTGTTTGAAAAAGGTCCCGGGCACACCCCACCCTGTTTTGCACACACCACATGCACGTTTACTGTTTTACTCACTTACACGTCCCATTTAGCCAACGTGGCACTAGTGCGTGGCCCGGTCTCTTCGGAGATACGACGTCATTCATGAAACCCACAACTCCAGTCACGTACCTTAGGGTATATCAAACTGGGGGCATCAATACCATCTGATTAGGTGATTCTGAGAAGTATGTTGATGCACCCAGGCTGGAGCGACCTAAGCCTTTTACCTATTGTAAGCCACACAGTCACATGTCCCGATTGCCAACGTAGTACTAATACGTGGTTGGTCCTCTCGTGGGATGTCAAACCATTTATGAAAGCTACAACTCTTGACTCGTACCCGTAGGTATAAAAAGATAATCCAAGTATATCAACTGCACTTCTGTGTCAAAACCGGTGCCTAAGCAAGATCTTGCCCCGATGTACCCTACTGTACGAGGGGGATAGACTACGTCTATTCTAGACGAGAGGTATTTAAGTGGGCCCTTGCTCAGCATTGTGCGCCACCTCTCAACTGGAGATCAAACTGGCTGTTTTTTACTTCAGAGAAGTGAGTTGAGGTTTTAGATTATCACCTATACGGTATATCAAACTAAGTCACCATGTATCGAAAGGTATATAGGTGTGCTTGGGCAAGGGTGGCTAGATAAAAATGCATTGCACGTAGTAAACCTAGAGTCTAGAAGTTTTCCTATAGGTCACGACCCGAACTGACTATGGGTGTTCCCGGGTTGCTTTGTTCAATCCAACCAATAGGTAGACAGACCGATCCAGAATAATCAAACAAAACCCGCAATATCGATCCGACCCAATCCGTGAAATGTACCGATTAATTTGAATCACTTAAACCAATTGGCCCAATTGACAAATGGATCAAACTGATCAATACCAAATCAGTTGGACTAATTGGTTTCACTTTTAAAGATCCATATCACTTTATATAGAAAGATTCGATCTTAGGATCAAATTAATTTGTCTGATCAAAGGTTCAATCCCAATCAGGGGTAGACCCGTACCTAATCTTTCTCACTTTCTTGGTCACCATAGACTTATAGTGCATTTGAATTCAATATTTCTCATCGAACTTGGACTATTCTATATCGAAACTTTAATCATGTGGTTAAGAGTCAAACCTTTAGAGTCAATGGTTAACCTTGGTTTACTTCCAATCGGGTAATAATTGGTTCCAAATATTTTAAATCCTCATCTATGTCATTTTGGGTCCGTCAAAAGAGTCGTCTAGTCAAAGTACCAATGTTAAGTTCAAGTAATCCATCCACCCAAAAGGACCTTCTCTCTTTGTAGATAATTGTCCTTGAGTTTTCTTTGAGTTTCAATCCAGTTTTTGTCATTCTTTAAATCCAGTAGTCGAGTTTGTCAATCAATGTTTTTCAATTCCAATAAAATATAGAAGCTTCTGATTATCATACGTGTAATAATAATTTGAGCATAATATCTAACATGAGGATTAACTTAGAGCTAATCAAACTTAATAAATATTGGAATTAAAGAGTACACTTAAGAAGTGCAAATGGGTACTACATTTTCCTTAGCAGAACATGAGAAGAATAATAAATTTACTTGAGAAATTCAACAACGTTTCTGCATGGTCTCGTGAGAATACATGGATGGATTGCACCAAAATAGATCAAATCCTAAAGTTGAGGGTGAACTTCAAACTCAAAGATTATCAAGAATGATGTAGTTGAAACCATCAACTAAGGTGTTAAGATCTACAAGAAAGGATTCATCATATTTTTCACTTAAGAAAGAAGAGTTCTCATTCGCGAAAGAATATAAGATTTTTTCGAAGTTTGGAAAAGGTTGAACGAGTCAACGTCAAATAGAAAAAAGTCAATCACACTCAACTTTGTAAAAGAAGACTGAAGATTTCTCTTTATCAGAAAAAGACTGAAGATTATTCATTCTTAGAAGAAGATTGAAGATTACTCATTTTCAGAAAAAAGACCTTGCTTGACAGAGCAATCCAAATATCAAATTCTTGAAATTTTGACCAAGTCGAGCAGCATTCACAAAAGGAGGCCTTCATTGGTCGAACCATTTTCATGTCTTACCAAGATGAAGATAACATTATTTAGCCCCTCGCAGCCTTTAAAAAAAATCAATAGCATTTTTTTTCTAAACCACGCCGACCAACCTTGGGAGGGAATCTTAGTATGAACTACGTTTTGACCTGATCTCAAAAGAAAAAATAAATATATTTGGGGTACGTAGGCAACCTGAGAAATTACTTCAGGTCCGGTCATGAAAAAATATATTCTCTTAAGGAAAGTATCATCCAAAAGGAAAATCCCCTATTAAAAGGTTTAAAAGAAGATAATGCCAAACTAGGGGCATTAGCAAAAGAAAAAAAAAAAAAGAATGCCAAACTAGGGGCATTAGAAAAAAGAATCAAAAGAATTGATAAAAAGAAAATAATGCCAAACTAGGGGCATTTAGAAAAAAAATCAAAATAATTGACAGAAAAAGGAGAATATAAGACTAGGGGCATTTTGGGAAGTTGAGCCTTATATCTTTTCTTTCTAAGCCATATCCTAAGCCCACCTATTAAGTCCTCTTGAATGCTAATTGACTCGGTTAAGGTGCAGGGAACTGAGAAGTTGTCGAGTTGGTTATACAAGATCATCAAGAAAAAAAAGAGAAGCCCGCTAAGTCGAAAACCTGAAAAGGTGACTTAGGCAAAATTTAGGGCATAACCATAAAAAAGAAAGCCTGCTAGGTTGAAAACCTGAAAAGGCGACTTAGGAAAAAATCAAGGCATCATCAGAAAAAGAAAAATAAAGCCCGCTAGATTGAAAACCTGGAGAGGCGATCTAGGTAAAAATTAGGGCATCATCAAATGGAAGGAAAAGTCTCATCAAGAAGAAAAATTCAGAATGAAGTTTGTACAGAAATTACATAACCATTCAAGCCACAATATTTGTCTTTTAGCCAAGAGCTCACATCAGATGAAGACAATATTGAAGTCGAAAAAAATCAGAAGTCATCTTGAACATTGTAGGATCTTCAAAAGTATGTTTACTTGTTCAAGTATTCGCTAATGGAAGATGTAGAATCATCAACCACTTTGAAGAGGAAGATCTTCTATTCTAATATTTATTAAGATTTTTTAAGTCCAGCTCAAGCATTTTTCAAAAGAAATTCTAAAGAAAATGATCAATTCTTTATTGCACATATGATAATCTTAAGAATCTTAAATTTAAGAGAATGTTAGTTCTTCTATCTGTCATACATCAGAGTTCATATTTTTCAAGCGTAATCCATTCTATCAGTCTCGTAGTTAAGTTCCAATTAAAGCCAACCTTGGAACTAGGGGCATTTTTGAAAGTCATTTAATTCCAAAGTTTTGTTCTTAATCACATGATAAAAATGAAAATCTTATTTAAAAGTCCGATGAAATTAATGATAATTATGAATCCAAATACATGATAAGTTAATAAAGGCCTGATCTTTCAAACTTTGAGTTCGATTTTGAATCATAGAATCAATTAATAGGATTGTTTAAGTTCCTATAAACTAAGCCCGAGAAACGTGACTTAGGGCCTGATTGATTCAGCTGCCAGAATCTGCTGTCAGCTTCTGCTGTCAGAATCTGCTGTTAGAATCTGAGACACTGAAAAGCTTGCTCGATAGAGTTTTCTAAAAGTGCTGTGCTGTTAGAATCTGCTGTCAGAATCTAGTAATTACTGCTTGATACAGCTTCAAAAATTTGCTGTATTAGGGTAAAATGACCAAAATACCTTTAAGGTTGATAATACACCCATAATACATTAAAAATTATCAGAATACCCCTATAATTATATAATTACACTAAATATATATAAATATAATAAATTATATAAAAATTAAAATAATTATTATTTTAATTTTAAAATGTCCATAAAAATTATAGAAAAATTTATTATTCTATAGAAATTTCGACAGCATCTCCTCTTAAAAATGGACATATGAAATTTTCCCGATAAACAAAATACCTGGATAATTCACATTGTACATAACACAATCTCAAAGTCTTATCATCAAAATGCTAGCCTCAATCATTAACATCAACATGACCGTTGGGATGTTAGGGATTCTTAAGAGCAACTCCAAGAGAGATATCCACACCCATATCCATTTATGGGTCATCAAGTGCTTATGGATCGTCACTTTGGGTATCCATGAGGAATGCATTCCAACTGATAGTCTAAATTTTTTCCCTAAAAAAAGATGGGTAAAACTAAGTGGAGTTACCTATTTTGGGTCTTGAAAATTTAATGACCTAAAAATATATTGTTGGATAGGTAGTGTGTTGGAGACTCACATTTTGACCCCACGAACCAAAATTGCAATTGAAAGGGGATGGGTAGTGGTATAGGTCATACGTTGGAGTTGATCAATTGCATGTAATTTATTAAGATTTTCATAATTAATTAATTTTTAAAGATAAATAATAATAATAAATGTTTTTGTAGTTTACATCTCTTACTAACATGATTATAGGGATATGGGAATAATGAGATTGTAATTTGATTGATTAGTATTTGAATGTAAAGATATGACATTCTTGGGTTTCCAAAATTTGGTGTCACCACTTATATTTGGCCTTCTCTCATGAGTCATAATCCAAAGGAGTGTTCCCTTTGGACTGCATGCAATGAAGAAAACAGCTTCATCTTGGTTGGGAGTCCAATGCATTTTAAACTCCTATTCAAACATGGCACGTAGATGTCGTTCATATTCTATGGGAACAAGACACCTCTTATCTTGATTTTTCTCATTATGATAATAAAGATATAGGTGCACTAAACATCAAAAAGGCAGAAGAAACCAATTTGCTTGTTATAGAATATATAGGATTATCCAGCAATTAGACGTGAAACAAATAAAAATAGAACGGATATTTCACATAGAAGTAACATCCACGCCTTCATAGACATATCAAGGGGTGCATATAGGTAACCAAGAATATATGTGAAATAGACAGATTTAACAACTTATAAAAATAAAAAAAGACAGATACAAATAGAACCTTTGGAGTACTCCACATGATAAAAGTATGAGTGTATGACCTATTTTGGAAAATCCCTAAACCAATAGAAATGTGCATGCATCAAGAAGAGAGATATTTCATTGAAAAATAAGATAGAATTAACCAAGAACATCGAACATGACTCTGTGGGATCTAAAAGGATTACATATATGAGTTGCTACAACTACACCAAATAAAAGAGATGAAGATCATGGAAATATGCTTGAACTTATTTGCTTATAATATAATGGGGATAAAGCTTATTGCCTTAACAAATGCAGCTCAAAGTATCCAACAACTCTTGACTCAATCTTACTCAAAGGTAGGAAGCCTAGTCCATGAACGGAAGTCAACACATGCACAAAAACACGTGAGCATCTTAATAGCCACAGTTCTACACCCCCTTTTTACAGACAAGTGATAAAGGCGGGAGACAGGTCCGTGGCATTACCACTCACAGACATAACAAACTGACCGAGCTGTCGCCTATGCCATACAACCACTTTTATTTTTCTATACACCTGTTAAAACTCAATGCCAAGAATACCCCACATAATCTGCGGCTTCACATTATAAGTGCACACAATCCCAAATTCCCAATCAAATGCCCAAAATTCTGAGTAAGGAATCAACCAATTAAAATGGTGAATTAACAAATTGATCGGTGATTAGTATCCCCACCCTTTTAGCCTCAAAATTTTATCTTCTTCAACCTTCAAAAATCAAGAACAGGATAGGTTTTTTAGAGAAGTTGAAGAAACCCAAAAAACATCATTTGTATAATCCCCAAATTCTTGGCTACTATGCCCAATAGTAATTGCTGAACTCGAACTTGGCTACTATGCCCAATAGCAGATCTACAATAATACTATAGAATTTGGGTTTTTGTTTAAGAGAAATATAAATTTCGGTACTTCAAAATAAAATTTCCCACAAAACTACCAAGAAAGAATGAAATTCTTGTCAATTCACACCTGCTAGCATCTACTATAAGATATTCATGATAAATTTTGGATTAGCTACAACCATAGCAACAAAGTTCAAATTCGAAAACTATTCAACAGGGAGTCAGTTTGATATCATTAGCATAAATCAAATAAAATTCAAAAGAAAAAAATTCATAGATTATAAAAATAACCTCCCTAAAAGCCCCATCTTGTCATTGTAAATTGATGGTACAATCTGAGCTGAAGTGGGATGGGTAGCAATTAATCGGCAACTCCCTGATTAATTCGTTGATTCTCCAATTTAATCAATCAGACCCTTATTCAGAGAAATTTTCAAAATTTCAGAAAAAACACCAAATTTTGTGACAGTGGCTACAAAGCTAAAAAAACTGGGAACCTAAACACACATCAAAAATAAAAAAGTTGAAGAACTTTTTAATTAGACTTAAAATCTCATAAGATCCATTCTAGATTAACATTCATGAATTTTCTAAGATCAACTGAAGTACTGAAAATTTGAATTAACAGATTCCCAAGAATACAATTCTCATAATTTCACAATTTTCATTCTAAATTAACCTAATTTAGCACTCAAACACACCCTGGATGAACAAAAACATGAAAATATACTCCTTTTTAAACTCTATCTATGATTAGTGTTTGGAAGACAAATCTAAAAGTATGATAGAAATCAAGCATACTGATCATACCAACAGCTACAGAGATCAAAAAAACCAAATTTGTTTCTGTAGAATTTTAGATATGATTTCAAAAAACAAAAACAAAATTAAAACCAAACCTTTCTAAAGAATTCTGAGCTTACTCAAAGATTGCAAAGAACCCTTATTCAAGAAAGAATCCTTTCGATAGGCAAATTCCAAACCCTAAGAATCAGAGACTTACCTAGATCGTTTTTCGATCGCGAACGGGGTCGTCAATGGCATCTATCATGGTTGCCGTCGTTAAATGAAAACAGGGTCTTCGATGGGTTTGGGTTGAACGAAAATAGCGTCGTCGTCGTCGATGGGTTTGGGTTGAACAAAGAAAGAGAAAGAGAGAGAGAGAGAGAGAGCGCGCGAGAGAGCGCTGTGTGAGCTCTGTCGACAGAGAAGAGAAGAGAAGAAGAGAAGAAAACAAGATGAGGGTGTTTGCGTCTTTTCATTTGAGCCGTTTTTCGGTCTTCGCTTCTCCCGCAAACGCTAGAAAATCCGCGTTTTGAAGCGCAATCAATCGCCCCCTTAGTAAGTTCGAGTCCGAGAAACGAGACTCCAACTTTTTGAATCATAGAATAAATAAGCTTTTTAAGTGCCTATAAACCTAAGTTCGAGTCCGAGAAATGAGACTCCAACTTGTTGAATCATAGAATGAATATGCTTTTTGAAGTGCCTACAAACCCAAGTTCGATTCTGAGAAACGAGACTCCAACTTTTTGAATCATAGAATGAATAGGCTTTTTGAAGTGCTTACAAACCTAAGTTCGAGTCCGAGAAACGAGACTCCAACTTTTTGAATTATAAAATGAATAGGCTTTTTGAAGTGCCTACAAACCTAAGTTCGAGTCCAAGAAACGAGACTCCAATTTTTGAATCATAGAATGAATAGGCTTTTTGAAGTGCCTACAAACCTAAGTTCGAGTCCGAGAAACGAGACTCCAACTTTTTGAATAATATATAGGCTTTTTGAAGTGCCTATAAACCTAAGTTCGAGTCCGAGAAACGAGACTCCAACGTTTTGAATCATAGGCTTTTTGAAGTGCCTATTAACCTTAGTTCGAGTCCAAGAAACGAGACTCCAATTTTAATAGGATTGTTTAAGTTCCTGTAAACCTTAGCCAGAGTCCGAGAAACGAGACTCCAGCTTTGTTTGAAATCATATTGAATTAATAGGATTGTTTAAGTTCCTTAGCCTGAGAAGCTTGGCTACAATAGGCTCCAGTCTGATAAATGAGACTCAAACTTTTTCGAACTCTAAAGAATAATTTCAAATAGGATTTAATGAAGTTCTTACAATGTTATAACTCCAATTACCTTTGTTAAACCTTGCTATGATTGTTTTCGTTGTATAAGTGCATCTCAATTTTGAATCATTATTGTCAGTGAGAGAAGATCTCTAGGACCTGGCACATTTTTACTCAGTTTCACACAACATCACACCATTGCACACACGTACACTTTTGTATTAGTCAGGAAGAATTTTCTAAAATTCGAGGATCTGACATCGTCAGTGAGAGTTCAAGCTCGAGGACCTGACAACCTTTTAATTCGAGGAGAGTTTTACCCTCAAGGATCCGAACGCCCCGACGAATTGCTAAATCAGGCTGCAAAATGAACTGTCAATAGCTTTGGCATTCGGATATCGCACTATCTACCAAAATAGATTTGCTATCTAGTTTGCTTCAACCCTCTGCCAAAGAGGGGCATCTGTAGACACCTCATTTTTGCATCCGCCTGATTAATCAACTCGTCAACCCGATCGCAATGATTCCCAATGATGGATGTTATTTCTATTGCTTTATTTTGTTACCAGATGTGTTTCAGAAATCCGGATGAGGTATCTCGAATTGACAAAACCTTAGAAACCATGCTACGCAAGGAAAATACGACCCTAGAAACATAAAAATCATCATCTTGCAAACCAAAAAGAAGCTTCACGATAAAAATCACTAAAAATTGACCAAATTACCAAAATACCCCTAACCTCAAAACAACGTTAGAGCCTACGTTACGCTTAGGAAAACCCATTCGAACATATAAAATGACAAATCGGAACCAAATAAATCATTTCACCAATTTTAACAAAATTTGATAAACTTACGAAAATGTCCCTCATAAAGTTCACAATCATTTCACATAAAAATTTTCATAAATGACACAAACCAATATTCTCATTGAATTCCTTACGAAAAGCCGATTCTAAAACATCCTAGAACATTAAAAACCGACTTGAAACGTGAAAAGTCCTCTCCGGGGGTAAAACGGTAATTTCACAATTTTCATAATTAAAAAATTCGAAATTAATAAATGAAATATTAAATAATTAAAGTGAAACATTGATGAAATTAATTTAAAATTTTGAACCTAAAAAATCGATCAATCGGACTTTCAGGCAAAATTGTTGAGGGTTCGTGAGATATTTCTTTAAGGACCCCTCCATTTGGGGGTCCAAAGAATTAAAGAAATAATGGAAGGGGGTTCTCCAAAAATTAAAAGTAAATCAAGTAAGATTGAAGTCAAGGTATTAAAGTCAATTAAGTGAGACTGAAGTCAAAATTAAAGTCAAAATTAAAGTCAATTAAGCAAGATTGAAGTCAAGATATTAAAGGTCAATCAATTAAGACTAAAGTCAAAACATTAAAAGTCAATCAAATAAGACCAAAAGTCATAATAGAATTCTAATTAAATAATAACTCTATCTAATAGAGTTCTAACTTAAAAACAATTCTACCTAAAACAATTTTAATTAAAACACAATTCTACCTAAAATAAGTCTAACTAAAACACAACTCTAATTAAAAGATCTCTAATTAAACACTAACTCTATCTAAATCAGCCCTAAAAACATCTATAAATAGAGGTGCTCACACCCTATTTTCGTATCAAATCATAAATCCTAAGAGAAGTAGGTCTAGAAGCTCCCCTAGCCCCCCATAAACCCTAGTTTTGGAGCCCCAACTCCTTACCCAACACCCCTGCTTTGATTTTAGCCTAAAAAACACCTAAAATCCCTCCAAAAACACCTCCAAATCCGCAACAAACTTGAAGAATTCAGATCCAAAAATAAGGAGATACATTGATCTAGGAGATCCGAAGTCAAATCCGGAGATAGAACGAAGCAAGGGAGTACAGTACAAGTAGCTCTTTTTGTCAGATCTGAGGGAACAAAATCCTTGCTATCGGAAAGGTATGTAATTTTTTTATTTTTATCTAGGTTTTTAGCAATGTGATATATTTGGGAAGTTAGTAGAGACCGGCTTTGGCCGGGCGGGGTTGGTGCCTAACACCTTCCAACCCCGTAACATGATCCCCGAATTCAGATTTTTTATGGTAGATTAGTTCTTTTTATCCATGTTAGGGTCAGTTTGGTTCCTAGACCACAATAACTAGGTGGCGACTCCCAAACCTCAAGGGTCAAAAGCGGATCCGAGCACCCCGCGGATCGAGGGCGCTTTCAATGCTCAAATCAAATGTTACAACTAACTTTTTACAATCATAAAAATGTCGTTCTCCATTCGTCATTCATTGTACAAATCGTTGAAATAGATTGAAAGTTACATCTAATTTTTTTTTAAATTAAGAGTATATTATTTTCCATTCGTCATTCATTATCACAAACCCTCAAATGGATAGTAATTAAAATCGAAAAACTTATATAAGTTAAAAGAGGTGAGAAAATGGTATTTTGCATACTTTAAAATTTGTCTTAAGAGCATTTAAAAGAAAAATGTTACTAACTAGTTTATCTTGTTACCACCAACATGTTAGGATGTATTTAGAAAGATGTCCTTTTGTTAGGTCCCATTAAGTAATTTTTTCTAAATTATTTCCCTTTTGATGTCTAAGGTTAGGATGTTATGGTTTGTGGAGCCTGATGGTATTGTTCAGGAAGGAATATTGTTCATTTTTTAACACACTAGAGATGTCAGTCCAGCTGGTATATGTAAAACACCAGTTATGCTTTCATAGGGTACATATTTCTTTTTTTCAGTGAAAAGGCGTAATCTGTAACAACTAGTTTTCTCATCATAATGGAATCAATGTGATTCGTGGATGTACCTCAATTATGAGATAATCACGTAAAATGTGTGTTTCTGTGTGTGATTGCATCTTGTTTCTTTTTTTTTTATTTTCCATTGTTTCTCTTTTTCTTAATAATTAGTATCAAAGACTTTCAGTTTGAATGGGAATAATGGCCCTCTAAGTGCATTTTGAAATTAGGGAAATTTTGGATAAGTTTGGCAATTTTTTACAAAAGCTTGCATGGACCTAAATGTAGTTAGTTCTAAGGTTTCTAGGGTGCAAAATATCATCCAAAAATTCAGAAAAGATAAAAATATCAACGAATGCTTTTAGAACACTGCTTGCCATTAGGAATCCACGACAACCAGGTGTTATACCATATAATGGGCCCATTTGTACTCCAAACTCTGATACAATTATTTCGACGAAGAAGCGGACATAAATACAAATAATCAGAACCTTGTGAGTTCAAAATGATGTAAAATTGATAGATTTTGAGATAATGAAGTCAATAATCAAGAGAATTAAAGTGATTATCAAAAGAAATAAAGTTTTAATAGAAATGAAATTTCAAAAGTTGGAATAACCAAAAATCATTATATAGCGATTTTCTTATTTATAGCGATTTCAACTCACTGTCCAAATAACGACTTAAGTAAATAGCGATTTCAGACTCACTATAGCATTTCGAAGTCTGGTTTGGTTGGTTGAATTATCATGGGTTGATTAATTTGTTCCAATGGTTATTTTTGAATGATTTCATAATATGACTATCTTGTAATCTCCTCCGTCTATGATTCTATAAATAGAGAGAGAGAGAGATTCAAATTCAAAGGAGGCCTATCTCAGTTTTTAAATTGGGAAAAGTCTTTATGTTGTGAGAAAATTAGGAGGGATCCCAGAGAGTTCACTCTTTAGGATCCCAAAAAAGTTCAAAGAGAGAGGATTCAGATTTTGAGAGAATTCTTTTCCATACCATTGTAAATTTATTGTAACGATTGAAATCTTAGCAATAGAAGAAGAATTTCATTCAGATGGATGCAAGTAAGATCGAATTCATATTCGATTCATCGGGTTTTTTTTTTTTATTTTCAACCATTTTGAACCTAAGTTTTATCATGAATCTAGTTTGTTTGTTTTTCAATCAATCTAGTTTGTTTGTTCTTCAGTCAAAATGAATTCCTCCATTGTCAGATTTAATGTTTGATGGTTAGTTTTGATTTACAGTCATAAACTCAATTTCCAAATTTTAATGATTTTCTCAGTTAGATCTAAATTTCTTATTCATATCTGATTGAGAGACTATTTTAGTCATGATTTCAAGTTTAGAATTTTGAAAAGATTCCATAATGTAGATCGGGACTGATCACCTTATTGCATTGCAAGATTGGATCACGGATCCTTCTCCTTGTAGTAGGGACGAGATCAACCAAGTATTCATCATTGTCCCCTAACTCGCTTTCATCTTCATCACTACCATCCACCTATACCTATCCTCCATTCATCATCTACTATATCCATCATTTCATTATCTCTATTTTCACCTATTTTTTTAACTATGAATGTGAGCATTTGGAAGAGGGGAGGGGAGGGGACACCAAGGTGACTCATTGATTAATCAAGTTAGTGCAAAAATAGGGTGTCGACAAGAACGTTAATCCTAACAATCCAACAATCAGAATTCTAATAACCAAGTCATAACATTTTATTACTTGGTGCTTTTAGATGAAATTTGAGCAACTTCCATCTCATTTCACATAACATCATCTGATTTGTGAACTTATCTCTTTCTAATCTTTTCAATAAAAAATAATTTTCTATGTGCAAATTGATAAAACAAAATATAATTGAAAAAAAAAAAAAAAAGATGAAAAAAGAGCCTATTGTGAAAGTTACTCTTACTACAACTTGGGGAGAATATAAAGATAATTTTTTTTAGTAAACTTACTAGGTTAATGTGGATAGAAAGGAATTTTTTTTTTTTTCACTTTCCACGCCTATTGGGTCACATATTTTTAAGCCAATGTCCCATATCTTAAAAACCCTAATTGAGGCCCTCCATCATACATACAGATGAGATGCGAAGAAAAAACATAGTTTTTCCTAAAGATCAATGTTTACCCTAGGAATCAGTACATATTTTCTAGGAATATATGATTTTCTAGTGTATCCTTAGGTTTTAAGCATGCCTTTGTGCTATCTACACCCACAAACTTTATATGATTTGGATTCAAATTTAAGGTGTTAAGTATTCCCCAATTTTTAGAATTATAAGTAAAACTGATTAATATAATTATACTTAAAATATGGAGTAATTCATATAACCAAACAAATTAACATCATAAACAAATAATTTGAAATTTGAAATTTGTAATGCTCATCATCATTTAGTTTCCTATATTGATTAGAAAAAAATAGCTCCCAAATGAATATCAAATTAAACAACTTTACCTCAAATTTTCTTCTAAATTAATCAATCAAATTAGTAATTTTGAACAAAAGAAATAGAACATGCTTAAATTGAAAAATATCATTAAAAAAAGATTAAAGAAGAGGAGGCTCACCTTTATATGAAGCTTGTGCTTTAACCAATGGTGCAAGATAGCAAATTTCAACTTGAAAACCCTCAAAATAAAATAAAATAAAATAAAATAAAATAAAAAATGATTAATAGTTTTGAAAGATATTTTTTTCAAACATCTAAATTTTATGAATGAACTCTAACCCTTACTAACAATGGTACAAGGAGAGGCAGAGAGAGAGAGAGAGACAGACAGAAATGCAAGGGTTGAAAAAGAGTGTGAGAACATGAGGAGAAGGGTTCGTGCGTTTTATTTGCAAAAAGAAATTATAGCAACAATCATGCATGCAGTCGTCACTATAGGATCTTTAATAAGCCACATGCATATATGGAAGAAGACTAGAACGACTACCATAAGGGTTTTCGTTGGGGATTATGCCTATAAGAACGGCTACAAATTAGGCGATCGCTAAATCTTGTCACTAAAAAAATATTTTTAAATTAAAAGGAAAATCTCAAAGTACTATACTCTATTATGATGGTCAACATTTTTGGCTGTCACTAAAATTCGTCGTTATAAATGCATTTTCTTATAGTGACCTTTTTACGTCTATACCCACATATAGAGGGAAATCCTAGGATCTTCCTCGATCCCATTGTTAATTTGATCTTAGTCTATTTTAATAAGTGGATCTCAATAATAAATAAGTCTAATCAAGATCTTTTTCTGGTTTAATATATTTTTTTTCTAGGATTTTTTCCTATCAAAGATTTCAACTACTTTTGACCATGCCCAAACCCCGATTTTTAGGGATTCGGGATGATGGCATTACTTTGCCACATGGTTTGAATTAATATATCCCCCACCAACTATGCCATGAGCCCATAGTTAGGATTGTGACCAAGTCATCATGCTTGCCTAATAACTTGGACTCGACTAAATTGGCTCGATGATTGGAATTTACTCAAATTCCTAAGTGCCATGTGCCATCTTATGGTGCCTTACCAAAAATATCCTCCACAACTACTAAAAAAACTTAAGCCATTCAACCACTTAATAATATTAGAGTCATTCAACCACTTAACAATCATACTAGACGTTCTTAGTCTCGTAACTAAGATGACGTAAATGTCAGAAAATCTTCTTCTGATATAACCTAAAATGTATCACACATTACAATTGTAAATGACATCATATCATCCATTTGCATATAAAAAGAGGGTTGGCTGAGTTTAAGCTACATGATTCTCTCTGACCCTATCTGATAATCTAAGAAAATAAAAAGAGTGATTAGACATCATAATATAATTTTAAAAATTAAAAGAGTAATCTAAGATGAAAATCGAAATTGATAATGAGAATCTCAATCAATATTGCCTAACTATATATTCTCTTTGTCTCTCAACTTGACTTTGAATATGTGATTTTTTTCTTCTCATATCTTTCTTAGAGCATAGAATTCATGTGGGAGACTCACATTAGAGATAAGGTGTACTGTAGATATGGGCACTGATAACGACAGGACATATTTCTCTCTCGTTACACATTTTTTTTTTTAAAATTTCCATCACATTCTTAATGATCAGATAATGACGGCTGAGATTGTGCTTATGCCACGTATACATAAATTCAATAGTGAAAATGATCGACAAAATATCCTTGAATGGGACGTCCTTTGAAGTTTGAACCTCCTAATATAACTCTATTTCTATATAATATAATAATAAAAAAAAGAAATAAAACTAAATGGAGAGCTAGATACTTGGCTAGATTCCCTAAATGGAATTCTAAATCATTGTCACTGACGACAGTATGAATCTATCCTGTATTTCGGGAGTTGGGTAGAATCCATATGCTTTGCACACCACGTGGCAGTCATGTGGACCAATGACATGAATTTGGGTTGTCAATGGATCAGGTCTGGATCGGATTGGAGTCGATTTGGGACCAATTTTACAAAGACTGGATTGGCCCAGAACTGATCCGATAAGGATTTGACTCTCGATGAATTGGATTAGGATCCAAACCCTATTCAATGACAGTTGTATTGGCAAATCTGATTTGATATACAAAATCTAGATAAACTTCATATATTTAAATAAAATATATAATATAATGTCTATACTTTCTCCCAATATTTTATTCAGATAGAGACATGGTTGATCCAAAGCTATATGATATGACCCTATAATATGATTTGTATACTTTATCCCAATATTCTATGGGATAGGGACATGGTTGATCCAAAACTGATTTGATAAGATATTGGATTGGATCCTTATCAGAATCCAAGTCCTCAATCCAAACCTGAAATCATATTTCAGGTCTGAACCGATCCGTTGATAGTCCTATTATGACCTTTGGCCATATTTTGTAGGACCTCCTATCAAAGATTTGCCTGATTTATGTTTTTTATTTATTACACGCATGCCATAGTAATCAAGTTTGGATTCAAAAATTATTTGGGATCAGTTCATCAAATTTAAATAAATGAAAAATGAAATCTGAAAATATTTCAAGGATTACAGAAATGATGTTTTTTTATTTCTTTCCAAAAACCCATCAATTTCAATCTTCCTAAAAACTCTATCTTGTTCTCTAGATTTGAAGGTTGAAAAAGATATAGAATCTAGGGGTTGAAGGGCTAAGACATTAATCATCAGCTTATCCAGAATTATTTTAAAATTAATAAAAAAATTATAGAGTTTTGTGACAGTGATACACACTAACATCATAAATCTTTCACCCAATGCACACAGTTTAAACTTTAAACCATTTGAGATAAGGTGTAAAGATGATGACGATGATAACGACGATGTATTTATCTTTTCATTTCATATTTTTATTTTTTGTAGAGTATTTTTGAAGTACTTTTATGAATTTTTATAAAACTTCGAGATACTTTGAGTATTATTGTCTTGATCCACTTGCCAAAAACCCTTGATTTCTTTATAAATCACAAATTCAACCTCCTAGGCAAGGGTGGATTCACAGTGGGGGCACTTGCCCCCACAACAATTTTTAAAAATTATGAAAGTTTATATGTTATTGTTCTTGATAACAGTGGTGGACACTAAAATTTGTCGCTATCACCCCCGCAATAATTTTAAAATTTTATAAAAGTTTATATGTTATTGTTCTTGATAACAGCGGTGGAAACTAAAATTTGTCGCTATTTCCCCCAAAAGATTTTATAAAATTTGTAAGTCTTAATTATCCTCACATATGCAAAATCTTGACTCCACCCTTGTTGTTAGGTACAATTTCTACTCTCACCTTCACCCTAAAGATTTTCTCCTTCAACCTTCAAACTTGAAGATCAAGATCTTTTTTTCTTTTAAATTTTTTTTATTCTTTTAATTTTTTATTTTATTTTATGTTGAACATATAAATTTTTCTAAGCAAAAAAAAAAAAAAAAAAAAACAATGGTTTATAGGAAGCATGGTTTTAAAACTCGTTTTGATGTCTTGTCTCGTCTATGATCTCAGACTAGTTTTCCGGTACGTTTGAGTCATCTTGTTCATCAATGAGAAAAATAAACTTAGATTTTAAATCTCATCCAATACATTTGACTTGTCTATCCGTCTCGTTGGTGGACGATACTGAGACACATCAGATGAGTCGTCTCGATCTCTGACAAGATTTAAAACCATAATAGGAAGACGTTGAAAACAAGGGTATTTCAATCATTTAAGAATGGAAACATCGTCTTAAAAAATATCATAGGGCATGGATATTCCTCAAAGCACTATATAGTGTACCTTATTTTTCCATCGTACATCCATTAATTTTCCATGTGCACGTTGACCTCAAGTATTAACGTACTTGATGTAAGTATCCATTTGTTTTTCCTACTCTATCATCACTTACTCTCTTGCATGAAACAACAAAATCTTCTTTGCAAAAGATAGGATTTTTGGAAAATTTGAACAAATGAGTTTTGGGAAACAAAATATCACTTAATTATAAGAGGAGGTAGATGATGTGAACATTTCCATCATTCATTTTGGCATGGGAGCACCATGTTGAAAACATATCGATTACTATATATTAGTTCAATTGTTCATCATATCTCCATTTTCCATGTACCTATTAGTCTCAAATATCGCCTTACTTGTCGTATATCTTTGCTTTACCTATATATCATGTTAGCACTTATTGAAACAACAAAATCCTAAAAATCTGTTCTTCTTTTTTTCCCAACAATTTAGAAGTAATAATACCTCTAAGAAAGTGAATCATATTTATTTAAAAAACTAAAAGATTCTTGTATTTAAGACTTCTTTGAATTTTGTAATTCCCATAACATTTTAGTTTGCATGTTATGATACTCTTATTGCTCCCTAATTTCAATAATCATTCATATTTGATTACGATCACTGCTTTTAACTATATAAAACAATAAATATATATATATTTTTATTGAGTAACTAACATGTATGTAAAATGAGATTCTTCATGGAGTGCTAATTTCCAACATTTGGGATCGAGGTTCGAAAAAATGATCTACTTCAAAGTATCATAGCAAGGCATTTTAAAGTGGGAATGACCCCCTAACAAAAAGACTTGATCATCAAGAGTATCAAAATGGTTTAGAGTTTCGTACTATTTCATAATATTTCAACAAAACATTCTGATTTCAATCCTGACCAAAATGAAACGTTGATTCTAAAAATATATATATATATATATATATATATTAGATTGTCTTGAAATAGTTTTGGTATTGTATTTTGTAGGGTGAATTACGATTTCGTGAGCTGAAAATGAATTATTTACGATTTCGACTAATTGTTCATTTTAATTATCAAAACATCCTCGATCACGTTTTTGCTATAAAAAAATTCAGAATGGCAATGAATTCAACTTGTGAAATATCACTTTAAAAACCTTCAAATTTATTATCATTCACGTTTTGATAATTAAAATGAACAGTGAGCTGGAATCTTGAATTCGTCAAAAATTGATCTATCCTTATTTTATATATTTTATATCTTGATTATCAATATAGGAATTGGGGAGGGGGGGGGGGAGGTAATTTTCATTAAACCATGAGGAGGATAGCTTAAGATTTAGGCAATCTATTCTCTACACGATAAGGATGCGTGGGGCAAGATTTAAAAAGGTGAAAATGATGGAGAAAATCTCCTGAAATGGGACGTTGAGTGAACCTGTTTAGATGACCATTTAGGTAAAAGAAAACACTCTTTAAGAGCGGCAAAAAAAAAGGAAAATGCTAGTTACTAGGGGTATAGGACTTGTCACCAGAAATAGGGTTCCAACAAAGTGAGACTGAAGCGCACCCATGTGATTGTTACCCAACACCCATCCCACTAACCTCGTCTAATATGACAACACCACTCAAGTGTTTTTCGTACTAAATTGTCAGAGTCAGTAATTTATATCCTCTACTCCCACTACTCCAAGAATTTGACTACACTCAACATCTTTTATGCACCACGTGACCACTCCTTTTTTTCTTTCCCCAATCATCCTTGAATGTTTTGGCCGACCTTATATTTTGGACTATTAAACAACTAAGGAAGCAGAGGTCTTGAGTTTGATAGCCCCCCTCCCCCCACCCAATGAAAAAAGAATTTATCCTAGAAAATACATGGCATGTGTGAGGGGTTGAGACAATACAGATCGTAAGGATTAGTTGAGTGCACTAAGAAATTCAAATACATCTATTGAAAAGAAGAAAACAAATTCTTATATTAAACTTTTGCAAGTATAGGATTATCAATGGATGGGTTCAAGTCGGATTTGGATAAGTCATAACCTTGTCCTAAAGAGGTGTATCGTACCTTAAATCAACCATAAACTCTCATCAAACCTCAATTGGTTAAGTTCATGCTTAGGTTTAGTAGATTTGGATTGAGTTCAAATCGTTTTTCGGATTTTATAAATATTAATAAGTCGCTTAGATCTATTTTATGTTGTTTTATCTTCATCTTACCAAAAAATAATTAGAAATAAGGGTAAATTTATTATTTTATAATATATTTGAAATATTTTTGTCACAACCCTTTGTCTCATAGGACTAGAAGTTTTAAAAAATATTGATTTTTGTGAGGATAATCTTTATGGTGGAGAGCATCCTTACAAAAAATCAACTCATTGTAAAAATTATAATCCCAACAAAAGCGGTTTACAATTTGAAGTATTATTGATCGTCAATTTTTATCGTTAACTTATAAGCAACTTTAAATGAGTTAATTTTTTGAGAGGACGATCTCCTTACCATATAGATAATTCTCACAAAAAATTAACCCATTCCAAAATTTCTAACCCCTATAAGACGTAGGGTTGCCAACTAGATTGTTAAATAAGGATTGTCGCCTAATCTCTAACCTAGATAATTGACATCCCTACTTCTTCATCAATGGGTGATCGTTGTTTTTCAGTCATTAAAATTTTATCATAGAGTTTTAAAGAAGGGGAAGAATAACATCCAAGGCTTTGTGGGGACATTAACAAATTTATAATTTTATTATTTATAAATATTCTTAAAAATATTTATTATTTTATTTTGTAGTGTACAAAAGAAAGATTGTCATTATCATGTAAAATGCTAATTTTTTAAATATAGATAAACCTTCAAAAATTATTTATAAAAATATCATTGCAAAATATCAATATAATCCAAACTTTTTACATTAGAAAATAAAATTGAAAAATGCTGAACAGAATTTGTTGGACACTGCATTCAACATTGCACTGATGTTGCAATGCATATAGAATCATAATTTTTTTATTTTACTTGTATCTCGAGGAAAGAAATTTATGATTATTTATGCATTGTCACGTCAGTACAGTCTTAAACATAGTGTGCAATAAAGTGAGTGTAGCATGACTCAATAAAATAGTAAATAATTTTTTAAGGATTATTCATAAAAAATCAAGGGTTGTGGTGTTTACAGTTAGTTTGTGTAAGAGACTTTGGTACCTGATGTAGTACTTGATCTAGGCTACTGATCCACATTTTTTAAATTTAAGTGAAAGGGATCGATGAGGGTGACACACTATGGATAGTGGGATGATGATGTGGAAGAGACACGTCAGCAATAAAAGGGCCAAATCTTTTAAGATTCCTAGACAAGAGATCCCACATGCTCACGCGTGTGCCTCTTTTGATTTGGTGTACTCCAACTTGAAGTGAGTATCTCTAATTATTGTTGAAACAATGATAGATGTGTGCAGTTCAATGATAACAACCTTACTTTTTAAATTTATTTATTTATTTATTTTTATTCTTTCTCAAATATTATTGTATTATTTCTTAAATTATTTAAATTACATGAGAAGTTTTTTAGGTAAATTCTCAAATAATTACAAATGTTTTTCATATTTACAAAATATTGCTAGTGTTGGTAAAGTTATCACGTAATATTGATAATTTAATAATATTTTATCAATATTACATGTTAATTGTGTCAACATATGTATCAGTTTTGATATTTTTAAAATTTCAGTAATTATTTGAGAATTTACTTAATTATATATATATATATATATATATATGGGTAGCGATCCATGGCCAACAGTTTGGCAAACATTTTGGCAAACACATTTTTCAAAACATGGGTTAGAGGTCTTGGAATGGGCTGATTTTTGGTGAGGATGATCTCTACGGTGAGGAGATCATCCTCACCAAAAATCAGCTCATTCCAAAACTTCTAACCTCATCAAAAATGGTTTACTAAAAATGGACGGTTCAGGATTTTTCAACTTGTAAAATGGGGCTAGAAGTTTTGGAATGAGCTGATTTTTGGTGAGGATGATCTCCTCACCGTAGAGATCATCCTCACCAAAAATCATCCCATTCCAAGACCTCTAACCCATGTTTTGAAAAAGTGTTTGCCAAAATGTTTGCCAAACTGTTGGCCACGGATAGGGACCCTATATATATATATATATATATATATATTTTATTTTGAAAAGTAATTAATGTATGATTTTTAGTTTAAATGTATAATTTTTTTTTTTTTTTTTTTTTTTGAGATAATAGAAAAATATTGAGAATAGTGAGAAAACTTGCACTAGCTTAGGGGGAGCATACTCTTCTGATTAACAATCAAACTTTATAAGGAAAATGATGGTTGATCAACATGTCCTCAATCTTGATGTAGATCTTGCGTGTGGTTTCTTCTCTCTAGTGAGAATGATGATTTGTTCTTATCTTAGAGCATGACTCTTGATTTCTTGTCTCTGATGAGATTGGTGTTTTGTTTTATCCCAAGAATGACTTGCATTTTCTTTTATCCAATGAAATGATGCATTTCTTCTAAAGAATAGATTGTGATTTCCTTTGTCAATATTTTTCTTGTCTTAGTGTTGTGCGCTTTATCAATTGAGAATGAGAATTTATTTTCTTTGAAGAAGGCTTGTGGTGCTTATTCTTCATTAGAGACTTTTTGTAACTCTTTTTTCTTTCCAAACTTCATGCTTTATCTAGTTAAGAAAGAGACTTTGCTAATGGCAAAAATTTTAGATTTATATAATTATAAGAATAATGATTTTCTGACGCCCCCATCATAGCACCGTAAATTATTTGCCTTGGAATGCTTAGAATCAAAAATATTTTACTTGTGTATCTCGAGGCAAATGATCTACGATTCTGTGATGGAGGTGTCAAATTATCATGACTAATTTTAAAGATAGTTTATCTTTAAAGAAATCTTGTGAGTTTGATCTTCTCTAAAGATTTTGTTTTTAGAAGAATTTGTCAAGTTAACCTCCTTTAAAATTAGAAGCCAAGTCTTCTTGATAATAATTTTTAAATGATTTTATTTAGAATTAGAATCTAATGAAGTTGTCTGAAAAGAAATGAAGTAGGATTTGCAATAATAGACAAATTGGATCCATTCTAATTTTGGTGATTTTAGGTACTTTTGTTGGCACTCAACCAATCCAAAATTGGTTGTGACCCACAACCTGCAACTTGGATACTAAGTGATTCTTTTTTGATGATTTGTTGGCTAATGATGGCCAATCCATCTTATTGAGTGTGTGGGTCCAATCGCTAGCATCAATGATTAGGACAAATTGGGGCCACACGTTTTATTGGTGAAACTTAAAACCGAATCCTAGATAGTTGTAGGACCCAATTTGGGTCAGTCAGATCCACTTGTTTGTTTCATGAGATATCAGGACCTTTCTACATGTTTTCCATTTTGATGCTTGCATGCTTTCCAAATATGATTTATGAATAATTTCTTTCAAAAGTAACCTTAAGATTATCTCTAAAACCATGTATGTAAAGTGGGTGGCTATTAGTGGGGTGGGCTAATCCATTGATGGACTAGCATTAGTCGAGCCTAAAACCCTAGCCTATCTAATGATTGAGCTCAGCCGAACCATCTTAAGAACCTGGCCGACCTACATTTGTCGGGAGGGAGAGAGAGAGAGAGAGAGATGAGTGGATTTTTATTGGTTGTGCCTAGCTACAATATGTTTAATGCCATTTGACCATAGGTTTTCTTCTAGAGTAGGGATCCAAAACAGTGTCTTGTTCCTAACCAAGGTCAGTTGGCACCCCATTTTTATGTCACATGGCATTTTTTTTTTGGAGATCCACCGACTCCACGGATATTTGGGAAGTAGATCCTTTGTAGCACCCTTTAGCTATGTTTGAACAGGTGAAAGAGTGCCACATCAGCGATACAATAAGATCTCACTTTTAAAAAATTGTGAGTTTGATTGTTGTTCATTTTTAGAGACGTGAATAAAAAAGAAATTATATATATATATATATATATATATATATATATATATATAAACCTCGATCTCAAGATGGCTGTGAGATGTTAGATTTTCGTTCTATGGCTCTCTCTCATCCGTGGAGAAAGTGTTACAGAGGATCCGCTTCTGGATATGTGATCATCCCTTGGTGAACTTATGTACCAAAAATCATAGTGTTTGATAATTTGTATCTACTACATCTAAGCTCTTGAAAAAAAGTTTAAATACAACTATTAGAAATCATTCTTAAGACAATGCTATTATCAATGGATGTACATCAACAATCAAACAAATCTTTCTTTTGAGTACCCACTGATGAAAAAACACTACTCATTTCTTATGTTAAATTCAAACAAGTTTCAATAACTTAAAAAATATCAATTTTATAAATATTTAAAATATAACTTTGATATTTTAAAATTGGTTGTAATCCATGGACTCATATAATTATAACCACACAACACAATCCCAATCATTAAGAAAAATCCTATATACATACTTTATAAATCCATTGGATGCATATCTTATATTGACCATTGGATTTTGCATTTTTAAAATCAAGATTGAATATCTATATATGAGTCTTTTTTCAATAATCCATGAATCCCACAATTCTCCTAATCTAAATAAAATTATTTATCTTTTCTTCTCCTCAAAAATATAAAATGTAACCAAATATCTCAGTCAAGTTTAAAGTCTAACTCAATGAATTATCAAACTGACTCGAACAAGGTTAACTTGAAGATTTATTGCATCGACATTACAAGTTGATTCTATTGAGTTTGGGGGCCAAGCAAGGGCAAATTTACAACAAAGGCAATGGGGATACTTGCCTCCACAAGAAGTTTTAAAAACTATAAGGATTTATATGTTACTGCAATTAGGGGTGAAATCACCACTGAAGTTTGAAAAAAAGATACTAAATTTGCAATATAGTTCTCGTCGACCCTGCTAATTGAATATTATTGTGAAAAAAAAATAGTCTACTAGAGGCAGATTTTTTTGCCACTATAGACCTCACATATTTTCAAATATGTATGGGAAAAGGTTGCATTGACTGCCATATAGAGCATGAACCAAAGTCCACATTAGAGTCATGTGGATTGTCATGTTTATCCCAATTAGTATTTTAAAAATCAGACCGGCCGGTTGGATCAGGTTGGACCATAACCGCTAGCATTTAGTGGTCAAGTCGATTGAAAAAAAATAAACAAAATCCAATTTTATAAAAATGAATTGGCCCGCCCGGTTCAACCGGTTGGATCGGTGACCCGATCAGGTATGTAAAAGTACTGGTTCAATTTTTGGGTGATTTTTAACATACCCCTCCACAATTTGGTGACTATTTGAGTTGCCCCTTGTGTTTTGCAATTGATGACATGCCCCTTTACCTAAGGTCTACTCTTGTAAACTAATGGAAAATAGTCTAATTTAGTAAGATTTTAATTTTTTGACCCACATGAATTGCCGCATTGGAAAAATAGTACTACAACAATCTAAAATTCATGCCCAAACCAAATCGAAACATATAAATAAAACACAAAAAAAAATATATATATATATATATATATATATATATATATATATATATATATATATATATATATATATATATATATATATATATATATATATATATTTTGCTTGATCTATGCAACTCTTAAATTTCAATTCAAAACCAATAGTGAAAAAGTATCTCTTAAATTTCAAATTCAATTCCAATAGTAAAAATTAGCTTTTTAATTTTTTTTAAAATTTTAAAATATCTACATTCCTTTAAAAAAGAAATCTTATAATTCATCCCAACGGCATTGGATCATGTTTTTAAAGTTGAATAAACTAGATTTTGGGAAGGAATCCAAAAAACTTAATTAATATCTCATTTTGGGTCCAACCGATTTGACCCATTGGTTCGACCAATTTGGACCAAACTATATAGTCTTATGGGTTAATGACCTATTTGATTTTTAAAACATTGGCCCCAATGACACTTCATCCTTCTTGATTTGTGGTCTAGATTGGGTTTAAACAAAAATTTTAGGCTAGATCTTGAGTTTGAAAATGAACGCCCACTGAACTTCCAGATTTAAAATTTAAATCAAATGTGTAGACATCCCAATTTAAATAGGCCCCCATGCAAAAATGTTCAAAAATACCTAAAGAACGGAATAGGCTTAAAAGCCCAAACCAAAAAAAAAAAAAAAAAACTTATTTCCAAATAAATGGCCTAGGCCCCTTTTGCTTGGCCCATGGGCTAAGAATTCCCCCATTCCCCCCTTTTAAATCATCACCACTACACCTCTCAACCCAACTTAATCATATACATACCCTAATCTAATCAAATCCAACCCAAACCCTAAGCCCATTGGACCTAAACCACCTCACCTATTAACCGAATACAAAACCACCACCCTATCTTAAGCCCAAATGCAATCCAGGCCCAATGATCCCCACCAATCACTACAAAGATAAAGATCATCCAAATGAGACGCATGTCACCACACAACCTACCTTCCTAATCCATCTACCTACCCCCATCACCATTCTCTTAAATCTAACAAATCCACAACGATGTCATAACTTGTCTTCGTTATTATTTCCAAATCTCTCATCACAAGCCACCCCCACACCTCTTCTCCCTTGTGGACATGGGATTTGCATCATTTTTGGAAACATCCCTCCACTTTGGGGTGTTTTGAAGTCGCCACCATTCATTTTCGGAAATGGGTGTGAATGGTCACCCGAAGTTGTATTTTTGAAAAACATATCATTTTGACATTTTTTGATGACTCTCGTAAGATAAGGTGCATGGTCCAACCTTGATTCAAGGTAAGGGGGTCCATTTATGGAGTAGGGAAGGTGTTAGGCACCCTACTTCATCCACGTAATTTGGTAACCTCGGATTCGATTTTTTTTTTAAATAAAGAAGAAAATGAAATCGAAAATCAATTCTATGTGTGTCCTCAAGTATGAGGGGCTTTCGATTTCGGTTCAAATCATTGAGGGCACCCTTATGAAGAAACGGCCCTTTGGTGATTTAGACCATAGTGGTGTGTGTAAATGTGTAGAGAAATGGAGAGTAGAAGAGGGAGGTTGGGGGGTGTTCCTTTTGTTCAAACCCACCTTGACCCAATCTTGATCTTCTTTTATCTTCAAAGATATCTCATTGATGTCTTCTTTTTCTTTTCTTGATTTGTTTAAAAGAAGGTTGAGAGTTGAGAGTTGGGTGTTGAGAGTAAAGAGTTGAGAGTTGAGAGTAGTAAGGTAAGTTATCTTTTTTAGAGGATTTTTTGTCAAATTTTCATTAGTTGTTGTAAGGGGAGAATGGATGGATTTTTATAGAAGTTGGAGAGTTATTTTAGGGGTAAAGTTGGGTAAAATGAAGAAAAATGATAGAATAGTTATAAGTGTAGAAAAGAAGTAGGTATAATTTAGAGGAGATTGGAGCGTATTTGGGAAGGGGGGGTCAAATGGGTGAGTTTTGACCCAAATGGTTTGGATCCTACCCAACCCATTTGGGTGAAGTATTTGGTGAGGTGAGTTTAAGATGGTGGTTATGATTAAATAGGTGTTTGGTTTAAGAGAATGGATGATTTAATGAGGTGGTTGATGATATTTTGGGAGGGTGAGGGAGGTGATGACATGTGTCAAAGTGGGTGGAGATAAAGGGTTGAGATGAGTTGATGGGAAAGGATGAGTGTTTGATTTGAGAGGATGAATGTAGGTTTAGATTGTAGATGTAGGTTTTGTAGGAAATGATGGGGGTAGATTAGGGGGAGATGTAGGTTATAAGTGTTTGATTTGAAAGAATAGGTTAGGGGAGACGTGTAGGTTGTAAGTATGGGTAGATGATATTTAAAGGAAAGTATGAGATAGTTATGGTGATGGGAGTTGGTGGTTAGATGAGGGAGGTGAGATGGGGTGATGACATGTGTCAGACCTTGATGATTGTGGTGATTGGTTGTGATATTGGATTGGGTTGAGTTGGATTTGGGTAATGAGTTGGACTTTGGGCTTTGGTAATGGATTGGATTAAAGAATGGTTGGATTTTAGGTTGTAGGTTGGGCTTTGGTGTTTTGACTGGTAGGGTTAATTTAAATGGGCTTAGGTGATGGGTTTAGTTTGGGTTGGGAAGTGTAGAATAAGAATGAATTTGAATTTGTATTGGGTTGAGAAGGTAGTGAGGAATTTTTGGTCCATGGGCCACGTGGGAAGCCTTGGGCCGTTTATTGAAATTAAGATGATAAAGTTTATTAGATATTTGTAAGTTTAGGCTTCGGAGCCCATTCCAATTTTTACGATTTTTGGGGCATTTTGCGTCGAGGGCCCGATCAAATTTGGGTGTCTACAGCTGTCCCTCTTTACAGGAATTGCGTGCAAAGAACTACAAAGAATAGACGAAATCCTGATTTGTACGGGTCCGAGGATTTTGCTCAGACAAGTTTGAAAACACTGATTTGATTTGACAAATTTGATGGTAAGAAGTGGCTACCCAAGCACGGGGTCTGACAGGGTGAGCCTTTTGATTTCCTCGACCTCGTGACGCAGAGCTCGTGTGAAGTCTCGGATTTGTGATAGTTTGGAGAAAAACTTTGAAACGGGAGTTTTCTAACAAGTCTTGGACAAATGAGTTGAGCTTTTGCAAAAATGCTATTTTTCGATTTTTTTATTTTTGATTTTTTTTATTTTTTTGATTTTTTATTTATTTTTTGTACAAAAAGTACTAAAAAATAAAATATAAATTGTAGAAAATAAATTCCACACCAGAGAAATAAAAGATGTTATTCTCTATTTTTACACTAGAAATCAATTTTGATCCCTTAATTAGCAGTGGACAAAAAAAAATTAAAAATACTAAATTAATGAAACTAACTAAAAAGATAAAGATATTAATCCTAAGGTTTTTGTTTAAAATCGTGACGCTCTATTTTCCCGGTAGTGATGCCAATTTTTTCGTCGTACTCGCAATGATATTGATGAAATAGTCTTTTGTAGTTCGTTAGGGTTGTCCGAACAAATAAAAATTATAAAGCCTTAACTTAAGAGGAGAAGTAAGGATCAATCTTCAAGGAAAATACGACAAAATTTTCTAAACATAAGAAAATTATCCAAACCATTTTTTCTTTTTTTTTTAAACACTAATTTTTTGAAAGGGATTTTAGAAAAAATAAGATTGAAAATCTAGCTAAATTAACTGAAAATTTTCTTAATTGAAAAATATCTAAGAAAAATTAATCTACCAAGATAATTAATTTAATTTAATTTATTTTCAAGCTCTTTTGGATAACTCAAATCAAGAAATCGACAAAGATTCTTTATTCGAAAAATATAACAATAAGAATCTGATTATTGTAATTTATGTTAGTTGGTTAAGATCTCATTCCCTTAAAAAGTATTATTACCCAATGATCCAACGTCACAGCGAGCATCTAATACAATGGGCTCTCCCCAATAGTAAAGGATCACGTCGAGATGAAGGATAAAGAAAAATAATTAAATTAAATTAAAGAACCAAGGTTTGTAAAGATAAATCTATTAAAATGATTGAAATATTTAAGAACAAGAAAAATAAACTAAAATTTAAAATTCATTACCTTAGCTTCATTAATCTCCTTAGATTTGGAGATTAGCCAAGAAGCATTCTAAAATACAATAATTAAAAAAATTATTGTAATAAAAAACTTATCTTTATTGAATAAACCTATCCTAAAAATAAAACAGAAAAAGAAGAGAGAGAAAAGAAAGATAAATCAGAGAAAGAGGACAAGATTCTTGATTTCTTGGGAGTTGTCTCTATTTATAGACTCACACCTTCTCTAAATAATTTGGATAATGATCAGACGTTCCTTTGCCACGATTCTTGTTGATTAGATATGTGCATGAAATTGCATCGTGTAGTATGCTACCTTCACTACGCCATGGGTAGGGTTCATTGCTTCGCGATCAACTTGATGCATTTGATGTTGAATTTTTGTATTTGACTCCAATATTTTGTCTTATCTGCTTTTGGACTCTCATATATTGACTTGGTCTCCGTGATTATCTACAAAATAGATATTACACAAAAGTTAAATTTAACATAGGCAAAACATCCTAATTAACCTAAAAAGCATTAAGTTGAATTAAAAACCTACTTTAAGGATTTATTTATTTATTAAAAACAATACTTTAGGTTGAAAATTCTGATAGTGCATTATTAATCTAATATTAATTCTACATTTTATGGCACTCGTCACCTCGCTCTACTCATGGGGCCAAGTCCCCTTGAATTGATCAAATAGTTTATTCAATCAAGTTTTCAATCAATTCGAAGAGTTTTAAAACTATGGTCGAAATATTCAGACGATTTGAAGAATTAGAAAACTATGGTCGAAATAATGTTTTCATGACTAAGTGTAGGACACATTATACATCATTATACTGAACACCACTACCGCTATCACTTTCATTATTGCCATCATTTGCACCCACGCTTGTCGTTTTCATCAAACTCCATATCTTTTATTTGCTTCTACTTACCTTCATATTACTTGTTTCTATCTCGTGACTATCAATGTCTGGTCAACATCGAATTCCACATGTAAGGCTAAGTAATCGTATTAAGTTTTGGTGGATCACCAGCCTTATCATGCTTAAGTGTCTCGGTAATATGATCACTTTTCATTCTTGTTTATGTTGATGATATAATTCGACCTTCACCTTGAATCCACTAGTAGCATTTGAATTGGATAATGATGCGAGGGGAAGAACTCAACCACTCAAAAGAATAACAATGGTTATTACACACGTATGACATGAGAAACCTGGTGGTTTATTTGGATAAAGGAAAAAACCTAAGAATATAAGGTGTTGCAATTGTACTTGCACCAGCTCTAATTAGGTTGTTGTGAGTGGGGGAAGTATGATAGTTCCCATTATTATCTCTTTGTAGAAAAAACTATGTTTTATATATTAGTTAAAGAGCACGCGAGTGCACTTCACTCTAGCGTAAGCATGAGGTTCCACTAAACGACACCACGTGAATCTTTGCATATTTGCCTGGGATGATGAATATATAGTTCGTTCCCCCCCCCCCCCAACCACCCCATTGTTTTGGCGAATATTTGATATACCCCTTATGTTTATAAAATGCCAAGATACCACTTTATGATCTTGGTCTACTTTGGAAGATAACTAGAAAATGACTTAAATGCTCTCGTGCATGCATCTTCAACTACTAGTAAAACCCGTGATATTTCTCCAAAAAATCCATCATCTTCAAGCTCTCTCCAAGCTCTAGTGTCAAGTATTTTTAACCTATTTGTCTTCGTCTTTTTTAGTTTTCTCCCATATATCCTATCTTGTTCTTGAGATTTGAAGGTTGAAGGTGGTGGAATCTTAAAGTTGGGAGCATGATGTTGAGTTTGATGATATAAAATCATCATATATTTCTTTTCTCTTCTTCGGGTTTAAGAATAGGTATTTTAGAAAGATTTTTTTTTTTCAAAAATAAAATTATGATTTACTATAAAGGATAAAGTTTCTAAAGAAATCTTCAAATAATTACATGCATTTTGTTTATTCCAAGAGTGTTACAAATGTTGACAAAGCTATGATATAGTATTGATACTTTGAGAATAATTTGTCAATAGTATGTGCAGGACGGAGCCAGGATTTTCTTGTAGTGGGGGCAAACTATGTTTAGTTGTATAGTTGAAGAACTTGAAGATTAATAGTTTTAGGGAGAAATTCAGATGTTTTTTTTATTAGAAGTTGAAGAAAAGGATATTTAAGTCATTTCCAATTAGTATATGAGAAGGCTCGGTCAAGAGGCAATGTCATCAACAAAAAATTGAAAGGGGGGTAAAAATTGGATGGCGGTGAGGGTGTGGGGCAAAATGGGGAGAGGGGTGAGGGAGTGGGGACAAATGAGGCATGTAATTAGTTGAAAATATAGGGGTGTCTCAAAGTTTTGTGGGGGCAATTGCCCTCACCAACTCCTTACTAGCTCCGTCCTGAGTATGTGGTAGTTTTGTCAACACATGCAAAACTTTTGATATTTTTGACCTATACAAAATTCTTGAATTTTCTTTTATTTTTGGAGCATATTTATTCTTAGATTATGGTATTTGATTTCAATCAATCAAATTCCCAGCATCAGGCTTGGCCCCAACAAAGATGAAGACATTTAGGTCATTTTCTCTTACTCTCAAGTAGGGCTGTCAATGGGTTTGATTGGGCTCGGAATCTGATCCATTCCAAACCGATAATTACAGGTCTGGATCGAGATTTGGATTTTTGATCTGATGTCTTATCTGTTTAGTTCTAGATCAGCCACTTCTGATCCAACAAAATGTGAGAAGGTATATTTATTTATTTGATTGATCTAAATATATGAAGTTTATCTAGATTTTGTATATTACATCAGGTTTGGCCCAATCAAGTTGTTATTGGATCAGGTTTGGATCCTGATTAATACTAAGATCTGGTAAGAATTCGATCCGGTGCTTATCGGATCGATCAATTTAGCTGGAATCCAAACCAAACCCCATTGGATTGGTATCAAATCAAACCTGATCCATTGACAACCCTATTCTCAGGCAAGACCAAGGTTATTGTCTAAATCACCATAGCTCATGATTTACAATAACCATAATATAATGCGAATAAATAATAAAAACATTGATAATAAAAAAATAAAAAAGTCGTATTAAATAAAAAAAAAAACTTAAATACACTCAACCGACATGGAATGTGCAAGGAACCATAGATTTTTTTCCTCAAGATACACAAGGAAAAAATCTATGGTTTTGTGCACATTGCGTCAGTTGAGTGTATTTTTTTAGTCAGTTTAGTATTATTGTATTATTCAAAAATAAAAATTACCCACCAAAAAAAGTAAGAACATAGAAAACACACTTTCAAAAGAAGCAATTGATTTCGACATAAATGTTCTATTTTTTTACAACGCAAAAAAATAATAATATATATATATATATATATATGAATTTCAAATTCAAATAACTACATTTATTTGGATCGTTAAAAAGGTAAGGAATGTTATTTGTATTTATTTTCCTAGGTTTAAAATTCATTTTAGAACACTATTTTTAAAATTATTTATAATATAATGCTCAAAATTTACCATTCTAAGGGATACATTGGTAATTTGGCTTATCCTATCTCTTCATCATTATTGAGGCATGTTGAAAATAACATGAATAGAGATAATGAAAACGGTTATAAAAAAAAAAACTCTTAAGAATTGGTGAGATAGCTAAAACCACACCTCAGGAAGCAGATGCCCTGATACCTTAGTTCAAAAAAAAAAAAAAAAAAAAAAAGTCATAAACAAATTTAACCAAAAATATGACTTTAGAGAGAATTGAATGACAAAACACGACGCATTTAACTAATCCCGAATCTTTGAGATAAAGTTTCGATGATGATGATATGTTTTGTCCATTGGGTACGATTCATCAAAATAGAATAATAACAGCTTAAAAAGAAGAATGAAAGGTAAATCTAACACTTATGTACCTTAGGCCCACGATCCAATGTTGTCTAATGTATTATTTGTCCTTTTTTATCATGTATTTAAAGTTGATTAATTAGTCGACATCACATAGTTAATATGTAGTGCGTGGTTGGTTAGTTAGTTTAATCCAATTTCTTTAACTCACCATGATTTGACAAAACTGGGTGCAGTGTAAAGTTAAAGAGAATTTCTTGACAAGTCAGGATCTTGCCACCCAACACCCGGTTTGTAGGGCCCTTCACCTTCTTATAAATGGTTGATGCAAGCTCTTCCCACAAAAATTCTATAAAATTTAAAAAAAAAATTAATAATAATAATAAAAGAAGATAGGTGAAGTTCCAACAAATCAGATCCTTTGATTAGGGGTGTCACTGCCACTCTTAAATACTGCTCCAACACTTTGGGTGTTGATCCTTCTTCGAAACCCATTGGTCAACTAAGAGCCATTCGACAACCTTCGGCCGACTAGGGCCCATTAACATTAAGTTGTTGTAATTCCTTAATTTCAATTTATAATTCCTTAATCATATTTTGATTCATAGTTGTGTAGGTGTTCCTTTTTCTATGAAACTCGGAAGTTAAAAGACTTTTTTCCTTTTTTCTGTTTGTAGAAAAGACACAAAAATTATTTTGCTTTTCTTTTTCTTTACTCTCACATCGAATAAAAGTGAAAGTTGTGTTCAACTTATAAAGGCAACCGACCTCAAGGGGTTGGCCTAGTGGCAAGCCAAGCCTTGATAAGTTCCTCAAGAAGGCTAGGTTAAGTGTTCGAATTCCCACAAAACAATGAATTCCTTAGGACCACCCTCTAGGGTTTGATCAACCCTTGATTCAACTAGTTGCACACAGGACTTTTCAAGGAGGTGGTGCGTGTGATTATGGGATTAGTCTCACCCAAAGGGTAAGGATACTCACGATAAGCAAAAACACATAAATAAATAAATAAAAACTTATAAAGGTAATCACTCTCCCTCTTGTTTGAATGTGACTGAGAAATAAAGTAGGCCTTGTGCAAACAATGGCCTTAGGTACCATATGGTACTGCAGCTCATTGAGCTAGGCTTCAGTACAACCTGCCTGAAATTCTTAATGCGTGCACGTGCGCACGCAATAACACACACACACACACACACACACACACGCGCGTGGACAACAAATCGGGTTTGGATTTGACTTTGTGTCTTTTTTAAGGATCTTTTTACCCAAAATTTTATTATTATTTTATTCAATTTCAACCATTAATATTCTTCAACCGTTTTTAATGTCTTTTGGATGGTTGGGGTTCTCCAATATTCAAAAACAGGTCATTTTAAGACTCAAGCCATTGATTGGAGTTGTCTAAAACCGTTGGGCTTTTGTATATTAAAGTGGGCATGCGCCATGCCCTAGTGTGTAAAAGACATAACCGAGTTCTGATCTCTCACTTCCTCTCTTTTGTTCTCTCTCGGATGCACTTTTGTTCTCATTGTTTCTTATCTTATAAATCACCAAATTTAGAGATCCATGTTCTCCCATAGTCCCACTATCCCACTCTAAGGGACAGACACGCAGCTTCAGTACATGGTAATTGTTATTCTCATTAACATAAAAAAAAAAAGTTGGATACATTCCCTCTAAAACTGATGGCACATTCAATCTGGCCCATGGGCCCTTGATATTTCTCTTATTTGACCTATAAATAATTTGATTAAGAATATATAACTATTATAATAAAATAAATTCAGATCAAGGACTATGAATCAAATCTAAAATAGTATCAAATCCAATAATAAAATTATGTCTATGTATCCACTAAGGCCCCTGTAAGATTATTGGGCCAATTGAGCATCCCAAAAGCCATTTTCCTTGGGAGAAAATCAAATTATTTCTACAAATAAAATAACAAATTCAAACCTCTCATGATGTGTTGGATTACATGGGCTTTGCATCACTTCACATGAGGTTAATGCAAATAAGACTCTTCGCTTATTATTATTATTATTATCTTCGGAATCGTGATAATCTGACTACCCCACAATCGACTCTCTTGACATGACAAGTTTGGGAACCATAGATCTGTATGCCTCGGGATACAAAACTGCACTTCCCCATTTAAAAAAATTGTACCCCGAGGGAACTGTGTATCCTGAGGCGTGCAAATCTACAGATTAGTCTCACCCAAAGAGTGGGGAGACCCAAAATAAGAAAGAGAAAAAGAGAGTTACTATTGTCATTAGGGAATTTATATCGCACACAAAAGTCTTCCTATAAGACAATAACCAACCAAACAGGAAATTAAGTTTGATGTCTGGGGTGGTAATAACAGTTTTAAAGAATGTACCCAATTTTCATTTCTCCTACTTTGAGTTGGGTTTCTACTCAGAGTGAGAAAAGCTCCTTCAGCTCTGACAGGACTGGTTAAGAGAGAGAGAGAGAGAAATATTTCAATTTCACTTTAAAATGGATAGAAACAACATCCTTGTTTCTGGATGAAACTGATCCAATGGTTGTTATATACACTTCTTTCAGAATTTTTCTTTTTACAAATTGAAAGGCATGTATACAAATGGCTGTGTACAGAGGAACAAAGCATATACTTACAACTGTCCTCCGAAATAATCACCAAATTTTGGTAAAATATATAATGGTATTTTTTTTTCAGCTCCATCAATCTTGTCTATCAAGGGATGGAGGGCAACAACGGGTTCATGCTAAGTCCAGATCCACCAAAAGTATCAGGGTCAGCATGCCTTACTCTTCCAAAGTGTCGTATATGACGCAAAAGCCTAGCCAAGAACGTGTTGTGACCTATGGTCGAGCTATCACACACAACCGCTACATGTTTGCGAGCTCTGGTTATAGCAACGTTCGTTCGCCTACTATCACCCAAGAATCCAACAGCTCCGAGTGTGTTTGATCGAACCTACAAAACATAACAAACTTCTTTTAAATATCGAACCAAAAAAAATAATAATAATGTTGGAAGAAAAACGCTTATGTTACATAGTAATTATTTACATAAGATATTTTGATAAATATAAAGATTTTATTGAAAGAGAAATAATGACATGAGCGAGGTCCGGATAACCTAACTAAAAACGCTGACAGCATGCAACCAAAGAAAAAAAAAATGAATTACTATTATGGGTTAGAACTTAGAACTAAAATACCAAACCCCATTTACATACAAGATCTTCAAAAAATAATCCCCTACAATTGTTAAACATCAAAGACTAATGGAACAATGCTTTGATGCTGAGAATGACTATTTTTAAAGTGTATAAACCCTTCTGCAGATGTTTTAGAGATTTATAAGAAATTCTTCCACTTCAAGCTTGAGAGACAAACTCTTTCAAGTTCATGGAAAAATATTTACTCACTAATCAGGTATTGAGTAGAATCTCCATCCTAGTGAAAGAAAGATTATGAAAGCTGCTATTGGCACCCCAACTTTTACTTATTACACCCTGATTTGTCAAATTATTTAACATATCCCAATTAAAGATTAAAGCACACCATTCAAACTAATACAAAGGCTTGACTCAAATTATTATCTCAACGGTACACAATATTAGCACTCCTTCAAACAATTTCAGTAGTTGTTTACAATTATGATTAAGCTCATATAAAACTTAAACCCCCCTCCCCTCTAAAAAAATGAAAGAGAGCTTCTATTGGCACCCCAACTTTTACTTATTCTCAACCATTTACTTATTTTCTTTATTTTTAATTGGGGTGTAATAAGTAAAAGTTGGGGTGCCAATATCAGCTCTCAAGATTATTCCTAGTAATAAAATCTTTTGGTTCAAAAAATGCATTGAATGCTGAAAGATGTATAAATTGAAGAAAAAATACACAATTACTTAAGAAGAATACCATTGATATGATTACAGCATCTGCCTCTCGACCTTGAAAGCTGTCCACAGTTGCAACCTCTACGCCTACTGCTTCTGGCACCTCATCAAGCCTATTCCTTAAGAGTTGAACTTGAGCAACATAAGGAGATTGCACTGCAATGGCAGTCGGGCTAACTCCTGGAAATTGACTTCTAAATTAAATTGGCATTGAAAGTGAATGGATCTAGAAAAACTAATCAATTGAGTAGAGTACCATCAAAAGTACATTTAGCAAGCATAAAAGAAAAAAAAAATGATACTTTCCGGCAGCAGAATTCCCAATCAAAATATAACAAATGTGGAGGTAAAATCAAATGGAATCAATTTTTCCAATTCTACTCTATTTACGAACCGGTTATCAATCTGCATAGTCTACAGAGTTAATATTGCAGGCCAACAAAAGTTTTTGATCAATGAAAAGTATCGGAAGTATGGAAAATCAAACTGAAACATATTTCATAGTTTTGGAAACTAAATAAAGTTAATGGATGTCTATCACAATCAAGACGTATCTGTGGTTTTACATTCATGGATTAACATAATCTTACCATATTTGTTCAACTGGGAAAGAAAATAAGACCTTAGCCTAATCTACGTTAGGATCAACAAAAGCATGATTTTAGAACTTGACCCCAGTTTACACTAAGAAATGATGAATATGATGGGAAAGATATTTGGACATGTTTTTTTACACAGGTCTGTAGGGCCCACATAGAGATGGAAAAATTGTATTTGGATTCATTCTACTCTAAGAGAAGAAGAAGAAGAATGGAAGTAGCTACTAATCAAAAAATGAAAAAGCACAGAAGTATATTCAAAATAGAGAGAGAAATGTAAATAGGGAAGGAGCATAAAAAGAAATGGAAGAAGAAGAAACAGAAATTAATGGCATTACAAATCCGGTCATGATTGTAAAGATTAGACCGAAAAAAAAAAGATGTACTATGTCAAGGACTTTTACATAGATTAAAATTTATTACATGGACAACTTTATCTACTATAATGAGAGAAGGCGGAGTAGAAGTGGTTTGACACCAAATTTTGGAACCCATAGATACCCCCGCTTTTACATTTGAACCTAATATAATTAGGGTCATTTTGATCCAAAACCAAGAAAATTGCAACCTACTGTAATTATGACCGTACAATCACGTTGGTTAGTTTTCAAAATTACAAAAATATCCTTTTTACTAGGTAATCTTCACAAACCCTACAATAAATATTTTAAATTACAAACTAGCCCTTTTGATACATGTGTGTTTGCACATGCCACTTTCTAGTTTTATTATAAAGCTATTACGTAACGATACTTAAAAAGGCACCAAAAAGGTGTCGTCTCCCATAGGATATAAGCTTTTCCAATACCTTCTTGAATAAGGCATAAGCCTTTAAAAACCTAAAAAAACGCGGTGGGGGGCCTTTCCATAATGCCTCAAGGCCTTTTTGAGAGCCTCACCTTGAACCCATTCTCAAGGCTAATGCTTTCCAATGCATTTATAAACATTGCTTCTTAATACTAACATCATTTTTCCTTGACGTACATGCCTAAACCATCTCAGTTGAATTTCCTTCATTTTATCTCCAATAGGGGTAATTCCCAGTTTCACTCGAACTTATATTTATATCTTTGTCTTTCCTGGTCTTACACTCATCCATTTTGCATCCTAATCTCAGCTACCCATTTTATGAAGGCGCCATTATTACTATATAACGTCAGAGAAGAACGAAGGAGGTCGAGATTCAAAACGACTTACCTCATATAGAGATGAAATATGCTTTTGTACTGATCTAACTGATTAAACTAGCATAATATTTTCAATCAAATTTGTCAAACATGTGCAACCTTGATCCATACTACAATTCACCACTCTTTCATATTACCAATGAGATTGCAGCATTTTTTAGTAATGAATAAATAATATTCAAACTGCTAAGAGCACATACCAGCACAAATCAAAGAAAAGACATGTTGTACAACAATATCTGCTTCCCCTTCATTATAAAAGGAACCCGTGCCAGCTGGGTCTAGATGCTCCTCACAGCCAACGGACAAGCTGCCATATGGCTTTCGCGTATCAAGCAATAGAAACGGGCACTGAGTTATCCATGTGGCCTGCAATTATGTATGGGCCGTGTTAAAATAATGCTTTGCACACTTATAATGAAAAAGAGCACAAATAGTAAGAAAATAACTAGCTGTAATATATTTGATATTCTAAGGTTAACAGATATCCAAGTTCTCCCATCTCTGTAATGACGGAAAAATGATTTGGTTAATATGATATTTCATGTTTGAATAGTGCACAAAGCAAAACAAAAAATCCATGCAGACATTATTACCAAATTATAAATTTTTTTACATAGAATATAGTAAGTGTGTATCATGTGCTAAAAATTCACTGATTGCCCAACTCGTCATTACCTAAAATCGAAAAATCTGGACCTGTAACTAAGGAATACAGTAATAAATAAGACAAATGATGTAAATAAAACGATAAAATAGAGGATGTTTGAAGAAGGGAAAAGCAAAAATATCAGAACTTTGAGATGCTATATCGGAGTAGGGAGTATGCCAATTACTAGATGAAAACCACTGGATCTAAGTGTCCAATAATTTTTCATTAGTTGATATTGTACGTACTATTTGTTCTATATTTTCAAGACAATAAAAATGCAATAAATAAATAAAAGAACTAGAGAAGGAAAAGAATTTCCATATACTAAAAGCCAGATGGTTCAATAATAGAGATGAAACACAATCAATTCGGGATAGCCTTACAAAACTTTCTCATCCCTTTACAAAAGTCTAAGACCCTTCAACCATTTAGTCATTTGAGGACTTTGTTTTCCGTTGGGATGTAGTTTGTAAAGGCAAACTGATCGCTCTTCCCTTTTTCTTTTCCTTTCTTTGCTTGCTTTTGGTAGGTTCTTGTAAATTCAGGGTCACCTCGACCCTTTTTTCAAATAAAATTTAAGCTTATCAAAAAATGATTTATGAGATTTAAGTATACCTTGACAAATGGAGAATCTATGAGAAGATGTGAGGATACTCTTGGAGAAGACAGCAATAAACCATTATACATCTCTTTTGAAGCCCAACATGCTATTGCATCATTCATTCGGTATTGTGTCATCAACATGGTTGCGAGAACCCCTTCTTGCAAAGTTGAAGCTCTCTCCAGAAGAGATATTCCAAGTCCACCCTCCAACGCTCTTCTAGAAAGAACCACCGGAGCTAGCTGGCATTGATCCCCTGCAAGAATACAACGCTTTCCTTGTAAAATTGGGATCCAACAAGACGGTTCAATTGCTTGGCTTGCTTCATCTATAACAACCAAATCAAACGTTCCAAGCCTTCGAATCAAAGGATCCGCTGCTCCGGTATTAGTGCAGAGTACAACTTGAGCACTTGATAATACTTCCTTCACAGTCTCCTTCTCTTTCTTCTTCAATGTCTTTCCAAGTTGTTTAAGAAGCTGGCGTATTCCAGCGGCTAAAGAATCATCCTTCAAACACTGCCTTAAGTCCTTTCTTAGATCTGCTTTCTTCCTTTCATACTCTTTCCGAAAAGTTGAAAGCTTAGAATTAACAATTTCCCCTAAAGACTTAGAAGCTACAGCCGAAGATATTCGTGCCGGGTTTCCAACACGTACAATGTTTAGTCCAATATTGGAAAGCTTTTCTACCACGTTGTCAACAGCTGCATTAGTAGGTGCTGTAACAAGCACTCTTTCGCCTTGTTTAACCGAAAGTGCTATTAGTTCTGTAAGTAAACCTGTCTTTCCGGTACCAGGAGGCCCTTGGACTATAAGAACAGGTCTCTTCTTGTTCAAGCCTAAGGCGATTGCTTTTAGTTGAGAATCATCGTAGAGTCCACGCTCTAGTACTCCATCCAACTCTGTTACGCTCCAATCCACCAAATGATTCTGCTCTAGCCATGTGACATCTTCATCGTCCCCAAATAAAGTGGCTACTATAGCAATTGAAGGATTTTTCTTTTGTAAACCATTCTTCTGGAGTAACATTAGGGCTTCACAATTCCGCTGCAAAAGAAGACAATAACCAGACAACATAAATTCCAGTGCAAACAGTAGAGATTTCTCACACATGCACACATACAATGGTTAACTTCCTCCTTACCCATCTCATTCAAGTTAGAATTAAATAACACGTTCTTCTTCTCCTAATAACAATATTTAAAAAAAAAAGGGTATCCATATATCATCGTGAAAAAGATAAGTTAACCAAAAGAGAGAACCTTCAAAGGTTTAAATGGACCCAAAGCTGCTGCTGAAGCCTAATTATTTATTAATTGCTTAGATTAGGACACAGCTCCCCCGAGGAGGTCCCGAGGGGCTCTTAATGCCATACCCGTATCAGAATACCAACCCAAAGATTACTATGAACAGTCCTAGGGCCACTAGTTAGTACTTTTACTTCTCTAGACTTCTTTCTCTAGGCTTCTATAGAGTTCAGGTTGCAAGGTCTTGATATCTGGTGTGAATCCACTTTCTTAAAGGGTTCAGAAATGAAACTAGTCTAGAAGGAAAGAGGTTCGTTGTTGGCTGAGGTCAACAAATTGTTTGGCTTATAACTGGACGCCATCCTTTTTTTACCTTCTGGTCATCTAGGTGAGTTGGGCGAGAGTGCAGTCAAAAGCCTTGGATATGTACAATCATACATAACTAACCGAGCGAATGGGGTTCAAAGTGGTTTGGGAAAAAACTCTCTTCTAGAAAAACTTCAAAAAATTAAAAGTAAAAGTTTCTCTTACCATAAGGATTCAGTAGATGAAATGATCTGCTAACACATGGAAGACCATATAAAGGTCAGACAGATATTTTCTAGAAATGGAAAACCTCATCATGTGAACTGGAGGCCAAGAATTACCTAATGAATCCAGTGTAACACCATAATGACCATGAACGGTTTTGCTATTTGATTATCTGTTTTAAGGAATTGGTGCTCTTTTCTCCTCAAAGTTATCTCTGCACATTCTTATTTTCTGTACTTGTTTAAGCAAGAATTTCAACGACAGAAATTTTGAACTTAATTTCTAGTTGTGGCAGAAGATTTCCCCAATTGGAGCCAATATTGTAGGTGCACGGTACAAGCAGAATAGGAACAAATTGACCAGACTTTGGGACTTTCAACCAGCGAATGAGCCCTTCATTTCTGTCTTCCTCGCCAACCTTGAATTTCCAGGGTTTTATCTACTATGCATGTAACTCCCACAAACAGGAGCAATTAGAAATTCACTCTAGAATCACGACAAAAAAATTATCATGGTGAAAAGCCCGTAACAGGTGGAGGAAAAAAAGGGAAAAAATAAAAATTCTTAAAATATATAAAAAAGAAAAGTAAATGCAAAGATAAGGCAGAGAGTTCCTTATGTACATGGAATATCCATATGCACCAACTTTAGCTATAGAATTAGGGACGTATTAGCATCCCAGAAGTCTGTCAAAAATAAAGTCCAACCTCTAACCAGTCCCTTATTATCCTTTTCCCAATTAAATGCATTCTTTGAACTGCCTTCAATAAAAGAGCCCTTGACAAGATTTAAGACATTAAAGAAGCGCTTTCTCTTCCACCTTCTTAGCATATGCTTCACCTGTTGGGCCTCATAAAATCTTAAAATTTTACGTACTTAGTTTCTCCAAGTAGTACTAAGAGATATTACACTTTGAACAATGTTCTCCCAAATTGCTTGAAGGTCCACATTTAACAACTGAAGTTCCTACAAATAAGTGTATACCCTACCACTAATCTCTGCTGAACTTTGTTTAGGTGCTCCATGGACCAACATTTGTTTTTAAAGATGCAAAATTTCTGTGCTTTCCACACTATTCAACAAATCATACAAGGGAAATGAAGTTCATAATTCCTTTGATATCTTGCAATTAATAGGTGATCCACTAGTCTAGCACAACCATTTAAGCAAAAGCCTCCACTATTTTTGAGTCCCACCTACTAGCAAAAGCCTCCACCGTTGTTGGGTCCCACTTACAAATATAATGATTTCCCCTATAAGGGAACAAAAAAATCTCTTTATGAAATAAAATATACAAATAGGTAAAATAAAATAGAGATAAGGAACAGAAGTCAAAAAGAAAACTATTTTAGCACACGAAACATATATATAAACCTAAACTAATCTTATAATTGAATTTATAGATTACTTAACTAGATTTTCAATAATCACTAAAAGACCTTTATTTTTTGTCACTTCTTTCATACAAAAACTTTCAACTTACTTTTGACTCCCAAAACATTAGTATCCCCACAAAGTCCTTAAATTGTTGTTGCATATTTGATGGCTTTTCAATCAAATATACGAGTGAAAAGTTGTTTCCTAAACATTAACGAAATCTAGGCCAAATGAGATTGAGAATCTGGACCTTGAAATGGGTCTTAAATGCATCATCTCCCCCAATTGTAAAGAATTCGACCACATCAAGTTGGTCTAACCATGTAAATTTACCATATAATATTATAATCATATTGTCATTGTAACTTGTACTTATTCTCCCGTGTATTCTGTGAACTTAAATGATTCTTCCACTTCACTAAAAATCATTTATACTATCCTCGACATACGACGTGCCTACAATGTCTCAACTTGAGTTACTCAAAGCGTCAACAAGTGGGTCTATTTAAGAAGTGAGAGCATCCTCAAAAATTAGAAATTGAACTATTTTATGCCTGGAAGCGGGAGCAAGATTCCAAAGCAAACGGGCATTAAGGTCTCAACAACCACTAGGTGCTCAATTTCTTCTGTCTACTTCAGAGGAACTTGAGCTTTTGGAGCTTATGAGCTTTAAGGCATCTTTGGGTAAGATAATGTATGACACATTGAAGAGTGGCAAAATGCATGGTTCAACATATTGCATCCTCTCGAAATGTATCAGCTGCTACACAAACCTACATTCTAGATTCTACATTACTTAATTAACTATGTCATCATCATTGAAACATTATCCAAAAGATTTTGGGTCAGCTAAGTGAATCATGTTCCTTCATTCAATTCAACTTAATTAACTAAAATTAATCATTCTATGGATACAGTAATGACTAAAAAAGACCCTAATTTTTCATCATTTCTATCACAGCAAAACTTTCAACATTATTTACCCCAAAACATTAGAATATCCATGAAAATCATGAAGTAGTCATAGAGCTTTGAATGAGCTTCCCAACGCTTATGACGGCTTCTCAATCAAATACATGAATAAAAAGTTATGTTCCTCAAAAATCAACAACATCTATGCCCATCTTTTTTATGCATGTAAAGAGACTAATATGTTGTTCAACCCCCAAAAGCAAGTTTTCTTTTAAAAGCCTCAATGGGAACTTACATTGACTATGCCAACTATTCTTGTCTACTACCAAGTCGCATGACAGGGAAGATGTAAATAGGAATTCCTAAGGAAACCATGATAGGGGAAAAACATTTCAAATATATCTAAACTTGCAAACCATGGAAATACTCAAATTGCTTTTAACAAACCTTACTTCCATGAAGCTTATAAGCAGGTTGCTTTTCATTCAGTGCTTCTATAGGATCTCAAGATCCCCAACACCACCAGTAAATGCTGCTATGGATCTAGCCAACACTTCATAATCATCATCAAAGCCTTGCACAACTTTAGATCATTCAATTAAGTTCAAGGCCATTTCCTACATCGATTTGATGCCTTAATATCAACTATTACCTCAAACTGCCCTCTTTTGGCCTTCCCTCCTCTTTCAGATCCTTGAATTGCACCAACAATCTCCTTTTCACCGGTGTCATCAAAAGGCAACTATTGCATATAACCCAATGTTCATTTACCTTAATACCTATTGGAGCTACTCTCAGATTCCTCAAATGTGTTCATTTCCTAATCTCTCTTTCCTTGTCTTTCTACTCATCCACCTCAACATCTGCATATCAGCAAAGCTCATTCATGTTATTTCTCACTTGTGCAACAAACTTTCTACTACTTAAAGCATAACCAGCCGTAGTCTTATTTCATACAAGATTACCTTAAGTCTGATCTCTATAAATCAACCACATAAACCTATGTTACCTGGATATATCAAATCAAAATGATTGCCCTATTTATACTGCATACTTCAAGTTCAAAAGTAAATTTGGTATCCACACTTATCAGCTCTGTTTCCTTCTTGTATATGGGAAACATAGTATGGTATGCCAAAAGCACTTCTCTATATTTAAACAACCAGTAAATAATTCCCATCTAGCATTTTCCAAATCTTTCATATGATATGTATTTAATAGCTGCTCAAGAATCTGGCTTTTCAGGACCAACATTTCCAACACCCTTAATCCTCCCCACTCCTTCCATGTTATGTAGTTAAGAAAGAAACAAGAAAACCACAGGACTTTAAGGTAATTGTTTCTAATAACACCAAAAGCAAGATATTCTACAATTGGATATACTTAAAACCCCTAGCACTGTCCTAAAAAATATTGGCTAATGCATGAGGGTATTGAGGATATAAAACAAAAAAGCACTCATATAACAAAAAATACATAAAATCAGCTGGCTTGTTTACTTTTCTCCATCTATGCATTATCACCCATTCTTGAAAACCCTTTAAGAGCTCAAGTGTAGTGCTTGCAAACCATCAATCTTTCCCAAAGCCATTGAGAGGAGCCTTCAATAGTGTTTGTTGAATCACATATATTATAAGCTTTTGAATCCCCAACAATTTAGCCAAATTTTCTTACAAAATGCTGTAAATTCCAAAATATTCACTACTTATCAACATCATAACCTTGTCCGAACTATTTGGGATTACTTAAAAGTTTCCAACACTCGCTCTAAAATTAAATATAACCAAATTGTTTTCAGAACTACTTCTTTAAAGTTTGTCACTGGTATAACCCTGTCAAAGAATTTCAGGTTTTTCTTTGAAGATATCCACTATAGGTGGATATTGTAATTGGGGAGGATTCTTAGATATGGCTTATTTTTTTGCCTATGTAGCATCCAATGTTTTAAAACCTGGACCTATAATGCGGAACGCAAATCAAGTCAACGATCAAGGGTTCCGACTAAAAATTAATAATTATTTAGATTGTCACTTATTTGGGTCTAGATTTATCGTTTTATCGTTCGAGATTATTTTAGATTAGTTATCTATTTAGTTTCTGTTTTAGGATTTTAATTTTATATTTTTTGGGGCTTATTTTGATGTTTTAATTGCCCATGGTCTTAGTAAAATATTTAGGGGTAGTTTAGTAACTTTAGATTGTCTTTTATTTAAGTTTATTAAGGTTGAAAAAATTAGGAGAAAGAAAGTTTTGAAAATTAGGTTATTTATTTGGTATTTTAGTTTGATTAAGATTTTCAGAGATTTATTTTCTTCATATAGATTGTATTAGGGTTTTGTAAAAAGAAGAATTTGATGAATCAAGAATGAGTTTCTTTCATGGAGTGAAATGAGTTCTTTACCATTCTGAGTGTCATTCCAAGAAACCCTTGGTTCCAAGATTCTATCTTCCTCCCATCTTCCATTTTTTTTCTTTTTTTTCTTGATTTTCTTGAAATTTTGAATTCTTGAATCCATCAAGAATCGTATTTTCTTGATTTTCTTTAAATCCTTATTGTTCTTGATTCTCTTGATTATTGAATTCTTAAAGTCTTGATCTTGATTTCTAGAATCCCATTTTATTTTACCCTTAATCCTTCCCCATTTTCTTTAACCCTTATTTCATTAATCTGTTTTCCAAATCTTAACCCTCAATCATTTCCTTACCTTACAAACCTTAACCTTTAACCCTTTTTATCTATTCTACTGAAAATGTGGTAATTGCAAAAAAAATTATTTTACTTTTAGGTTTACCCTATCCTAGCCCAAATCCTTAACTCAATCCCCAATCAGATTTCCCTAAACCCCCTTATTTTCCGCTATCCAACCCAAATCCTTAACCCAATCCTAAACCAAATTCCCTAATTTCCCAAATTCCCTCTTCTTCCCCCACCGTCCTGCATCAACCAGACATGTAACTTTTCATGGATCGAGTCAAATTAAAAAAAAACCATTTTTGAAAAAACCAAATGACAGGTCTATTTAATTGGTTGGACCGGTGACTTAGTTGACCCAAACGGGTCAATGAAGACCCAGATTAAAAAAAATTATTGTTTAAACATGCCCTTTCACGTTTTTTTTTTAATATTTGAGATGCCCCATGTTTGGAAACTAATGACATGCCCCATTGACCTAAGGTCTTCTGAAAAATAATATATATGTACTCATCTTTAACCTATTACCTATAACAAAAAAAATCATTGATTTTTCTTCCCAAAACAAATCACTTTCAAGCTTTTCAAGCTCGAAGGTAAAGTATTTTTAATCTCTTGAAACTCATCTTCAATCCATCGTCTTGAACTTCAACATAATCCTTTGTAGAAAACCCTTGAATATTTCCATCCAATATTTTTTTTTTTTAATAAGTCAAATTTTTGATAATAGGACAAATCAAGAAAAATAAAAGCTAACTTCTCTCCTCAATTACATTTCCCACCTAAACAATAAATCTTCAAAAAACAACCCTCTAAACTCTTTAAGTTGTTTATACCAAAAAAAAAAACAACCCAAGCGTGGTAATGATCAACTCTACAAAAAAATTTCTTTCCCATCGAACGTGCACTCAATCCTTTCTTTCCATAAGCCCCCACAAATAGCAAAGGGGATGAACTTCCAAAGAATCATTAACTTGCTAGAAAAGGATGGAGACTTCCAACCACGCAAAAGAGAGTTGATTGAACGAGAATGACACCAAGAGACCCTAAAGAAAGAAAGGAGGAAAGGAAATGGGACCTAACCCACAATGTAAGAGAAGATTATCAACACGTTCCCCGTTCACCTTACACATACAACAAAAGTCCACCAAACAAAACCCATTATTCTTAAGAAGATCTACCATAGGAAGTTTGTTCAAAGCCACCAATAAAACCCATTACTCTTAAGAAGACCGACAGTAGGAAGTTTGTTCAAAGCCGTCAATCACATGAAAAAAGGCACTTTTGTGGGCACTTTTCTAGACCAAATAAAGGAGGAAGGAAAGCTGATGTCATGATTACTTTCAAAGAATGAATGAAACGACTTAACTGAGAACTGACCATCACTATTACCTTTCTGGACCTTGTGATCGTCCGTATATAGGGAAAGAATGCAAGAGGATAATAGACCTATGATAGAAGTTTTGTCATTTATCTCCCAATCGTTAAATCTTCTTCTAAAACCAAGATCCCAGGATACACCCCTTTCGTTGGAAATCAAAAAGGCAGAGACAATCACTCTTTTCCTTATAGACAAAGAGTACAGCCCTAGAAGTATCACAACACGAACAATCCTCTCCCCACTTCATAGCAAATATGCTCTCCCATGGCTGGCCTCAATCTAGAAATACCTCTCCACACCTAGGTTATCGAATTCGTTAAAGTGGTACCGAACTATGAACCGGTTTGATCCGAACATGTTCACAGTACAATTCACTCTTAGTACGTGGAAGTTAACAAACCAAACGAATTGCTTATTTTTCTTTAATTTCTCCACACCCCCTTCACATGTTGATATATTGAGATATCCCCTAAATATTTAAAGAGATAGAATACCCCTTTGACCTTGGTCTTTATTAATAAACTGATGAAAAATGACCAAATACATTCATCTTGTTACCCTATTCATCACATGTTGATATATTGAGATATCCTAAATATTTTAAAGAGATAGAATACCCCTTTGACCTTGGTCTTTATTATAAACTGATGAAAAATGACCAAAATACATTCATCTTGTTACCCTATTCATCACATCAACCTTCAAATGCCCTCATTTCTGTCTACCCCTACGAACTGGGTTCATACTCAAGTGATGAACCACCAACCGCGAACCCGAATTCGAACTGATTGAACCCTCAAACCAAGTAACATAGCTCCACACACTACACCCATAAGGAAGTCTGCACGGTCTGCTCTCCCAACCCATTGGATCCTCACCGTACTTAGCTACAATTATCTTCCTCCAAAGTGCCTCGTTCTCATTTCCAAAGCTCATGCTAATGAGGTTTGAAGGTTGAAGACGATAGAATCTTAGGATTGAAGAAAATGATAAAAAATTTGTGAAGGTTAAGTAGATAGAATCTTAAGACTGAAGATTAAGATTTTCAATCCAAAATTCAATCATCTTCTACTTCAAAATCCTATCCTATTCATGAGGTTTAAAGTAGATAGAATCTTATGATTGAAGGTAAAAATTTTGAAGCTTAAGTAGTAAGAATTGAAGATTAGGGTAAATAAATTACTCAAGATGTTGAAGATGATGGAAGAAGTTAGGTATTGGGAAGCATATATTCATTGTTTACATTTTGGGTCAGAACAGTTTGAGCCAACGGTTGGACCGATTGGGAACTGCCCTCAACATACTTCACGAATCTTTTTTTTTTCCTTTAGTATACTTATAAAAAAAATATATGATTTGTCACTAACAGTGAGCAAGCATCATATGAAACAAGGACACTCCATTTTGTACCCATGTGTTAGACACACACCAACAATACTGACCAAAGAAATAATTAATTCCGTTACTGTTTATTTGGTTTTAATGTATGACGACATTTCAAAATGCATCCTTTCAATATTGTATACCTTACATGAACTGAAGTATACAAAAAATATGCCTCTGAACATATAAAATGAAGCACACAGGCTTGTAAGCATACTAGACTTGTGGGGGTCAATGTGTCTGAAACTTGTAGCCATGTGGGATACCAGAACACGTCTGTTATACTACGTGAGGAACCCATCCTCTCCTAAATTGTTAACAAATCCCTGCATGCAAGATGTTGCACCAGCACCCCTACTATCACACGTTCTAACACAAACCATGTCACCGGGAGAGAGTGTGGTAGGCGGTAATCGATGGCTCCCTTCAACCTTGAACAAAACCAAATGCATCCCCCCTAATCCTGTAAACCATAGTAAAAAAGTCAGGGTTCAGGAATAATTTGGCAAGAGAAAGCCACGGAAAAAGTTGATGAATGTCAGGAAAACATTGGATAAGTTAAAAAAAGAAGAAAAAAAATAAGTATAAAAACGTATTTCATGTACTTAATGATAAAATAACACTTTAAAAAACTAAAAATAAAAATAATCTGTGATTTCTTTAAAAAAATCCTCCATTAAATCATTATATTTTTGAAAACTCAAAGATTTGATTCAAAACTTATGATTTTTTGAAAAAATTGATATTTAATCAACTATTAACATCGTGATTTAAAATTAAAAAAAAATCACAGATTTCTGTCACTATGCTGAAACATATGTAATGGGTTCATATAATCATCAATTGAAGAGCACTAACTCAATCAAGAACTAATAACCCACTACTAAATGCAAAGCGAGTAATTGAATTCTTACCCGTAGAAGAGCTAACTGCACTCAAATTGCAAATGGTGTCACAAAGCTCTTGTTGATCCTGACCACGACTAACCAAGTACTCAATTGGTTTCGATGAATCAGAATTCACATCGGGCATAGGAACAGCATCCAATTCCTCTTGTGTAAATTCCAATTCCGCATCCCTCTCAATCCGAAGAAGATCAGACATGTGTTTCGCAAACTCATCGATCCTGCTCTGTATCGCCTTCACCTTCTTGAGATCCATTCCTAATCCCCTAAGCACGGACTTCGGCTGGGGAACCTTTCGCACAATTGCTCGATGCTGAGCTGAATTGGCAAGTTCTTTGAGGAGTTTCCACGAATCTGTCTCGCGCCAATCGTCAATAACAGATTTACGTTGAAGGTCTTGAAGAACATCTCTCAATTCTCTCTGGAAGTGATCAAAGAGTGTGGGGTAATGGGTGCAAGCTTTCAAACAAAGGGATTCGAGACCGAGAGGCATCGGAATTGCATTGAAGTAAGGTTGGGATTGAATTACAAAGGTTAGGCCAGGACCCATTCTTTGACTGATCTCCAAGAATTCACCTTGGATCTCGGCGGAGGCGAAATCACTAGCCATGGTTCTCATTCCTTGGGATATCCATTTGACAACATCTTTGCCCAAATCTCTCCACCCTAATGGGTCCCCATTTTGATGGAGAGTTCGAACGCTTACGGGTGGTGGTGGTGGTGGTGGTGGTTGTTGTTGTTGTTTCTTCTTATTGTTCTTGTTCTTTATAGATATAGATTGGGTATTGGTGTTGGTGTTGGTGTTGAGGGTGTTGTTGCAGATTAATTGTAAGAATGGGAATCGAAAAGGGTACGAAGAAGAAGAAGATGAGGAGAAGGATGGGGACGAGAAGAGAGAATGATTGATTGAGGGGAAAGAAGATAAGTAAGGAAGAACATTTTTCTTTTTGTTCTTATTACGGAGAAGAAAGTTGGACTGTGAAGAAGAAGAGATGATACAACAACCGAAGAAAGATGAAGATGCCTCCATTTGCACCCCCACTTTTCAAACCACACCCACCAACCCACCACCTCCAAGGGGAGATGATACGGAGAGATTGGTATGGTGGTGATGGTGGTAGAACTAAGAGAGATTTACCCTTTTTTTTTTTTTTTTTCTATAACTTTGGATTTAGAACAAAAGTAAGATTTGTGGTGGTGGATAAGGCAACAATTATTTTGTTTGAAAAAAAAAAAAAAAAAAAAAAAAAGAGAGAAAAAGTAGAGGAGAACTTGTTACTTGTATTTTTCTCCAAAACAAGAGGAGAGAGAGAATGAGAGATAGGAGAGAATAAGGAAATGAGAAGAGAAACTTGATTTTGATTGGGTAGATAGGATTACGTGGCTAGATTCTCCATTTGTGTGGCGGAAAAAGTGAGAGATTCCAAATAACTTTGCTCACAGTATCAGAGGTAGTACAGATGCAACGTGTTCAGTTCCCATCCATATAACAGATTCCTCCTTTTTTATTTCCTTCCAAAAATTAGGGTTTGATTCTAAAATAATGTAACTATGACCTTTTCGTTGACGTTAACAGAATACCCGTGTTTAAAAACCGGACCGGATTTTAGAGATTTTTTTTTTTTCTATAGCATCTTTCTTTTATGAACGTGGCATTAACGGGACCAGTCTATTTGCACACATATAAAAAAATAGGGCATTTTACCCCCTCGTTTACCTACTTTAACTTTAAAATAAGGAAAAATTAGTCGGAGGACCAGACAAAGGGATTTCTTTCTAAATAATTTATAAGTTTTGGACGGTCTTTTAATAGTAGACCCTGGACTTCATCTCCCACATTTCTCATAATTGAATGTCCTAACTATTCGAATTCATCATTTTCAGTCAAAAAAATTGAATTTTTAACATCTCAATTGAGTTTCGAAGATTCCATTCCGTCGGAAATGATTTAAGAAAGAAGAATAAACCATTTTCAAGGATTTTTAAGATGCATGAAAAATATTAGGACTTTTTTACTTATTTTTCTTAGTTTTATATGAAAATTGATCAAGAATGATTCTTTTTTATTGAAATCATCTAAATAAATTATTTTCTCAAGTTTTTAATTGGTCTTTCCACGTATTTTTAGTAAAAAAAAATTCAAAAATTGAAAATGGATTGATTTTACTAGTGTTGAGTTCGACAGTAAAAATTATGAACTTGATAGAAATTAAAAAAATCTAGTTCGACAATAAATAAAAAGTGGTGAACTCGACAATAAATAAAAAGGCAATGTGTTCACCAATAATGAGGGACCATTTAGAAAGAAAAAGTTTACTAAATGTCCTACCAAGCTACCATAAAAAATTTAAGAACTATTTAGAAAGAAATCCCTCCGCGGGAGTCCTTCAATAATTTTTCCTTATAATAATTATCTACATACATCTTCTTCTTCTTCTTCACATTTAAAAATGTTTCAATGAGGGTTTTAGCTTTGATTTTACTTGTTTTTTTTATTATCCTAACACTTCCAATCGAGTCGAAATCCTTCACACGAGAAAGCTTTGTTCGGTAGGTACCTATCGAATCGATTTTTGTACTGTTCGATAGATACATACTGATAATCTATCAAATATATTTGTCAAAAAATCTTCGAGTTCTTTGATTGAAAATCATTGTTTTAGATGTTTTAATAGTGGTTTCTTCATCTTTCTTGGTGATTAAATGCACACTAAAAATAATTCTAAGAAATATGATAACTTGGAAGAAAAGAAATCTTAAAACCTAATCTCTATTGATTCAACATTTCACAAAACTCAAAAAGAGATGAATATAAAGAGAGAGAAAGAGAGAGAGAGAGAGAGAGGTAAGAAAAAGAGGGTTTTTTGTTTGGTGGGTTGTAGTATGTGCAATAAGTAAACACAAATGGGTAAAAATATAATTTTCTTTTTTTCTTAAAGTCACTTAAGTGGGTGCATTGTGCCAATTTGGTATGTGCAAATAAACTGATCGGCATTTATTTATAATTTAAGATAGTAAGCAAAGGGTTCTTAAGATTATACAGCAAAAGAATACTTTTGTAATTTTGAACTACATAAATAGAAATTTTCTTGATATTTCACTAAAATGATCCTACTTATAATAAATTTAAATATAAAAGTAGGGGCATTTATGACCACTCAAATTTTGGTATGGAAACCACTTCTACTCTGCCTTCTTTCATCTTTGCTATTATATTGTGAGAAGGCGGAGTAGAAGTGGTTCGACTCCAAAATTTGTGTGATCATAATGCCCCCACTTTTATATTTATGTTTAATATATTCAAGGCCATTTTTTGTTTAAAAAAAATCAAGAAAATTGTAATCTACAACCCAATAATCACGATGATTAGTTTTCAAAATTACAAAAATATACTTCTTGTAAATATTTTAAATTACTAATAAACCATATTGATTCATGTGGTAAAGGTAAGTTAAGAAAAATGCATATATATATATATATATATATATAGATATATATATATATTATATATATATATATATATATATGGGTCGAGTTCCATAGACAATGTATTTTATCCTATATGGTCTAAAAGTTTCATAATGGACTGATTTTTTTAGGATGATCTCTATGGTGAGGAAATTATCCTCACAAAAAACAGGCCATTCTAGAATTTGTAACCATAGTTTATAAGATGAAGAATAGTGGATCGTTAATTTTTATCATTAGTTTGTAACCTCTTTTCATAGGGTTTGGAGTTTCATAATGGGCTGGTTTTTTTTTTTTTTTTGAAGATGATCTCCTCACCATAAAGATCATTCGCACAAAAAATCAGCCCATTCTAAAACTTTTTAGTCATATAAGACAAAACTTTATCTAGAATGTTGTCTATTGAACTCTATTTGATATATATATAAGGAATTGTTTGGAGGCCTTAGATAGTCAAACATTATGCTAAACATTTTTCAAAATACGAGTTAGAAGTTTCGGAATTGGTTGATTTTTTGTGAGGATGATTTCTATGATGAAGAGATCATTCTCACAAAAAATCAACTTATTCCAAAATTTCTAACCCTAATTTACAAGTTGAAGAATCATGGATTGTCCGATTTTTATAAACCACTTTTGATGGGGTTCGAAGTTTCGACATGGGCTAATTTTGGGTGAGAATGATCTCCTCATCGTAGAGATCTTCCTCACAAAAAATCAACCCATTCCAAAACTTCTAACCCATACATTGAAAAAAATATTTGGCTCTCTTTAAGGCCTCCAAACACCACCCATATATATATATGGGAAATGTTCAGCACCCTAAACCCTACGTGTTTTGTCCTACATGGGTTAAAATTTTTGGAATGGGCTGATTTTTGGTGAGGATGATCTCTATGGTTAGAAAATCATCCTCACCAAAAATCAACCCATTCTGAAATTTCCAACCTCATGTTTACAAGTTGAAAAATCGTGGACCCTCCATTTTTTGTATACCAAAATGTTTGTTGCTGAACGGGACCTATATATATATATATATATATATATATATATATATATATATATATATATATAGGGTCCCGTTCACCACCCTACGCTTTACCAAACGTGTTTTGTCCTACATGGGTTAGAAGTTTTGGAATAGGCTGATTTTTGGTGAGTATGATCTCTAACAACCCATTCTAAAACTTCTAAACCCATAAAAAATGGTTTACAAAAAGTAGACGGTCCACGATTTTTCAACTTGTAAACATGGGGCTAAAAATTTCAGAATGGACTGATTTTTGGTGAGGATGATCTCCCCACCATAGAGATCATCCTCACCAAAAATTAGCCTATTCCAAAACTTCTAACCCATGTAGGACAAAACACATAGGGTAAAGCGTAGGGTGCCGAACGAGACCCTATATATATATATATATATATATGGGAAATGTTCAACAACACTTTACCCTACGCTTTACCAAATGTGTGTTTTTCCTACATGGGTTAGAAGTTTTGGAATGGGCTGATTTTTTGTGAGGGTGATCTCTATGGTGAGGAGATCATCCTCACCAAAAATCAGTCCATTCCAAAAATTTTAGCCCCATGTTTACAAGTTGAAAAATTGTGGACCGTCCATTTTTTGTAAACCATTTTTTATGGGGTTAGAAGTTTTGGAATGGGCTGTTAGAGATCTTCCTCACCAAAAATCAGCCTATTCCAAAACTTCTAACCCATGTAGGACAAATCACGTTTGGTAAAGCGTAGGGTGGTGAACGGGACCATATATATATATATATAGGTCCCGTTCAGCAACAAACATTTTAGCAAACAATTTGGCAAAACATTTTTCAAAACATGGGTTAGAGATTTTGGAATGGGCTGATTTTTGGTGAGGAGATCATCCTCACCAAAAATCAGCCCATTCAAAAACATCTAGCCCCAGTTTACAAGTTGAAAATTCGTGGACCGTCCACTTTTTGTAAACCATTTTTGATGGGGTTAGAAGTTTTGGAATGGGCTGATTTTTGGTGATGATGATCTCCTCACCATAGAGATTATCCTCACGAAAAATCAGCCCATTCCAAAACCTCTAACCCATGTTTTGAAAAATGTTTTGCCAAAATGTTTGTTGTTGAACATTTCCCTATATATATATGAGTCCCGTTCGCTAGCAAACGGTTTGGCAAACTTATATGGGTCGTTCGATATAACGCGATCTGACGATTTGGATTTAATATCAGCGAAATATAAATTTATACATATATTTGCAGCGCCGTCCCTCAAGGTTTTCTAACTTAGTGCTTACTCCTTCTTCTCTTTAAACAGCACAGAACATAACAAAGAGTTCTCTTCGAACTCTCTCACCCTTTTCTCGTTCAAACCTCTTCATCTTCTCTCACTGAAACCCTTGTCGTCGCTCTCTCTCGGTCTCGCTCTCACTCTCGTCTGAAACACTCCCTCTCTCACTCTTGTTCTCACTCTCTTTCCCAAGTGTTATTAAACAGAAACGAAACCCTCTCTCTCACTCTTTCATTCTCTCTCGCTCTCGATCCCTTTTCCCATTTCTCTTCGAACATAATCGTAGCCGAACCCTCTCTCCCACTCTCTCATTCTCTCTCACTCTCACCCTCGCTGAAACCCTCTCTCTCTCTCTTTCGTTGCAACGCCCTCTCCCTCTCTCTTCGTAGCTTGAAGTAACTGGGAAGAGGTACAAGATCATGCTTAGGGGTTGTAAAATCAGATCTTATAGGGTCATTGATAAGGCATTCTGGATTTGTTGAGACTCAAGACAAGGCTTTTGATTTGGAGAACATGGAAAATGATGATTTGTTTTGTAAGATGAGTCAAGCTAATTTCTTCATCACATTCTTCTTCTCTATGGCTCTAGCAAACTTAATGATCTTGATGGCTTTGTGTTTTTATTTTTTATTTTTTATGATCGGTAGTTGGCTTCTTGTGTCGTTGGGTTCGAGACGTACTCAACATAAAATGTCGGTGCATGATAATAGGCTTTTTGTTCAACTCTTTTTGATATTTCAGTAGTAGACCTGTTGTTAATAATTTGAATTCTCCGTGTGTTGATGATTAATTGAAAGACTTGATGACTTTCTTTCTAAATCCTATCCTCTTCTTGGTATTTGAATGTTGACAAAATAAAATTTTGGATGTGAAGGTAAAAGTGTCATCATAGTCCCAAATTGGGAGTCTTCTACGAAATTTTTTAAAAAATTCAGAGAATTGTGTGACTATGCTTTCAATGATTTGGAAATGGGTTTATTTTTTGAGTGATGCATGACTTGGTGTTTGAGTTGATTTAGTTTATACTTTATAGCCTTTAGTCTCAATCTTTTGTATGCTTGCTCTTAAACTTAACACATATAGGCACAGAAAAATCTTCACACACCAAATGAAGATAGCTATCGACATCACAAAACTATGTTGTGTAAGTTTTTACAATTTATGTCTTCATGGTGTGTACATGAGATTTTCATAGCTATGACATGACATGAATAAGTATGATAGATTTAAAATAATGGGGATCATGCATGAGGAACATTGAAACCTTGTGTTTTTAGAGGGCTATTGTAAGTTGGATCTTCCTTTGATGCTTGAGTGCTTTGTATGTTGCTAATTTGTCTTTTGTTGTTTTTTCTTTTAATAAAATATCTATCTATTCAGAAAAAAATATATACTGCATGTGTACTTGGACTGGTTGTGTTTTCTTTTTTTTTCTTTTCCCTCTTGTTTTATTTTGCTTTAGGAATCAATTTTAGCTTTGCATCAGCGTTGTCAAAGGCGCTGGGGTCTCTTAATGTCAATATTAAGCAAAGGGGTCGCTTTATGTAAGAAGTAAAATTACATTGATATGTCAACATCTCATCTTTCAGGGATTTAAATCTTAACCTCGTAAAACTTTATTGTAATAGATGTGGAGATTGGTATTTTGGGTCTTGGACTGATATCGCCCGCTTATGCATTCTAACAGCTAAGAAGTTCGGTGTTACTTAGTTTGTGAACCCTAAAGAATGTAAAAAACCAGTTCAAGAGGTTAGTTTTAAACCATTATTAGAAGTGATTCTATCCAATTATTTTATAAAGATCGATATTTGATTTATGATTTCATCATCATCATCAGGTAATCGCTGAGATGACGGATGGAGGTACGGACCGCAACATTGAATGCACAGGAGTATTAGTGCAATGATCTAAAAACAATTTATTTATTTTCTGTGGTGATGCACAAGAGCTTGAAGTGGAGAAATTTATCACACATGAAGTCTCTTTCATTGAAATCAATGAGGCCTTCAAGTATATGCTGGACGGCGATAGCCTTCAGTGCATCATCCGCATGGATGCATGGAATGGATATAGTGGACGTTTTTAGTGTGCATGAGGTTATGAACAAATATGGGTCTGTTTTCCATTTGTTAGATCTTGTAAGATGTATGGGTTTAGGGAAGTAATGTGTGTGTGTGTGGTGATGAGATCAAGCTTCAATGCTACCTACTTTGCTTATGAAGATGCTGACAAATCAATGTAATTTTACTTCTTACATAAAGCGACCCCTTTGCTTAATATTGACATTAAGAGACCCCAGTGCCTTTGACGACACTGATGCAAAGCTAAAACTGATTCCTAAAGCAAAATAAAACAAGAGGGAAAGAAAAAAAAGAAAACACAACCAGTCCAAGTACACATGCAATACATATTTTTTTCTGAATAGATAGACATTTTATTAAAAGAAAAAACAACAAAAGACAAATTAGCAACATACAAAGCACTCAAGCATCAAAGGAAGATCCAACTTACAATAGCCCTCTAAAAACACAAGGTTTCAATGTTCCCCATGCATGATCCCCATTATTTTAAATCTATCATACTTATTCATGTCATGTCATAGCTATGAAAATCTCATGTACACACCATGAAGACATAAATTGTAAAAACTTACACAGCATAGTTTTGTGATGTCGATAGTTATCTTCATTTGGTGTGTGAAGATTGTTCTGTGCCTATATGTGTTAGGTGTAAGAGCAAGCATACAAAACATTGAGACTAAAGGCTATAAAGTATAAACTAAATCAACTCAAACACCAAGTCATGCATCACTCAAAAAATAAACCCATTTCCAAATCATTGAAAGCATAGTCACACAATTCTCTGAATTTTTTAAAAAATTTCGTAGAAGACTCCCAATTTGGGACTATGATGACACTTTTACCTTCACATCCAAAATTTTTATTTTGTCAACATTCAAATACCAAGAAGAGGATAGGATTTAGAAAGAAAGTCATCAAGTCTTTCAATTAATTATCAACACACGGAGAATTCAAATTATTAACAACAGGTCTACTACTGAAATATCAAAAAGAGTTGAACAAAAAGCCTATTATCATGCACCGACATTTTATGTTGAGTACGTCTCGAACCCAACGACACAAGAAGCCAACTACCGATCATAAAAAATAAAAAATAAAAACACAAAGCCATCAAGATCATTAAGTTTGCTAGAGCCATAGAGAAGAAGAATGTGATGAAGAAATTAGCTTGACTCATCTTACAAAACAAATCATCATTTTCCATGTTCTCCAAATCAAAAGCCTTGTCTTGAGTCTCAACAAATCCAGAATGCCTTATCAATGACCCTATAAGATCTGATTTTACAACCCCTAAGCATGATCTTGTACCTCTTCCCAGTTACTTCAAGCTACGAAGAGAGAGGGAGAGGGCGTTGCAACGAAAGAGAGAGAGAGAGGGTTTCAGCGAGGGTGAGAGTGAGAGAGAATGAGAGAGTAGGAGAAAGGGTTCGACTGCGATTAAGTTCAAAGAGAAATGGGAAAAGGGATCGAGAGCGAGAGAGAATGAAAGAGTGAGAGAGAGGGTTTCGTTTTTGTTTAATAACACTTGGGAAAGAGAGCGAGAACGAGAGCGAGAGCAAGAGAGGGAATGTTTCAGGCGAGACCGAGAGAGTTCGCGAGAGAGAGCGACGACGAGGGTTTCAGCGAGAGAAGATGAAGAGGTTTGAACGAGAAAAGGGTGAGAGAGTTCGAAGAGAACTCTCTGTTATATTCTGTGCTGTTTAAAGAGAAAAGGGAGTAAGCACTAATTTAGAAAACTTTGAGGGACGGCGTTGCAAATATATGTATAAATTTATATTTCGCTGAGATTAAATCCAAACCGTCAGATCGTGTTATATCGAACGACCCATATAAGTTTGCCAAACCGTTAGCCAGCGAACGGGACCCTATATATATATAGGGTCCCGTTCCCCACCCTAAGCTTTACTCTACACTTTAACAAACGTGTTTTGTCCTACATGGGTTAGAAGTTTTGGAATGAGCTGATTTTTTGTGAGGATGATTTCTATGGTGAGGAGATCATCCTCACCAAAAATCAGCCCATTCCAAAACTTCTAACCCCATAAAAAATGGTTCACAAAAAATGGACGGTCCACAATTTTTCAACTTGTAAACATGGGGCTAAAAATTTCGGAATGGGTTGATTTTTGGTGAGGATGATCTTCTAATCATAGAGATCATCCTCACCAAAAATCAGCCCATTCCAAAACTTCTAATCCATGTAGGACAAAACACATTTGTTAAAGTGTAGGGTAAAGCTTAGGATGTTGAACATTTCCCATATATATATATGGGGACGGTTTAGCAGTCCTAAAGTTTGCCAAGTTTGGTGCCAAACATTTTTCAAACTATGGGTTAGAAGCTTTGGAATGAGCTGATTTTTTGTGAGGATGATCTCTATGATGAGGAGATCAACCTCACCAAAAATCAGTTTATTCCAAAACTTCTAACCCCATCAAAAGTGATTTACAAAAAATGTTTGGCACCAAACTTGACAAACTTTAGGGCTGCCAAACCGCTCCCTATATATATATATATATGGGAAATGTTCAGCACCCTAAGTTTTACCACACACTTTAACAAACGTTTTTTGTCCTACATGGGTTAGAAGTTTTGGAATGAGCTAATTTTTGGTGAGGATGATCTCTATGATTAGAAGATCATCCTCCCCAAAAATCAGCCCATTCCGAAATGTTTAGCCCCATGTTTACAAGTTGAAAAATCGTGGACCGTCCATTTTTTGTAAATCAATTTTGATGGGGTTAGAAGTTTTGGAATGAGCTGATTTTTGGTGAGGATGATCTCCTCACCATAGAGATCATCCTCACCAAAAATCAGCTCATTCCGAAACTTCTAACCCATGTAAGACAAAACGCATTTGTTAAAGTGTGTGGTAAAACTAAGGGTGGCGAACGGGACCCTATATATATATATATATATATATAGATATATGGGAAATGTTCAGTAACAAACATTTTGGCAAAACATTTTTCAAAACATGGGTTAGAGGTTTTGGAATGGGCTGATTTTTGGTGAGGATGATCTCTACAGTGAGGAGATCATCCTCACCAAAAATCAGCCCATTCCGAAATTTCTAGCCCCATGTTTACAAGTTGAAAAATCATGGACTGTCCATTTTTTGTAAACCATTTTTGATGGGTTTAGAAGTTTTGGAATGGGCTGATTTTTGGTGAGGATGATCTCCTCACCGTAGAGATCACCCTCACCAAAAATCAGCCCATTCCAAAACTTCTATCTCATGTTTTGAAAAATGTTTTGCCAAAATGTTTGTTGCTGAACGGGACCCTATATATATGTATATATATATATATATATATATGGGAAATGTTCAGCACCCTAAGTTTTACCACACACTTTAACAAACGTTTTTTGTCCTACATGGGTTATAAGTTTTGGAATGAGCTGATTTTTGGTGAGGATGATCTCTATGATTAAAAGATCATCCTCCCCAAAAATCAGCCCATTCCGAAATGTTTAGCCCCATGTTTACACGTTGAAAAATCGTGGACCGTCCATTTTTTGTAAATCAATTTTGATGGGGTTAGAAGTTTTGGAATGAGCTGATTTTTGGTGAAGATGATCTCCTCACCATAGAGATCATCCTCACCAAAAATCAGCTCATTCCGAAACTTCTAACCCATGTAAGACAAAACGCGTTTGTTAAAGTGTGTGGTAAAACTAAGGGTGGCGAACGGGACCCTATATATATAGGGTCAGGTTCAAGGGCCATGTGAGAAAACATGTAAGAAAACTTTCGGCGGTAAATAAAATTTTAAAATATGGGTTAGAAATTTTAGATTGAGCTGATTTTTTGTGAGGATGATCTCTATGATGGGAAGATCATCCAAAAAAAAATCAGCCCAATCTGAAACTTCTAACCCCATTAAAAGTGATTTAGAATGTGGACCGTCGATTTTTTTTCAATTTTTATCATTAATTTGTAAATCACTTTTGATGGATTTAGAGGTTTCTGATTGAGCTGATTTTTTGTGAGGATGATCTTCTCATCATAGTGACCATCCTTGCAAAAAATCAGCTCAATCCAAAACCTCTAACCCTTATTTTGAAAAACGAAAGTTTTCTTACATGTTTTCTCACATGGCCCTTGAACCTGATATATATATATATATATATATATATATATATGGTCATTCGGATGCCAACTATTTGGCCACCACATTTTGTCCTACATGGGGTTAGAAATTTTGGAATGTGCTGATTTTTGGTGAGGATGTATATATGGAGTGTTAGAAGGCCCTAAAGAAAGTCATACATTTTTCAATATATGGGTTTGAAATTTCCTAATGGGTTGAGTGAGGATGATCTCTACGATGAAGAGATCATCCTCACAAAAAATTAGTCAATTCTGAAATTTCTAACCCTAGTTTACAAGTTGAAGAATCGTGACCCATCAATTACTTGTAAATCACTTTTGATAGGTTTAGAAGTTTCAGAGTAGGCTGATTTTTTGTGAGGATGATTGCCTCAGTACAGAGATCATCCTTACAAAAAAACAACCAATTCTGAAATTTCTAACCCATATATTGAAAAATGTTTGGCACAATGTTTGGCTATCTTTAGGACCTCTAGGCATTTATATATATAAAAGGTGGTGTTTGGAGGCCTTAAAGAGAGCCAAACATTGTGCCAAACATTTTTTCAATTCATAGAGATCATCCTCACAAAAAATCAGCCCATTCCAAAACTTCTAACCCCTATTTTGAAAAATGTTTAGCACCATAGTGATTTAAAATTGTCAATCGTTGATTTCTTACCGTTAATTTGTTAACCATTTTTAATGGGGTTAGAAGTTTCAAATTGGACTTCGTTGTGAGGATTATCTCCTCACCATAGAGACCATCCTCACAAAAAATCAGCCCAATCCAAAACTTTTAAGCCATGTAAGACAAATTTTGACATCTAGCACTGGCTCCGTAACATTGGCGATTGAACGCTACCCATATAATATATATATATATATATATATCTTAAAAATTCGGAAAAAAATAGTCGAATCTGAAACTTCTAATTTAGATGATCTCTAGGGAAACATTATGAGGCCCTAACATTGTGCCAAACATTTTTCAATATATGAGTTAAAACTTTCGGAATGTTGATTTTTTGTGAGGATGATTTCTTTGATAAAGAGATCATCTTTATAAAAAAAATCAGGCCATTCTAAATCTTCTAACCCAAGTTTATAAGTTGAAGAATTATGGACCACCAATTATTTGTAAATCACTTTTGATGGGATTAGAAGTTTCAAAATGGGGTGATTTTTTTGTAAGGATGATCTCCTCACGTGATCATCCTCACAAAAATCCACCCAAACAGAAATTTCAAACCCATATATTGAAAAATGTTTGGCTCTCTTTAAGGACGTGTTCAATAACCAAAAAGGCCCGCACAACGAATCGCAGCAGAGTTGAACCAGGGGTAGAAATGAGTCTAACCAATTTGATAAATATATTTAGTTCAATCATGGTTTCAGGATAAAAAACATCGACCCAACGGTTAAATGTAGTATGACTTAAACATACCACTCCATGTTTTAGGGAATATTTGAGATAACCAAGTAATTTCAAACGGAGGACATTCAGTCTGCATGGAAAGACTAATAGAAAGTAATCTAAATGCTCTCCCTTGATTTTTCTGCACAATGCATCATATTCTCAAGGTCCTAAACTTCTTCAACATTCTAATTTCAAGAATAATATAGGATTTTTTTGAAGTAGAAGATGATGGATTGTTGGTTAGAGACATCAATTATTGTATACAAGAGGTATGGAAGAAGAGGATAAATAGGTTAAAAATAATTTATCAGGGAAGAACTTGAAGATGACAGCCACCGATTTCCCAAATTTCAAATTGAAATCAAACTGTAAAAGAAAAAAAATTAAATTTTGTTAATTGCTTCATACTTTGGTAAAGGTCCAACCATGGTAGATGACACAAGGATCTTCCTTTTAAGTTCTAGAATATATGTAAAAATTGTTACTATAGAGAAAAAAAAAAAGACCAAATAATGAATCAATATCATTGGAGAAATGTATTAGGTTAATTCAAGATTGTTTTAAGTACTGATTATGATTTATTATTTTTCGATTTTCCCAATTTCTTTAACTTTTTGAAATTTTTAGGAATTGAATCTAACAGAAACCATGGTTTTATCCCACAAGTCTTATGGGAAGATATGTATGAAACAAGGGGACTAGGAGCAGAGAGCAGCATCCGGGCCTGTTCAAAAGCTGGTTCACCCATAAGCAATGGCTGCTGCTGATCTAATTGATCTCCTTGGGATCATTCTCACTACATTGGCTCACATTCCCGATGGTTCAATAGCCAATGATAGTAAGCAAAGCTTCATAAAAACAGTAATATAATTGAAAGTAGTTACTGGATTCAAAAGAAAAGATTATATCAATATAGTAAAGGAGATAGCTAGCTGCAAGACAATCTAACAAGATAAAGTTTAACATATTTACATACCATTCTAAATGGCAAGTATGGGAATAAATGTATGTGTGAACCATTGCAGTCCCCAGTTTCTTTTCATCAGAAATGCAAAGAAGCTACCATGAGAAGGAACTGATGCCGATGAAGATTGAACTTCTGAACTCAAAGAAGGAACTGCAGTCATGAAGATGAACAATCCTGACAAGACACACCATCCATCCTAGAGTCTTACAAGTTACGACTACCACAGGTATCATGATTTTGAGAAGTTGCTGGCTTCTCATGGACCAACTCTTCTTTTTCCCAACTTCTCTTTGCCTCTTTATGCCTGGGCAGCAGATTTATAAGAACTCAATAAGATAAATGTAAAGCAAGTGAAAAAAAGATCATATAGAGAAGGAAGAAAAACAATGAATAACTACATATTTTTAAAGAACAAGCAAGCATCACGAGCTCTCTTAATACCACCACTAGAAAAATATATACATGAGACCGTTCTAGGGCAATTTTTAACAAAAATGTTGACAATGCGTTTCGTAAATATGGATCAGAAGTTTCAGAATGGGAAGATTTTTGGTGAGGTTGACCTCAAAAAATCAGCCCATTCCGAAACTTCTAACACCAGTTTACAAATTGAAGAATCGTGGATCGTCAATTATTTGTAAACCACTTTTGATGGGGTTAGAAGTTTCAGTGGGCTGATTTTTTGTGAGGATGATCTCTATGGTATTTCCAAAACACGTCCCCCCCCCCCCCCCCCAAACACACACACATATATATATATATTCTTTCTTCCCTTCCAAACAAGAGAAATGTTCTAACAATAAATAAATAAATAAAAGAACATGGTTTGGGCATTCAGCTGGCAGAGGGGCTTAGCATTTTGTCTGACATTTGTATCGTGTACAGAATTCATTTAGAAATCAATAGTGACCCGCAAGAAGAAAACACTCAGAGAGCCAAACCTTAGATGCAAGAATAATAATAGAAAAAAACACATACTAGCCAATGGTGTGAGAAAAAAATATGACAATGTTGTGATGTGCTGTTGTGCATCATCTACAGGAATGAGTTCAAACTATTGTTTTACAAGTCAAATCACATAGAAAAACGCAAGGGTAGGATTCAAATCAAATCAGGAATTAAGTTTTCAGATCGTAAGATTTATAGGAGTTTTTTTAACAAGTTCATAACAAATACAAAGTAATATTTAGTAAGGGTCCCATTCGGCAGACAACGTTTGTCCTAGGTGGGTTAGAAGTTTAGGAATGGGCTGATTTTTTGTGAGGATGATCTCTATGGTGAGGAGATTTTGATCATCTTAACAAAAAATCAGCCCAATCTGAAACTTCTAACCCCATCAAAAGTGATATAGAATTGTGGACCGTTGATTTTTTACCATTAATCTGTAAATCACTTTTGATGGAGTTAAAAGTTTCTGATTGGGCTGATTTTTTTTGTGAGGTTGATCTCCTCACCATAGAGATCATCCTCACAAAAAATCAGCTCAATCCGAAACTTTTAAGATATATAGGACAAATTTTGTCTCCCAACGTTGTCTGTTGAACGCTACCCATTTAATAATATGCCTACAAAGTAAAATAATAGTATGCCCAAGTCCTTCATAACCCATCATGTCATTACAAAGTTGTCTAAAAACACTTGCAATCCAATATGGGCTATTGAGATACTATTTCTAAACTCGGAATTCTAAAAGCATAAAATATTAGGAAAAATAAATTATAACCACGCATTATCAATTCACGATAAACTCATATTAAGTTTCATGCACTCATCAACAATCTTATTTTTTTTCAATCTTTCAAGTCCATGCATTTCTTATCACCCTTGCTAGAATAATTACCGAGTCAAGGTTCAAAAATAAGTCGACAAGGGTAATTTTTGGAAAGATCAGGTAAAAATCAAGAATATTTTGGGCTAGGATTAGGACTGAAAAAATGTTCCTATAAAGTGTTCTCATGTTATATCATCAAATCTCTTATTAAACTCCAATAATAAATCAACAAATTCCATATTAATATCCTAGTTTTCTTCTCCCAATTTTTTTAAAATTAAATAAAAATAAAACACCTATTACCTAAGACACTAATAGAAAGGAGACGAATAGAAGAGAGTATAGTGGATAGAGGGTTAACGGCTGAGTCTTGAGAGGAGGAGAGGGGGGTGGGGTGGCAACCGTGAAGGAAAATTGAAAGACGAGAACTAAAAGACAAAGAGGAGAAGGTGAGAGATACGAGGGTTAGGTTTTATTTCAAATTTTGTTTTAATGGTGAAATCCGCAATTACAATGAAAGGTCACAATTTATTGAAAAATTCATGATTAAATCGATGAAGGAAAAAAATTGCAATTTAATCACGACTTTTTAAATAAATCGCTGAATTTGGTAACTAAAACCACAATGAAATGTTCCCTAAAATATATTTCAATGAAAGAGCTGCTAGCTGCAAAATACTAATCTACTGTATACAGAATAAGACCTGTTCATTATTGAGAGGGGTTTTAGTTTTAGGAGCCGAGTACCATTTAACAAGGAGAGCTTCTCTAAGCAGCGGAGGAGTTCTAAGAAAAGTGTTTCAAGAAGGGTATCGATAGGCTCTTCACAAGGAATTAAGAGAGAGAATTATCTCTTTGTTAGTGGGAAATATTTCAGTTAGGGCTTTAGACCCATAGCTCAGTTGGTTTGACACATTGCAAAACAACTTTGGGGTCATTGGTTCAAGTCCAGCTTACCCATCAAAAAATAAAATTATTTCAGTTGGTCATCTACGGTGGAAACCCTTCACTCTTTCTTCATAATTTGATGATCCGATTGAACCAAATTATCATGCCCCTAACCAGGGAGGATAGGCATGGGGATCAGGAGAACAGATCATTGGTTGCTTTGATATGATTGGAGGTATCGAAAGAGAGAACTCACCATTTAGAAAGCAATGAAATGTTTGGGAAGTGGACTAAGGAGGATGTTTTTGTTTTCTTGTATTTGTTGAGTGTATATTTTCCTCCACTCCCACGCGTATCATACCCCAATAAAGCCCCGTGACCCTCTTATATTCATAGTTCTCCCCTTCTCCAACAGATCGATCTTTTGGAGAAGTAGATTGGTTAACATGGTATCAGAGCATTAGGTTCGTATAGGTCACGGATTCAAACCTTTCCACCCTTATGGGTGAGGGGGAATGTTGAGTGCATATTTTCCTCCACTCCCGGGTGTGTCATACCCAGTAAAGCCCCTTGACCCTCTTCTATTCATAGTTTTCCCCTCCTCCAACAGATCGGTCTTTTGGAGTAGTTGGTTGATTAACAGTATTCTCCTTTAGGTAGCCACCTTGGCCTCCGCTTTTTTCTAATTAATAATTCTCTTTACCTTTTTTTTTAATAAAAAAGCTACACCAAGTGAAAGGTGCCAGCTTGTCAAGTTGGTTAAAGTCTACAAGTGTTAATAGCACGACCGGGGTTCATAACCCGCCTTACAAATTACCGACCACTAATTTTGCTTGCCTGGAAAAAAAAAATATATACACCAAGTCACCTACTTGTGGAAGCATTAAGGTTCTTAAAGGTGATCCACCTCATTCACCCTTCAGCCTTACCAGAATTCAAGTCGTGGTCAACTGTTAATGCGCTTTTAGAAGAAGCTCTAAAGGTTAAGGTATGTTCGGTACCTAGGGATCAATAACTAGGGAGTGTTCAAAGCTTTTACCAGCAACTGCAACAGTTATACGGAAGGGGACAAAAGCACCAAGGACCTTATAGATATCAAGATCAATCTGCCTAAACATGAAGGGCAGAGAGGGGGGGGGGGGGGGGGGGGGGGGGGGGGGGGGTAAGATTGATGTTCCATGTTGGATTCCCATCGTCGACAAAGAAGCCATGAAGATGGTATGGCAAACTCTAGTCACCGATGCAGACCAGATGTGTTTCCTAAAGCTTATGTGGCTCAGGGGAGGGGTGAAAACCAAAAAGAGGAGAAAGAAATGTAATATACCAGAATCAGTGGACAAGTATTATAATAGGTCACAAGCTCATAAAAGACTCTCATGCCCCTTTGTAATCCTAGATCCAACTGTTCTCTTGTAAGAGAATCTGATCACATTGAAATCCCTACCAAACCAAGGTCTTTCTCAATAAGTTGTGATGCAAGACGGTGAAGCCTAACCTAAAATGACGAATCTGAAATATAAAATGAACCAATAAAGTAATAAAAATATAAATCTAACATTCATGCATCCACAATTCAAATAAGAAACTGCTAAATACTTATTAGCTTGGATCCTAGGCAATCGCAATCTGACAGTTAGTAATCCCTCAAGTGTTTTGATGAAGGGATGCCAATGGAAGTTGAACTTCCACTAACTTAGGGTCACAGTTCTCAATCCAAGTGAAGACTCTTTAACACTTTCAAGGATTTAGAGAAAAGTTTAAAGCTCAGTGGTCTATCCAAATTATGTTAGTGCATGTATGAAAGTGTTTGTATTTCAGGCTTCTCAAAGGTGTTGAGTTAGACACCTCGTATCTTCTGCTCATGTCACTGCACACAACATACTTCCTGGACAAGACTCAATCAGAACAAGTTATGAAACCTCAGTTCAATGGTGTCTGAACTCGTGTATTGCGAAAGTGATATAGTGCACTTTCCAGTTCAAGCAAATAAAAAAAGATTTTTGAGAAATATATTAAGGTTTTTACAGTATAAGGTTTTGTTGATTGATTGCCCAAATACATATTAAGATTACTGCATATCAGCAAGGTAGTCAACATCAAAACATGCCACCTAAAGGTACATAGTATCATATATGGTACATAACAAGCTACATAGTTTAACAAATAAGTTTGTGGGGTTTAGTCCCACATGGGACACAAATTGCCTTGTCTCTCTCCTTATAAGATCTTGGGCCTCTCCACTCATTGCCAATTGATTTTGAGTTGGACCCCCAAAATTTTCATGGTATCAAAGCCTCCCTTTAAAAAACCTAGTTTCTTTTCTGCATAATTTCTTTGTTGGTCAGCCATGTCTGACGTTTCCTCCGAGTCAATCCTGTCTCTCACAACCCAGCCAACCAATTTTATTCAGATCACCACTATTCGCCTTAATGGTGACAATTATTTACGGTGGTCCCAGTCCGTTCAGATGTACATCAGAGGACAGGGAAAGATCGGGTACCTAACGGGAGACAAAAAGACACCAGCACTAAAGGACCCAACGTTTGCGACCTGGCATGCAAAAAATTCAATGGTGATGACTTGGCTCGTGAACTCCATGGACGAGGATATTAGCTCCAACTATATGAGCTACTCCACGGCCAAAGAACTCTGGGACAATGTGAATTAGATGTACTCTGATTTAGGAAATCAGTCTCAGGTCTACGAATTGACTTTGAAACTTGGTGAGATTCGGCAGGGGGAAGTCTCGGTCACCAAGTATTTCAATTCATTGAAGCGCCTTTGGCAAAACTTGGATCTGTTCAATGATTATGAATGGAAATCCACTGAAGATGCTAATCACAACAAACGAACCATGGAGGCTCATCGCATTTACAAATTCCTTGTTGGGCTCAACGTGGAATTTGATGAAGTACGGGGATAGAACATTGGTAGGACTCCACTTCTTCCAATTGGTGAGGTGTTTGCTGAAGTTCGAAGAGAAGAGAGCCGCAGACATGTAATGTTGGGGAAAAAGACTACTACCGGGATTGTTGAGAGTTCTGCCCTTGTTGTTGTCAAGGCTACTGCTAATAAAGCAACCAATTTTTAGCGAAAACCTGATGAGAAGCCACGGGTCTGGTGCGTCTACTGCATCAAACCGCGCCATACTCAAGAGACCTGTTGGAAAATCCACGAAAAACCAGCAAATTGGAAGAACAGCAAGTCTGGTGACAGAAACAGCCATGCGGTTCCCACCTCCAATGAAGCTGAGACAAGTCCCTTCAACAAGGAACAGATGGATCACCTTCTGAAGCTGCCGAAATATAATTCCTCATCTAGTATTCCTAGTGTTTATCTTGGACAAACAGGTAGTGCACCTAATGCCCTTTCTTGTTGTTTAAATTCTACTCCATAGATCATCAATTTTGGAGCCTCTGGTCATATGACCAGCCTTTCCAATCTTTTTAGCACTTACTCGCCATGTTCTAACCTTGAAAAAATTAGAATTGCAAATGGTAGTTTCTCACCCATTAAAGGAAAATGTTTGATAAAATTATCCGAGAATATAGATCTTAAATATGTTCTCCATGTCCCTAAACTAACCTGTAACCTTTTTTCTGTGAGTAAACTAACCAAAGAATCTAATTGCCATGTAATTTTCTGTGATTCTTACTGTGACTTTCAGGACCGGAGCTCGGGGAAGAAGATTGGCAATGCTAAGATGATAGATGGACTTTACAACTTTGATGGTGACTTCTCTAGTAATAAAAACGCTCAGGGTCTTAGTAGTGTCAGTTCTAATTCTGTTTATGAACAAATAATGCTTTAGCAATTAAGACTAGGACATCCTAGCTTTCCATATCTTAAACATTTGTTTCCTACCGTATTTAAGAATTGGGATTGTTTATCGTTCTATTGTGAAAGTTGTCACTTATCTAAGAGTCATCGTACTACTTATTTGTCAAAACATTATACTTCTTCAAAACCATTTTATTTAATACATAGTGATGTTTGGGGACCTTCAAGAGTCACTACTATCTCTAGGAAAAAATAGTTTGTTACTTTTATAGATGATCATACCCGTTTGTGTTGGGTTTATTTGAATGAGTAAAAAGTCTGAGGTTGAAAAGCTTTTTAAGGAATTTTACACAATGGTTGAAACTCAGTTTCAAACAAAAATTAGTATTCTTCACACCGATAATGGAACCGAGTATTTTAATGAACTTTTGGGAAGTTTTTTGAAGGAAAAAGGGATACATCATCAGTCTACTTGTGTGGATACCCTCAACAAATGAAATTTCTAAAAAAAAAAATAAGCATTTACTTGAAGTGGCTTGTGCTTTAATGTTTTCAATGAATGTTTCAAAATATCTTTGGGGGGAAGCTGTTTTAACAGCCTCTTATCTGATTAACAGAATGCCTACACGTATTTTAAAATATAGCACGCCATTAAAATGTTTCAAAAAAAAAAAAAAAATTCCCTTATCAAGAATGTACTTGGATTTACCTCTCAAGGTTTTTGGCTGCATTGCTTTTGTTCATATACCCAATAATACTCGGTCCAAACTTGATCCTCAGGCTAAAAAATGTGTTTTTATAGGGTATGTTTCTAATAAAAAAGGATATAAGTGCTATAATCCCCAAACAAGAAAATTTTATGTGACTATGGATGTCTCTTTCTTTGAAACTAAATCTTATTTTCACAAAAATTCTCTTCAAGGGGAGAATGAGGTGATGGAAGAAAATTTTTATGAGGTGATGAAAGGGAATTTTTGGGATTTATCTCTTACTCCTTTACCAAATATGATTTTGGCTACTTCATCTCATTCTTCTCATCCTACTGTTATTCCCGAAATTCAAAGTCAGGAACAATGTGATAGAATCAATGAAAACAATTAAGGGAATCCTAGTCATATAGTGCCGAACATTACTATATCTGAAACAGGGGGAGAATCATTACAACCGGGTCCAAAAAATCCCAATACTGAGCCTCTGGTTTATACTCGGAGAAGACCTCGTCAAAAGAGTCAAAGTCAGCTATTCCTCTTGGAAATGATCAATCTCGACCTTCAGGAGACCTCCAGATATCACAGATAATTTTGTTCCTAACTCTTATGTTCTTAACTCATTTTCAATTCATGTCACTTCTCCTAACCAAGAACCATTAGACCTTGATATTCCTATAGCTGTTAGGAAAGGAACCCGAACTTGCACCAAATATCCCATTGCCAAATACCTTTCTTATGAAAAACTCTCTCATACTCATAAGGCTTTTACCTCAAAAATCTCACACTTGTTTGTCCCGAGAAACATTCAGCAAGCTCTTGATGATCCAAATTGGAAATTAGCAGTGATGGAAAAGATGAATGCTTTTATAAGAAGTGGTACGTGGGAGATAGTTGATTTACCTAAGGAGAAAAGAACAGTAGGCTGCAAGTAGGTCTTTACTGTGAAATGTAAAGTTGATGGTAGCATAGAGAGGTACAAGGCAAGACTAATAGCAAAAGGGTTCACCCAAACCTATGGGATTGATTATCAGGAAACCTCATGTAGCCAAAATAAACTCAACAGAGTTAATAAAAAAAAAATGTGTAGTAAAAAATGACAACATTGATGCAAACATAGCTAAGCTAATACTTTAATGTTTGTTCCAGAGTTGAAAATGAGTAGTTGCAATGTTTATACATATGCGCTTGGTTAACATTTCATACAGTAAAAGAAGCCTAACAAGGCATACCTAATTATCATAGAAGCGGGAATTGCGCCTCCGAGAACTGCAGCATGCATCACAACAGAAAGAATAACATCAAATACGTATAAAAAAAATGAAGAAATAAAATAGATACGATATTACCACTAAAATAGAATAGACAAATCCAGATGGTCATGTTGACATGGGTATTTAATTTCAATGAATCCCAGCAAGAGGACCTCCTAAGCAAGAAATTCACCCAATCAGATGATCCTGACCATTTGTGAAATGACCAATCACATCAAAGACTTTACATAAATGAATAAGAGAAAAAAAAAACATGTTAACCCTGACATCAATCTCCATGGAACCCTAAACTTTATTTTGAACCATTTTCAACTTCCCTGACTCGTTAAAAAAAAGTTCAAGCAATCCATTGATCAGAAGGGTAAAACTACCAGATTGAGATAATTTATATCATAAGGAATCCCAATAGTGGCCCCATTGCCAGTCTTAGGCCTGTCAACAGATAGTCAAAAATCCGAATTCAAATTCGAATTTTCAAATATAATCCGAAATTTTTGGAGTTCGGATTTGAATTCGATGTTTTTTAATATTCGAATGAGATTCAAATACAAATACGGATGTCCCTATATCCGATCCGATAATATTCAATTCAAATTATTTACTAATTATTAAATTTATTAAAATATTTATATTTTTTAAACAAATATTTTGTTTTCTCACAAGTCACGCCTCCTCTCCACACGAATTAGGTTTTGGTCTATTGGAGAATTGGAGAAGTGAGAATGGAGATGGGGGAGCCATCTTCTCCAATGATTTGTTGGTTATGTTCTCGACGAGATTTTTTTTTCCGGTAAGTTCCTTATTCTTACACCTCCCTCTCTCACTCAACATGGGTTAAGGTTTTTCACCTCTCTATCACTTGAGGTTAGGCTGTTAGGGTTTCTAACACATATCTCTCTCTTCTCTGGTGACTTCTCAGCAATCTTCCGGCCATTCAAGTAAGTTTCTCATACCTCTCTCTCTCTCTCTCTCTCTCTCTCTCTCTCTCTCTCTCTCTCTCTCTCTCTCTCTCTCTCTCTCTCTCTTCTCTCATTTATCTTTGATGGATTTTAGGATTTGAAAAAGAATAATCAACGAAATAGGTTTCTGTAGAAAATTAGAAATTATTATTATTATTATTATTTCATTCTCTATGATTTGTTATTGGTGCAATTAATGGATGATTATTATGGTTATTAACATTTAGATTTTTTATAAATGTTTGGCCTTTGTAGGATTTTTAAAATGTCAGATTTTGTTCCTAGTGCTGCATCTGCTCCCTCTCCTAATATTGTTGGGCCAAGTGATGAACTCTTGAATACAGAAACTACAAGAGAGCCTAAGAGTTTGATTGATACGTCGTCAATGGAGGCAATATGTTTAGATTGCAAAAAATCATTTGATTGTTCTAGTGCTAAAGGGACCACACATTTGGCAAATCATGCCAAAATTTGTATAAGGAAGTCACATAGGGATGTGGGTCTACAATTGTTGTCTGTTACGAAGTCAATTAGTGAACCCACTAAGGGATTAACAAACTAGAAATATGATCCACTCCGAAGTCGAATGGATTTTGCTAGAATTATAGCAAAACACGACTACTAATTTAATATGGTGGAACATGAATATTATCAAGTGTATATGAGAAATATTAATCCCATGGTCAAGTTTAATTCGAGGAATATGGTATGGACTGAGGTTTTAAAAATCTATAATGAAAGTTGGGGTGCAAGAGGAGTTGGACTAGTTGACTTCTAAAGTCAATATTACAACAAATATGAGGACACCTAATCATCAACTGTTGGGGTATAGTGTTGTAACTTGTCATTACATAGATAGTGATTGGAAGTTGAATAAAAAGATTATCGCTTATCAAATGGTACTTGCTCCACATACCGGAGAAGCTCTAAGTGGTGTGATCCAATCTATATCATTGTCATGGAATATGGATAAGAAGTTATTTGATATAATAATGGATAATGCTTATGCTAATGATGGTGGGGGATCTTAAAGAATCGCTTTGTGGTAAAGGGGTATTAGCCCTTAATGGTGATTTATTTCAACTACGTTGAAGTGCACACATTTTGATTTGATTGTGCAAGAAGTGTTAAAGGTGATTGATGATCTTCTAGAAAAAAATTGAAAAAGTGTCATATATAAATTCCTCTCAAGGTCGAAGTTAAATTTTAAGCGCATTGGCTCAAACAGGATTAACTAATAAAGGGGTCTCTTCTGATGTGCCAACAAGATGAAATTTGACTTGTCTAATGCTTGAGAGTGTTATTAAAGTACGTCCAGCATTTGAGCGGTTGGTAGAGTTGGCCACTGACTACAAGTGTTTGCCATTTTCAGAGGAATGGGAAGTGAGAAAGGTTATTCGTGATTGATAGAAAATTTTAATGATGTCACCCTTCATTTTTTTGGGTCAATTATCCAACTGCAAATTTGTATTTCAAGGGCATGTGTGATGTTCACAGTATTCTTGAATGGGAGACTTCTAACCATGATTATATATGTGTTATGGCACGCCGGATGAAAAATACTAAGAGTACATGCAATTTATTTATGAGCATTGGGCTTGTTCTTGATCCTTGTTACAAGATGATGCTTATTGAGTATGTCCTTGATTTGATTTATGATTTTGATGCTGAAATATACGTCAAAAAGGCTCGAGATTCGATGAATGGATTAGACTCTAAATTCGTAGTGAATCCTGATTTTTTTATGGAGTGTAGTGACAATTCTTTTGGTGATGACATGAATTCATCTATTGGTGGAATTTCTAGTCATGGGAGCTCCAAAATGCAATAATGGTCCAAGAACTACATCAAGTAACGTGCTGGAAATTCACAACAGGTTCAAAAAACGGAATTGGACAAGTACTTAGAGGAAGACTTATTCCCATTGGATGAAAATGAAAAGGGATGTGACATATTGCATCAGTGGAAGCACAACGGCCCCAAATTTCCAACACTTGCAAGGATGGCCCGTGATATCTTGGTTGTTCCAATATCCACAGTAGCATCAGATTCTCCGTTTAGTGTTGTTGGTAGAATTATTACAGAATCTCGTTCTTCATTGTCTATGGATATTGTAGAGGCATTAATATGTATACAGGATTGATTGCCATCACTTCATGGTAAATTTATACATATTTAACTAGATAATTTCATATTTTAATATGCATTATTTTTCTTATTAATTTTTCTTTTGTTTGAATTTTGATGTATATTAAATGTTGCGAAGTTAGATGAATGAGTTGGAGACGAAAGAGATGGACTGTTGGATACAAAAAGTTGAAAACGAAAGAGCATGTTTTGACTACAAGATGAAAACGAAAACAATCTTTATTTCTTTATTTTTTCTCTCTACATTTTTATATTTAGAGACCCCCTTTTAATTTGCAGTTTTTATTTTAAGTTTCTTTCTTTCAAACTCTTTAACTAAATTGATATTTTATTCGGACTAGTTATAATAAGTCATTCTAATAGAGTTATTTCTTTTAGTTTCCATTTCGTTGGTGACAATTTGGCTGCATGTTATTTTGCATTTTAGATTTTGTGTGCTTCTGTTGTAATTGATCTTTTACAGGGTTAATTTTACATGGTTGATGTCTCAACAAATTTCTGATATTGGATTAAAATTGAATTTCGGATGTCTGAATATTTGGTATTGGATTTCGGATTATAATTTAAATTCAAATATCGGAATTTAGAGTTGTGGTGCGCTCCGGGTTCTTGTCGGAATTTAGTGGACGAATGGTTTGGCATAGGGGCGTGCTTTTCGGCATTTTAGAGAAAACTTTGGTGCATTACCCCCTTTGCCATTTGTTGGGAAATTTGGAGGGAAAGGAATCCTCGGTCCATAACATTATTTGTTCTATTTTGGGATTAATCTTTTTGTGGAGCAATATTTTCGTCGAGTCTAAGGGGGTCTTTTTTGAAGACTTCATAGCCAAATGGGATTGGGTGTGTAGCATCAGTGTGTAGTTTGCTTCATGTTTCATCTTCTTTTGTGCTTTCCGTTTCCTCTTTTTTGTTCTTTGCTTCATGAATTATCAAAAAAAAAAAAATCGGATGTTATGAAAATTTTATTTAGATATCGAATTGGATAATATCTGATATCTGAAAATCTAATCGAATTCGGTTATAGTTTTACACTATCCGTCAGATTTCGAATTCGAATTCAGATGTCAGTGGATTTTTTTGGATTCGGATTCGAATGTTCATACATTCGATTCGATAAACATCCATTTACAGCCCTAGTCAGTCTGATCTAATAATTGTCATCTAAATTTAATGCATCCTGAGCATTAAGAGTTGCAAGTCAGGCCCAAGTTATTTTTGTAAGTTTCGAAGCAAAGCAAACTAATGTGAAAAAGATGCTAAGAAAGGTAACCTTTTTTTATTGTTATTTAAAAAGAGTTGCACTCCGGTAAGGTGCCCCGTTCCTATGTCTCATGGCACGTTGTAATTGGAGACTAAAACATATTGGGCTGCGCGCACATAAAGAACAGTTTGCTTAGGAGCCCAATGTGTTGGAATATCCAATTAAAAAGTGCCATGTAGACACTGCTCCTATTCTATAGGAATAGGACACTTTACCTGACCTGATTCATTTAAAAAGTACTAATTTACTTCTCGCGCTCAGTGTACGACTGGTATTAATATGTTACTATTTTTCTATTGCGAGAAGAAAGCAATTTGCATTCTAAGAATGACCAAGGGGGAATGATGCCTGACTGACCTGTGGTGACTGGAACTCGCCCTAGGGGGGTCACTTGCACCCATGTACTCATCACCAGTCTCATCAATTCTATATTCTGCAATTTCTACAGAAGTCACAGAGCCCTCATCAGAGTTTGAAGCATCATAACTCGAGTGATGACGTCCTCTCCTTGTTCCACTAACTCTTGACCTTCTTCGGTTTCTTGATTTCCTAAAATTATCAAAGACCTGATACAAGATACAACAGGTCCACCAATTTCTGTTACCGCGGAAGTTCTCGTACTCATCTTGTGGTGCATCTTCTCCGTACTCAATGACATAGTCCCCCAACACTACTCCATGCGGTATTTCTGAATGAATGGTACTCAAAACATCAATAATCTCGGAGGACTGCTGAAAATTATCCCAATCAAGTTGTCGAACAGGGTCTATGTTCGATGGACAAGAATTAGGGTGTCTAAGCAAAGCATGATTATGGAGCTCCAAGTAGTTGCCGATGTATGCACACTGTTCCTCTTCACAACAACGTTTCTTTTTGTTCAAATGCACACGAGCTTCATCAACCACCACCCACCCTGTAACATCTCCTCTACACAATGGGCAAGTGGGCCGGTCATTTTCATGCAGTTCGATGGGTTGGATGATTTCTATAGATGTTGTATCTGATGTAGAGTGATCCTTCACTGTTGATGACATCCCATATGCCCTTATGAAGCGATCTAGACAATTAGCGTGTGTGTGGTCTGTGTCACACATGAATGGCCGACATCCTTTATCGTAAGATGAGCATTGGAGGAGGACCCCATTGTGAGGGTAATCCAAACAGATGGGACAAATCACATCTTCCCAGTTGGTATTCAGGTGATCATGCTCCATGTTGGATGAGTTGGGTTGGAGTTCCTTCCCATATAAAATACTGAAAGCCATGTGGAATCACTTGCATACAAATTCTTATTAACATAGGATGCAGCTTCCCCTTCCTAGATTGGAAGCCTAAAGTTGGTTCTACCCCTCATTTTCATAACAAGTTGGCTTAGAACATAAGATCTCATTAGTGCAACATCAAGCGTATGGAAACTGAGCTTCTTAGCTAGGCTAATAGAATAGGCAATTGATTTGGTGTGGGAATTCGCATAAATACCTCATCTGCAAATGATAAATTGTTTATAAAAGTACGGGTGGAGACAAATACAAAAGATGTGCTCAAAGAGAGAGAGAGAGAGAAAGAGAGAGAGAGATGCTTATCTAATCTTAACTAAGGGCGAGGTCTAGAAAATAAGCCTTACTAGAAATGCAACTAATGGAAAACTAATAAACTAACAACTTTGAATGATTAAATAGTTGATAGCATCATTATCCCTAATGCCAAAGAAAACAAATAGGAAACAAATCAAAACAACAAAGATACTATTAACAAGGTTGTTAAAATCGTTAGGCGGGGCCTAAGCGGTGGACCCGCTTGGGGACTAAGTGCAAGCAGGGTACAGCTGGGGCTTAAGCGACAAAAAAAAAATTAATGTGTTTCAATGTTTTATATGTATGAAGGTAATAATACAAAAAAGAGCAAAAAAATGTGAATGTCTTACCAAAATAACACTAAGTTACCAACTCCTAAGCAAACATGTAAAGTCAACACAACTAATATGTAAGAAAAATGTAAACAATGTAACTGGAAATATTGAAGTAATTTGATTCCCCTCACAAATCGTTGTTGTTATAATAAGAGATGGTTGAATAAGTGTTTGTTGATTATCGATCAGAAAAAAAAATTAAGTGTTTGTTGACACCAAAATTTGGAAGAACAAAAATGCCCCCACCTTTACGTCTGACTTAATATTATCAAGGTCATCTTTGTAAAAATGAATAAAATTACAATCGCACGGCTTTATAGCCACTTAACATTTAGTATCCTTAATAAAATATTATGTTATTATGTTATCTTCGAATCAGCCTTAGTTAATATTTTAAATTACAAAAAGACCTTTTACAATATATTAAATGATAAAATAAGAAAATATAAGATTATCTATTTTAAATTTGAAAAAAATATATTTTTTGAAGTAATTTTAATTATGCATAAATCCTAAATTTTGCAATGTATGTACCTTTGCACATGCCACCAACTAGTATTTTTAATCTTAGACACACCTCACAAATTTAGTTAAATATTTGAGACACCACTTATGTTTTAAAATTGATTAAATACCCTTTAGAACATAATTTATACAAAATTCTTTCATAAAAGTATCATTGTAACCCTAGTTTTTGAAATCCAGCTAAAAACGGGTAAGGCCTAGGCACTTGGATGGTCTAGGTGGGCAAAGCAGGGCCTAAGCGAGGTCTAGACGGGGCTTTTGACCAATGTTTTCAGATGCTAAGGCGTTGGGATCTCTAATGCCTCGAGGCATAAGCCTCTTGCGCATGATTTTTTTTCAAAATAAATAGTATAAAATATATAAACAATTTAAATAAAAAATAAGATAAGCAACATATATTTCTAATTTTAAAATTCCAAGTTTCAATCCCCAACTCGAATTAAAGTTTCAATCCCTTATAATTAATAGCTGATAGCCAATACCATTATAATAAATAAAATTAAAAAGTTTACGTCCACCACTAAAAAATAATCTCAAGACCCAATCACTTTCTGTCTTCTACCATATGAAATGCTTCTACATCATCCATATCGTCTTCTTCTTGATTTGATCATGTGGTATCGTTTTCTAAAACATCCATAACAAACTGTTTAGTAGTATTGAAAGAATATGTGTATAAAAATATTTGCATGAAATTCATAGTGATTTAAAAAAAAAAAAAAAAATTGATTTACATATGAGGCTTACGTCTCAACAAAAATACTTGCACCTCAATCACATCTCAATTGAGGCATACACCTCAACCACGCCTTAGATGTTTGGTCACCTCACCCCAAAGTCTCAACACCTTTTGGTGTGCCTCTCCTTAAGGCACGCTTCGAGGCTTACGCCTCAAGCGCCTCTAAAAACACTGCTTTTGACAATAGAGACTATTAATAGGAAAGTTCATCTCAAGATACAACAATTCCCAACTCATTGTTGGACAGGTAGCAGGCATCCAATGGAAATTGGTATTTGTAGGTTTAAGTCTGCTTGAACTAACTCAACACCAAAAAAAAGAGAAAAATGTAAAGAGAGAGGGGAAGAGAAAGAACTCCTTAAAAAAAAATCTATTCATTCATATAAATTGATACATCTTGAATTTTCTATTCAATTAAACTAAGAAACCTTCAAACTTGGTCCTTACGGTCAGAAGCCTAGTTAACATCAAAAACTAAAAGCTTTAGAAGTGCAAAGTCCAAACCTTAAAAAAATGAAACCCCTAATCATTATTTTTTCCAATAGCAAGGGTCTCACATATCAATTGCCCCAATCCACCAAATGTATCTAGGCATCACCAAATGCTATATAGATTCTAGGAATCAAATACATATTAATAAGAGAGAGAGAGAGAGAGAGTAGGTCATTCAAAAGAAATCAATTTACTATCTTAGTGAAGCAAGAAATAACAAAGTTTACCAAATAATCAAGAAAGTTTACAGAATATCTGAAAGAAAATAAGAAAAATCATTCTATTTGTAAAGAAATCGATCAACATGTGATCGTTAGAGAAGTCAATCTTAACTTTTCAAAAAATGAACCTTAAACTAATCCTCAATTCTTCAAGATAATTTTGTTGGGAAAGAGAGATTGAAATTTAGCTAATTGGTCTGACTGTTAAAGAAACCCAATGAAATTGTTAATGTATGTGTGGGTGGGGGGGGGAGGATTGTTGGCATACGTTGTTAATGCTAGATAAATGGATGGCTGGTGTCAATGGTCAAGGTATAGCCATAGACTAAAGAATCAAGTTAGAGGCATTTCGTTGGTCTTAGACATTACTAGGTACTGAAGAATGGGGACATTTTACTCCGATTCTAAATTTCCAATGCCAATAATTCCCAAAAAAAAATAAAAATGAGAGAGTCTTACAATCCAACCGATCGTTGATGAACATGCTTTTTTGGGTGATAAACCCAACAATGCCACATTAAAAGTAACTTTGTTGTATTGATAAGGGCACGAGTATTAAAATTTGCAACATATACAAAGTGTAAATTTAGCAACCCTACAATGGGATATGTTATTGTACCATGCCTATAGGCAAGAGCATAATGAATGTAAAAAAAATGTCATATTTGTCGCATAAAAGGTTGTAGCGAAAATTAAAACTATTTAATACCTATGAAAACTCTTTTTTATATGATGTGCCAGTAAGGAAAGAAAAATAAAACATAATCCCAGAGAGCCTCAAAAAATCTCGTGGGACACCGAAATATGACATTTGTCGACACTAGTACATCACTTAGTTCAAGATAACCATGCAACTTAAGAGTGTGAGTGAAAACCAAAATCCATTGTCCTCTTGGCTTATATATGGGGACATCTTGGACGGTGGTCATTCAACTATGAGATTCTTTGTATCTTAGGGCATGTTTGATTGCACTAGTGTTTGACAACAAAATCAATTGAAAAAGGCGGGGAAAAGGATTTTCCTCATGCTTAAGATTTGCCACTTCAAGTGGAAAATCTTTTCTCAACCCCTCCCCTAAGAAAACGATTTGCCATGGTTTTCACTATCTCTTTTTTTGGAATTAACATGTTTCTTGTCTCTATTTCTGGAAGTTACATATTTCTTGCTATAACTTGATGATTTTCCAACTTTACACGCTGTTGTGTTTTTTGTTTTTTTTTTTAGGATCGGTTGTTGTATATTATTGGTAAGTAAGGTCGTTGAACTCACCAGTCACCTTGTGGCATCCAACACCTCAATCCTTTAGCTTTACCACATTGGCAATCCAACACCTTAGTCCTCTTGATTTCATGGAACAAGTCAGATCCAATCTTTTTCTCCAAAAATAGTTTATTTTGGGCTTGATCCAATTAGGAGTTGAAAATGGACGTCTACCAAACCCACAAATTTAAAATTAAAATTCAACGGTGAAAATTAACTTGTTTTTGAATTTTGTTTTTTTTAAATTCATAGAATTGTGTCCTCTACAACCCTGTGACCTCGGATCATGTATTTGGATGCCACAAGGTGAGCTCAACTACTCTTAGTTAGATTTGAAATCTCACTAAGTTAGTAAGCTTAGTCTTACTTTTATTGATTTTCTTGGTGACCATCTTCAACAATGTGCTAGGATTTTTTTTTTAATCAATAATAATATAAATTAATATAGAAAAGGGGAGTATGAAATATATGTCAAATTACAATACCCCTCAATTGTTGAATTATGCGAAAATAATTTTTGCAAATTTTTTTTTATGTGCTCAAATAATGGAAAAGGATTTTCTTGTGCAAATCATTTGCCTAGCAAAGGATTTGCCAAACAATATTTTCCCTACAATCAAACACACCCTTAACTTCAAATCCTGTGTTTGTGTTTATGTTGACAAATGAACCCTTTTGTATATTGACATGTTTTACCTCATGTTACTTGATGAAAGTTGGCAAGATGTAGAGTGATGCTACTGAGAATCACATTGTTGGAGATGCATAGCAGCAACACCCTTTAGAAGAATCTACTTTTCTCATTTATAAAAGCAAGTGGTGTATGACACATTCCTTTATTTTATTTTTTTTATGAATGTGAATTTATTAGAAGAAAGAAGAGAAAAGGAGGTCAAGACACCAAGAAGCAAGGAAACAGGAAAAAAAGTATAAAACAAGCAAAGAAAACGAAGGCAAACAAGTGCCATCTTACGAGACATATATTTCTTCCCTTCGATAACCATTCTTGAACTATAAATGCAAAATCATCTCATTTAAGCAGGCCTTTATATGAGGTTGTTGAGCCCAACATTTGGGGTAAGGCATGGATGATAATGATGATGATGAGCCAATTACATGAGGGTTTTGATACTAGATATCAATTATCATTAATATGTAGTCTACCTCAACGCATTGGTGTCTCTGTGACGGTGTTTCTGACTGACAAACCCAAATGATAATGATGATACTCATGGCATGGCTTTGTTAGTGAGGATACTCTTGAAATGGTTTTAAAAATCAAAATATATTGGTAAAAAGTGCTAACACTTCCACAGGTATGAAAACAAAAAGGGCGTAAGGAAACATGCCAACATGTTTTTTCTTTAGGTGGGGTGGTTGGTCAGTTGGACCATGAGGAAACTTCTTTCATGGGACTGGATACTCAAGTAATTTAACTTTTCAAATTGAAAAACAATACTTCTACAGAGAAGTGAGATGGCCATGCACATTATAAACATGTGTTGGGCATGTCAAAAGAATTGAATGATATTTTAAACATTTCCCCCTTTCTTCTTCCCAATAACGCTTCAATGCGCACTTGGCCAACTTATGGAAAAAAGGCTCCTAGCCATACAAAAAATGGACTTAGCCACATAAAAAAGTTCTTGGCCATGGTACTTCCCATTATATATTGTTGTATGAAAACATATATGTAGTGGTGGGAAATGAAAAACTCATTCCATATGTTTCAAGATTTCCTAATACTAACATAAATGGGTCAATAAAATTTATATCCAAATTTTATAATTTGTTGGGTGGAAAATTTCTCTCATGATAGATATGGTACTATCAAGCCAAACAAGGCTCCATGTGTTTATGACCTCAGTCCTCACGTAATCGTGGTATGATTTTTGTGTTTATTGCTTCATATTACATGAATCGATAGTTTTATGCATAAGTTTGAATCCATAGTCTTGGATATGCTTGTAAGCATTTACCACCTATCTTACCTGAATATAGAAAAGACATGGCCAGTGTACAATATGGACCTCTGTTACCAGGTTCCTAAGATAGTAGCGTACCGCGAACTGGTACAAACCAGTTTGAGGTCTGGTTCGTAGTGGGTTCATCAAAACAGCAAACCGAACGACCCCCCTTGTTTTGATGAATTTTAGAGAAGCCCATGGTTTGGTCAATATTAGAGAAAACCCCTTAATTTGGAAATCCTAATATTTGGTTAATATTAAAGATACCCCTTTGTTTTTAAACTGATGATATGCCCCCATGACCTAAGTCTTCTTCTATGAGATTAACATAAATGACTTACATTTCCACTACGAATCGGGTTCGTTCAAGAGTGGCGAACCACGAATCATGAACCTAAATTCGAACCGAGCTAACCAACAAATCAGGTAACAAAGATATGGACATTGTGCCCTTAAAAGGTGAACTCACTCACACAACTGCATGAGCTGCATCCATTTTCAAGTGTCCAGGTAGCTTAGTGTGGCACTTCAACTGCCAATTTTTTTTTTTTTTTTTTTTTGTGGGGGGGGGGGGGGGGGGTAAGCTGGATTTTAATCCACAACCTCAAAGTTCCTTTGCAATGTGGCAAACCAACTGAGCTATGGGTCTGCTTTCCTTCTTCTTTTATATCCCTCACTAAACTATTGATTCATGTTTCTTAAAATCGCCACAAAAATTTGATGGTTCTTCTGCTTTGATTTTGAACCTAGGTCTATCGGTATTATCACTCAATGAAAGTAATAATTTGATAAGAATATCAAAACCACAAAGCCTATTATTCCATCAAACAAATGAAACTGGTATTTAATTTAATTCTATCAAACCACAAACAAATCCATAATATTTAAAAAATCAAAATCAAAGAAAACCACAAAAATTTAAACTCAAAGATGAAATTATTTAAGCACCCAAATCTCCTTCGTCCCGACAACTGAATCAACCAAAAAAAAATCATGGATCTAACTTCAAGAAACTTGCATAACCCAATTCATTTATCCTAATAAAAGTGAATCACGAACCGTACAGTTAGGGTTTCTTGAAAATCGAAATAGTCAAAATCGAAATTGATTTGAGATAATAATCCAATCCAAAACAATACGAGAAAGAGAACAAAAGTTTAAGAAGAGATGATTCGATTATCTACCTGTGATCAAATATTACAGAATCGAAACTTGGATGCCTCATCGACTGATTAACCTCTTATCACCGAGAGTTGAACCCTAGAAATGGTTGGTGAGGGAAGAGAACAGTGGTCATGTGTTCCATGATTCTGAGAGACGTAGCAAACAGTTTTGTGAAAAAATGAGTCGTGCTGCTCGCGCCAACCATCTACGCTCTCCGCGCCCCCTTAAATAGAATCCTTAAAAAGGAAAAAAATTAAATGAAATTACACAAATACCCTTAAGTTGGTATTTAAAGTACAATTGTTTCTCCTTAGGGAATGTTTGATTGCACATGAAAAATACGATGGAAAATTAATTTTCATGAAAAAATATAATCAACCACATGAAAATTGATTTTTCATCCGGATAAAAAAGTCCATCAAAATAATTCATATTTTTCATCTCTAAAATATCATCTTCTTTTTTCTCACTCATATCTTCTTCTTTCCTACCACCACTACCACCATAGCCACCATCACATTAACTTCGCCATCGTCATCGTTGTCATCACCATCTCCAACCACATTCTCTCTCTCTCTCTCTCTCTCTCTCTTCTCCTTCTCCTTCCCTCACCTCCATCGCCACCACCATCACGTCCTCCCTCCCCCCCTCATTCTCCACCCCAAGCATCTCCCTCTCCTTTCATCTTCTTTCTCCTCCTCCTCTCGTTCTAATTTTTCTTCTTCTTCTTCTTCTTCATCTTCCTCATATATTTTTCCCATGATTTTATCCAAGTAAAATCAAATAATGAAATTTGATTTTCCAATCATACCTATTTTTCATCATTAATTTTTCATGGATTTCAAATTTCAAGGAAAGTCACTTTCCATGCAATCAAGCATACCTTTAGTTATATCGAGTGAAAAGCCCCTAATCGACTTCGTTTACATTCTACTGATTCTCAAACCCTAAAAATAACCCGAATCAGGTTTTGAGCACTCCAACAAAGGAAGAACTCATTAATTTTTTTAGTATTTTGTCTAAGATTTTTCAAAATCATTTCTATCTTCTTATCCCTTTTTTAAATAGAGGTTAGTTCTTATTCTTACTTGAATTTAATATCTCACCATTAAATTTCTTTGTTCTTCCATTGAAATTACATTGGATTTATATCTTTTTTAGGTTCTATTTGGATTTAACTTCTCACCATTGCTAGTTGATGTTTGGATTTTTTATATGGATGTCATGAATTGATTTATCATAAATGTTTTAACATGTATTTGTAGAAATCAAGATCTCATGCATGCATTTGTTACTAATGAGGTAGTCATTCTATAAGTTTTTATTTTTTACTTTTTACTTTTTTCTATGCGTTTCTCATTGACAAGAAATTGATTTTTTTTTTTTCATATATATTCTTGAATTGTAGATCTTTCATAATCTTGATGAATTTCACAACTAGGTTCGAGAAATTGGCAAGATAGTTATATTATTGTAGTTTCAAATTCTGATTTAAATCAATAGTGTAAGTCTGCTAGAATATTTTTTGGTTGTGAGAGGGATGGCAAATATAAGGGTTTAAAAAGGGCGGAGATGATAAGACATCAACTCGTCGGAAGGGAACAAAGAATTGTAGGTGCCCATTTACTTTGAGAGGTATAAAAATGCAAAAAAGATGATGAATGGAAGGTTAAAGTGGGTTGTGGTTCGCACAACTATCCTATTGCATAATATTTTGAAGGTCATTTTTTTGCCGGGAAGCTAACTCCAAATGAAAAAGTATTCATGACAAAAATGTCTAAGGCATGTGTCAAACCAAGGGAGGTTCTCTAAGCAATCAAGAAAAGAGATGGGTATAATGCATTTACTATGAAGATCATTTATAATGTTATTGCAAGAGTAAGGAGGATAGAAAAAGTTGGAAGATCTCAAATGCAATTTCTGTTTTTAAAGGTGTATGATTCTTCGTATGTGGAGTGGCATAGGGCAAATGAGGGTATATACAGGGTTAAAAATTTATTTTGGACTCATTCGGAGTCTATCCAGTTTGGCTAGTGCTTTCCAAACATTTTTCTTATGGATTGCACTTACAAAATGAATAGATATAAGATGTCATTGCCAGGGATTGTTGGTGTTACCTCTATGGAAATGGCATTCTCCATTGAATTTTTGTATTTAGATGCTGAAAAGGAAGATAATTATGTATGGGAGTTGAACTGTGTGAAGTCATTATGATATTCGAATGTGCTTCCTTCCATTATTATGATAGATTGAGAATTTGCCTTAAAGAATATGATCAAAAGAGTTTTCCAACTACACAGAACTTTTTATGCCGATACCACATATCAAGGAATATATTGGTGAAATAGAATAAGATGTTTTAAGAAAAGGAAGACTGGAAAAAAACTCATATGCATGCGGAACTAATTGGTCTTAGCCAAGTATGAATGGGAGTATGAGGTGCAATTGACAATATTTGAGAGTGATTTTTTCTTCAGATTTCCTACTGTTATTCTATATGTGAAAGATTCTTAGTTTATGCCATATAGAAAGTCATTTGTAGCAGCATAGATCAACCAAAGCTTCCACTTTGGGAACACTACGACAAATAGAGCAAAAAATCCACATGCAAGATTGAAGAGACAACTCGGGTCATCGGAAGGTACATTTGTTACATTATAGGATGTAATCAACTTTTTACTCTTGTTGTAATTTACTGAGATTAAAACGTCATTTGAGAGAAGCTTAAATATAGTTATGCATAATTTTAGACCGACTTGTACAAGTAACTAAGAGGTTTTGTATCCAAAAAGGCACCAGACATTATACTTAGTGAGGAAAAATGATCTTCATATATTGGGATAGATGATGAATTTGCTTGTAGGTGTATACTATGTCGTACACATGGGCTTCCATACACCCATGAGATTTCATTATACAAATTTGAGGGTTGTTCGATTCCTCTAAAGTGCATTCACTGACGTTGAAAGAAATTATCTAATATCCCCCCACAGTTGTAATAAATGAACTTGATTGCTTTCTTGATGTGTTGAAGTTTAGGAATGCATATGAAGGTGTTATTGAGACTTTAAAAAGAAGTCTTTTACAAAAATTAAAAAAACTTCATGGGCCACAATCTACATCATTGGAAAAGGTTGAATTAAAGAAGACCTCAACCATTCGTCAATAAGAAACATGTGAAGTTTGATTCATCTACAAAGAGAGATCTTTCCAAATTTGAACATGTTAAACTTGTCATTTCCTTAGAAGATAAATTATCTTAGAATCAACCTTATGTTTTGAATCAAATTTTTCAAAAACTCTCTATCCATCGAAAAATATTGGTTCACTTCACGAGTTCCAATATACTTGAAAAGTATTTAACATGCATTTCTTCTACAATAACACCTTATATTATGGATGTGAAGAATGTTCATGGTGATGGTCATTGTGATATTAAGCAATAGTTGACCTTTTTCGTATGACTTGAGATCTGTCATGGTCTCCTATTAAACATGAGTTGATGAACGAGTTGAATCTTTTTTTGAGAAGAATATAACAAATTATATAATTATCCTTCACAGGTTGATAATCTCTTTCGATCTTTGAATTTCTTTAAACAATCTGCTTTGTTGGATAATTGGATGGTTACATCCAACATGGGCCATATTATAGCATCACGTTATAACGTAGTATTAGTTCACATCTCTTTGCATCAATACTTGACCTTTCTTCTATTGAGATTGTCATTAATATCAAGAATAGCCCATAAGTTTATAATTATTGGATTTATGGGCAATCATTTCATTCAACTAATAATGTCGGAAGGATATCCAATACCTCCATTATCGAGGTATAGAAAGCGTAACGAAGTAGTATTGCCTTAGTTTGAAAAACATTCTACAATCAACAGATTGAACTGTTCAGAAATATCATTGGACATAGTGTTGCATCACGAGAAAGTCCATTAGATATAACTAGTGAATGTTGATATTTGAAAATCGTTTTGTGATTGTATATCCATACTTAAGACAATTTTTTATATTTATATATAGATAATATGTGAAAATCTTTTTGTAATCACATATCCATAGTTGAAAACTTTTGCATTTTCATATAGATGATATGTTGACAAAACTTTTTGTATTTACATATGGATTAGTGGAATAATTTTTTTTTTTTTTTTTGCATTTATATTTGAATGATGTTTTGATATGAGTTATAAAATACAAGTATTATTTATGTTTTCTTCGATTACGAGTTCATCAAACACAACTGAAATATTTTAATTTAAAAGTATTGTTCGATATGTTCCTATAGACATTGTGAACAAATTCACAATAGGAAATATGTAATTGGGTCAACAAATTTTGATATAAACCTACCAAATAAAGTCTTTCAATGAATACTTTTATTTCAGTAGGTTTCCACTATTTCCTTTAACATACTCGATATGATTCTATCGAACATGAATGCAAAATATCAGTAGGAAGATATTAAGCATAAACGTTCAAGTTACAGATATTTATTGTTTGGTATGTTCTTATCGAATTTGTGAACCAAACTACGATAAAAAGATATGTGATTGGGTCGACAAATTTTGATATAAACTTACCAAATAAATAATTTTAATGAAAATGTTTATTGCTGTAGGTTCCCATTATTTCTTTTCACACAAAATCAATATGATTCTATCAACTATTAATGGTAAACAATCAGTAGGAAGGTACTGAGCACAGATTTTCAATGAATATGTTGAGTTCGATATGTTTCTACTAGATAATTTGAATTAAGTTCAATTTCTTTATACCGTGACAAATCACTCACCATCGATGTACATATACGGACAAAATTTTTTAATGAATATGCTTCGGTCGGTAGATTCTTACGGACTCTGTATATTTTATTTTAATTGGTTCCTACCGAATTAAGAAAGGATATCAGGTAAGTAAATACTGATCTTATAATATAAATGAACAAATGTTAATCGATAATTTCATATTGAAATTTAAAAATTATCTTTAATGGGATTGTGTTGAATATGATAAATAGAAAAAATGAGCAATTCAATTCGGTAGGTTCCTATTGATATTTTATGCAATTCAATTCAATACGTTCCTACTAATATCTTAATGCTAAGTTCAGTAGTAAGGTGCCAAACAAACATCAATAGGTCCGATCTTACAAACATGTGGTGCCTCGCCAAACGCTAACACAAATCCTAAGGTCGAATCTCAAAGTTTGGACAGTTTCCTCTTCTTATGTTAGTGTTTCACGGAACTCAAAAGCAAAGAAAAATTGATAAGCCAATAACCAATAAATCCTGTATATAACAAGGTACTAAAATATACAAGATGCGGAAGATGGTAAACTACGAATATCGTAGACTTTGATCAGAGTTGCGCAAAAAGGTAAAAATGTACAGGATTACAAAAAATTCCTCACTTTAACATAGACCTAACACTCACAAAAAAAAAACATATACCTCTCCTAGGACAAACAGACTCTTAGTAGAAGTAGTCATGATGCTCACTGAGTAACAGACTCTGATCATCAGTATGACCCACCAGATAATCCCCGTTAGACGGCTCTACAAGTGCCTCTCCAACTGCAAGCTCTGAAACTCAAAAAAATAGGAAGTAAATGGTGAGTAAAAATGGTTACCCAGTCGGTCCACAAACATCCCTACTAATAACCTTACCTAACATCTACGAATAAGCATACTGAAACATTTTAATATAAGGCGAGGCATTGTCAAGTAAAATACGATTAATTGGTACACATAGCCAAGGATGAGCAACTAAACAATTTTAAAGATTTACATGGCATCAATTATCAATACTCATTATACATTTTTATTTTTTATACAAATATGATTTATCACATTGAAATAACAAGCATATTTTTCAGTTTATAATTCAAAATATGACAACAGATACATATTACACGATGGTGGAGTAATGAAATTAGAGAGTTGGGATTCATAACTAAATCGTTCCCAGTTGGGACATGATGTTACAATATAAATTTGACTTTTAGTTCCTGATTTTGTGGTCGGTCGCTGCTTTTACCACATTGTTGACCATTTATCCAACTTAGGCGGGCCGTTTGATATGACCATAAGCAATGTGTCTCTTTTCTATATGTCAGAACGTTTAACTACTACTAGATTGTTAGTGATCACCGATCAATCATTTTCATCTATGCTTATCAGGCGTGCATGTGATTCCCAAAGTAAACAACTTCATTCATATATGACTACCTTTACAATACACGTTCACTGGTAAAGATAGAGATGCATGGACCCGGATTCAAGTTGTGACTCCACTCTCATACACTTCCCATACCACATATGAGCTTGGTGGTCCTTACCATACATCCCATGATAGTACATCACTCTGGATGATACGACGCACTATCCCTCCAAACATTCACAAGCTCTTTAACAGCTTATAAATTAAACTATATATATATATATATATATATGGGTCAGGTTCAAACGACAACCATTTCAACACACATATAGACAACGTGTTTTGTCTTATATGGGCAAAAATGTTTGGAATGGGCTGATTTTTTGTGAGGATGATCTATGTGGTGAGGAGATCATCCTTGCCAAAAATCAGCTCATTATGAAACTTCTAGACCGTCCAATTTTTGTTGAAAAATTATAGACCGTCCAATTTTTGTAAATCAATTTTGATGGGGTTAAAAGTTTTGGAATGGGATGATTTTTTGCCAGGATGATCCCCTCATCATAGAGATCATCCGCACAAAAAATCAGCCCATTCCAAACATTTTTGCCCATATAAGACAAACACGTTGTCTATATGTGTGTCGCAATGTGTGTTGCAGGAACCCGACCCTATATATATATTATTTTTCTTTAAAAATAAAAAAGAAATTAACAGAACAAGGTTGAGAATGGATATCTAATTCCTACTATGCAACAGTGACCCCCCCAGCCTAAAATAAATAACAGTACTCAGCGTCTCTGCGCTAATATGATTTAAATAAACTTGCAACTATTCATTATCCCTAGATATCCTTTCACCAACCTATATCCAACATACAACGTAAAATGCATACATCACCCTTCGTGTATGATTCTGACATTTTACCGATTCATCCATTTTTCATTCTTTCGGCATTTTCACTCTTCATCTTATCAAACCAAACCTTTATTTTTCAAGTCTTTAAATTCATTTTGATCATTCAATCAAAAATTATTAAATTTTTGTTAAATCGGGGTCCCAATAAGTCCGAGAAATCGAACTGTCAAAACAGTAAAAGCTGGTGAAAATTTGGTTAAGTGTCGAAAACTGGAATTTTCAAAGTTGTCGAAATTAAAAAGGGATTTTTGTAAATAAAGGCCCTCGACAACATGAGAAGGCCATGTAATTTTTGTAACTTAATCCAAAGTAATGCAAAAGATATCACATAAATTTTTGAAACATTCCCGTTTGGACGAAATTTTGTTTAATTTTTCCTGACTCATTTGAAAGAGTTACGAGGCCCATGAATAGTGATTTTGGCATGTTAAAAGCATGAGGAATCCAAAAAAATATCAAAAAAAAAAAATTCAAACACTTTTTAGTATTAATCGTGGCTCACAGTGGAACTGTGACTAGGGCACGGTGGTATCATGACTGTTCACGGTGGAACCGTCAAAATGCTGAAAACTCGTGAATTTTCCATTTTTTCATCGTTTCTACGAGTTTTTCACTCATTTTTTATTCTAATAACCCACCCATGAATCCAATATTTAAATCATGATAAAATACATCAAATACCGTAGTTCTAACATGAATTTGAAATAGTTATAATAATATTCTACAATTTTTAAAATACAAAATAAGTTTCGAAATATCCCTAAATGCAATTTTCTCGAAATCTACGGCCACTAATAAGAGTGAGAGTCCCCTACTTGATTTGTGATTGTCTAATATATGAAGTTAGCACGGAGGTTCCAGTGAGATCGCAAGGAACTCGAAATTTGACGAAACTTGATTGTCAACAGTCGAGTTGATTTTGAAACCCTCGATGGAGGTGTTCTTCTTCTTCCTATGACGATGAACGACCTTTCCTTTAGATGGATAAGAACTCGAGTGGGTAATATCAAACCCACACGCTGATTTCGGGTAAGAGAACAAAAGAAAGAAAGGAAGATGAAGGTTAAACGGCTTGAAGATGTGGAGTTTGTCGATGCCGACGACTTTCTCTTATTCGTCAATGATCAACTCGTACTCGCTTGCGATAGGTCTTGATGGAAAGGGTTGAAACCTTAGGTTTGAAAAATGGGCTGATTCTTGTGAATTGGAGTGGAGAAAGTGAATAAAAGAATAAGTTGGTTCTTTTTATAATAAAAGTTGGAGGGCACTTTTGTATTTTTCATTCGTTTCTATTTTCAACGAAATTCTTACCATTCAAACTCAAAAAATAGCACATAAGTATTCCATTTCGAATAATTTTTCATTACGGACCTCATGTTATGGTCGAATTTTTTTTATCCTGCCTCTATCAAAAATTTATTATTTTGAGCCCCACTCAAGATAAAATTCGAGGATTTTATAACTTTTTCAATCGAACTCGAATTTGAACATGCTTACAGGCTAAAATATATATTTTGATCATTTTGAACCTAATGGTGAAGTCAAAATTTATTAAAAATGAATGGACTAAAATTCGAGTATTCTACCCTAAGTCTTTCTTTTAGAATTTTATTGAAATTCACAATTAGATTTCCTCGAGATACAAATTAAAAATTCAGCGTGTTACAAAACATCAATAGGTTTGATGTAAGCTATTTGAATTTCATTTTGTTGATTAATACGATATTCTCATATTTGACAATGTATTCATGAATCATGTTCTAAAGAATAATCATCAATATCTTTAGATTTGACTCTTGGAATTTATATTTAGGAGAACGTTCCTCATCAAGAACTAAAGTATCAAGATTTGATGCATCAAGCACCTGACTTTCTAGTTTATCAATATTTTTTCTCTTAAGGTATGTATTGATAGTTTTTGTTGAGTACAACTATTCTCTTATATTTCTATTCTCTTTATGTCTTTAGGTTTAATAAACTTCTCTATCCAATGTAAAATTTTTGATATACTAATCTTAAAACAAATAAAATTCATAAACAAAACAACTACGCTTCATTCAAATGTAATCAAAACAAAATAAAAATAAAGTCTATAAAAAACCACATATCTACAAATCAATGTATTCAAACAAAAATCCTATGTAATTTTGAGAACAACTGTGTAATTTTGAGAAATTTTGGGGTCATTTCTATCAATTCATTTGGTGTTGACATTCGTTCTAACTGACCGGACTAGTGACCCTAGCAAAACTGTGAACGATTGAGCTTAAGTGCAATGATAACCTTGTAACCCCATCCAAGGTGGATTATCAATTTTAGTGTTACCCTCTTGATAACATTTTAATGAATCATGATATTTTATTGAATTCTATGCATCAATCCATTCATGCAATGATTATTCAGAAGGAAAATAATTCTATTGTACTCTTGAAAATTATTGACAAATAATGTTTTCATTGAATAAAAACTTTCACAAATCTGATTATTTTTTACAATCATTTTCTTTTTAGAAAATATATCTTAATAATTTTTCAAAGTCTATGCAAAAAATAGATTTTTTGTAAAATTCTTTTTTCTTTAAAAAAACATATTTCAGAAAATTTTCAAAGTCCATGCAAAAAATAGATCTTTTATAAATCATTTTTCCTTAATTTTCTTTTCTTTTGAAAAATATTTTCCTTCTTTCAAAATGGGTTGTGACCCGAATTAGAAAAATGTTTGAATACCATTTTGATTTGAATTAGGTTTAACAAAAAATTTGATTATCTTGAGAACAAAACTGTAATTCCTGATTTCAACAATTTGTAATGTCAATTTTTGAAAAGTAACCCAGGAACACCCACGATCAGTTCGAGTCATGTCCTATAGGGAGATTTCTAGACTCTAGGTTTACTACGTTTAATGCAATTTATCTGGCCATCCTTGCCTAAGTGTACCTAAATACCTCTCGAGCATACTCAATCAGGCGTTACGTAGTGATTTGGTTTGATATACCGTATAGGTGATAATCTAAGACTTTACCCCAAATCTCTGAAATCAAAAGCAGCCAGTTTAATCCTCAGTTGAGAGGTGACACACGATGCTCAGTAAGGGCACTCTTAAGTCATATCTCGTCTAGAATAGACATAATCTATCCTCCTTGTACCGTAGTACATCGAGACAGGATCTCGCTTAGGCACTGATTTTAACCAAGAAATGTAGTAGGTGAACTTAGATTAACTTTTATATACCGTATAGGTACGAGTCTAGGGTTGGCGATCGGGACATGTGACTTTGAGACTTATAATAAGACAAAAGGCTTAGGTCATTCTAGCATAGGTGCATCGATATACCTTTCAGAGTCACCTGATCAAACGGTACTGACGCCATAGTTTTATATACCCCCTAAGGTACGTGACTGGAGTTGTGGTTTTCATGAATGGCGTCGAGCTTCGCGAGGAGACCGGACCACTCACTAGTGCCACGTTGGCTATAAGGGACATGCAAACGTGTAATGCAATAAAGTAAACATGTTAGTGGTGTGTGCAAATAGGATGGGGTATGCCCAGGGTATTTTCCAAAAAAAATGATCCCGTGGGCCAGATCAGATTACAAGAGTATGGATTTCAAATATTAATCAAGAAATACAAACAATATCCAGATCATTCAATTCAAGATCAAAGCATGCACATTTCATGTATATATCAATTAAGATCATGATATTTCAGATAATCAATCAATGAATATAACACAAAATAATCGATCAGATCCAACATTGAAACAGACATAAATTTTTTTTTTTTTATAAATAAACTAAAACAAAAAAAAAAACTTTTTTCTATGGTCCAATCAAGAATCACTTTGGGCGATCCAAAACAAATTGAGATTTCTATGAACATTGAATTAAGGATAGACCGATAGTTATAGAGATAAGGAGTGATGAACATTTTTTTTGAAAGATATGCGTGACAAATCTTTTGAGAGCGTAAGCTAACTTGAATAACTCATAAGATTTCAAATTTTACTAAGGGTCATTAAGTCAACGTGGTCATCTCATCGGTAATCAATACCATAACCTTTTTAGATTTGATGGAAAAAGAATGTGGATCCGAGAATAAAATTCAATTTTTAAAAAAATAATACTTAGATCCAAGGTTTTGAAAATGGGTGGCTAAGAAATTTCATCAAAATTTCAAATTTAGAATCAAAATTCTAGGATGAAGTGTATAATTAGGAATGATAAAATTCTAAGAATTTTGAAAAATGATAAATTTTCACCGTTGGATTTCAATTTTCAAATTGGGAGATCATAGCCATCCACTTTCAACATCAAAGATTAAAATCAAATTTTTTTTAAATCTGAGTTTTTTCACTAAATCTAAAAGGCTGTGGCGTCAGATTTCAAATTTGATATTCCAAGTGGACCCAATGACACCTATTAAGATTTAATATCTTACTGAGTGAGTATGATAATATAGCTTATAAAGTGAGTTCCAACTCAATTTTTTCATTGTTGTTGTTATTAATAGCACACACCCACTTTTTTATGCACACACTTTTTGTTTTGTTTTGCTATCTACACTCAATTCTTCTGTTGCTGCCAACACATCCAAAATGCTGCCATCACACACAACTCTCTCTTTTTTCTGTATCTCTAAAACAAAACCAGGTTTTAATAGAGAAAAAAGAGATTTAAATCGTCCACCATTAATGCCCTGTTAGAGTTCAAAATCGAAGCAAAAAACACTTCATGGAACGACTTCCACAAATTCCATAAACTACAATTTCCACTTTCCTTCATTACCGATTCAATAATCACGATATTTCTCATGTTGCAGGCTTTATTGAGAACATAAGACAGTGGAGTTCTTGATTCGAATCGAAAACTAAATCAGACTTTCAGAAAGAAACCAACACGAATTATTTTCTGAAAGAGAATTTTTTTTCGATTGAGATCTCCCAACTATCAAAACCAGCAAACTTCTGAAAACCTCTTCGACAGACGAAAGAAAGACCGACCCTTGGTGAACTCATTCAAGATCGAATCGATTTCAAGAAAATAAAAAATTTTCTCCGAGTGTTAGGGTTCCTAAATTGATTGGGATAAGAGATTTCTCAAATCTTTGTTGGAACTTGGAACCTTGGAAGAAATCGAATAAAAACAATAAGGGTGTGAAGATAAAAAATAATTTTTTACTAAACACACACCACCCAAAAAAAATCTATTTAAAAAAATGGGTTGTTGTTGTTGCTAACACCATGCCAATTTTTTTACTTTTTTCGTTGTTGCTGTCAATGGACAGATCCACACACGCCTAATATGTATATATATATATATATATATATATATAACAGATCGACACATACGTAATAAATAAATAAAAAATCTTCATGATTCAACAACATTTATTCCATCTTCAATGAAACTAACATTTTGAATTATTTAGGGTCATCCCAAGTGACCCTCGATTGAATCATAGAAAGTAACATGTCAAAGTAAAATATTCAAAATCCAAACAAATGATCAATAATCGAGCCAAGAGAATGATAAAAGCAAAAATAAATAAATAAACAAACAAATAAAAATAAAGCAAACTGAAAAAAACCTAGGTCAATTTGACAATGCACCCATATTTGAGATTTTTCAAGCTTGATCCTCAATTGTTCCCAGCAGAGTCGTTACTGAAAGCGCCTTCGATCCGCGGGTTGTAGATCTGCTTTTTTGGGTGTTGGGAGTCGCCACCTAATTTTTAGGTCTAAGAACCTAATCATGACTCTAAACAAATGAATATCACTAATCTACAAAAAAGAAACTACGGGTCCGGGGATCACGTTACTAGGTTGGAAGGTGTTAGGCACCAACCACGCCAGGCGAATGCCAGTCTCTACTATTTTCAAAAAAATTACATTGCAAGAATAACCTAGAAAAAATAAAAATCAAAATAAAAATATACCTAATTTACCTGGGTGATTACAACAATTGGTTCCCTTAGAGTTGGCAGAGAGCGTCCTCGTGTGAGTCTTCATATTTTTTCTCCATCACTAGATCCACTTATGATCTCCAAGACAAGGTATTTTCCTCCTAGATCTGAGTATTTTCTATTTTTTGGTATTTAGAGGGTTTCTGGATGTTTTTGAAGAGTTTCTAGGTGTTTTTTGAGTAAAAAATGAGATTTGGGTGTTAGATAGGAAGTTGGGACTTCAGATTTAAGATTTTGGGAAGGCTGGGGGTGTTTCTGACCTCTTTTTATTAGAATTTCTCTTGACCTACGAAATTAGGTTGTATAGGCTCTATATTTATAGAGTTTTTTTTTTTTTTAGAGTTGGTGTTGGATTAGGTCTCTTAGGATAAGGTGAATTAGGGTTTTATTAAAGTTTTTGAATTAGGGTTTTAAATTAAGATTTTCAATTTAGGATTTTTAATCTTGCGTACAATGAAAGAATATATTTTAAAGTTTTTTGGAAAATCCCCCTAATTATATCTTTAATTCTTTGAGCCCCCAGATGGAAGGGTCTTTCAATAAATATCAAAGGGACTCCACTTAAATAAGTAGGCAACTATTTAAAAATTTTCCTAAGGGTTTGATTGATTGATTTTTTTTTTCAAAATTTTAATTTTATTTTATTAAGATTTCACTCTACATTAATTAATGTTTTATTTATTAATTTTGAAATTTTAAAATTTTAAAATTGAAAAATTATCGTTTTGCCCTCGAAGAGGACTTTAGTGTTGATGAGTCGTTTTTCGATATTTTGGAATCGATTTTTCATAAGGAATTCGATGAGATTATCGATTTATGTCATTTATGAATTTTTTGGTATGAAATGATTGCAAACCCTATGATGGGCATTTCGTAATTTTATCGAATTTGGTGAAAATTGGCGGAATGATTTATTTAGTTTTATTTTGTTGTTTTATATGTTCGAAAGGATTTTCCTAAGCGTATGTAGGCTCTAGGGATGTTTTGATGTTAGAGGTATTTTGGTAATTTGATCATTTTTTAGTGATTTTTCTTGTAAAACTTCTTTTTATCTTAAGAATGATGATTTCTACGTTTTTAGTCATATTTTCCTAGCGTGGCGTGGTTTCTAAAGTTTTGTTCACTTGAAATACCTCATCCAAATTTTTGAAACATATCTAGTAACAAACAAAAACATTGGAATATTCATCCATCATTGGGAATCGTCGCAATCGGGTTGACGAGTTAATTAATGAGGCGAGTGCGAAAATGGGGTGTCTACAATATGAATTTTTTCAAAATAAAAAGTTATGAATTTTCAAATTAGAGAGTTCTAAAAATGAATTTTCAAAATAGAAATCATGAATATGAAACTTTTCAAATTAAGCAATTATGGAAACATGACAACTCAACAAATCAGCAAAATTCAATATCACACAAAACCACGAAATCAACGACATATGAATATACATGAATCACAAAATTAGTAAAAATCAAAATCATGTGAAATTATCTAATCAGGAAAATTATGAACATGTTAACAAATTCATGAATTGGATATGCATATATATATATATATATCAAAATTTTAAGTTGGAACATCGTGAACATAAAGCAAATCAGCGCTCCAAAAATTTATACACACATACATAATTTCCAAACGAAATTGTTATAAATATGTGGCAAATTAGCGAATCTAAAATTCATACTTTTGTGCAAAGTTTTGAATCCAAAAAATTAAGAACATGTGGTATATCAGTGAATCAAAAATTTATTTACACATGTAAAATTCTGGAATCCAAAAAATTAATAATTCATGATAAACGTTATCAACATATTAATGAAGGTCAAACAATCATCAATACGAAATAAAAACGAGAAGAAGGGGAGAAAGAAGAATAATAAGATAAAAAAAAATAAAATCAAACTTACCTCTACAACAGAATGGTGGTTGCAGTATGTTCCTTTAGATGCAACCTAAGACGACTTGGGAGAGGTAGTAAAATAGAGTAGAAGGAAATCGTGATTTTGTTGTTGGAGATGTGATATGCTTTGGCTGAATCTGTAATGGAAGGGATGTAAGAATAGGACTGCTAAGATGGTGGGAATGAAGTTAAGAAAGAGAGGAGGGCCAAGAGAATGTTGCAAGTGAGTAGGAAACCGAGAGGCAAAGTGGGTAAGGAAAATAGATGGCTGAAAAACTACGAGGAAATAGAAGGCAGAAAATATGGGGGTTGAGGTCAGTTTTAGTGGTAGAAAATGTGTGAGTTTTGAGACTATTTCAATGGCTATGACATTTTTGGGTGATTTGAATGGTTGAAAATAGGACATTTTTGGGTCTGTTTCAATGGCTGAAAAGAGGATGTTTTTTGGGTGATTTGAATGGCTGAAAAGAAGACATTTTTGGGTGATTTGAATAACTGAAAAGAGGATATTTTTTGGTCTATTTCAATGACTAGAAAGAGGACATAGGCAGAGAGAGAATATAGAGTAGAGATGTGGAGAGAAGAGGACCAGCTCCCTTTGAACGTATGAGAGAAAGATGTTATATATTAAAAAAATATTTCAAAGTTTTTATTTCTTTTTTTCTGTATTAGTTGTTTCCACTTTTTTTTTCTTTTCCTTAATTATTTTTCTTTTAAGAGAATGGGAGTAGCAATCACACGCTACTCGTGGCTTAATAATCCTCCATCGCTTATGTCTTGATTGGTCGATCTTAATTTCATTTTTTATTTTTAACGGTTGTTTTGATTTTAATTGAAATTTTATGGGTTAATTGATTTTAATTTGCTTTTAGTTGGTCGATTAAGTTATAATTTGAAATTCGATTAGTTGGTTAAATTTTAATTTGGACATTATTGATCGATCAAATTTTAGTTTGAATTTTGTTGGTCGATTAAATTTTAGTTTGACTTTTAATTTTTAATTTGAGTTTTAATTTGCTTTTGATTAAATTTTAATTGGTTGGTTAATTTTTACTTTGATTTTGATTAAATTTTAATTTGAATGTTTAACTTTTTAGATTTTCGATGCGCGTACTCCAGTTGATAATTTTTCATCATGTTTTCCTAAGAATCAAAGTTTCTAGTTCAAAATCAAACATTGATGGTATTTCGATCGTTTTTATGATTTCTCATAAATTTCTCAATTTTCGTTGATTTGGGTTTCGTTAGACTCAAAATCATATTCTAAATGCAATGAAAGTACTTTCGAGATTCTTAGAAAGTTCAAGATTTATGAGGGGTATTTTCTTCATTTCGTTGTATTTTACAAGATTTTATGAATTTTGACATGATGTTTCTTTCAAACCCAACGTAATTATTTCTAAGTCTTAAGGTCATATTTTCTTAGCGTCGCGATGTCTCTAGATTATCAAATTGTGTAGCGAACCTAAGCGTATGTACTTACTAAATCCGGTGTAAGGTATAGCGATACTAAACGTGTGTAAATTTCTATGTCAAGTCGTGACGAGTAAGGAAGATGGAAGGACTAAAAATGAAAAGATCGGGAGCAGTACTCTCAAGCTTTCAAATTCTTTGTACTTATCATTAGGAATTTACCATGACAGGGGGACGAATTGTTTAATTAGGCAAATAAAAATGGGGTGTCTACAACATGTTAGACTTTGATTGTCCTAATAATAGGGTAGATTACGAAAATGTAACTCTAAGGCTTGGGTTGGCAATCAAAGCTCAAATTTAGAACTTGCATATAATAAAGGGCTATTTGCTTGTTATTTCCCAACTCCAAGAGCATCATCTTGTAAATGAAGACCACTTGCGATCCTACATGAACAAAATTATTCGATTGTTATAAGTTTTTTTGTCAAGTGATGAGGGAACAAGTTTTGCGAAAAAAAAATATTCATGCTAATTTTTTGGCTACAATCGCAATAAAATTCAAAATGAACTCAATGGATGAATAAGCTTTCGTCAGGCTAATCAATAAACAAAATAACATTTAGTTTGATCCAGAGACCTACAAACACAACAAAGTGCAAAGATATTTTTGGCTACAATTGCAACAAAATTCAAAATGAACTCAATAGATGAAGAAGCTTTCATCAAGGTAATCAATAAATGAAATAACATTCAGGTTGATCCAAATACCTACAAACACAACAACGTGCAAAGACTTTGGCGATTAATACTTGACCAGATACAATATGGTTTTCCTCCTTAAAAGATTATTTAGAAAAGAGAATACCACCAATAGATAAAATCAATGCAAAGAACCTAAAAAGATGGAAAGTGAACTATATTGTTATCAGGTTTTTTTTACAAACAAATGAGACCCGAGGCTTGTGCTGCCATAATAACTTATTGAGGGACATATATCTTCCTCTTAATTGTGGTAAGATCCTTTAAAAACTTAACGTAGGAGGGTATTTACTTTATGGCATCTCACAAAAAGATGTTTATCTAGATGTTTTTGAAAATTTCCAAATTTTCTCCAAATTGCTTACATTTCTTATCATCCCAAAAGTGCTGAGGGAATGATGACTTGGTGTCACGGCCGTATTCTTTCGAAGCGAGGTCGTGCGGCGCAAGGGGGTCAAATCTACTTGCAAGCCTGTAAAATGATCGTACACCACACACATAGCTAGCAAACAAGTAAATGAGGCAACATGAGGCAAAGTCCGGAGGCAACTTTGTTGATATAATATTGATTACTCGGGGTAATGCGTTACAAAAGCAATAGATGCGTTACAAAACAATAGATGATCCTATGACACGCGGGACTTCCACGGAGCTGGGCTTCAACAACGTGGGTGTAGGCCGGGGATTGGAATAGCACTGACACCTTTCCTACAAAGTGTATGCTAATTCTTTCCCAGATTTCTAGAAGGAAACATCAAAAGTGGAGGCCGGTCATACTCCCTTATTACGAAAATGCCACTAAGCTAACAAGTGTGCCCTGACACGAGGCTGACATGTACCTCTAAGCTAACAGATATGCCCTGGTACGGGGGCTGACATGGCTTCATAACGAGCCTTACATACTATTACATGGGTGCTCCTGGGTAGCTCCGGGGTGAGCTTACACCTAACTCTAGGTAACAGATGATATGGCCGTTACACTTGGGCACATATGTAGGGATTGATGGCATACTTATACTCCGTTTGGAAAAGCCTTCGCACGGCTAAATTTATGTCGAACACGTTTCGATTTTGGACCTTCAGTGTTTGGAACGGATAAGAATTCTTTTTAATTACGGATTCGTTCAGCAAAAAACAATCGATTCTCTCGACCATTAATACTTAAACGAGCCTCCGTAAAATCATAAGGTTCCGAAAAAACATAGTGAAAAAAATTAGCCCCAATCTCTCTCTCTCTCTCTATATATATATATATATATATTACAATCAAGAACATCTATTTCCATCCTCTGCAACTCTATCAGGTAAGCAAATTTTCCTCTTTTTTTTTTCAATGTTAATCATCGAAAAATTCAGGAGATAAAAGGGGGGAAAAAAAGAGAAAGAAGAGTACCTCTGTTCACCGATTGATTTCAATCCTCATTCACCCACAAATCTTCAGTCTTAACACCATTGTCATCTTCTCCAACAACTCAATCGAACCCAAACTCACCCTCATTCTCTTCGTCCCAACACCTCCAAGAGCATCGTATTCATCTCCCTCACTCACTCATATTCACCATTAATGCACCAACATCCTTGTCTTCATGATACTCACAAACCTTCATCGTCAAGTCTCCTTTAACACAATAGTATCTCAACTGCACAATAGCACCGCAGCCCTTCATTAATGGCTAACTTTCTCAACACCCTCTCTCACTCACAACTCACCCCAAAACATGAGAGAGCGGTGTGAATCAGTTCTGGTCTCTTCTATTGGTTCACGTTCTTCTCCGAATCTGAATCGAGCTCGAGATGAAAAGAGAAACAACAATGGAGAGTTCCATTCTACGCCACAGCCACAGAATGTTTCTGTGGTCAGAAATAGAGTAAAAATAGAGATAATATTGCCACACCAAATTTTGTTAATGCAACACCAACTATAGCAACTCTTTGGAAAAAAAATTCATTAACTATTCTCTTATTATTCATGCCACCTTAACAATGAGAATGATCATCACCATCTGCCCATTTTTTTTTCTAATTATTTTTATTTTTATTATTTGAAATAAGGGGTGGTTCAAGGGCCATATGTAAAAACATATGAAAAAATAATGATTTTTCAAAATATGAGTTAGAGGTTTTGGATTGAGCTGATTTTTGCAAGGATGGTCACTATGATGAGAAGATCATCCTCACAAAAAATCAGCTCAATCAGAAACTTCTAAATCCATCAAAAGGAATTTACAAATTATTGATAAAATTGGCCAAAAATCGACGGTCCACATTCTAAATCACTTTTAATGGGGTTAGAATTTTCAGATTTGACTGATTTTTTTTGGATGATCTTACCATCATAGAGATCATCCAAAATTTCTAACCCATATTTTGAAAATTTATAAATGTTACATTGTTTTTACATATGTTTTCTCATATGTCCCTTGAACCTGACCCTTTGAAATAATCATTAACTATTCTTATTATTCATGCCACCTTCAACCAAGAATTTGATAGAAAAAAAAACATTATACACTACTTTGAGTATACTTTTAGCTTTCAATTGGGGATGACATGAAGGTGGTATTTCAACCGTTAGATTGAGAATGATCTTATATGACGGTTCGAATATTTATCGGATTAGATTGGGTATCAGAAAAATATTCAATTCATTGGCAGGCTATTAAAGGGTGGTTGAGATAAATGAAGAGGTTAAAATTTTTCAAAGATGAATTCTTATTTTTTAGGAATTATTTTAGATTTACAATTTTCTAAAACTCTGTGGGACTATTCACCCATCTCAACCGTTTGTTTAATGGACATTATTAAAGCACCTTTAAGACTAATAATAATGTTATTTTTAAAGAGACTCTACTGTTTGAATGATTACTATAATATTTTATTCTGTTATTAGAGGTAAACCCTAGTAATGAATAAATAAAATAGGTGAATGGTTGAGAATAAGTAAAAGTTGGGGTGCTAATAGAAACTCTCATTTTTTTTTCCTTAGATTATTTTGTTTTAGATTTAAGATTTTATATGAATCTTTTATTTTTAATTGTAAAAAATTATTGAAATTATTTGAATGAGTATTATAGTATATTTATTCTATTGAAATTGTAATAAAAGACAAATCTTAGTAATAAATAAAGAAAATAAGTGAATGGTTGAGAATAAGTAAAAGTTAGGGTGCTAATAGAAACCCTCATTTTTTTCCTTAGATTTTTTTGTTTTAGGTTTAAGATTCTATATGAACCTTTTATTTTTAATTGTAAAAAATTATTGAAATTATTTGAATGAGTGCTATAATATTTTATTTTGTTAAGATTGTAATTAGAGACAAATCTTAGTATTAAATAAAGAACTTGATGCTTAAATAATACTGTTGAGTTACAGTAGTTTTTTAATTAGAGTGCTTGGTGACATGTCTACAAGTAAGTTGAACAAGAACTTAGTCAGATTGATGCATAGATAAATTTGTATGTAGATTTATTTATTACTTTCATTTATTTAATTTTTTTTTTAAATTTAACTTTTATTTTTATAGTAATTATCAAGATAATATCTAGTCAACCACCAGTAAAGGCATATTGGGATTCAACAATACATAAAATGGAGGTGAAATATTATGTTGAAGTAGTTCAAAAGTATGGTAAAGGAGGAGGGGGTCTAACCTCAAAAGGACATGATTATTTTATAACTATTTTTAAAGAAAAGTCAAAAAAATCTTACACCAAATTTCAATACAAGCATTGTTGGGATTACGTAAAAGATAGATGGAAAGCATGGAAGAATTTTAAGATGAAATCTGGATTAGGATGTGATGTAAATACAGGATCCTTTGAAGCAACTGATGAACAATGGAAGTCATATATTTTGGTAATTTTTTATATATGATAATTGAAGTTAAATGAGTTAGTTAATTTTTTTTTCTGATTATGTTTTATATCTTTTATCAGTTAAATAAACATTCCAATCAATTTCGATATAAGGCACTAGAGTACGAAGATGAACTAGACCAAATATTTGGTGGATCCGTTGCAACTGGAAAACATTGTATGACTCCAAACGAGACGTCTTCTTCAATCATGTAAGATAGTCGTGTTTCTCTCGATGATTTGGATGCAGATATTGATGATGTGAATGAAGGGTCAATACCAAATACTTCAATTGATCTAATTGAAAAATCTGTTGAAGAGATGCCTGGAAGACGTCATAAGAGATCGAGTGAGTTTGACCCCTCTTCTACCACAAGTGTGAATGCGAAAAGGAATGCAAAAATAGGCGATATTGAAGTCCATAGTATGCTTTCTGTAATGGCTGATAGTATAGAGGCGGATTTGAAAAAAATAAGAAATGACGCAGAACGCAAAGAAAGACACTTCTATTATCTCATGCATCAACTTGTTGAGTACTTTTAATGACATGGATCGATGTGGACCAGTATGGATGTTTTTAGTAAACAAATTATTCAAAGGGTCTTCTAATAGGGAGATTTTTGTTGGATTGATGGATATTGACTGTATGTCTGCATCAGAATGGATTAAAATGAAGTTTGAAGAGGCTCATGGGATCTCGTAATGGTCAATCTTATGAGGATAGGGTAAATTTATGATTACAAATTATATTAAATATTATAATAGAATAGTGATATTTTTTTTTATTACCATAGTTGTTAGAAGACATTATTTTAGTTTATTGAATTCTTAAATTCATTTTTTACTTAATAGTTTTACGTTATGGTTGGTAGAAATATTTGTGTTTCATTTTTTTATTTTTCATTTAAACTCTATATGATCGGAAATTATGAATTATTATCTGTTTATAATTATGTGATTTGTATATATGTAATATCAGATGGATGATAGCACAATGAAGAAAATTTTCTTTTTTATTTTACTGTGGCATTACTACCGTACAAGGAATCGATGCATGAAGCAACCATGTCGAACTTCACTACTTTCTGATGATTCATATGTTAGAGAAATACTTGATTCAGACAATCCAGTGCCTTGTTACGACAATTTTCGTATGGATAAGTATGTCTTCAATAGATCATGTTATTTTATGAGAGATAGAGGATTACTTCAAGATAGTAGAGCAGTGAGAATTGAAGAACAAATTACGATTTTTTTTATATACAGTTGGACATAATGTTAGGAATAGAAATAATCAGAATAGATTTCAACATTCTGGTGAAACGATAAGTTGATATTTTCATCACGTATTACAAATATTATATAGTTTTGCCCATGACTTAATAAAAACACCTGACTTGAGCGTCACACCACCAAAAATATTAGCAGATCAACGATATTTTCCATGGTTTAAGGTAATTGATTATTTAATATTTGAATTAATATAATCAATAACATAATAGTTGTTTAATGTTTAAATGAAATAGGATTGTGTGGGTGCAATTGACGGGACTCATATACCTGCAGTTATACAATTTGACAAACAAATACCATTTCGATCAGGAAGAAAGACTGAATGTACACAAAATGTCTTTGCTATTTGTTCATTTGACATGCAATTTAATTTTGTTTTGGTTGGATGGGAAGGTTCAACACACGATTGACGAGTCTTTCAATCTACGTTTAGTGATCCGAGTTTGAATTTCCCACATCCTCCTGTTGGTAATGAAATGTTATTTTATTTTATTTTATTTTATTTTTTGATATTTTTTATATCCATTAAGATAATTTAAATTTACTGAAAAAAATATCTTAATTGTCTCAGGAAAATATTACATGGTTGATGCGGGTTACCAAAATATGCGAGGATATCTTGCACCATATCGTAATACACGGTATCACATTCATGATTTTCGTAGAGGAAATAGACCAAGAATGAAGGAGGAGTGGTTAAATTATTATCACTCTTCGTGCAGAAACGTTATTGAGCGTTGTTTCGGTGTACTGAAAAAACGATTCCCAATTTTGAAACGGATGGCTTCATACTCTTTTGTGACTCAGATACGTATTGTATGTGTGTGCATGGCCTTACATAATTTCATCCGACAACAATTAGTTACTGATAGTTGGTTTACACAATATGAGGATGAAAATGTTGACATTGATAGAGGAGGCACATATAATACGACACCAAATGAAGTTGATGATGAATTAGTTGCTGATATGAATATTGTACGAGATGAGATTGCTTAACAATTTATAATGCCATATATACATGATGTAAAATTTTATTTAATTATATATTTGATAGACATTAAATATGTTAGTATAGAAAAAATGAAATGAAATTTTTATTTTTATTTTTTAATATTAAATCCTATGTTTATACTTATTGTTTAACATATTATTACTTATATCAGATAAATAATCTTTTTTTTAATATTATTTTTAATTTCATCCAGCAATTTTTAGACAGCAGGTTATCAAATAGTTCAACATCTTAACAGCACAGTTAGACAGCATGTTACCAAACAATATACTCAATTCAGCAAGTTGCTTCAGCAACAGTAACATCAACTTTCTCTCACCTTCAGCAACTTAATTCAACATCAGCAACTTTACATATAGCTTTTCCAAATGGAGCATTAGTGGTTCCTTACCTTTTATCTAGTTGCGTAACTCAGGGGCCTTAGGTCCTTGCATATCAGTGGGGTCATGATTCTCACTATTTTCTTTAGGAAAATGGATATGATTGTCCACTTGTTTTTCAGACCTTAAGGTGTGAATGACTTGGACGACCTTGTAACTTGTGCTGGTGTAGACACTCTATTTTTGCACTCACCTGATTAATCAACTCGTCAACCCGATCGTGACGGTTCCTAATGATGGATGATTATTTCAATGCTCTATTTTGTTACTAGATATGTTTCAGAAATTCAGATAAAGTATCTCAAACTTACAAAACTGTAGAAATCACGCTAAGGTAGGAAAATATAACTCAAAAAATATAGAAATCATCATTTTGCGGACAAAAAGAAGTTTTACGATAAAAATCACTAAAAAATGATCAAATTATCAAAATACCACTAACATCAAAACATTCTTAGAGCCCCCTTATATTTAAGAAAATCCTTTCGAACACATAAAATAACAAAGTGAAACCAAATAAACTATTTAGCCAATTTTCACCAAATTCGATAAAATTACTAAAATACCCCTCATAGGGTTCGCGATCATTTCATGCCAAAAAAATCGTAAATGACACAAACCAATAATCCCATTGAATTTTTTATGAAAAATCGATTTCAAAACATCTCGGAACATCGAAAACCAACTTGAAATGCAAAAGTTCTCTTCGGGACAAAATGATAATTTTTTAATTTTTAAAAATTTTAATTTTATAATTAATAAATAAAATATTAATTAACGTAAAGTAAAACCTTAATAAAATTAATTTAAAAATCTAAACTAAGTCAATCTCATAAGACTTAAGTCAAAACCCTAATCTAAAAAAATCAAGTCAATCTCATAAGACTTAAGTCAAAATCCTAATCTAAAAAGACCAAGTCAATCTCATAAGACTAAAGTCAAAATCCTAATTTATATTATCTAAAAGAAACCTAATCAAACACTAATTCTACCCAAAAAACTTTATAAATAAAGTGCCTCCACAACCTAATTTCGCAGGTCAAAGAAAATTCAAGAAAAAGTAGGTCAAAAAACTTTCTTAGCCTTCCCAAAATCCTGATTTTGAAGTCTTAACCCCTTACCTATCATCCAAATCCTAGTTTTTGTTCACAAACTCCCATAAACTCTTCACAAAACACCCAAAAATCCATCAAAAAAATTTAAAAAATACTCAGATCTAATAAAGAGGTACTTCATCTTAGAGATCTGAAACGAATGACAGAAACAAAGTGAGGAATATCTTACGATAAACCATTCTACCAGTTCTGAGGGAACAAATTGTTACGATCTTATATGTATATGTTCTTTTTATCTTTTTTATTTTATTTATTTATTTTAGGTATTTTTAGAATGTAATCTTCTTGTAAAATAGTAGAGACCGACGTTTGCCGGGCGGGGTTGGTGCCTAACACCTTCCAACCCCGTAACGTGATTCCCAGACTTAGTTTCCTTTTGTAGATTAGAGGTTTTTATCCATTTTGAGTCGATGCTCGATTCCTAGACCGTAAGAACTAGGTGGTGACTCCCAAACCTTAAAGTCAAAAGTTGATCCGCACACCCTGCGGATCGAAGGTGCTTTCAGCTAGTGTTATTACCTGCGTCATATTGGCCTTGAGGTTTTATTTTTTTTATTAGCATGGCCTCACGAATTAGGTACCATTTGGCTTGGAAAATGACCCTTCTTTCTTTTCCTTATTGTCTATGCCAATTGCCCCATTTAAACTTCAAGTTTAACAATGACATGAGTATGATGATGATGATCTTGTATCATTTTTATTTGTTGCTTTTGCATCATCTTCATTATGTTAGCGATCATGACTTCAATTAATTATGTGTGTTGGGGGTAGAATAGTTAGGTATACTATCTGGGATGAAAGTTCTGCATTGATTAGGTTGTTGAGTCTGTTGAGACTGATATTGAAGAATCGTGCCCTGATTGTTTTAAGAGGGATTTTATGGAAGTCAAGAGACCCACTATGAGATTGACTAGGATCATTTAGTCGATAGAAAAGTGGGGATGATATCTAGTATCGGGGTAATACGTTTGATTATAGGATTTGAACGTAGGTTTCCTAAAGGTAATGTATGGGTTGATGGCATTGGCCTACTTGGTCTTAATTGTGAAAAAGTTTGGACAATACTCGATCGTGTGTTCAGTATTTTCGTATAGAATGCATGTGGTTCGGTGTTCACTCTCTATGTTCATAGTAGGGTTGAGCTATTGGAATTGAACTCTGGGTGGACAAGACACATGAGGGTATCAATTTTCTAAGTCAAAGTCTAGACTCCATCAATGAGATTGGCCATAAGATTTTTTAATTCAGGGTTGGACTTAACCTCATAGATACCTGGCCTTCGAGTTCGTAAGTCCTTTATATCATATTCTCCTCCTGTACTACTCCAACTCTGGGCACTCTCGGTTAACTTGACTAAAAAGTCGTAAGCCTGATTAAGGGTTTGGTGTAGGAATTTTCCTTTGTACATGGACTCAGTTAAGATTTTTTACGTTATTGGCAAATCTTTGAAAATTAAGTGCATCAACTGGATTTTTTCATAGCCCGTCATGTGGGCATTTAATGTGTACGTCCCAGAATCTCTCTCAAACTTAAGTAAATTCTTCATCGGGTTTTTCCTTAAAACTTCTAATAGTTTCCTTAATCTTTTTCGATTTTGGCTATAGGAGTATTTGGCCATAAACCTACTTAAGAGTTCATCCCATGTATAAATTGAATATGGAATGAGTGAGTTGAACCATGCAACTGCATGATCCTCCAACGTAGGCAGGAAAATGCGTTATTTCACATTTTCGTCATCTAAATTCTTTTTCTTGAAGGTGCTACAGATTGTAAAGAACTTGTCGAGATGTGTATAAGGTTACTTATTCGCTAGCCAGTGAAATTTGGGCAACATGTTGATGGTTGTCAGACTTAGTTTGAAATTGTCTGCCTCAACTTGAGGTAGAACTATATAAGAAGGAAGATGGGTCAATGTGGGAGCCAGGATCTCATGCATGGTCATTTTTCTTGGTAGCGAATGTCCGCTCTATTAGTGAGGTTACCTTGATTGTTAGCTCTATCAACAAGGTTACCCTGATTGTTTTCCATGTTTTGCTCGAAGAGTATAATACCTTGGGTTCTACAGATACTAGAGTGAGTTCTTTCAATCTTAATATCTAATGATAGAATGTCATCTCCAAAACTACGTTTATCGAGCATACACTAATGCACAAAGATATAGTCAAATAACCTAGTTGACTTGCTATAGGTGCTTAAAACTACACAGCTCCTAACTATTTATAAACAATGAATCAAGCCTTCCAATCCAATTTTATGAAATCAAAATCGACTAGTCAGATCTTCAGATAAGAGTTAGCGAACAACACGTAGTAAACACACTCTTAAATTACCTCTAGTCTATAATAAGCTTAGTTTATCTCCTTGTACAATAGGGTACACTGGGGCAAGATCGTTCTTAGGCACCAGTTAAGGTCAAGAACAACAATTGGGAATCGATCTCAGTTATGAACGAGACTAGTAAATGCCTAAATGTTCAAATTATTCATTGTATTTTGAAGATACTTATCTACTTTTTTTACCATATTCAATAATTATATAGGAAATTATGTACGAGATCATTTTAATACTTTATATTAATTATTTTCTTAATCCATGCATTTTGGCACGCTTTTATGTGTAATTAAATGAGTATAATATTGTACAATTTATTTTGTATGTGTTTCAAACACAATTTAGAACAGAAAAAGGAGTAGTTGTACAAAATTGGGTGTCCTATTATACTCAAGGCATAAGAGGAGTAAATCACCAAAATTTGAAGTCAATCAAGCCCAATTCCACCATAGCGTGGCTCATTAGCGTGATAGTGCGATCAGAAAATCATGATTGGTCCTGAGCCGTTTGTAGATTACTTCTAACTTACTAATGATGAAAATCATTAATCTCACACATGTGCCAATCTTCAAATGTTCCAATTAGGCAGTAAGTAGATCCCTTGGGCCCTAGTTTTGAGAGCTCCACTATTGTAAATAGATTAGGCTAGTTTAAGACTTCATCTTCTTCCCCAATTCTTTGTAATTTTTTGTAGTTTTGAAAGAGAGATAGTTTGGATTGCAAATCAATGAAAGATTGTTTAATTACTTATCTTTTCTCTTCCTTCCTTATCTTGCAATGAAAATTGGCTAGATCCCTTTATTAGAGAGGTTGATGAAGCCAAGGGCATAAGTGCTTTGAGTTTAGTTTCTCTTTTTAAAGTTCTTCTCAAATTATTTTAAGGGTTTACTTGTTTTCCTCTTACTTTATGAAAACGCCCTCGATCCGCGGGGTGTGCGGATTCGCTTTTGACTTTGAGGTTTGGGAGTCGCCACCAAGTTATTACGGTTTAGGAACTGAACATCGACTCTAAAAAGATAAAGAAAACTAATCTACAAAAGAAACTAGGTCCGGGAATCATGTTACGGGATTGGAAGGTGTTAGGCACCAACCCTGCCCGGCAAATATCGGTCTCTACTACTTCCTAAAAATGATTACATTGCAAAATAGACCAAAAACAATAAATAATAATAATAATAATAAATAAAGTTACCTTGCGGATTACAACGATTCCCTCAGCACTAGCGGAGAGTATCCTCGTATGAATTTCTTTGTTATTCTCCCGTCACCGGATCTACTTCTGATCTCTAAGTTAAGGTATCTTCTTTTTAGATCTGTGAGTTTTCTGATTTTTTTATGGATTTCTAAGTATTTTGAAAGGATTTTTGGGTGTTTTTTAAACAAAAGTTGGGGTTTGAATGATAGGTAAGGGTTAAGACTTCAAAATTAGGGTTTTGGGAGGTTGGGGAGGCTCCTTGACCTACTTTTTCTAGGATTTTCCTTTTGATACGAGATTAAGGTGTGGAGGCTCCTATTTATAGACTTTTTTAGGTAGATTTAGTGTTTAATTAGGTTTTCTTTAGGGTTTTAATTAGGGTTTTGACTTTAGACTTATCAGATTGACTTAGTCTTTTTAGATTAGGGTTTTAATTAGGATTTTGGCTTTAGTCTTATGAGATTGACTTAGTCTTTTTAGATTAGAGTTTTAATTAAGGTTTTGACTTAAGTCTTATGAGATTGACTTGGTTTAGATTTTTAAATTAATTTTATTAAGGTTTTACTTTACGTTAATTAATATTTTATTTATTAATTTCGAAATTAAAAATTTTAAAAATTAGAAAATTATCGTTTTGCCCCCAAAGATAACTTTTGCGTTTCAAGTCGGTTTTCGATGTTCCAGGATGTTTTGGAATCGATTTTTCGTAAGGAATTCAATAAGATTATTGGTTTATATCACTTATGAAAATTTTTGACGTGAAATGATTGTCAAACCTTATGAGGGGTATTTTTGTAATTTTATCGAATTTAGTGAAAATTGGCGAAAAGATTCTAATTTCATTTCTCTGTCCATTCTCTTTCTATTTCTCGTTTACTTGTCTGACACCTCGTCTTCTTCTACAGATTTTTGTTCATGTCTACTTTCCTTTTTATCTACCCACCCGTTGTCATCCAGACGAGGGTTATCCATTGGGAGTTTTTTGGGCTACGAGAGATGCCAGGGCTATTCGGAGTAGCCCTAGGAGTGCCCGGGCCCATATTGATCGATGTCGGCTCTGAGACGTGAGTATTCTAGCCCTTGTCCAGTTCTTCTATTCTTGTTATTATCTGTGCTTGTTATCTGATTCTCTCTTTTGTAAATCTTTTCTGTCACTCTACGTGACCTCCCCCGCACTATCAAAAGGAGGCAGGAGGTGCGGAACGCCTATAGGCGTAACACCAGACGACAGCGCTACCCCTTCTTCATCGAAGAGCAAAGGTACACATTTTACCTAGGGGAGCGTCTGTTCTTCTAGTACGATGGGAGTCTTCATATTCCTGTCGCTCCACCTGAGCCTATCTCGGGTGCGATGACGGTGGATGAGTATCTTGCCCAGGCAAAGGGCGTAGATGCTGCTGGACTGGTGAGAGGCGGTGACTATCAAGCATGGTTCCGAGAGGCCTCTATTGGGTGCATCATGCCTGCTATCACTGCCCGAGTCGGGATCACGGAGATCGGAGGGGTCCTTTTACAAGAGCATGCCATCACGGTATACGTTCTATCATTATCTCTTTTCTGTATAAATATATGCATTTCATTATGTCCTTGTCTCACTTGGTCGATGTTCTTGTTCTCAGGCCGATGATCTTCGTCGTCTTCGAGAGGGCTATGATGTGATCGAGACTCAGGCGACGAGGGTCGTAGAGATGGAGAACCGATGGATGGCCTCTAAGGCGAAGGTGGAGGAGCAGGCTACTCACATCGAAGAGCAGGAGGCTCGTCTTGAGGCCCAGGCAGCTCGTATCCATGAGTTAGAATTGGAGGCAGCCTTGTGGAAGTCTCGTTTCCAGGCTGAGATGGTATGTCATCGTTGGTTTCTTTTTCTCTTTCCTGTGTAGACCGTAGCATATTTTTCATCTGTTCTGATTGATTTTCTCGTGGTTTTCTCAGGATTACTATCGACGTCGAGACAGAGCGAGCACCTCTGCGCGGCCTCCGACACCTCCTAGGGTAAGTATTTTCATTTTAGTTATTCATTTCTTTACATATGCTATATATATATCACTGCCTGTATTTTGATATGCTTTGTTTCTTTATTTTCACGCCTCCTCCTCCACTAGACCCTCCATTCCGGGTGCTGATCTTGCGAGGACCACGGAACAGGATGCTACCCTGGATGCAGAGCTCTTCTTCATGGATTCCGAGGGACGACTGCGGATGCACGGTCTTCCTTCTTCTGGGGTGTCAGGTTCTGGTGTTGTGGCTTGATCCTCTTCTGGAGCGGTTCCGGAGATTCAGAGTGCTCGGAACGATGTTCCTCCCTCCATCTGATTTTATTGTACCTTGCAAAACATTTGAATTAGACTCAGACACTTTTGTAAACATTTTACCTTTTGTATATATATGTGCATTCATGTCCATTATTTATTGTATTTATTATATCCCTATGATGATATGTGCAATTGACTCGGGCTCTAACGAGCTTCTTGGGCGTGATATCAATCATTAGGGCTTTTGAGCCCTTTTGAGTGTTAGTGAGCTTCCGGGTGGGCAAAGGGTTCGATTAAGGTCCCAAGGACCTTTCGAGTGTGCTCTTTGAATGGTGTGAGTCGTTTAGGATCCACGGTGAGTGAGGTGGTTCATAGAGGCCTAACCTGGCCCAATATGATCTTGGCGTGTTCCTTCGTGCCCGATGTATATATTTTGAGAGTTTTTGAGAGTTTTGAACGCATTTATCGAGCACGTAGGAATTTCTATAATTCTTCATATGATTTTGAGGTATCGAGCCCTGAGATGGCCATTATGTAATTCGAAATTATCAAAATCTCAAATGACTCAGGCCCCAAGGCTTAAAATGTTCTGGTACGTGTTCTCAACACGGATGGGTCATTTTCTCTTTTATCTGTGTCTTAAGCACGGATGAGTCACATTTTGCTTCATCCGTGCTTCCAACACGGATAAGCTAAGATTGATTCTATCCGTGTTTTGGGCACGGATCAGTTGACATTTGTCCTTATCCGTGTTTCAAACACGGACCAGTATGATTTACTCTCTGTTTTAAGCCTGTTTCAACTTCATTTTTCCCTAACATTTTACTTTTCACGTTTTTTCACTTTTGGTTGATTTTTACTCTCCCTTTCCCTCAAAGCTTCTTTTCAAGCTCCATGGAGGTGCTCTTTACTCTTCCCAACTTGAAAATGTATGGCATTGTTGATTCTTTCTTGAGTAATTGGATAGATGTCATGGATAATGATGATAGAATCCAATGGTGTTTGAATAAGTTGGGGTTCACTCTTTCTTTGCCCAAGATCTCATTATAATGGAGCTTGATTGAGGCAATGTTGGGGTATTGGATTCCCGAGCTTAATTTCTTTCGGTTTGGGGTACATGAAATGACTCCCACCATTGAGAAGTTTGAAGTGTTGTTGGGGCTTGAAATATCGGGCCTCGTTGTGATTCCACCATTGCGTGATGGATATCGAAGTGAGGCCTCCGACTTCTTAGGGATAAACCATAAGTTTTTGAAGATTCCAGATGGTGGATCGATTTTGAAGACAATGTCCAAGTCTTTCTTGATTGAAAGCCTCACGGATCCCTCGAAGCCATTGATTCATTTTAACGTTCTCACTTTGATGGTGGTGAGTCGACTCCTGTTTCCAGGTGGTGGAGACGTCATAGATCTTTCCCTCATTCACGTGATTCAACAAGTCCGAGAGGGATGCCGGTTGGCACCAATGCTTTTGAGCGAGATGTTCCAATCCCTCACGGTTTGTTCTTCTGGTCGTGATCGGATTTTCTGAGGATGTGCTCCCTTCCTGCAGGTAAATTCTGAACTTAGTATGGATTTAAATTTAAACATGAATTTGCTAGTTTCCAAAGTTTAGTTCTTGTTATTGAAGCTTTGGTTTATGGATCATATGGCTTCAACTGAAGGGGTTAATCATCCCTTCTGCGTTAATGCCGATGTCGTACTTATGATGTCAAGGCGAGTTGCTCCCTTCATCTCGGGTGGCAAAGAAGAATGGTATTCTTTTATTGGTAACCTTGATGATGAAGAAGTGAGGTGGGTTGGTGCCTTCCAACCTCGAGGATCTCTTGTGATTGCATTTGATGGTGCCCGTTTCCTGGCTTCAACTCGAGGGTCTCTTGTGATTGCATTTGATGGTTCTTCGTTAATTTGGTTATGACCAGGGTGTGCTCATCCCTGAGAATTTCTATGAGTTGGTTGGTCCATTGTTGACTGCACTTTTCAGTCAACTCATAAAAGAATGGGGTCGGGTTGAGGTTCTGAGTCGACCTATCTTTACAGCACACCAATTCCCGGCATACTTGCATTGGATTAGAGAACTCGTTTCTGGGAGGCCATTGGTGTCGATAGTTCCCCGAACACGCCCTGGTGCTTCATCCTTGTTTGATTATCGAGATCGGGTTGAAGAGTCTCAGACTGATCATCATCGCATTCAGGCTATCTGGCTTAAGTCTGAGAAGAAAATGCAGAAGGAGATTGCTCGACTGACATCTGCCTTTGCCTAGTCTGGATCTAGTGATAGTGGTGAAGTGACTAGGCTTCAAGCTGAAGTTGCTGAGTTGAGGGATCGACTTGCCCAGTGTCCTCATTTTGAGGACTTTACAGCATATTTGGTTAGTCGTCATGCTTCCGATGCCGAGAAAGTGATAATGAGTCAAGCTGCCCGGATCCGTGCTTTGGAGGAACGCCTTGACTCTTTTGTCATTTCTCACCATGATATTTGATTGACTGTGTTGTATTCCCTCTTTTTGTATTTTCTTTTCATTATCTGAATGTATGTAAAATGTTGAAAGATTAATGCAAAGAAAATAGGTTTTATATTTACTTGGCCTCAGGTATATCTATTGTTCCTAAAAACACGAAGATTTATTAAATAAGTCCTAGATTTGTCATCATTGGCCAAAATAGTAGTTTTAAAATTTTATGAAATGTCTTCACCAAATGAGTACGATAAATTCAGAGTTTGTAAAATCTTTGGTTGTGACGATCCTGATATTTTTGCCAAACATAGGGGATACAAACGTCAGTTGTTCTTTTGGTTCCTTTAGAGTCATCCCCAATGCCTTGGTATTTGGAGGATTGTTATTTGTTCGGGACATGGGTTTTCTTAGAAGGATTTCGCCGTTCACAGTTTATATTCTTGCGGGCCAGGAGTTCTTTTTTTTTGTTTTTTATTTTTTGTTTTTGTTCACCCTTATTGCCCTTGGTGCCAATTACGGTTTTCACCAGACCCGGTTTCCACGTTTTTGTGCATCAATGTCCTTTTTGGGATTTTCATCATGCCGGTGGCTTTGATCTTGCCATAGTCTGATTCTTTTACTCATAGCGCCCTTTCAGGTTTTCACTATGCCCTTTCAGACTATGCTTGTATTTTTTGGATTTCCACATTTCAGTTATGTTTGGAGTCTCTGTGTCTTTCTGGCTTGGTGACTCAAGTTGAGCTGCCAGATCGGCGACTCTACTCTTGTAGTAGCACTCTTTCTTGAGTAATCGATCTAGATTCCCCTCTCGAGTTTGTTGACGACTATTCGTGGTTTGGCAACTCAAGTTGAGCCGCAAAATCTACTACTTTACATTTCGAGTACTCTTTTTTTTCGAATATCCGACCTAGATTCCCCTCTCGAGTCTTCCAATGACTAATAAGACTTTGAGATCCGGACCAAGTCGCAAGATCATTGGTGCTGCCACTATCATTATGTTGCCCTAGAACATTCCCTGATCAAAATGGATTTTTGGTGGGACAAAACGTTGGCTTAGGTTTATTGTAATGGAAAGATATAAAGATGTTAAGGTTTGGGTCTTATCTAGAATGGATTAGACATGGGGTTCGTCTCTTTTTGTTTCGAAAATGTGATCTATGTCTCCTCCCAGCGTCTCTCATACTTGTTTAGGCTGCAGATTTGGGTCGAGCTCAGATTAAGTGTCCGAATTTTTAACTTTTTTGATTTTTTTTGTATTTTAGCCGCTCACAGTTTGTCCTCATGCGGGCCAGGAGTTAATTGATACTTCTGATTTTCTCTTTGATTTTTCTTTTCTTTTGTCTCTATTTTTTCATTTTTTTCTTCATCAATTTTTTTTCTTTTTTGTATCATTTTGTAGTTGTTGACTTGCCCCAGTCTTAGGTTAAGAAATGAACGTGATGGCTCAAAAGGGTTGACTAGGGTTAGATAATTTGTTTGGGATAGCAAAGATGGCCTTTCATCATCTCAGGGTCGGTTTTTAGGTGTAGTATTTCTTGACAGTATCAGCATTGATCGGTTGCGAGAAGATTTGTCCGTCCATTTCTGTGAGGATCAGAGCTCCTCCCGTCATCACCTTTTTCACAATGAAGTGTCCCTCATAGTTCGGTCGAAACTTCCCTCTGACATCTTCTTGGATTGACAGAATCTTCTTCAATACAAGGTCTCCTGGTGAGAAATCTCTAGGCTTGACTTTCTTATTGTAGGCATGATTTATTCGTCATTGATAGATTTCTCCATGGCAGATGACACAAGGAACTTTTCTTCAATCAAATTCAGTTGATCAAACCGTGTTTGAATCCACTCAACTTCATCCAACTCTGATTCTTTTAAGATCCGGAGAAAAGGAATCTCGACCTCTACAGGTAAAACTACTTCGATTCCATAGACCAATGAATACGGAGTTGCCCCAGTCGAAGTTCTAAACGAGGTTCGATAGGCGTGGAGTGCGAAAGGTAACATGTCGTGCCAATCTTTGTACGTAACTGCCATCTTCTCGATTATTTTCTTGATATTCTTGTTGGCTGCCTCGACTGCTCCGTTCATCTTAGGTCTGTAAGGTACAGAGTTGTGATGAGTGATCTGGAAATCTTCGCACATCTTGATCATATCTTTGTTCTTGAAGTTCTTGGCATTATCAGTCACTAGTCCATTGGGAAGCCCATATCTACAGATAATGTTGTTTTTGAAAAACTTCAGGACATTATTTTTTGTGACGTTGGCGTATGAAGCAGCTTCTACCCACTTGGTGAAGTTGTCGATAGCCACTAAGATGAAGCGATACCCGTTTATAACTTTAGGTGAGATTGGCCCGATGACGTCCATTCCCCATAGCGAGAAAGGCCAAGGAGTGGTCATGTTATGTAATTCTGAAGGTGAAACATTAATCTTGTTGGCGTAGATCTGACATAGGTGGCATTTACGGACTTGCTGATAGCAATCATTCTCCATTGTCGACCAATAGTATCCTATCCTCATGATATTCTTGGCCAGCATATGACCATTCATGTGGGGCCCACAGACTCCCCCATGTACAGTCTCAGTTAGTTTCTGTTCCCGGGTCTTCTATTATCCAGTCGTCTGATAGACTACTAAGCTTGAATCTCCGAAAACATCAATCTCATCTACCTCGAGATCTAGTACAACTTTTAACCCTGCTATGCATGCTTCGTATTCGGCCTCGTTGTTAGAGCATTGGAATTTCAGTCTGATTATGATCGGTACATGGGATCCATCTGGCTTGATCAAAACTGCCTCTACTCCGTTTTCTTTCTAATTGGCTACTCCGTCGAAGTACATTTTCCAGCCTAGTTCTTCGTTATTGTCATCGTTTTCAATCTCGATAAACAGTATAGCTTCATCCGGGAAGTTTGTCTTTAACGGTTCATAGTCAGGCAACGGGTGCTCGGCGAGGTGGTTAGCGATGGCTTGCCCTTCGATGGCCTTTTGAGTGACATAGGTGATGTCAAACTCAGATAACAATAATTGCCATTTTGCTGTGAAGCCTGTTAGTACTGGTTTTTCGAATAGGTACTTTAAGGGGTCCATCCTGACGATAAGCATAGTCGAGTAACTGAGCAAGTAATGACGTAGTCATTGAGATGTCCAGACTAATGCACAGCAAGTCTTCTCAAGTGTCGAATATTTTGCCTCATACTCGGTAAATTTATTGTTGAGATAATAGATGGCTTGTTCCTTCCGTCTTGATGCATCGTGTTGTCCTAGCACACACCCCATTGACATTTTTTGTACCGAGATATACATCAGCAGAGGTCATCCTGGAGTTGGAGGGACTAAGACTGGTGGATTGAGCAGATATTGCTTGATCTTGTCGAATGCTTCCTGACAGTCTTTGTTCCACTTCTTTGGCGTATCCTTCCTGAGCAGCTTGAAGACTGGCTCACAGATAGGCGTCAGTTGAGCTATAAACCGACTGATATACTGTATTCTCCCTAGAAAGTCCCGAACGTCTTTTTCCGAAATAGGTGCATTCATTTCGATGATATACTTAGTTTTTGTCGGATCTATCTCGATACCTCTTCTGCTGACTATAAACGTCAGTAGCTTGCCTGATGTTGCCCCGAACACGCATTTTACCGGGTTTAGTCTCAAGCTGTATTTTCTGAGTCTGTCGAACAACTTCTTCAGATTCACCAGATGGTCTTCTTCAATGCCGGATTTAACAATCATATCGTCTACATAGACCTCCATTTCCTTGTGGATCATGTCATGGAATAATGCGATCATGGCCCGTTGGTAAGTCGTCCTTGCATTTTTCAGTCCGAATGGCATGACTTTGTAGTGGAAAGTATCCCATGGTGTGATAAATGCAGTCTTTTCCTGGTCTTCTTCTACCATTTTTATCTGGTTATAGCCTGAGAAGTCATCCATAAATGAGAACATGCCGTGCCCTGTTGTACTATCGACTAGAGTGTCGATGTGTCGTAGTGCAAAATCGTCCTTAGGACTGGCTTTGTTCAAGTCTCGGTAGTCAACACACATACGTATCTTTCCATCTTTCTTAGGTACTGGGACGACGTTAGCCAACAACTCAGGGTATGTAGAAACTGCAAGAAATCCGACTTCGAACTGTTTCATGACCTCATCTTTGACCTTGAGGGTTCATTCTAGCTTCAGTCTTCTCAGTTTTTGTTTGATCTACTTACTTCAGGAAGCAATCGGTAGCTTGTGTACAACGAGATCTATGTTTAATCCCGGCATATCTCTGTATGACCATGCAAAGACATCCTGATACTTCCGTAGGAATTCGACCATTTCTTCTTTCTGTTGTGACGTTAACAAAGCTCCGATCTTGACGACTCGTGGGTCCTCTTCGGTACCAAGATTGATTGAATCTGTGTCTTCAATGTTTGGCTGAACACCTCTCTCGTGACTTTCTACCAAGTTTTTGATTTCTTTGGGTGGGTACTCCATTTCGTCCTCAGACTCTTCTTCTATCCCCATGAGGTCGAAGTTGAGTTCAAGATCGAAATCATACTCATCCCTTTCAAATTCTGTTTTATCTAGATACTCATTTGATGGAGACAGATCCCTTAAAAACACTTTTTTTTATTTTTGGAAAATATTTATTTTTTTGCAATTTTGAATGCTTTTTGATTTTTAAATTTTTTTTGATTTTTTTACTTTTTCAGAAATATTTGTTTTTTGTGATTTTCTGGATACTTGAAATAAGAAGAACAATCATGCAAATTCGTTAATAAAGATAGGGAGCCCTCAAAACAGTCTTTACCCGAGGACGATGGCTCGTTATAATCCTCGGGCAAATTGATGTCGCTTAACGACATTTTTTTTAGGACTCCACAGCCTCAAGGGTTAATGGGAATTCTTCCTAGTTGTGCAATGTCTCCCCTTCTCTGAGGGGACGGATGAGATGAGCGAGTGATTTGTTGGATGATTTGATTGGTGGTTCGGAGATGACCATGATCTCCGATTGATTGTTGTAAGATTTGGGCATAGTCCCTCCCAAACTTGGTGGGATGACGACTGATGCCCAGTCGATTCCAATAGGAAAATGGGAGTCGTTCTATTGGTTGGTAGTGATCTCCACTTTGGTGGATTCTTGAGTAGTCTCTGATGGATTTTCATCGGAATTTCCATTGAATAGAACATCAATGCCTTCTACAAAGGATGATTGGGACTCAGCGACTGGATCTTCTTGGAGGTGCAAGGGTTTGAATTTTACCATTTTTAGCATTTTGGCTGGTTTTGCTGGTACTGATTCCGATAAGCTGTCGGGTCTAGTATGTGAATTTGGGAAGCTAACGCTGGTACTGGTTCTCGATTTTGCTTTCTTGCTAATCGAAGCTCTTTCTTCTTTTCGTTTATTTCTGCAATATCCTTTTTTTTTGCCTAAACCCCAGCCGAAAATAAGGAGTGTGTTTTTTTACTTCGACTGGTGTAGCTCTCCCTCTTCTTCCTGGCCCCAACCTTTGCTTGGGTCGATAACCTGTCCTTTTCATAACCCGACTAATCATCAGATTTGTTCTTGATAACTTTGCCTTTATCTTCTCTTTTCCCTTCTCAATGTGATTAACACAGCAAATTGGTAGGAGTGGTATATCACCTTATCCTTCATCATCTCAATGTCGATGAATGGCATATCCAGAGCTCTCCCAACTGGGATAAGATTTTCTGCCAGTATCGATATCATTCTCTGCCCCATAATAAATTTGACTCTTTGGTGCAACGAAGACGGTACAGCCCCTGCTATATGGATCCATGGCCTGCCCAATAATAAATTGAAGGTTGTCGGTATTTCCATGACTTCAAATGTCACTTCAAAGGTGCAAGGACCTATTGTGATCGGTAAATCCACTTCTCCCAAAGAATCTATTTTTAAACTGTTGAAGCCTCGGATAACCTTGTTGTTTGGCTTGACATGTGACCAATCAACGTTGAGTTTCCAGAAGGTTTCAAGAGGACATACATTAAGCGTTGAACCATTATCAATCAGCACCCTGGCAACCATCATGCCCTTGCAAACGATCATGATGTCTAACGACTCGACGTGCCCTCGTCCTTTTGGCATGAATTCACTCTCTGTGAAAATAATGGGATTGGGGGCCATGATCTGGCCAACTGTCTGCTCCAACTATGCCGGTGAGGTAGTTACAGGTACATGTGATTTCCCCAGGACTCTCAACAATGCCTCTTGGTGTTCTTCCGATTTTTGCATCAGTCTTAGGATACTGATTTGAGGTGACTGTTTGTTTAGCTGGTCAACAATATTGTGCTCACTCTTTCGAACGAGCTTAATGAAGTCTGCAGCCTCTTTGTCTGTTACTTTCGCCTTCTCTTCCGTTTTATCATCTTTATACAGTTTACCTTTTCCTTTTGCTTTCCTTTTTTCTTCATCTGTCACCTCTTTTGCAGTCTCTTTTATTTCTGCCCTGATGTTTACCCCATTTTCTGATAATTTCTGGCATTTCCCTGCCCTTGTCATACGACCAATATCAGCCACCATTGCTTTTTTCATGGTCTCAACCCCGGTGGTTATGGTGATAGTGGTCTCATAACTCTAGGGAACTGTCTGATCGGAGCTATAGGGGAATGGGTTAGGCGAGCGTATGGTTATGGGGGTAGATCAGGTTTCACATTGAGAATGAGGGGTGGTGGTGATGATTTGGATGTAGAGGTGGTAGGGGGAGTTACGTGAGGATCGTATGGAGTATATGGAATAACGAGTGGTGGACGTGAAGAGGGAGCGTATGGTATGTGAAGGGGAGGTCGAGTTGATCCTTGAGAATATGGTGGTGTGTAGGGTATAACAAGGGGAGGCCGGGTCAAATTTTGATCATGAGGTGATCCGTATGGTATAACTAAAAGAAGTCGGGTAGTAGTATTTTGATGAGTAGGATGGATGGTAAGGTCAGCCATCTTGAAAGGCGACTGTGAATTCTGTGATGGATTTGTTGCATAATGGTTGACTGTGTTAACCGTTAACGTCCTTGATTCTTGAGTTAAGTGGACCCTGATTTTTGCCCCGATAGGTGCTATCAAATCCGAAGGATTGAAGTTGAGTTCTCCACAAATAACATTTACCCTGTGCCCGCTCCCTTCTCCATTGTGAGTTGGTAAGGGTTTTGATTGATATTCTGTTGTTGGGACGGGTTGGCAAATCCATCTAGGATGAGAGCCTTTTTATCGATTAGGTTCTGTACTTGATGTTTGAGCTGCCAGCATTGGTCTGAAGAATGCCCTGGTGCACCCATGTGAAATTCACAAAATAGGTTAGGGTTATACCCTGGCCCTTTGGCAGCCTTGGGGTTTGGTGGACGTTTCACAAGGTACTCATCTTTGAGTAAGATTGGCAGTAATTCCGATAGTGTCATAGGTAACCTAGTAAACACTTTGTTTACTCTGTTGGGATGTGCCTGCTGGTTCTACCCATATAGTGGTGCCTGCTGTGCAACCGGTGGGGGGTTTGCCCTGAATGGATTCTGAGGTGGAGGGTTCCATGTCGGCAGTGCTGGCACTCATGAAGTTGATGGCGCTTGTGGTCTTGGTGCTGGTGAAGGGATGAACAGGGGTCGGTTTGGTTGTACGTTGTTGACTTGTGGTTCTTCCCTCTTCTTTCACGTAGGCACTGGCTTTTTCTGAGAAAGGATTCCTATTGTTGTCCCTAAACTTGTGAAATCAAATATCAGACCGGTTCGGATCCCGTCCTCAACCCGATCTGCCACTTGTACCAGATTTGAGAATGTGCCTGTGGTGTGCCCTACCAGATGAGTATAGAAAGCGTGCCCTAGTGTCGTGATAAATGTGGTGTTCATCTCTTACTCGGTCATTGCTGGCCTTACTTGTAAGGCAGACTCTCGCCACCTCTGTGCATACTCTTTTACCGTTTCTCGTTGCTTTTTTGTCATTTGGCCATGTCGTTTCGATCTAGCCCCACATCAGTATTGAACCGGTAATTTTGTCAGAACATTTCGACTAGGTCCTGCCAGTTCTTAATAAGTGAGTAGTCCAATCCAGAAAACCATTTGAGTGCCGACCCTGTTAGATTCCTCTGAAACAACTGCACTAACAACATGTCATCCTCGCCATATTGGCACATGGATCCACAATATAACTTTAGATGCGACAGCGGACACCCTACTCCATTATATTTTTCGAACTCTGGACACTTGAACTTGGCCAGTAATTAAGCGTTGGGGTAGAAACAAAGGTCTTTGAACCGAGTTCCACTCATCGTGTTGAGGCCCTTCATCCTTTTCATCTCCTCCTGCAGAGACTCGATTTGTTGAGCCAATTTTTCATCCGTTGCGCTCTTGGCTTCTGTAGTCCTGTACTCACATTCATCGTCAGGAATGACCACAGGGGGTGGTCAATTCTGTGGAATATAGAGTGGGGGCCCCTGGTATTCAGGCACTGTAGGCGGCATGGTGGTCTATGGTCCTTGGGGAGGTTGCTCAGGTAAATCCTAATTTGATCCAGACGCGTGCTGCTATATTGTTTGGGCTTGTAGGATGCTGGCATTGGTTAACACAATACTTACTATTTTTTCTTGCCTTTTAATTATCTTCAGTAGTGCTGCGATTTGTGGATCAATACCTGACGTTTTGGTTACTGGGGGTTGTGCTGATTCAGAAGAACTCATAGTGACTGTAGATGATCTCAGAAAATAAGGAGGTACTTCTTGCTGCTTGTATTTCTTTCGTTTGGCCGCCTGTGGGTATAGAAGACCAAGTGTTACTATCTTGCTTACAAGATAAAGTTGTTTATTATGAGTTTTAATGAAAAAGTAATTTCTCAACGCAAAGCTAGCATCAACATGGAGTTGGTAAAATATTTTACAAAAGAGTTTCATCAGCACGGAGCTGGCATCGACACGGAGTCAGAAAATATTTTACAAAAGAATTACATCAGCGCGGAGCTGGCATCTACACGGAGTTGATAAAATGTTTTTGAAAAAGGAATTAACTCAACGCAGAGCTGTTATCGACACGGAGTCGGCATCAACACGGAGTTGGCATCAGCATGGAGCTGGCATCGACACGAAGTCGATGAATCATTTTTAAAAGAAAAAGGTAATTTCATCATCACGGAGCTGGCATCGACACGGAGTCGGAAAAAATATTTTGAAAGCGAAATTATCTCAGCATAAAGCTGGCATCGACACAGAGTCGATATCAACACGGAATTGGCATCAGCACGGAGCTGGCATCGACACGAAGTCGGGAAAACATTTTGAAAAGTAATTTCATCAGCACGGAGCTGGCATCGACACGAAGTCGAAAAAATGTTTTGAAAAGATAATTTCATCAGCACAGAGCTGGCATCGACACGGAGTCGGGAAAATATTTTGAAAAAGGTAGTTTCATCAGTACGGGACTGGCATCGACACGGAGTCGGGAAAATATTTCAAAAAAGTAATTTCATCAGCACGGAGCTGGCGTCGACACGGAGTAGGGAAAATATTTTGAAAAAGATAATTTCATCAGCACGGAGCTGTCATCGACACAGAGTCGGAAAAACATTTTGAAAAAGTAATTTCTGAGAACACCCATACTTTTGGTAGCCTTCAATCCAGTTATTTGAAATCACCGCCGGCCAGGCAGATCTCCAAGGACGAAGCGGCGCACAATGGCACTCTTAAATCACTTTGTTCCCGGAATAGACGTAGTCTATCCCCCTCGTATCAACAGGGTAAGATCTTTCTAGGCACTGACTTTGATTAAGGACTACAAGTGGTGTTTTTTGAAATTTGATTTTATTTTTTTGAAAAAGATTGAATTCCCTTGAATTGATTGATTGGTTGTTATCTTTGTTAGATCATGGACTTGGTTTGAAATTTGATATGGATCCGGTTTGTAGTGGATCTGGGTCGTGGATCCATTTGAACATGGATCTGGGTCGTAACCCAGTTGAAAGTAGATCTGGGTCGTGGACCTAGTCAAAAATGGATCTGAGTCGTGGACCCAATTGGAAATGGATCTGGGTCGTGGACCCAGTTGGATTGGATCTGGATTGTAAACCTAGTTGAAATGGGTTTGGATCTGGGTCGCGGACCTAGTTGAACATGGATCTGGGTCGTAACCCAGTTGAAAATGGATATGGGTCGTGGACCCGGTTTAAATGAATGCGAATGGGGACCCGGTCCATGAAATTGTTTTTAGTTTGGGAAAATCCGCAAATTCTTCCTCCTTTCTTTTTTTCGTTCTATATCTTCTTTTTTTGTTTATTTGGTTGTACTTTGTTGAAAACATTGATTAACAAAAATCCATTTCACATAGTTTTTTTTGCAAAACTTAGGATTTTCCAAAATGGATGCTTTCAATATTTGACAAATAGTGAGTGGGTTCCTTAAAAATGGACTGTCGAGTTCATTCTGTACGGTCGAGTTCACTCTGGTCCGTGTTAATGGCACAGATGTAATCCTCATTCTGTCATCCGTGCTTTGGGCACGGATAAGACATTTACTATTTCAACCGTGCTCAAGACACGGATAAGGTAATTCGTCGCTTCAACCGTGTTTAGAACACGGTTGAGGTACATGCTGTTTCAACCGTGTTCTCAACACGGATGGGATACATTTTCGCCTGTCTGTGCCACGGACACGGACCAGAAAGAATTCCAACTTCTGGAATTTCATAGAAATGGTTCTTTGGCCCACTATTTTCAATGTTCCCTCACTGTTTTTGCTTTCTCACTCCCTGTTTTCTCTTTTTCTTTTGTTTGTGTACATGTATGATGCAACACACTTCCCTTTTCTTACCTAAGGGAAGGAAAATGAGAAAAATAAAAGCATCCTATAATCTATACAACCATGTCTTCTTGGGCTTACACTGTGGGCTTCGACGCCCGACCACAATAATTGCATACAACATTGTTTTGGGGGTCGATGTAACATTAAAAACTTGTGTCCTAACTCATCTAGCTGGGCACATGCATGAGTTTAATAAGTGGCTTCACGGCTACCCGATCTTCAAACCTCGATGCATACCGAAGTACACACGTCGTTGGTTGGTGATTGGGTTTGATGTGTTCATTCCCGACACTTGAAATAACGATCTCAAGCCGTGGAACTACTAAGCGTCGGGGCTAAGTATATTGAGGGTGGGGTGGCTCGGAAGTGGGGCTATGCTCGCAAGTGCACACGTGCATTTTCATTCATTATTTTTCATCTACCCCCTTACAAGTATGTAATAAAAATAACAAAAATAAGTAAATATTACATTTCGGACATGTGAAAAATAGAAAATAAGAAGGAAACAGCAAACAACAATGTTAGTAAACAAAGATTTTTTTTTCAAAACAACCGCGTTGTCCTGAGGGATGAGCCATGGTTCCCCAGTGGAGTCGCCAGCTGTAGATACATAATTTTCGTCATTATGACGGTCACATCTACGATGAATTGGAGTTGCCACCATTCATATTGTAAGTGGGTGTGAATGGTCACCCGATGTATATTTTTTGAAAAATTATCATTTTTGGCATTTTAGTGACTCACGATGGATAGGGATTGATCAAACCTAGGGATTCGGGTAAGCGGCTCGGTTGGAGAAAATGAAAAGTGTTAGGCACCTTTTTCTCCCCGTCAAATGGCGGTAACCTCATTACAATTCGATCATTTTGATTTTGTAGAAATTTGAAAAATAAAGTGCTATGCGGGGGTGTTTGTACCCTCGATAGGGATTTGCTTTCGGCTCAATTATAGGATCATCTGATTGAAGGAGATGATCCTAATGAATCATTTGCCTTAGGGACTACTCATTTAAAATGAAAATAAAAGAGAAGAAGGGGATATTAGAAGAGGGAGAATGAGAGATAGAGAGAGAGAGGGGGGTGTACTTCGAACCCATCTTGTATCTTCGATTTTCTTTTCTTCTTCTTCTTCTTGAGTCCTTAGTAGACTTATGAAAAATTGTGTATATTTTTTAAGGTTATAGTGAGAGTAGGAGAGTAGAGGAGAGATGAGTTGAGATTATTTTTTCTTTTTTTCTAGTAAGACTTGGTAACCATTTTTGGAAGGAGGGGAGGGGTATTTATAGGTGTTGGGAGAATGTTTGGGGGTATAATGGGGTTAAAGTTTGAAATGAGGGATAATGGCATAGGTTTTAGGGGTGGAAAGTATGAAATTTAGAATGAAAGTGAGGGTATTTGTGTAATGAGGAAAGTGGGTTGTGTTTTAATCCAAATGGTTTGGATCTTACCCAAATCTATTTGGGTAGAGTGTTTGGTGGGGTGTGATGAGTGATGGTTGATGGAGACAATGGGGGTGTAAGGTGTTAGGTGTTTGATTAAGTGTTGGATTGATGGAAGGGTAAGGTGTTTAGATTTGGAGGGATGGATAGTGTAAGAGATTGGTTGGTTGGATTTTGGGAGAATAAAGGGGATGATGCCACGTGGCATATGTGATGAGAGAGTGAGGTGATGAGATTGGTTGATTGGTTGATGGTGGTTGTTTGATTAGAGAGAATAGTATGGGTTAGTTGGTTGATGATGAGGGAAGTATGGGTTGAGATCATTTTGTTAGAGTATTTTAAGGGAAAGTGATGGGTTGATATGTAAAAGATATGGGTGGTGATGTGGGTAGTTGATGATGTTAGAGAATGGCGATGGATTAGGGTATGGGTTGAGGTGTGGATGGTTGATGATGTTAGAGAATGGGGATAGATTAGGTTAGGGTAGGGTATGGGTTGTGATGTGGGTGGTTGTTGATGTTAGAGAAAGGGTAGGTTAGGTTAGGGTAGGGTTGTGATGTGGGTTAGATGGGTTGTTTAGAGAATGATGATGGGGGCAGGTGTTTAGATGAGGGAGGTAAATGAGGATAATGACATGTGTCATCTTTTGGTGTGAAGATTGTGATTGGTTGATGTGGGTAGTAATTGATGGATTAGGATTGTGGGTTGGAAAATTGGATATAGATAGTGTGATGACTTGTGGGCTTTTAGTGTTGGGCTTTGGGTTGTAGGTTATTTTGAATTGGATAGGGCTTGTTTTAGATTGGTATTTTGAGGGTGGGTAGGTTTTAAGGTTTAGGTGATATGGGATTAATTTTAGGTTAGGGGTAAGGTAAGAAATGAATTTAGGAAAGTGTTGAGGGCTTGTGGGCCTTAGGTGGGTTTAGGGTATTTGCGGATTCGGAGGCGGAGCGGTGGTAGTAGATGAGGGATAGGCATCCCAAGTCTCACGTATTTTTAATTTATTAATTTTTTTGAGATTTTTGCAATTTAATAGTTTGATCAAAAATGCCACGTGTTGGCAAATCTGACTTTTTAGGCCCCTTGGAGGATTTGATTGAAAATCGGGTATTTTGGATGCAAGAATGGAGCGGTGAGGTTTGGACAAGTGTAGGATAGGTCAAACCTCTTTGGCGGGTCCCTTAGACCATTGGGAGGTCTTAGGGGCCTCGATTCAATCAAAAAGCCATTTTTTAATGTTTTGGGCTTTAGAGGCCTGTTGGCCTATCTCGTTGGAAAGTCGGTATTTTGAATGGAACGGGATAGATGGGATGTCGAATCATTTTGGTGGGTTCACAACCCAGTTGGGAGGTTTTAGGCACTTTGATTTGACAAATGTCAAACTTTAATGCTTCGGGCCTTCGAGGCTCGTTGGCCCAGTTTATTGGTAAATTGCACTTTTTGGGCCCTTTCGAGTGAGGGCTCTTTCAAATTGGGGTGTCTACACCTGCTTTGATGCCTTCGTGTCTTACCGAGTGAGTCATGATGCTTCGGACACCGAGGTGGTAATGATGGTACCTGAAAGCGCCCTCGATCCGCGGGGTGTGCGGATCCGCTTTTGACCCTTGAGGTTTTGGAGTCGCCACCTAGTTATTGTGGTCTAGGAACTAAACTGACTCTGACATGGATAAAAAGAACTAATCTACCACAAAAAATCTAAATTCGGGGATCATGTTACGGGGTTGGAAGGTGTTAGGCACCAACCCCGCCCGGCCAAAGCCGGTCTCTACTAACTTCTCAAATATATCACATTGCTAAAAACCTAGATAAAAATAAAAAAAATTACATACCTTTCCGATAGCAAGGATTTTGTTCCCTCAGATCTGACAAAAAGAGCTCCTTGTACTATACTTCCTTACTTCGTTCTATCTCCGGATTTGACTTCGGATCTCCTAGATCAAGGTATCTCCTTGTTTTTGGATCTGAACTCTTCAAGTTTGTTGCGGATTTGGGGGTGTTTTTGGAGGGATTTTAGGTGTTTTCTAGACTAAAATTGAAGGAGGGATGTTAGGTAAGGAGTTAGGACTCCAAAACTAGGGTTTATGGGGGGCTAGGGGAGCTTCTAGACCTACTTCTCTTAGGATTTATGATTTGATACGAAAATAGGGTGTGAGCTGAAAGCGCCCTCGATCCGCGGGGTGCGCGGATCCGCTTTTGACCCTTGAGGTTTGGGAGTCGCCACCTAGTTATTACGGTCTAGGAACCGATCAATGACTCTAAACGGATAAAAACTAATCTAAAACCAAAAAAAACTGAATTCGGGGATCAAGTTACGGGGTTGGAAGGTGTAAGGCACCAACCCCGCCCGGCCACAGCCGGTCTCTACTAAATTCCCAAGTAAATTACATTGCTAAAACCTAGATAAGAAAATAAATAAAAATAAAAGGTTTACCTTTCCGATGGCAAGGACTTGGTTCCCTCAGATCTAACAAAAAGAACTCCTTGTACCGTGCTCCCTTGCTTCGTTCTACTTCCGGATTTGACTTCGGATCTCCGAGGCAAGGTATCTCCTTGTTTTTGAATCTGAACTCTTCAAGTTCGTTGCGGATTTGGGGATGTTTTTAGAAGGCTTTTGGGTGTTTTCTAGACTAAAATTGAAGGAGGGATGTTAGCTAAAGAGTTGGGGCTCCAAAACTAGGGTTTATGGGGGGCTAGGGGAGCTTCTAGACCTACTTCTCTTAGGGTTTATCATTTGATACGAAAATAGGGTGTGAGCACCTCTATTTATAGATGTTTTTAGGGGTTGATTTGGATAGAGTTAGTGTTTAATTAGAGATCTTTTAATTAGAGTTGTGTTTTAGTTTGACTTGTTTTAGGTAGAATTGTGTTTTAATTAAAATTGTTTTAGGTAGAATTGCGTTTTAATTCAAATTGTTTTAGGTAGAATTATTTTTAAGTTAGAACTCTATTAGATAGAGTTATTATTTAATTAGATCTCTATTATGACTTTTGGTCTTATTTGATTGACTTTTAATGTTTTGACTTTAGTCTTAAATGATTGACTTTCAATATCTTGACTTTAGTCTTGCTTAATTGACTTTAATTTTGACTTCAGTCTCACTTGATTGACTTTAATACCTTGACTTCAGTCTTGCTTGATTTACTTTTAATTTTTGGAGAACCCCCCTCTAAAATATCTTTAATTCTTTGGACCCCCAAATTGAATGGTCCTTAAAGAAATATCTCACGAACCCTCAACAATTTTGCCTAAGAGCCCGATTAATCAATTTTTTAGGTTCAAAATTTTAAATTAATTTCATTAATGTTTAAATTTAATTATTTAATGTTTTATTTATTAATTTCGAATTTTTTAATTATGAAAATTGTGAAATTACCGTTTTGCCCCCGGAGAAGACTTTTCACGTTTTAAGTCAGTTTTTAATGTTTTAGGATGTTTTAGAATCGTTTTTTCGTAAGGAATTCAATGAGAATGTTGGTTTGTGTCATTTATGAAAATTTTTATGTGAAATGATTATGAACTTTATGAGGGGTATTTTCGTAATTTTGTTAAATTATGTTAAAATTGGCGAAATGATTTATTTGGTTTCGATTTGTTATTTTATGTGTTTGAGAGAGTTTTCCTAAGCGTAACGTAGGCTCTAGGGTTATTTTGAGGTTAGGGGTATTTTGATAATTTGGTAATTTTTAGTGATTTTTATCGTGAAGCTTCTTTTTGGTTTGCAAGATAATAATTTCTATGTTTCTAAGGTCGTATTTTCCTAGCGTAGCGTGGTTTCTAATGTTTTGTCAATTTGAGATACCTCATCCGGATTTCTGAAACAGATCTGGTAACAAAGTAAAGCAATGGAATACACATCCATCATTGGGAATCATTGCGATCGGGTTGACGATTTGATTAATCAGGCGAGTGCAAAAATGGGGTGTCTACATGAGCACCTCTATTTATAGAATTTTTTTAAGGTTGATTTGGATAGAGTTAGTGTTTAATTAGAGATCTTTTAATTAGAGTTGTGTTTTAGTTAAAATTGTTTTAGGTAGAATTGTGTTTTAATTAGAATTATTTTAGGTAGAATTGTTTTTAAGTTAGAACTCTATTAGATAGAGTTATTATTTAATTAGAATTCTATTATGACTTTTGGTCTTATTTGATTGACTTTTAATGTTTTGACTTTAGTCTTAATTGATTGACTTTTAATATTTTGACTTCAGTCTTGTTTAATTGATTTTAATTTTGACTTTAGTCTCACTTGATTGACTTTAATACTTTGACTACAGTCTTGCTTGATTGACTTTAAATTTTGGAGAACCCCCTTCCATTATTTCTTTAATTCTTTGGACCCTCAAATGGAGAGGTCCTTAAAGAAATATCCCACGAACCATTAACAATTTTGCCTAAGAGTCCGATTAATCGATTTTTTAGGTTCAAAATTTTAAATTAATTTCATTAATGTTTCACTTTAATTATTTAATGTTTTATTTATTAATTTCGAATTTTTAATTATGAAAATTGTGAAATTACCGTTTTACCCCCGGAGAGGACTTTTCACGTTTTAAGTCGGTTTTTAATGTTCTATGATGTTTTAGAATCGATTTTTCGTAAGGAATTCAATGGAAATATTATTTTGTGTCATTTATGAAGTTTTTTGTGTGAAATGGTTGTGAACTTTATGAGGGGCATTTTCGTAATTTTGTCGAATTCTTTTAAAATTGGTGAAATGATTTATTTGGTTTCGATTTGTTATTTTATGTGTTCGAGAGAGTTTTCCTAAGTGTAATGTAGGCTCTAGGGTTGTTTTGAGGTTAGGGGTATTTTGGTAATTTGGTAATTTTTTAGTGATTTTTATCGTGAGATTTTTTTTTGGTCTCCAAGATGATGATTTCTATGTTTCTAGGTCGTATTTTCCTAGCGTAGCGTGGTTTCTAAGGTTTTGTCAATTCGAGATACCTCATCCGGATTTCTAAAACACATCTGGTAACAAAATAAAGCAACGGAATACACATCCATCATTGCGAATCATTGCAATCGGATTGACGAGTTGATTAATCAGGCGAGTGCAAAAATGGGGTATTTACAGTACCCTATTTTTTTTAAATAATAATAAAAAGAAAATAGGTTTTTTACTTACCTGGCCTCAGGTGTATCTAATGCTTGGAAAACTTGAAATTTGAATAAGTCCTAGATTTTTCATCATTAGCCAAAATAGTAATTTTTCTTTTTAAAATTTTATGAAATGTCATTATCAAATGAGTACGATAAATTCAGAGTTTATAAAATCTTTGGTTGTGACGATCTTGGTATTTTTGCCAACCGCAGAGGATATAAACGTCAATTGCTCTTCTGGTTCCTTTAGAGTCATCCTCAGTGCCTTGGTTTTGGAAGACTATTATCTATTTAGGTCTTGAGATTTTGGAGGGATTTTTGCCGTTCACAATTTATACTCTTGCGGGCCAGGAATTTTTTTTTTAAAAGACCCTTAGTACCCCTGGTGCCAATTACGATTTTCACCAGACCCGATTTTCACATTTTTGCACATCGATGTCCTTTTTGGGATTTTTATCGTGTCGGTGGCTTTGATTTTGCCATACTTTGATTCTTTTACTCATAGCGCCCTTTCAGATTTTCACTATGACCTTTCAAACTATGCTTGTATATTTTTTTTTCATGTATTCGGCCTAGATTCCCCTCTAGAGTCTTCTAACGACTAATAAGACTTGGAGGTCCGGACCAAGTCGCAAGATCATTGGTGCTGTCATTGTCATTATATTGCCCTAGAACATTCCCTGATCAGAAAGGACTTTTAGTGGGACAAAACGTTGGCTTAGGTTTATGGTAGTGGAAGGATACAAAAAGGTTAAGGTCTGGGTCATTATTTATCTAAAGTGGGCTAGACATAGGGTTCGTCTATTTTTGTTTCGAAAAAGTGATCTATGTCTCCTCCCAGCGTCTTTCGAACTTGTTTAGGCTGGAGATTTGGATCAAGCCAAGATCAGGTGTTCGAGTTTTTGACTTTCTTGATTTTTTTGTATTTTTAACCGTTCACAGTTTATCCTCACGCGGGCTAGGAGTATTTCGATGTTTTTGCTTTTCTGTTTCTCTGATTTTCTTTTCTTTTGTCATCTTTTTTTTTTAATTATTGACTTGCCCTAGTCTTAGGTTAAGAAATGAACGTGATGGCTTAAAATGGTTGACTAAGGTTGATAGTTGGTTTAGAATAACAAAGATGACCTTTCGTCGTCTCAAGATCAGTTTTAGGCATAGTATTTTTTGACAGTGTCAGCATTGATTGGTTGTGGGAAGACTTGTCCGTCCATTTCTGTGAGGATCAGAGCCCCTCCCGTCATTACCTTTTGCACGATGAATGGTCCCTCATAGTTTGATCTGAATTTTCCTCTGATGTCTTCTTGGATTGGCAGAATCTTCTTCAATACAAGGTCTCCTGATGAGAAATCTCTAGGCTTAACCTTCTTGTTATAGGCACGAGCTATTCGTCGTTGATAGATCTGTCCATGGCAAATGGCTGCAAAGCGTTTCTCTTCAATCAGATTTAGCTGATCAAACCGAGCTTGAATCCATTCAGTTTCATCTAATTCTTCTTCTTTTAAGATTCGGAGGGAGGGAATCTCAACCTCTATAGGTAAGACTACTTCCATTCCATAGACCAATGAATACGGAGTTGCCATAGTCGAAGTTCTGAACGAGGTTCAGTATGCATGTAGTGCAAAGGGCAACATGTTGTGCCAATCTTTGTATGTAACTGCCATCTTCTCTATTATTTTCTTGATGTTCTTGTTGGCTGCCTCGACTGCTCCATTCATCTTAAGTCTATAGGGTACAGAGTTCTGATGAGTGATCTGGAAGTCTTCGCACATTTTGATCATATCTTTGTTCTTGAAGTTCTTGGCATTGTCAGTTACCAATCCGCTTAGTGACATTGGCGTATGAAGCCGTTTTTACCCACTTGGTGAAGTAATCGATAACAACAAGGATGAAACGATGTCCGTTTGCAGCTTTTGGCAAGATCTGCCGAATGACGTCCATGCCCCAGAGTGAGAAGGGCCAAGGAGTGATCATATTATGTAGTTCTGAAGGTGGGGCATTGATCTTGTAGGCGTAGATATGACATAGATGGCATTTGCGGACATGCTGATAACAGTCACTCTTCATTATCGACCAATAGTATCCCATCCTCATGATTTTCTTGGCCAACATATGACCATTCATGTCGGACCCACAGACTCTCCCATGTACAGTCTCAATTAGTCGTTTTGCTACTGTTTCTACCACACACCTGAGTAAGATCTCATGGTGCGACTTATTGTACAGAATACCGTTGCTCAAGAAAAATTGCCATGCTAGGTTCTGAATGGTCCTTTTATCATTTGGCGTTGCATCTGAGGGGAGCGTTCGACCTTCAAGATATGCCTTGATGTCAGAATACCATTATTTTTCTTCAGATTATTTTACTTCGACCGATAAACAATAGGCTGGCTCATCTTGAATTCCAATCTTAATAGGGTCAATGATTAGGTCTTCTGAGATGTTGATCATAGAGGCAAGTGTAGCTAGTGCATCTACAAATTGATTCATAGCTCTCAGCATGTATGTGAATGAAATCCTATCAAAGCACGAGCTTAGTTCTTCTAGATACTCGTGGTAGGGGACCAGTCTCTGTTCTCGGGTCTTCCATTCTCCAATCGTCTGATAGACTACTAAGCTTGAATCTCCAAAAACATCGATCTCATCTACCTCGAGATCCAGTGCTGCCTTCAACCCTGCTATGCATGCTTCGTATTCATCCTCATTGTTGAAACATTGGAATTTTAGTCTGATTGCGATTGGCACGTGGGATCCATCTGACTTGATCAGAACTGCCCCTATTTCGTTTCCTTTCTGATTAGCTGCTCCGTCGAAGTACATTTTCCAGCCTGGCTCCTCATCACATCTTCAACCTCAGTGATCAGTATGGCTTCATCAGGAAAGTTCGTTTTTAATGGCTCGTAGTCAAGCAACGGGTGCTCGGCTAGGTGGTCGGCGATTGCTTGCCCTTTTATGGCTTTTTGAGTGACATAGGTGATGTCAAACTCAGATAATAATAGTTGCCACTTTGTTATACGACCTGTTAATGTCGGTTTCTCGAAAAGGTACTTGAGGGGGTCCATTATGGCAATAAGCATAGTTGAGTAACTAAGCAAATAGTGACGTAGTCGTTGAGATGCCCAGGCTAGTGCACAACAAGTTTTCTCAAGTGTCGAATATTTCGCTTCGTACTCGATAAATTTCTTGCTGAAATAGTAGATAGCCTACTCATTCTGTCCTGATTCATCGTGTTGCCCTAGTACACACCCAATTGACGTTTCTTGCACTGAGATGTACATAAGTAGGGGTCGCCCTGGAGTAGGAGGGACTAGGACTAGTGGATTGAACAGATATTGTTTGATCTTATCGAATACTTCTTAACAGTCTTCGTTCCACTTTTTTGGTGTGTCTTTCCTGAGTAGTTTGAAGACTGGCTCACATATAGGCATAAGTTGAGTAATGAAATGGCTAATATACTGTATTCTCCCCAAGAATGCCCGAACATCTCTCTCTGAAATGGGTGCTTTCATCTCGAGGACATACTTGGTTTTTACAGGATCTATCTCGATGCCTCTTCTGCTGACAATGAAACCCAGTAGTTTACCCGATGTTGCCCCGAATACACATTTTGCAAGATTTAGCCTTAAACTGTACTTCCTCAGCCTATCAAACAACTTCTTTAGATTCGCCAGATGGTCTTCTTCAATGTCGAATTTGGCAATCATGTCATCTACATAGACCTCCATTTCCTTATGGATCATATCGTGGAATAATGCGATCATTGCCCGTTGATAAGTCGCTCCTGCGTTCTTTAGTCCGAATGGCATGATTTTGTAGTGGAAAGTACCCCATGGTGTGATAAATGCAATCTTTTCTTGGTCTTCTTCTACCATTTTTATCTGATTATAGCCTGAGAAGTCATCCATGAACGAGAACATGACGTGTCCTGCTGTACTGTCGACTAGAGTGTCGATGTGTGGTAGTGGGAAATCATCCTTAGGACTGGCCTTATTCAAGTCTCGGTAGTCAACACACATGCGTACATTTCCATCTTTCTTAGGTACTGGGACGACATTAGCCAACCACTCAAGATATGTAGAAACTACTAGAAATCCTGCTTCGAACTGCTTCATGACCTCATCTTTGACCTTGAGGGTCCATTCTAGTTTTAGCCTTCTCAGTTTCTGCTTAATCGACTTGCTTCCCGAGGTAATTGGTAGCTTGTGTACAACAAGATCTGTGTCCAACCCAGGCATATCCCTATATGACCATGCGAAGACATCTTGATAATCTTGTAAGAGTTTAATCATTTCTTCCTTTGTTGCGACGTTAATAAGATTCCGATCTTGACAATTGGTGGGTCCTCTTCGGTACCAAGATTGATTGAATATGTATCATCAATGTTTGGTTGAACACCTTTCTCGTGACGTTCTACCAAGTCTTTGATTTCTTTAGGCGGGTACTCCATTTCGTCCTTAGACTCTTCTTCGATCCCCATGAGGTCAAAGTCGAGTTCAAGATCGAAACCATAATCGTCCCTTTTAAATTCTGTTTTATCTGGATACTCATTTGATTGAGACAAATCCATTGAAAACTCTTTTTTTGGCTTTTGGAAAATATCTATTTTTTTACAATTTTAAATTTTTTTATTTTTTTATCTTTGAGAATTTTTTTTATTTTTTTGCTTTTTGAGGAATATTTATTTATTTTTTGTTTTTCGAATACCTGAAATAAGAAGAACAATCATGCAAATTCATTAATAAAGATAGGGAGCCCTAAAAACAGCCTTTACCCGAGGACGAGGACTCGTTATGATCCTCGGGCAAACTAGATTCATTTAATGACTTTTTTTTTAAGCCTCAATGCCTCAAGGGTCAATGGGAATTCCTCCCAATTGTTCAGAATTTCCCCTTCTTTGAGGGGGCGGATGAGATGTGTAGGTGATTCGGAGATTACCATTATCTCCGATTGATCTTTGTTAAGTTGGGGCATAGTCCCTCTCAAGCTTGGTGGGATAATGATTGATGCCCAGTCGATGCCAGTGGGGAAGGGTGATTTTTTCTCTTGGCTCGTGGTGGTTTCCACTTTTGTGGATTCTAGAGCGGTCTCTGAGAAACTTTCATCGGAATCCCCATTGAATAAGACATCAATGCCTTCTATGAAAAATGATTGGGACTCAACGAGTAAGTCTTCTTGACTGTGCTAGGGTTTGAAACTCACTATTTTCTTTTTTCTGACTGGCTTTGTTGACAGTGGTTCTGAAAGACTGTCGGGTCTGACTTGTGCTTTCGGAAAACTGATGCTGATATGAGGAATCCTGCCCAGATCCAGACATTAGGCTCACGATTTTGTTTTCTGACTAACCAGAGTTCCCTTTTTTTGTCGTTCATTTCCATAATATCTTTTTTCGTGGGTCTAAATCCCAAACCAAAATAAGGAGTATGTTTTGTTACTTCGACCGGTGTAGCTTTCCCTCTTCCTCCTGGTCCCAACCCTTGTCTGGGTCAATAACCTGCTTTCTTCAGAACTCGCCCAACCATTAGATTTGCCCTTAGCAACTCTGCTCTTACCTTTTCTTTCCCTTTTTCGACCTGATTAACAGCAGCGAATTGGTAGGAATGGTAAAGTTCTTTGTCCTTTGTCATCTCAATGTTGATAAAGGGGACGTCCGGAGCTCTCCCCGCCGAGATGAGATTTTCTGCTAGTACCGATATCATTCTCTACCCCATGATGAATTTGACTCTTTGGTGCAACGAAGACGGTACAACCCGCGTTATATGGATCCACGGCCTGCCTAGTAATAAATTGAATGTCGTCGGTATTTCCATGACCTCAAATATTACTTCGAACGTACATGGGCCTACTGTGATCCATAAATCCACCTTTCCCAAAGAGTCCCTTCTCGAGCTATCGAAACCTCGAACAACCTTGTTGTTAGGTTTGATGTGTGACCAGTCGACGTTGAATTTTCGAAAGGTCTCAAGAGGACAAACGTTGAGAGCTGAGCCATTATCAATTAACACTCTGACTACTATCATGCCCTTGCACATGACCATGATGTTTAATGGTTCCACGTGCCCCCGTCCTTCAAGCACAAATTCACTCTCTGTGAAGATAATGGGATTGGGGTCATGTCTAACCAACCGTTTGCTCTAATTGTGTCGGTGAGGTAGTTGCAGGTACATGCGATTTTCCCAAGACTCTCAACAGTACCTCTTGATGTTCTTCTGATTTTTGTAGAAGACCTAGAATACTGATCTGAGCCGGCTGCTTGTTTAGTTGGTCTATGACATTATGCTCACTCTTGCGAACGAGCTTAATGAAGTCTGCAGTCTCCTTATCTAACACCTTCACCTTATCTTCTTTCTGGTCATTTTCGCTCATTTTGCCATTTCCTTTTACCTTTCTCTTCTCTTCATCTGTCATTCCTTTTGTTGTTTCTTCAGTCTCTTCCCTGATGCTTACCCCCTTTTTTGATAATTTTTGGCATCTCCCTGCCCTTGTCATATGACTAATATCAGCCACCATTGCTTTCTTCATGGTCTCAACCCCTGTGGTTGTGGTGATGGTGGTCTCGTAACTCCAAGGAACTGCCTGGCTGGAACTATAGGGGAATGATTTAGGTGATCGAATGGTCATGGGAGGTGGATCGGGCTTTACATTGAGAATGATGGGTGGTGGTGATGATTTGGATGTAGTGGTGGTAGGAGGAGTTACGTGAGAAGTTGATGGAGTGTATGGAATGACGAACGGTGGACGTGAGGATAAAGTGTATGGTATATGAAGGGGGGGTCGAGTCATATTTTGGTAGCTTGGCGGTGTATAGGGTATGACGAGAGGTGGTCGGGTTAAATTTTGAGGGTTTGGTGATCCGTAGGGTATAATGAGAGGTGGTCGGATATCAGTATTTTGATGAGTGGGGTGGAAGTTGAGATCAGCTATTCTGAGTGGTAGTTGAGGTGAGTTTTTCGTGTATTAGTCGATGGTGCTAACTGTTGTTGTTTCTGCTTTTTTTCTTAGGTGGACCCTGATCTTTGATCTACTAGGAGCTATCAGAGCTGATGGATTAAAATCGAGTTCCCCAAGAACGACGTTTACCCTGTGCCCACTTCCCCCTCCATTGTGAGTAGGTAGCGGGTTTTCGTTAATATTTTGTTGTTGATTGGGATTTGCGGGTCCATCTAGTATGAGTGCCTTCTTGTCAATTAAATTTTGCACTTGATGTTTGAGTTGCCAGCATTGATCTGTAGAATGCCCTGGAGCACCCATGTGGAATTCGCAAAACATGTTAGGGTTGTACCCTGGTCCTTTCTCAGCTTTAGGATTTGGTAGCCTCTCAGCGAGATATTCTCTCCTGAGCAAGATCAGGAGTAATTCTGATAATGCCATTGGCAACGTAGTAAACACTCTATTAACTCTGTTAGGCCGTGCTTGCTAGGGGTGCACATTGGATTGGGTAAATTAGATAACCGGACCAATCCGAAGCTTTTGGATTGGATTGGTTCGGATTAAACACACCCACGGTTCGGGTATGGATCGAAAAAAAAATCTGGTTAATTTGGTTCGGTTCCGGATTAAGAATATAACAAACCGAACCAATCCGAAATCTAAACCAATATATATATATATAATGATTTTTTTAAAAAAAATTCTTTTCTTTATTTCTCTCTTCTCCTTCGATTAGAAGTTGGGGGAAGTTGAAAATCGCAAAACCTAGCCGCCGTCTTCTCGGTCGTCTCCCTCGCTCACCTCGTCGGAAAACACAGAGGTCTCTCTCTCTCTCTCTCTTGAAACCGTGCCGCCGTCTGTTCCATTCTCAGTCGTCTCCTTCGCTCACCTCATCGGAAAACACAGATCTCTTTCTCTCTCTCTCTTGAAACCTCGTCGCCGTCTGTTCCATTCTCGGTCGTCTCCCTCACTTACCTCACTTTGTCGGAAAACACAAAGGTAACTCTCTCTCTCTCTCTTGTTGCCGTCGTTCTCGTTCGTTTCAAAAACGAAGAGTTTCGCTCGGATAGAATATAAATGTGTGTGAGATTCTCTGTAACTTCGATGGAATAGAAAATAAATTTCTGATGTTCCCTTCTATTCGAACAGAAATTTTAGAATACCAGAAATTTCAGAATAGAAAATTTATTTTTAATTTTATCCGAACATAAATTTCTAATTGAAATTTCTAATGTTCCTGTTTATTCGAACATAAATTTTAGATTAGAAATTTCAAACATAAATTTTTAATTTTATATTTTCGATGAATCAGAGAAATGGAGATGTGGAATAATATTTACTATTGGATTAGTTTATTATTTTTTAATGATTTTTATTACTATTGAAAATATTAAGTATGAGAACCGAGAACCGATCCGAACCAAGATTGGATTGGGTAATTGGATTGGTTCGGTTCCAAAGTTGTGGAACCGATCATGTTTGGTTCGGTTCCAATTTTGCCAAAATCCGAACCATGTGCACCCCTAGTGCTTGCTGACCCTGCCCATACTGTTGAGCCTGTTGTGCGATTGTGGAGGATTTGCCCTGAACGGGTTCTGAGGTACGGGGTTCCAGGCTGGTGGAGGTGTTGGAGCCCAAGAAATTGACAGAGCTTGCGGTCTTGATATTGGTGTTGGAATGAAGAGGGGTCGGTTTGGTTGCACGTTGTTAACCTGTGTTTCTTCTCTCTTTTTTCTTACCGGTATTGGCTTTCTTTGAGGTGGGATCCCTGTTGTTGCCCCTAGGCTAGTAAAATCAAATATCAGACTAGTTTGGATCCTGTCCTCGACCCGATCTGCTACTTGTACCAGATTTGAGAATGTGCCTGTAGTGTGTCCCACTAAATGAGTATAAAAGACGTGCCCTAGTGTAGAGATGAACTTGGTGTTCATCTCTTGCTCGGTCATTGCAGGCCTCACTTGTGAAGCAGACTTCCGCCATCTCTGGGCATACTTTTTTACTGTTTCCCTCTGTTTTCTCACCATCTTAGCCATGTTGTTTCGATCCAGTCCCACATCCGTATTGAACCGATAGTTGTGCCAAAACATCTCAGCTAGGTCCTGCCAATTCTTGATAAGTGTATGGTCCAATCCGGAAAACCACTTGAGGGCCGGCCCTGTTAAACTCCTCTGGAATAATTGTACCAACAGCCTGTCGTCCTCGCCATATTGGCACATAGGCCCACAGTACAACTTTAGATGTGACAGCGGACACCCTACCCCATTGTATTTTTCAAATTCTGGACATTTGAACTTGGCCAGTAATTGAGCATTGGGGTAGAACAGAGGTCCTTGAACCGAGTTCCACTCATAGTGTTGGTGCCCTTCATCCTCCTCATTTCTTCCTGCAAAGACTCGATTTGCTGAGCCAATTTTTCATCTGTGGCACTCTTGGCCTCTATGGTCCTATACTCCCATTCATCATCAGGAATGACCAGAGGGGGTGGTCGATTCTGTGGAATATAGAGCGGGGGCCCCTGGTATTCAGGCACTACAGGAGGCATGGTGGTCTGTGGTCTATTGGAGGTTGTTCGGGTAGATCCTATTTTGATCTGGACGCATGTTGCTGTATTGTTTGGGCTTGTATGATGCTGGCATTGGGTAATACGACACTTACCATTTTTTCTTGCCTCTCAATTATTTTCAATAGTGTTGCTATTTTTGGATCGATACCTGACATTTCAACTACTGGGGGTTGTGCTGGTTTGGAAGAACTAATGATGACGGTGGAAGATTTGAGAAAATACAGAGGTTCCTCTGGTTGCTTATATTTCTTTCGTTTGGCCACCTTTGGGTACAAAAGACCAAGTATTACTATCTTGTTTACAAAAAGAAAAATGCATGACGTTTTATTAGGTCGGGTAAAGTTATTTATTTTAAAGTAAACTAGTTTTAAAGAAAAGAGATCTTCGGCACGGAGCCGACATTAACGCGAAGTTGGCATCAACATAGGACTGGCAAACATTTTGAAAAAGAATTACATCAACCGGAGCTGGCATCGACACGGAGTCGATAAAATTAAAAAGATTTCATCAGCACGGAATCGACATCGACACGGAGCCGGTAAAAAGATTTCATCAGCACGGAGCTGGCATCGACACGGAGTTGGTAAAATTGAAAATGATTACATCAACACGGAGCTGGCATCGACATGGAGTCGGTAAAATTGAAAATAATTTCATCAGCACGGAGTTGGCATCGACATGGAGTTGATAAATCAGTACGAAGCTGGCATTGACACGGAGTCGGTAAAGCATTTTTTTATATAAAAAGAATTACATCAGCCGGAGCTGGCATCGACACGGAGTCTGTAAAATTTAAAAACGATTTCATCAGCACGGAACTGGCATCGACATGGAGTCGGTAAAACATTTTGAAAAATAAATTTCATCAGCATGGGGCTGACATTGACACAGAGTCGATAAAATATTTTGAAAAAGAAATTTCATCAGCACGGGGCTGGCATCGACACGGAGTTGGTAAAATTAAAAAGATTTCATCAGCACTGAGTTGGCATCGACACGGAGCTGGTAAAAAGATTTCATCCGCACGGAACTGGCATCGACACGGAGCTGGTAAAAATTAAAACGATTACATCAGCACGAAGCTGGCATCGACACGGAGTCGGTAAAATTTAAAAACAATTTCATCAGCACGAGGCTAGCATCGACACAGAGTTGGTAAAATATTTTGAAAAAAAAATTTCATCAGCATGGGGCTGGCATCGACACGAAGTTGGTAAAACATTTCGAAAAAGATATTTCATCAGTACGGGGCTGGCATCGACACGGAGTCGGTAAAACTTAAAACGATTACATCAGCACGAAACTGGCATCAACACGGAGTCGGTAAAATTTTAAAAACGATTTCATCAGCACGGAGCTGGCATCGACACGGAGTCTGTAAAATATTTTGAAAAAAAATAAATTCATCAGCACGGGGCTGGCATTGACACGGAGTCGGTAAGTGTAGACACCCCATTTTTGCACTCGCCCGATTAATCAACTGGTCAACCCTATCGCAACGGTTCCCAATGATAGATGTTTATTCTAATGCTTTATTTTGTTACTAGATATGTTTTAGAAATCCGGATGAGGTATCTTGAACTTACAGAACTTTAGAAACCACGCTACGCTAGGAAAATACGATCCCAGAAACATAGAAATCATCATCTTGTGACCAAAAAGAAGCTTCACGATAAAAATCACTAAAAATGACCTAATTACCAAAATAATCCTAACATCAAAACAACCCTAGAGCCTATGTTACGATTAGGAAAATTCATTCAAACTCATAAAATAACAAATCGAAATTAAATAAATCATTTCGCCAATTTTCACAGAATTCAACAAAATTACAAAAATGCCCCTCATAAAGTTCACTACCATTTCATACAAAAAACTTCATAAATAACAAAAACCAACATTTCCATCGAATTCCTTATGAAAAACTGATTCCAAAACATCCTGGAACATTGAAAAATGACTTAAAACGTAAAAAATCATCTTCGAGGGTAAAACGGTAATTTTACAATTTTAATAATTAAAATTTTTGAAATTAATAAATAAAACATTAAATAATGTAAAATGAAACATTAATAAAATTAATTTAAAATTTTAAACCAAAAAATCGATCAATCAGGCTTTCACGCAAAATTGTTGATGGTTGCCAAGACATTTATTCAGGGACCCCTTCATCTGGGGGCCCAAAGAATTAAATATATAATAAAAAGGGGTTCTCCAAAAATTAAAATCAATCAAGTAAGGTTAAAGTCAAGATATTAAAAGTCAACTAAGAAAGACTAAAGTCAAAACCTAAACTAATAGTGTCAATCTCATAAGACTAAAGTCAAAACCCTAAATCAAAACCCTAATCTAAACTAATCAAGTAAATCTAATAAGACTAAAGTCAAAACCCTAAAGACTAAGTTCATCTCATAAGACTAAAGTCAAAACCCTAATTAAAACCCTAAAAGAAACCCTAATTCTTCTAAAAAACTTTATAAATAGGAGTCTCCACACCCTATTTTCATATCAAAGGAAAAATCCTAAGAGAAGTAGGTCAAAAAGTTTCCCTAGCCTCCCACAAACCCTAATTTTGAAGCTCCAACTCCTTACCTAATACCCATATTTTAATTTTAGCCTGAAAAACACCTAGAAGCCCTTAAAAAACACTCCAAAATCGATAACAAAATTCGAAGAATCCAGATCTAAGGAAGAGATACCTTGCCTCGGAGTCCGAAATCAGATCCGGAGACAGAACGAAGTAAAGAGTATGGTACAAAGAGCAGTTTTATCAAATCTGAGGGAATAAAGCCGTTGCGTTCGAAGGTAAAATCTTTTTTATTTTTTTTATCTAGGTTTTTGTTAGCAATGTAGTCTTATTTGGGATAAGTAGAGACCGATATTGGTCGGGTTGGTGCCTAACACCTTCCAACCCCGTAATGTGATCCCCAGATTCAGTTTTTCTTTAGTAGATTAGTTTCTTTATCCGTTTAGAGTCAGTATTCGGTTCCTAGACCGTAATAACTAGGTGGCGACTCCCAAACCTCAAGGGTCAAAAGCGGATCCGCGCACCCCACGGATCGAGGGCACTTTCAGTGGCGACTCCACTAGGGACTTTGTGGATCAAACTTGAAAAATTCCAAGTATGGGAACATTGCTAAGATGACCTAGTTTATTTATTTATTTTTTTAGTTCGATTTAATTTATTTGTTTATTTATTTATTTTTTATGGCTCGATTATCGATTAGTTATTCGGATTTTGAGTATTTTGTTTTGGCATACTTGTTTTTATGGTTCAATCGAGAGTCACTTAGGGTAACTATAAGTAACGCTAAATTTCAAAGGAATGGTCTAATTGAGGATGGAACAACGATTATCGGACCATGAATTTTTTATTTTTTTTTACTTTATTTTTATTTTTATTATTTGTCTTTTAGGAGTGGGCTTGATCTGTCACTTGAATTTTTTTCCTTTGTTAAAAAAAAAATTGTTTGTTTATTTTATTTTTTATCAGTTTTTTTATGGATAAGTTGTGCTGTCCGTTGACAGCAAGAAAAAAAAAACAGCAAAAAAAATTATTTTAAAAAAAAAATCTTTTACTTTTTTCCAAGTTATTCTTCTATGTTAGGTGTGTCGATCCGTTTTTGGATAACGAGATTGTTTTTAGCATGTATGGACCTGTCCTTTGACAGTGGTATATTTTTCTTTTTAGAAAAAAAAATATTTTTTTTTGTAAGCATGTGACAGTAAGCAAAGGAATTTCAAAAAAAAAAAATTCAGAAAAAACAATAAAAACAAAAACAGCATATTGTGCTGGTGTGTTGTTAGCTAAACATATTTTTTTCTTTATTTTATCTCCATCTCCACTTGTATAGAGAAAGGGGCAGCAACGTGCCTTTCTCTATCTCTCCAACCTCTCTCTCTCTGTCTCTCAATTTGGGTCCAAAATCTATAAATGTTTCGGGCAAGTGGGATCCTTATCTCTTGGTTATTTGAATCTGGAACAAATTTACGTAATCATCCATGATTTCGGACTCAAATCAAGTGTTTGTTTTATTCGATCTATAAACGATTTGAGGTTTCTTTCAACTTATACTCAGATTTTGTTTGTGAGGATTTCTTTATTGGATTCGATTTCATCAACGAAAGGGCTTTTGATTGATCTGATTAGGGGTATAGAGAATGTGAATAAAAACACTTACATTCAAATTGGAGCTTGAACAGATGGTCACATTAAAATTTCACTCACGATTACGTCGTTGTTGAATTGAACTAAAGCACTCACGCAGAATGTTGATCTTTCTCGAATCCACTTCCAAGAATTAGGATTATAAAGAAAAGATTGAAAAAAAAAACCAGTGTTGTGGTATTCATAGTTTGAATTGTTGACAGAAAAAGAAAAAAGAAAAAAAATGGATGTGTGAGTTGGGTGCTGGCAGCAATATATAAATGAAAAAAATGAAAAAAAAGTTGAGTTGTTAGTGTTGGTAGCATGTTGTGGCAGCAACATAATAATAAAAAAATGAGTTTAGCCTTTTGTGTGCTACAAGTTGCATAAAAAAAAACTGATTGTCTTTGGAATGACAGCAATATGAAATATTTTTTTTATTTTAAAATGGGTTAATTTTACTAACTTAGTAAGATTCATTTCTTACTAAGTTTAGCCTTTTGTGTGCTACAATTTTACTGGCGCTTCAAAAAGATGATCCAACGCCGAGTGCTTGTGGCGGATGAAATTCTGAAAAATTTTAAAGGAAAATTTTCAAAAAAAAAAAAAAAATAGAAAAAATTTTGATTTCGAATTTTGATTTTTAAATTTGAAATTTCAATGTCACCCATTTTCAAAACTTTAGATCCAAAAATAAAGTGAATTTTATTTTAGGATCCAAATCTTTTCTAATCAAAATTGTAAATGTCATGGAATTGATTATCAATGAGGGAGCCACGTGGCCTAATGACCCTTAGTGATTTTGAAATCTTAATGTGTTAGTCGAGATAACCTAAGTTCTCATTGAGAAATTTGTTGAGTCATAAATTCAAAATTGCGAAAAAAAAATTTCAAAATTAAAAAATTAAAAAAAAAAAAAAAAAGTTGTTGGTTGTTCTTGTTCCCTTGTTTGATTGTGATTGATATTATTTGATGTTATCCTGAATGATTGATCATCTTGGTCCCTTTTTACATTACCCATTGTTTGCCCATCTAATATGTTATGATCTCTACAGATATATTTTGGATATGCTTGTTTTGATTTTGATCTCGATGCTATGAATTGTGTACTTTGATTAATATTAATGTGAGATCCACATTATGATAATATGATCAAGACCATGGGCCCATTTGTTTGAAAAGGCCCCGGGCACACCCCACCCTGTTTTGCACACACCACTAGTACGTTTACTGCTTTGCACGCTTGCATATCCCATATAGCCAACGTGGCACTAGTGTGTGGCCCGGTCTCTTCGGAGATGCGACGTCATTCATGAAAACCACAACTCCAGTCACGTACCTTGGGGTATATCAAACTGGGGCATCAATACCATCTGATCAGGTGATTCTGAGAGGTATATTGATGCACCCAGACTGGAGCGACCTGAGCCTTTGACCTATTGTGAGCCACACAGTCACATGTCCCGATTGCCAATGTAGTACTAGTACGTGGTCGGTCCCCTCGTGGGATGCCAAACCATTTATGAAAGCTACAACTCTTGACCCGTACCCATAGGTATGTAAAAGATAATCTAAGTATATTAATTGCACTTCTTGGTCAAAACCGATGCCTAAACGAGATCTTGCCTCGCTGTACCCTACTGTATGAGGGGGATAGACTATGTCTATTCTAGATGAGAGGTATTTAAGTGGGTCCTTACTCAGCATCGTGTGCCACCTCTCAACTAGATAACAAACTGGCTATTTTTGGCTTTAGAGAAGTGAGTTGAGATTTTATATTATCACATATACGGTATATCAAACCAAGTTACCACGTATCAAGAGGTATATAGGTGTATTTGGGCAAGGGTGGCCAGATAAAATGCATTGCACGTAGTAAGCTTAGAGTCTAGAAACCTTCCCTGTAGGTCATGACTCGAACTTATCGTGGGTGTTCCCGGGTTGCTTTATTCAATCCAACCAATAGGTAAGTGGGCAGACCGATCCAGAATAATCAAACAAAACCCGCAATATCGGTCCGACCCAATCAGTGAAATATACCGATTAATTTGAACCACTTAAACCAGTTGGCCTAATTGACAAATGGATCAAACTGATCAATACCAAATCAGTTGGACTAATTAGTTTCACTTTTAAAGATTCAGACCACTTTGTATAGGAAGATTCGATTTTAGGATCAAATTAATTTGTTTGATCAAAGGTTCAATCCCAATCAGGGGTAGACCCGTGTCTAACCTTTATCACTTTCTTGGTTACTATAGACTTATATTGCATTTGAATTCGATATTTTCCATCGAACTTGGGCAATTCTATATCGAAACTTTAATTATGTGGTTAAGAGTCAAACCTTTAGAGTCAATGGTTAACCTTGATTTACTTCCAATCAGGTGATAATTGGTCCCAAACGTTCTAAACCTCCATCTATACCACTTTGGGTCCGTAAAAAAAACTGTCTTTCTAGAGTACCATTGCTAAGAAGTCAGTCTTTGCCACGAGAAGAAACGAATACTATGGATGAAGCTGCGCTCCGTTAGATTTTAGAATCTTTTCAAGCACAGATTATTGCTTCTGTTCAAACACAAATCGAATCCCTGAAAATTGAAAAGAAAAAAGATAAAGTTGTAGAACCTCAGGTTGTTTTTGACCTGGTTGAAGATTTGAAGATGATCAAGTGCCCGTTGACCCTGTATTAGCTCATCCAATAACTCAGGTAGAAATTGCATTGAAGAATATCAAAGACCCTGACGATCTCGCCCTTGGATTAGGGGTAATGACATTATTTCCTACAGTCCGTCTGCCAGAAAAGTTCGTAATGCCAGATATGGATAAATTTGATGGGATTGGATGCCCTAGGACTCACTTAAAAATATATGTCGGTATCATGTAGTCTCAGGGTCTGAGTAAAGAACAAATGGCCCAACTTTTTCAGAGAACCTTACAGGTCCTGCCTTACGCTGGTTAATGTCACTGGACTCGTCTCGAGTAAGAACATGGCACGAATAGATGAAAGAGTTCATTGGTCGATATTCCTTTAACATAGACATTGAACTCACAAGAAGAGATCTAGAAACGACTGAGCAAAAGTCCGGGAAAATCTTCACAGAATTCATTGCTCGATGGAGAGCTAAAGCCGCTCAGTTATGGGACCGACCTCAAGAAAAAGAGCAAGTTAAGATTATCCTAAGAATCTTACTCCCAATTATGCCAAGTACTTGATGCCTCAATACTTGCCTACCTTTCAATCCCTTCTTGAAGTTGGAAACCAAGTCGAGGACGCTTACTCTTCAGGATTCTTTGGCAACTCGTCTGAGTCAAAACCCAAACACTTCAAACCCAGTACAAATTCCTTGCAAGTGGCCCACACCTCCTTTGCCCTAGCTCCTTAAGCCACTCAATCCTCACAAGCCAAGCCTAGGAGATAATTCTCCAATCTCGGGATATCCCTTAGTGTTGCTTATAAAAAACTAATGAAAAGGGGACTGTTGACACCGTTACAACCCAAGCCATTGCCTAATCCTCTCCCTCCAAACTTGGACAATGAGCAATTCTGTGAATTCCATCAAATGCCCGACCATGTTCTGGATAGGTGCATTACCCTCCGCTATGATATCCAAGACCTTATCGAATAAGGAAAAATTATCATACCTGCTCCTACCGTGCCCAATTTCAAAACTAACCCTTTGCCTACCTTTCAAAATCAACCCCCTCCTATTCTGAATCTAATATCCATGTCCTAACCTGAATCAATTGACCCAACTTCATTTATCCGCTTGATTGGTATTGATAGCGCATCCTTACCATGCCAGAATGGGCTCATCTGTCCTGAGACAATGACAGAACAGAAAAGCAAGGACAGTATTGATAGTGCATCCGTATCATGTCAGAATGGGCTCATCTGTCCTAAGACAATAATAGAACAGAAAAGCAAAGACAGTATTGAAGCAATGGGTTATCCAGCATCAAACAAGCTTGAATCAGAACATGAAGGTATAACAAAAGCGGACGAGCCTGAATCATCTCTCGTGAAGATATCCAAAGTGGCATAGACCCTAGCGCTGTGTCCTTCCACTCAGAATCATATCCCTATTTTTAGTTTTTTTTCTTAAGTGTCAGTTGCATCAGTCTTTAAATTCGATTGATCAGTTTCATTATGTTAGGATTTATTAATTGTTAACTTTTAGTCAAGTTGGTAGGTCTATATCCTTTTATTACAATAAAGTAAAGAAGCTTTTGATTATCATGCGTGCAATAATAATGTGAACATAAAATCTAACACGAGAAATGACTCAGAACTCACTAGTCGAATTTGATAAATATTGGAATAGGAGAATACACTCAAAAAGTGCAAACTGGTACTACATTATCCTCAAAAGAACATAAGAAAACGATAAACTTACTTAAGAAATTTAGTAGTGTTCGCGTATGGTCCCATGAGGGTATGTTGAATATGAACACCATTTTACCTTTCATCAAAATGGATTGCACCAAAATAAATCAGAACTTACTGTCAAGAGTGAACTTCAAAGTCAAAAATCATCAAGAATGATGTAATTGAACCGTCGATAAAGATGCCAAGATTTGCAAGAAGGGATTCCTCATAAAGGATAAAGGATTTTCTCGGAGTTCTAGAAGAAGTGAACAGTTGAATGCGGAAAACTTAATCATATTCAATTTCATAAAAGAAGATTGAAAGCGGTTTATTCTCAAAAGAAGATCTCGCTCGACAATGTAATCAAGACATCGAGTTCCCAGAACCTTGACCAGATCAAGTAACTTTCACTAAATGAGGCCTTCTTTGGTCGAACCCTTCTTTTATCTTACTAAAAAAAAACTTTCTTTAGCCTCTCGCAACCTTTTAAAAAAATAAAAATAAATAGCCTCTTCTTTCTAAATCACACCGACCAACCTTGGGAGAGAATCTTGGTCTAAACTACGTTTTGACCTGATCCCAAAAGAAAAAAAAGAAATATTTAGGGTACGTAGGCAACCTGAGAAGTTACTTCACGCCTGGTCACCCAAAAAAAATGTATTCTCTTAAGAATAGTGTCATCTAAAAGGAAAATCCCCTATTGAAAGGTTCAAAAGAAAATAATTCCAAACTAGGGGCATTTAGAAAATATCAAAATAATTGACAGAAAAGAAAGAATATCAAACTAGGGGTATTTTGGGAAGTTGAGCCTTATATCTTTTCTTTCTAAACCATATCCTAAGCCTACCTATTAATTCTTCCTGATTGTTAATTGATTTGTTAAGGTGCAGGGATCCAAGAAATTGTTGAGTTGGTTATTCAAGATCATCAAGAAAAAAAGATAAGCCGCTAAGTCAAAAACCTGAAAAGGCGACTTAAGCAAAATTTAGGACATAATCATAAAAAAAGAAAGCCTGCTAGGTTGAAAACCTGAAAATGAGACCTAAGCAAAAATCAAGGCATCATCAGAAAAAGAAAAACAAAGCCCGCTAGATTGAAAACCTGAAGAGGCGATCTAGGCAAAAATTATGACATCATCAAATGGGAGGAAAGGTCCCATCAAGAAGGAAAATTTAGAAGGAAGCTTGTGTAGAAACTAGAAAATGCAGAACCATTTAAGTCACAATATTCGCTTTTCAGCCAAGAGCTCACATCCGAAGAAGACAATGTTGAAGTAAAAAAAAATTAGAAGTCATCTTGAACATTGTAAGATCTTCAAGAGTATGTTTACTTGTTCAAGTGTTCACTAATGGAAGATGTAGAATCATCAACCACTTTGAAAAGAAAAATCTTCTATTCTAATATTTATCAAGATTTTTTAAGTCCAGCTCAAGCATTTTCAAAAGAAATCCGAAAGAAAATGATCAATCTCTTATTGCGCATATGATAATCTTAAGAGTTTTACATTTAAGAGAATGTCAGTTCTTCTATTTGTCATATATCAGAGTTCATATTTTTCAAGCGTAATCTACTCCATCAGTCTCATAGTCAAGTTCTAGTTAAAGCCAACCTTGAAACTAGGGGCATTTTTGAAAGTCATTTAATTTCAAAGTTTTATTCTTAATCACATGATAATAAGAAAGATCTTACTTAGAAGTCCGATGAAGTCCAATGATAATTATGAATCTAGATGCATGATAAGCCATTAAAGGCCCAATCATTCAAACTTTGAGCTCGATTTTGAAATATAGAATGAATTAATAGGATTGTTTAAGTTCCTATAAATCTAAGCCTAAGAAACGTGACTTAGTAAATTCGAGTATGAGAAACGAGACTCTAACTTTTTGAATCATAAAATGAATAGGCTTTTTGAAATGCCTATAAACATAAATTCAAGTATGAGAAACGAGACTCCAACTTTTTGAATCATAGAATGAGTGGGCTTTTTGAAGTACCTATAAACCTAAGTTCGAGTCCTAGAAACGAGACTCAAGCTTTGTTTGAATCATATTGAATTAACAGGATTGTTTAAGTTCTTTAGCCCGAGAAGCGTGGCTACAATAGGTTCGAGTCCGATAAACGAGACTCATACTTTTTTGAACTCTAAAAAAGAATTTCAAATAAGATTTAACAAAGTTCCTATAATGTTATGACTCCAATTACCTTATTGTTCAACCTTGCCATGATTGTTTTCGTTGCATAAGCACAGTTCAATTTTGAATCATTATTGTCAGTGAGAGAAGATCTCTAGGACCTGACACATTTTTACTCAGTTTCACACAGTACACACACTCACACTTGCACTTTTTAGTCAAGGAGAATTCTTTAAAATTCAAGGATTCGACATTGTCAATGAGAGTTCTCACTCAATGACTTGAGTTCGAGGAGAGTTTTACGCTCAAGGATCCGAACATCCTGACGAATTGCTAAATCAGGCTGTAAAATGAACTGTCACTAGCTTTGGCATTCGGATATCGCACTATCTACCAAAATAGATTTGCTATCTAGTTTGCTTCAACCCTCTGCCAAAGAGGGGCATCTATAGACACCCCATTTTTGCACTCGCCTGATTAATCAACTCGTCAACACGATCACAACGGTTCCCAATAATAGATGTTTATTCCAATACTTTATTTTGTTACCAGATATGTTTCAAAAATCCGGATGAGGTATTTTAAATTAACAGAACTTTAGAAATCACGCTATGCTAGAAAAATACGATCCCTGAAACATAGAAATCATCATCTTGCAGACCAAAATGAAGATTCACAATAAAAATGATTAAAAATGACCAAATTACCAAAATACTCCTAACATCAAAACAACCCTAGAGCCTACGTTACGATTAGGAAAATTCATTCAAACACATAAAATAACAAATCGAAATCAACTAATCATTTCGTCAATTTTCACATAATTCAACAAAATTACGAAAATGCCCTTCATAAAGTTCACGACCATTTCATACAAAAAACTTCATAAATGATAAAAACCAATATTCCCATCGAATTCCTTATGAAAAACTGATTCCAAAACATCCTGGAACATTGAAAAATGACTTAAAACGTAAAAAATCCTCTTCGAGGGCAAAACGGTAATTTTACAATTTTAATATTTAAATTTTTTGAAATTAATAAATAAAACATTAAATAATGTAAAGTGAAACATTAATAAAATTAATGTAAAATTTTGAACCAAAAAATCGCTCAATCAGGCTTTCACGCAAAATTGTTGATGGTTGTGAGGACATTTATTCAAGGACCCTTCATCTAGGGGCCCAAAAAATTAAAGATATAATAAAAAGGGGTTCTCCAAAAATTAAAGTCAATCAAGTAAGACTAAAGTCAATCTTAAAGTCAATCAAGTAAGGCTAAAGTCAAGATATTAAAAGTCAACCAAAAAAGACTAAAGTCAATCTCATAAGACTAAAGTCAAAACCCTAATCTAAACTAATTAAGTCAATCTCATAAGATTAAAGTCAAAACCCTAAATCAAAATCCTAATCTAAACTAATCAAGTCAATCTCATAAGACTAAAGTCAAAACCCTAAATTAAAATCCTAAAGACTAAGTCCATCTCATAAGACTAAAGTCAAAATCCTAATTAAAACCCTTAAAGAAACCCTAATTTTTCTAAAAAACTTTATAAATAGGAGCCTCTACACCCTATTTTCGTATTAAATGAAAAACCCTAAGAGAAGTAGGTTAAAAAGTTTCCCCAGCCTCCCACAAACCCTAATTTTGAAGTCCCAATTCCTTACCTAACACCCATACTTCGATTTTAGCCTGAAAAACACCTAGAAGCCCTTAAAAAATAGCCCAAAATCGATAATAAAATTCGAAAAATCCAGATCTAAGGAAGAGATACCTTGCCTCGGAGATCCGAAATAAGATCCAGAGACAGAACGAAGTAAGGAGTACGGTACAAGGAGTAGTTTTATCAAATCTGAGGGAATAAAGTCGTTGCGTTCGAAGGTAAAATCTCTTTTATTTTTTCTATCTAGGTTTTTGTTAGCAATGTAGTCTTATTTGGGATAAGTAGAGACCGGCATTGGCCGGGCAGGGTTGGTGCCTAACACCTTCCAACCCCGTAATGTGATCCTCGGATTCAGTTTTTCTTTAGTAGATTAGTTTATTTATTCGTTTAGAGTCAGTATTCGGTTCCTAGACCGTAATAACTAGGTAGCGACTCTCAAACCTCAAGGGTCAAAAGCGGATCCACGTACCCCGCGGATCGAGGGCGTTTTCGATAAGACATTTTAAAAAAGAAGATTACATTTTGAATTTTGTACATCAACCCATTAAATAATTCATTTATGCAATGATTATTCACAAAGAAACTAAAAGAAATTTTATTGAACTATTGAAAATTATTTGACAGATAAGATTTTCATTGAATAACAACTTTCAATAACTCTGACTTAGATTTTTTTACATGGACGCTTGGATTTGTTTTGATCGTCATCAGGATTGTTAGAACAATTAGGCTTGCTTCTCTTGGTTCTAACGACTGTCTCTTTGATCTCTGCTGGTCCATCTAGATATCCTAAGGTGCGCTTGTTCTAAGCATTCTCAATGAGATGCACTAACTTTTCAGTCAATGATTCGGGAGGAAAGAATTTTTTGTATTGAGGTAGTGAAAACTCTATAGGTACTCCGTACTGTTTTGGGATCAATACAGGTTGGTAAAAAGATGTCTCCTTCAGTGCAATCAAACGGACATAATAGGATCCTCTAGTACCTAAAACAGGGTAGTCAGCCATCCACCAAGGGCATCTCAAACCAATATGACGGGCAAGGCGAGACTCCAACCATTTGCTCCAAGCCTTGACTGAGTTGTAACGTACTAACATGTTTCTTTTAGAAAAGTGCTCTGGCCTATACTCGAGGGTTGAAGGAATGTCCACAATTTTAAGACGATCGCAAAGTCACATATAAAGTAGGTGAGGGATTCCTTTGAAACCCCTTCCCCCACCATTTTTTAGGACATCTAGACCTGATGAGGTTTCAACTAGAATGAGAGGTACAGGGTTGGCTTTTCTGGAGAGTTGGGAAGGTATGTCTATAAAGGACTTAGGGACAGTTTGACCATCACTTTTGGAGGTCAGTATATATTGGGCTAAGATTCCTAAACACAACCGATAGTCTCTAGTGGCTCGTCAGGCTTCTGGTTTTACATTGATGGGATGACTACAGGAGTAGTATGGACTCAATAAGGGTAGTAAATCCAATCTTCCGTTACGGACTAAGGCCTTGACTTTTTCTTTTGAAATGTTTAGGCCTGTGGTGAGGTTACCGGAATATCTTGTCTTCAATGAAGGCTTGACTAAAGGACCTGAAGTAGATATCCCCATGATATCATAATAATCTTCATGAGTAGGACACAAATGCATATGCCCAATGTAGAAGATGTGAAGATAAGGGTTCCAACGCTTAGCCATGGCGTGCAAAAGGTTCCAAGCTATCTCAAACTTGTGGAAGTACAGGGCGCATCTTAACATAAATTTTCCAAAGTTAAATTTCTTTACGGTGGCATCCCCGTGATGGTTGTTTTGACCAATTGGTCGATTGGGTTATTGCTTGCAGCTAGCATCCTGAGTTGACACAAAAGAATAGTTTAGTACATTTCCAAGGTCTATGCAAAACATATCTTTGTAAGACATTTTTTGTGTACAAACAATGAATCTTTTGCAAATCATTTTTTCTTTTATTTTCTTTTGGAAAATATTTTTCTTCTCTTGAAATGGGTTAGGACCCGAATTAGAGAAAAAAGGACTTGAACGTCATTTTGACTTAAATGGTCCAACCCATCGTGATCGTTAAATTGAGATGAACCGGTTCATTGTGCATCACTACCAAATTTAAAATGGATTCTTTATTGAGTTGGTACACCTATTGATATAATAGTTTTGAATCAGGTAAAACAAATAGTTTGATTATCCTGACGACAAAACCATAACTTCCTGATCTCAACAATTTGTAATGTCCATTTTCGAAAAGCAACCCGAGAACACCTACTATAAGTTCGAGTAGTGACTTATGGGAAGGTTTCTAGACTCCAGGTTTACTACGTGCAATGCAATTTATCTGGCCACATTTTCCCAAGTATACCTATATACCCCTCGAGCGTACTCAATCAGACGGTATGTGGTGACTAGGTTTGATATACCGTATAGGTGATAATCTAATAATCCAACTCACAATCTCTGAAGTCAAAAATAGCCAGTTTAATCCCCAGTTGAGAGGTGGCGCACGATGCTGAGTAAGGGCACTCTTAAGTCACCTCTCTTCTAGAATAAACGTCGTCTATCCTTCTAGTACCGTAGTACGACGGGGCAGGATCTCGCTTAGGCACTGATTTTGACCAAGAAATGCAATTAGATTACTTTGATATACCATATAGGTACGAGTTTAGGGTTGTAGCTTTCATAAATGGTTTTCGCATCCCGCGAGGGGACCGACCACGTACTAGTACTACGTTGGCAATCGGGATATGTGACCGTGTGACTTACAATAGGACAAAGGCTCAGGTCACTCCAACAAGGGTGTATCAATATACCTTTCAGAATCACCCGATCAAACGGTATTGATGCCCCAGTTTTATATTCCTTACGGTACGTGATTGAAGTTTTGATTTTCATGAATGACGTCGCATCTCTGAAGAGACCGGGCCACGCACTAGTGCCACGTTGGCTATTAGGGACATGCAAGCTTGCAATACAGTAAAGTAAACGTGTTAGTGGTGTGTACAAATAGGATATGGTGTGCCCAGGGCATTTTCCAGATGAGTAGGCCCGTGGGTCAAATCAAACCGTTCATACAAAGATCAAAGACTACCAAATCCATTACATCCACATTAAGATCATGTAGGCACATTAAAATATACCTATAGAGACCATTATTTTTTAGATAATTAGTCCACAAAGGTAGCACATTCATAGTTAAGCATTAACTAATCGATTTTTTTCATTATTTTTTTTTACGGATGAACTAATCATAAAAGGACTTCGCTTTTTATTTTTATTTTTTTATGGTCTAATCGATTATCGCTTTGAATTTTCATTTTGATCAATCAAAAAGTGGTGAGCGGTACGCCTTAAGTTTAACGAAAAGTGATCCGTTTAATCTTTTAAAATTTTAAAACTCAAAACAAAAATAAAGTCCAAGAGAAAAGTTGTCAAGACTGACGTAAGGAACAAACTGAGTAAAAAAAAAATTAATAATTTTTTTTTTTGATATTTTTTTGTGTGTGCTCATTTTGAAGCACATTGCCTCTGATTTTTGGCTTGGGCCAAAAATTTTCTTATGTTTTTTTTTAAACTCATTTTGTATCCCTACAAGACATCAATCAAAAATGTTAGCGTAAACGATAGTAAATGAACTTAAAAATCGATTCCGACTTGTCAAAATCTTGCTGACTTTGTCACATTTGGAGAAAAAAATTTGTTATACCCCAAATCGATATGCACTAATAGTTAATTGGAGATCGGATGAGAAAGTTACAATCAGTTTAAGTTCGACTGTCCATTCAGCAAAAAAAAGAAAAATGATTTTTTTTTTACTCATTTTGAGGCACATTGCCTCTGGTTTTTGGCTTGGGCCAAAGAAAAAAAAATTCATTTTTTTTTTATTTTTTTTATGATATACATGCTTAAAAAAGACATAATCGGATAACTAAAGAAAAAACTAATTTTTTTTAAAATCATTTTGAGGCACATTGCCTCTGGTTTTTGGTGTGGGCAAAAAAAAGAAACATTTTTTTCATTTTTTTTTGTTTGTTTTGATGATATATATGCTTAAAAGAAACATAATCGGCTAATTAAAGAAAAAAACTAATTTTTTTTTAACTAAAGGGAATTAATAAAGAAAGAGAAACCTACCTAAACAACAAATACAACAAATAATGTTAACTTGCAAATAAGAATATTTTGTATTTTTTTCAAAATGACCGAGTTGAGAGCCTTCTTTCCCTAGTGGAATCGCCAAGCTGTAGATACGTGATTTTCGATTATAATGAGAACATCTACTAAGGTTAGGAGTCGCCACCATTCATATTGTAAGTGGGTGTGAATGGTCACCCGATGTACATTTTTAAAAAAAATGACATTTAGTGACTTACGATGAAAAGGAACTAATCGAATCTTGAGATTCGGGTAAGCGGCTCGGTTGAAGAAAATAAAAGGTGTTAGACACCCTTTTCTCCCCACTAAATAGTGGTAACCTCAACTCAACTCGATTATTTTGATTTAAAAAAATGAGAAAAATAAAGTGCCATGTGACGTGCGTTTGTACCCTAAATAGGGATTTGCTTTCGGCTTGATTATAGGATCATCCCATTAAAGATGATGATCCTTATAAACCTATGCTTTAAGGACCATTCATCCCAAGTCCATCTAAAATAAAATTAAAGAGAAGGAAGGGGATAATAGAAGAGGGAGAACGGAGAGTAGAGAAGAAGAGAGGGGGGTAGTATACTTTGAACCCACCTTGATGCTTCAATATTTTCTTTTCTTTTCTTTCTTTCCTTCTTCTTTTTCGAGTCTTCTTGAGTTATCTTGAGTTCTTAGTGATTTAGGGAAATGTAACTTTTTGTATAATTGAAGGAGTAGAGAAAAGATGATAAGAGAGATGAGTAGAGTATAATAATTTTTTTGTGAGACTTGAAGAAGAGAATTGGTAGTATATTTTTTATAGTGAGAATTGGGAATAGTGGTTGGTAGTGAGAGTTGGGACCCCTTTTTTGGAAGAGGAAGGGGTTTTTATAGATGTTGGAAGGGTATTTTATGGGTATAATGGGGTGAAGTGTATGAGAGTAGAGAATGACATATGTTTTAGAGGTAGGGGTATGAAATTAGGAGTTGGGAGAGGGGTAATTATGTAATGAGGGTAAATGGATTGTGTTTTGATCCAAATGGTTTGGATCTTACCCAGACCATTTGGGTGGAGTGTTTGGTGAGGTGAGATGATGGGTGTTTAAGAGGATAGTTGATTGATTGAGTGGTGTTTGGTTTAAGAGAATGAAGGATGTAAGAGGGTGGTTGGGAGGGTGAGGGAGATAGTGACATGTGGCAAGATGTATGGAGGTTAAGGGTTTAGATTTAATTGATGGGAGAGAATGAATGTTTGATTTGAGAGGATGGGTGTAAGTTTAGGTTGTAGAAATGGATTTATATGAAATGATGATGGTAGATTAGGAGGAGGTATGATGATGATAGGTTAGGGGGAGGTGTGGGTTGATGTGTTTGATTTGAGATAATAGGGGTTAGGAAATTATGAGAGTAGGTTAGGGGAGGGTGTAGGTTGATGTGTTTGATTTGAAAGAATGAAGGTTTATAAGGAGTAATGAGGATAGGTTATGGGAGGGTGTGGGTTGATGTGATTTTTTAGAGAAAATGTGATGGGTTGATGTGTGGGTAGATGAGGTTTAATGGGGGTAGGTAGTTGGATGAGGGAGGTGATATGGGGTGATGACATGTGTCATATTTGATTATCAAGATGGTGATTGGTTGATGTGGGTAGTGATTTGTAGGTTAAGATTATGGGTTGGATGTGAATTGTATATGGATAAAGGTTTGTGGGCTTTTTAGTGTATTGAGCTTGGGTTATGGAATGGTTTTGGATTTTAGGAATTGGTTGGGAGTTGTCTTGGAAATGGTTATGAGGGTTTAGGTTGGTTTTAGATTTTAGGTGATGTGCGATCAAGTTTAAGTTAAGGGGGAAATGTGAGAGATTGATTTTGAAGGATTGAGGGTTTATGGGCCTTAGGTGGGCTAAGGGTATTTTCGGATTTGGAAGTGGAAAGGTGGAGGGTATAGGAGGTAGTAGGCGTCTTAAGTCTCGTTTTTTAATTTTATTTATTTTTTTGTGATTTTTGAAATCATTGGTTTGACTAAAATGCCATGTGTTAGCAAATCGGGCTTTTTAGGCCCGTTGGAGAATTTCATTGAAAATTGGGTATTTCGGGATATAAGAGAGGAGCGGTGAAAGTTGGGAAGGTGTAGGGTATGTTAAATCCTTTTGGTGGGCCCACCAAACCATTAGAATGTCTCAGGGGCCTCGATTCAATCAAAATGCCATATTTCGATTGATTTGGGCCTTTAAGGCCCGTTGACAATTTTTTTTGAAAAATTTGTATTTTGGGCCCTTTCGAGTATGGGCTAGTTCAAATTGGGGTGTCTATAACTATGTATTCAAAGTTCGAGATTCGACATCACAAATCATTTTCTTACCGTCCTCAGACCAATGGAGCAGTTAAAATAGCTAATAAGAGTATCAAACTAATCATCGTGAAAGTGTGTCAATCACACCAAGATTGGTCAGAGAAGTTATCATTCACGCTATGGACATATCACACTTCATTTTGATCTGTCGCTGGAACCACTCCTTACTCTATAGTGTGTGGTATGGAAGAAGTTTTGCTAGTTGAAATGGAAATTCTGTCTTTCATAGTTTTGTTGGAAAGTTAGTTGTTAGAAGCAGATTGTGTTCGTCAACGGTATGAAAAAGTAAACCTGATCAAAGAAAAATTACTTAGAGCTCAATACCACATGCAAGCTTATCAGAGAAGAGTTGCTCACGCGCTTGACAAGAAGATCAAAGTTTGTCACTTACAAGTCAAGGATTTAACCATCATACTTTAAATAAAATGGAACACCCCTCCTCAACGACAGGAGGAGGTCTGAACCTAATTGGAAATATTCATTCATTAAGGAAATACTGTCTAGAAAAGCCATCAGACTTCAAGATCATGATGGAATTAAACAACTACTGGAACCAACCAACCTTGACCAGATCAAGCGGTACTATATTTAAGGAGGCCATCTTTGGCCGAATCAATTTCCTATTGTCCAATTCAATATCTCATTTCTCAACTCTTTGCAGCATTTTTTTAAAAAAAATACATTTTTTCTTTCTCAGCCTGATCACCTAACCTAGGGGAAGGAAAATTCAAACTACGTCTTGGTCTGATCCCAAAATTATGGGGTACGTAGGCAACCTGAGAAGTTACTTCAGGCCCGACCACATGAAAATAAAAAAAATAGATCTCCCGACAAAAAAAAAATCTAAAAAGAAAAAATTGAAAAAAAAAAAAGAAATATCATCTAAAATGGGGAAGAAAATTCAAGGAAAAAGAAAATAATTTGAAAGAAAATGCCACACAATTTGAGTTTTTGAGCATCAAAATTCCTTTCTTTTTATACTTAATCCTAAGCCTACCCATAAAAGTCCTCCTAAGTACTGTGTGAAAAAGTCAAGGAAGATAACAAAGTATGATTAGACAGTAACTCTAGAAGTTCAAAATGGAAGAAAAAGAGAAAAAAACATGCTGCGTTGAAAACCTGAAAATGACGACTTAGGCAAAAATTAAGGCAAGCTCGCAAGGTTGAAAATCAAAAAGGACGGTCTTGGCAACAATCAGAGCAAAGAAAAAAAAAACTCACTAGATCGAAAACCTAAAAAGACGATCTAGGCAAAAGTTAGAGCAAGCTCACTAGATCGAAAATCTGAAAAGGCGATCTAGGCAAAAGTTAGAGCAACAAAGAAAAATAGAAGAAAATCTAAGGAGGTTCAAGCCAAGATATCAGAAGTCCGAATAATCAAGTTTAACACTTAGCTTAAACCAAGCAAAGACTCAGAAACCACAAGTATCTTGTCTACGATTGATCTGAAAATTTTTACTTCCCCAAGTGAACCAAATGAGAGAATGATGAATTTTATGATGAGTCTCAAAAGGAAATAATTTTGTTTTCTTGAGCCTGATTTAAAATCTTCTATAAAATTAACCAAAATTAAAAGTTAGATCTTTATTGCGCTTGTGGTAATTAAATATTTCAAACCTTCATATAAGGGGCATTTTCTTTTTCCTCTAAATATGTAGTTTCCCTCTTATACTAGAGACATTTTTTTATGATGTATTCAATTATCTCCAATGCCATATTTGTTATTAAACTAGGGGCATTTTGTTTTTGAGCAATGTTAATCCTAAAAGATAATGGGAATCCCAAACTTAAGGTTACCCTCTCGATAACAGTTTTTCAAAAAACCCTTGGGGTTCAAGAAATAAAAACTCAGGTTTTAAATCCATAAAACTTTTGGATAAAACCTTGAAGTTCAAGCACTTCGGATAACACATTTGCTTGTGTCTAGAGAATAACTCATAACCCTTTCACTTAGAATAGAAAATAGGGCATTCATTCTTTCCAGATCTATTCATTCTCAGATTCAATCACTCTTTTCTTTCCCAGATGCATTCCTTTATTCTCAGTTTTACTCAGCAAGATACCGCTGAGGATTTCTCAGAATTATGCTCAGTTACCGTCGAGGATTTTCTCGAAATTATGCTCAGTTACCGTCGAGAATTTTCTCAGAATTATGCTCAGATACCGCCGAGGGTTTCTCGGAATTATGCTCAGTTTCCGCCGAGGGTTTCTAGAAATTATGCTTAGTTACCGCTGAGGGTTTTCTCGGAATTATGCCCAGTTATCGCCGAGGGTTTTCTCAAAATTATGCTCAGTTACCGCCAAGGGTTTTCTCGGAATTATGCCCAGTTACCGCCGAGGGTTTTCTCAGAATTATGCTCAGTTACCGTCGAGGGTTTTCTAGAAATTATGCTCAGTTACCACCGAGGGTTTCTCGGAATTATGCTCAGTTACCGCCGAGGGTTTTCTCGGAATTATGCCCAGTTACCGTCGAGGGTTTTCTCGAAATTATGCTCAGATATCGTCGAAGGTTTCTCAGAATTATGCTTAGTTACCACGAGGGTTTTCTCAGAATTATACTCAGTTACCGCCGAGGGTTTCTCGGAATTATGCTCAGTTACCGCCGAGGGTTTTCTCGGAATTATACTCAGATACTGCCGAGGGTTTCTCAAAATTATGCTTAGTTACCGTTGAGGTTTTTCTCGGAATTATGCTAAGATACCGCTGAGGGTTTCTCGGAATTATGCTTAGTTACCGTTGATGATTTTTCAGAATTTTGCTCAGTTGCCACCAAGAGTTATCTTGGATTTTGCTCAAATTATGCTCAGCTTTACTCAGATTATGCTCAGTTTATGCTTAGTTTTTTTAATTTTTACTTAGTTTCACACAGTACACACACTTACACTTGCACTTTTTAGTCAGTGAGAATTCTCTAAAATTCAAGGATCTGACGTCGTCAGTAAGAGCTCGTGCTCAAGGACCGGACACTTTTTAGTTCGGGGAGAGTCTTACCCTCAAGGATCCGAACGTCTTGACGAATTGCCAAATCAGGCTGCAAAATGAACTGTCACTAGCTTTGGTATTCGGATATCGTACTATCTACCGAAATAGATTTGCTATCTAGTTTCCTTCAACCCTCTGCCAAAGAGGGGCATCTGTAGACGTCCCATTTTTGCATTCGCCTGATTAATCAACTCGTCAACCCGATTGCAACGGTTCCTAATGATGGTGATCATTCCAATGCTTTATTTTGTTACCAGATATGTTTCAGAAATCCGGATAAGGTATCTTGAGCTAACAAAACCTTAGAAACCATGCTACGCTAGGAAAATATAACCTCAAAAATATAGAAATCATCATCTTGCAGATAAAAACAAACTTTATGATAAAAATCATTAAAAAATGACCAAATTACTAAAATACCCCTAACCTAAAAACATCCCTAGAGCCTATATTACGTTTAGAAAAATCCTTTCAAACACATAAAATAACAAATCGAAATTAAATAAGTCATTTCGCCAATTTTCACAGAATTCAACAAAATTACGAAAATGCCCCTCATAAAGTTCATGATCATTTCGCATAAATTTTTTTATAAATGATAAAAACTAACATTCCCATTGAATTCCTTATGAAAAATCGATTCCAAAACATCCTATAATATCAAAAACCGACTTAAAACGCAAAAAGTCCTCTCTGAGGATAAAACGGTAATTTTATAATTTTAATAATTAAAAATTCTGAAATTAATAATTAAAATATTAATTAATGTAAAGTGAAATCCTAACTAAAATTAAAGTCAATTAAGTAAAACTAAAGTCAATCTTAAAGTCAATCAAGTAAGACTAAAGTCAATATCTTAAAGTCAATCAAGTAAGACCAAAGTCAAGATATTAAATTCAATCAAGTAAGACTAAAGTCAAGTCAATCAAGTGAGACTAAAAGTCAAAACCTTAATAGAATTCTAATTAAATAATAACTCTATTTAAAACAATCCTAATTAGATAATAACTCCATTTAAAACAATTCTAATTAAAATATAACACTACCTAAAACAATTATAATTAAACAATAACTCTTTCCAAAATAATTATAATTAAACACTAACTCTATCAAAATAATCACTTAAAAAAAATCTATAAATAGGGGTACTCACAACCTATTTTAGTATGAAAAAATAAACCCTAAGAGAAGTAGGTCAAAAAGCTCCCCTAGCCTCCCATAAACCTTGATTTTGAAATCCCAACTCCTTACCTAACATCCATACCCCAATTTTAGCTCAAAAAACACCTAGAAACCCTTTTAAAACACCCTAAAAATCCATAAAAAAATTAGAAAAATTTATAAGAAGATACTTTGCTTTAGAGATCCGAAACGAATTCGATGACAGAATGAAGCGATGAGTGTTGTACGAAGAACTATTCTACCAGATCTGAGGGAACAAGACCGTTGTCTTCGCAAAGGTAAATGTTTAATTAATTATTTATTTATTAGGTCTTTTTAATAATGTAATTCTATTTGGGAATAAGTAGAGACTGACATTTGTCAGGCGGGGTTGGTGCCTAACACCTTCCAACCCCGTAATGTGATCATCGAATTTAGTATTTTTTAGTAGATTAGTTGTTTTTTTATCTGTTTAGAGTCAAGTTCGGTTCCTAGACCGTAATAATTTGGTGACGACTCCCAAACCTCAACGGTCAAAAGCGGATCCGCGCACCCGGCGGATCGAGGACGTTTTCACAAACTTTTATTTTTCCAATATTTTCGATGTTTCAAGCCTTGAAATCAACTCAAACACACTCTGGGATTAAAGAAATACCTATCGCTCAACACATGGCATATCTAGGTGGCTCTCTTTTGGAAATCAAAGCATCATAGACATCGTTTGAGCACTCAATGAAGTAATTCACACTGTCATGTATCCTAATTCAAATACTGAAGTCAAAATTTTCAAAATTATCAAAATACCCATGTGGTGAAAATTATTGTTGGCCCTATAAAAAGAAAAAATGAATAATTGTGTAAAAAGATAATTCAAACTTCTTAATTCTCCCAACACTCTAACTAACTATAAAATTCACACTTATACTGTTATTTACTTTTAGGGCATTACATGGTGTGTATGGGTACATACCCTCTTTATTTTTACCATGGACAAGTTATGATCAATGAGAGTATAGCCTTACCAGCAGAAGTGATACCACAACTGGCATCAGTAGTTTTTTTTTCTTCTCTGGGGACTATCGATCTCATCCGTACTACAGGGAATATGAATAATAGGTTGATATAAAGTTACTCTTATAATTGCAAATAGTAAATGTATATATCTATAAGATGTACATGTGATATTGACTTGTTAATCTTTCTACTTTTCATCAAATCTATCTAGTCAACCATTTATATTTTTTTTGTGTGTGTTCAAAATGCCCTTTGTAGGTTAGTAGGCACATACTCTATTGGTTTGTATTTCATCTCATGTCATCATGGTGTTTTACTTTCATGATTAGTGCTTCTACAATTGTAGTGATCAGTTCTTCAAATTTTATACTTGAGTTCTTCAAATTAACTCATGGATGATGTCAAACTGAGATTTAAAACGTGTGAATTTGCCTAGTCTTAAACTCTATCTGATCTAAAGTAACAAAGCCCTGACCCGACCTTGATGGGCTTGGGACAAGTTGCTAGGTTTTGGGTTAGGTAAAGTTGATTATATAATTTTTTACCCTTATTTGTGGGGAATATGAATAATAATTTAGAGGATCTAACAAGACGTTGAATCATTCTCACCATGATGATCATTCTCAAAGATATAAGTTCGTTCAAATGTTCATATTTGCATTAAAAAAGTTGATAGAGAGTATGTTATTATGTTTTAAAACCATGGGAAGATTGTTTTTTTTTGTTGAATTTAAGGCATTCTCATGTTGCCCAGTGAAACTTCATACTCATGGCAAGCTCCATCTTCCCATATAAATATGCATGTGTGTATATATATATAGGTACATGGCCCAACTTAACTTAAGTATATTTTAGTGCGTACATGTATATATGTACACTTTGAGTAGATGGAGGCAATGCAATAGCATAGTGGAGTAGAGTAATGGTATACATAATCGTTTGCTCGAGCCTTGACAACGAAGTGTCGTTATTCATAGAAGATTCCTGGTTGAATGAGTGAGTTACTGGACTATCAAATATGATGAATTTTGAGATCCGAATTCTTCATCTATAGTAGTTGTAATAGAAAGAGGGCAACTCAAGTTGCAGAATAAGTAGTGCGTGTTGTGTTCTATCGCAATATATCAAGCTTCAAGCCCGCCAATGATATCACAATTGTAATAACAAATAAGAATAGGAATATGAATGCTAGAAATTGAAGGCATAATACACTCAAAGTAAAGCTTGCTAGCCATCAAGTATTGTTGAGGCTTGTTTCTTCCAATCCAAATTTTTTTCTTTATTACATTTAGATTTCTTTCAATGTTCATAAAGATATTGATTTTTTTTTTCCTAAGGGTCTGTTTGATTGCATGGAAAAATGAAATTCCATGAATTTCAAAGTCCTTATGAAAATGGTGGTGGGAATAGGTACCATGGAAAATTGAAATCCACCATTTGATTGCACTTGAGAAAATAGCATGAGAAAAAAATAGAAGAGGAAAAAGAAGAAAGATAAAGAGGTGTGTGGGAGTAGGGCTGGCAACGGATCGGTTCGGTACTGGATCAATACTACTCCAATATTGATCCAATTTTTTTTAAACATGTGTCCGATCTGAGCAGATTTAATGAATATGTGAACCGAATCCCATTCATTTCATTTCATCCTTATTTCGAAATCAATCTGAACACATGCTTTATTTTCAAATGATCAATATTCAAAAATTTTAAACATGAAATGATATACAATTTAAAAAAAATCTACTTTCTGACTACAAATATAGAGGGAATCCAAAAAGACTTAAAAACGTTTTATCTATATGTATTTATATGAAATTAAGATAATAAAATATATTATTAAAATATGTTCGGATTTGATTTTTTTTAGATAGGATTGAGGTAAATCCAAATCCGATCTAAAATTGTTTCAGATTTAAAATTACAATATGAATCTGATCCGAAAATTCGATTTATTTTTTTTCCATATTTTTCAGATCAAATGATTTAAACATCAGGTATGTTTTCAGATCATTGTTAGCTCTATGCGGAAGGATAGGGACAGAGGTTGGAAGCCAATGTTTGAGAGGAGAATAAAAGAACAAAAAAGAGAGATAAAGATGAGTCGAGTCGGCAATGACATTAGAGACAACAACAGTGGTGGTAGAGGGTGGTACAACAACAGAGGGTGGAGGTGGAGGGATGGAGTAAGAAGAAAACAACTAATAATAATAATAAGAGAGAGAGAGAGAGAGATGTTTGCCTACAACAAAACGTATTCCAAAACAAGACTAATAGATGGATACTCGTAGTGTGTCTTCTCCCAAACCACAAAATCTAATCCTCTTAGTTGACTCCCATAACATAGAAGCCAATGTGCATGACATTTTCAATTTCATGTCATGTAATCAATTCGAACAAGGATGAAGACTATCATTCATATTATCTTTTTTACAATATGCTACGTAACAATTTTCATAGTAATTTGAGTAATGTTTTAAAAAACCAAATTTGATGATTGATTTTTTTTCTTCTTTATCAAATTACTTTGAGCATCGTCCAAACCTAGTTCAATTATATCGGACAAATCTAGATTTATCAAAAAAGATCTTAAAAAAATGTATATTTAAGTACATATTTTTCTTATATCGCTTTCGCTAATTTTCACAGAAAAATAACATTAAAACAAAAAAAAGAAAAATCAATGATTCACTAACCAAACAAATTTTATTTCAAGATCATCGATCTAAATCTATTTGATATGACTTATCTAGATGCACATATGATAACATGCAATTTAAGACCTTAATACTCAGTTATGTATAAATTTTTGATGGATAGATTATATGTCCCCACTTACACTATTATAGAGGAGATAACACATGGCACTATTTAACAGGTAAAATTGTAAATTTCTTACAAGACAGTACGGGGATCTTATAACGGCGGTGTTATAATATCAAACGAGTTCAACTTTCTTTTCTCTGCCCCTAATTCCTTCTAACTCTTCTAAGTCTTCAACCTTACTATAAATTCTAATTTTTATTTTCTCATTTTAATTTCACTAAAAATTCTCTTTCCCCCAAATCCCCTAAACTTTCGATCGATTGATTCCATCATTTCGCGCGAATTTGGTTGTCGTGCTCTTTTCTCTCTGTCTCTCTGCCTGTACTTCTCACTGCAATCGAATTGATTAAAATCTATCAATAATCAAAGATTCGATCCGAAGCTCTATATTTCTCTCTTCAATCGCGGGCGTTGCTTCTAATTACAGGTTCGTGTCTTGTTTTCGCTTTCTACTATTTGTTTGGGTTTATAATTTGATGTTTTGAAACCCTAGGGTTTCATAAGTTTCGATCCAATTTTGATAAAGAATTAAAAATTACTTATTGTTTTGTTCCTCATTCTTCTCAAAATTAAGAAAGTTTATCTGTAATTTTGATTTCTCAATCCATCGATTGACTTCTTGGAGATTCCCCCTAAAAAAGTTTAGCTTTTGATATTATTTTCCCCTTTGTTTATTTTTATATATTTCACTGATTTTATGGACCAACCAATTGTATTCGTTTGTTGAAGTGTTGGTCATGGTCAACTGTGTGCTTAGAGGGGATTCAATTATCTGTTAGGAACCTAGTTCCCACTCAAACAGAGTTACATCTATATATATATATAAAGAGCCATACTCCTAACAACTTACTAATTTCACACTTACTAAAATACAAATCAATTCTACTTATACCAAAATACCAACATACGCCTAAAATTCCAATTGATAGAAAACTAGATCTAATAACGTAGATTCCTAACAATGCCCACTCTAAAAACTGACTATGTGCGGAAAAGTAACTTCAATTGGAATATTTTTATCATCCACTTCATCCCGTCCTTCTACTAAATATGAAGATCCATGTTGCATGGATGGCTTGAAGTGTAACACAATCTTTTGTCCACTTTCATCACTTGAAAGTGCGGATGCCGTGATCATCTCATATCGATTTTTGGTGTGTGCTTGGCCGTTGGTAACCAATCCATCGAAGTTGAAACAATTTAGCTTCTTGTCGTCGTCGAGCCAACATAATTGCCTCTTGTAATGTTGAAGGTTGAAACATCGACACCTCTTGCCGATCTTGTCTTGAAGGCCTTGAGTGAAGGATCCATCAAGGTTCTATTTGACCAACCATCAGTTCGATTGGAAAGCTGTTCAAACTCTTCTTGGTAATTTTGTATAGATCCGGACCCTTGTTGTAGCTTTGCCAGTATTCCATCAAGATTCTTGTAATTAGTTGATCCAAAATGAATCATTCTTTCTCATATAAGATTTGAATTTGTACTACTACACCATTGCAACCAATTTGACGCAACTCCCTTCATGTGGAACGAGGAAAGAAAAGCCTATTCATTTTCAGCAGTTTGATGGTAATAGAAAAATTGTTCTACTTTGTATATAAATTCCAATGGATCATTCCTATCAAAACGAGGGAAATTGATTTGAGCAAAGTGTGGCAACAATCATCATCAGTTTGATATCCATGAAGTCTTTGAACCGTTCGATTAACAAGATCACCAACTTGATCTCCTACCTTTGAGTTTCCACTAACTACCTCAATGACTTGTACTTGAAGGTTTGGTAATGGGGGTGGCTGTTGAACTGCCAATTTCTCCATAGTTTGTTGGATTGACACCAAGGTAACTTGCATTAGTGGTGATTGCTTCTTCCAAATGGTCAATCGAGACTCATCTTTGTTGAATTTTTCTTCCTTGTTGGCATGCCTAAAACAATGCTCTGATACCAATTGTTAGGAACCTAGTTCCTAACGTGCCCACTCAAAGAGAAAGGACGATCTCGAGTGCTCAGCATACCAAGGATTGTGTAAATACATGATTAAAAGAAAAATGCACTTATTATTTTAGTGATGGAATTACATCTATATATAAATAAAGAGTCCTACTCTTACCAACTTACTAATTCCACTCTTACTAAAATACCAATCAATTACTAATTCTACTTTTATCTTTCAATTAGTCTTGAGGATCACTCTGTGTTGTGGCATTTGATGCTATGAGTTCATGTTTGTGAAATTGATTTATCTAAAGGTTTATGTTATAATTACATTTTCAATTGTTGTGATTTTTATGAGATTCTTTGGTGCAATTCATAATGCTTGTTTTACATGAATTGATCATTATCTGCTAACTATTCAATTGTCTGTTGCATTGTCATTTATTTAATTCCCACTTTATATGATTAATTCCATATTTGAATGTCACATGTTGTGAATCTTTCCACTACAAATTTATTGAAGGAGCTGGATTGTAGAAGACTAGACCTCCTCTTGAGCTAGCTGAGAAGGCCTAAACACTTGTCTAATCCACGGAACCTTCTATTAATTTTAAATCATATGTTTCTTTAATTATCCAAGTACCCAATTGCAGGTTGATCTATTTGTTAATCTGAAACAGACATCTTGAGATTCAATATAGCATTTTTGCTGAAGTCATGGTGACAATAAACGTAACATAGATCTGCACTCACTTGAATCTTGAATTACAACTCTATCTACTAATTTGAAACAATAACTTAGTCAACTTTTGCATTTTTTTTTTTAAATTTTTTTGGGCAGGAAAAATCCAGTTAATATATGGATCCTCCACCTCAATTAAGTTGAATAAAATTCTAATTTCTGTTTGGATAATTTTTTTTCTTGTCTAGCTGGTTGCACCTACTATAGCAATCAATTGGGCTTCACTGCTTTAGGAGCGGGAAGGTTATTATTATTATTATGGTGGGGGGTGGGGTGGCATACATAATATTTTAACAACCTCCAACCTTCAGACTCTACACTGTTGGGTAGCACCTGATCCAGTTATCTATGACATTGATCCGTCAATGGCATATTGCATTAGTGGGGTGAGGATGTCACATGTCACTGGTAGGAAGGGGCTTCCTTTTCGGAATGATGTGCATTTCAAATTTGTAAGAGCTAGTAATTATGTCACAAGATATATATATGTATATGGGGAATGCTAACGTCCAAGACCTTATGGGGACATTAGCATTTTCCAACACTTTATTTTTCCCATAATACCCCTATTCATTTTGTTTTTTAGTGAAGACAAATAGGGGTATGTTGGTCTTTTACACAATAAATGCTTGTTTGTATTGATTGCCAAATCATTTATTGCAACAAGACATTTAATTCTAAAGATTAAATGTTTCTTAACATTTATTATGAAAGAGACAAGTATTAATTACATAAATAAGTATTTATTATGTAAAAAAGACTAATATACCCTTGTCTTTTTTACTAAATAAAAGAATGAGTAGGGGTATTATTGGAAAAAAAGTGTTGGAGAATGCTAACGTCCCCATGAGGTCTTGGACGTTAGCATTCCCTATATATATCATGATATAATTCTTTTTTCATCAGTAAAAGCATATTGTATTAGCACGGCCGAGATGACCTCTAAATACACAATAGAGAGTAAAATCTGAAACCCAACATACGAAGGAACTAAGCTACAAATCCATACACATTGACCCATAGTCCTAAAAAAGAAATTTCTCTAAACTCGTTATAAATTTTACACTACAAAAACAAGAAACCAATGATCAAAATGCGAACAATACCAAGAGAGCACTCCTTGCCCTCAAATATACCCTGATTCCCTTATTTCCAAATGCCCCAACAAATCACAAATGGAAGGAAGAGCCAAAGAGCCCTCTTGGACCATGAAAAGGTTGCCCCCAACGACCCCTACAACTCTAGCAAGGAGATCATGAAGTCTGGAAAGCTGCACAAAATGCCAAAGAGCTCTAAAAAATACTTCCATAATTCGCAAGTGAACATACAATGGAGAAGAAGATAATTCACCAATTCTCCTTTATTCTTACATGTGCAATATAAATTTGGAAAGCAAAAACCTTTGTAGATAAACATATAAGTTGTTAAAATTTTACTCAAGCTCACAATCCACAAAAAGAAAACAATCTTCAATGGAACTTTCGCCCCCCACACTATACCCCTTGGGAAGATCCTACCATCTCCATGACACATATATTGATAGAAAGCACACAAAGAAAATAGCCCGTCCTTGGATCTCTCCCATACCTGTTTATCATGAGTCCCATGTAGTATATTCACACTGGCGATCTTGTCAATCAACTTCGACAACTCCCCCATCTCCCAATCATTAGATGTTCTTGTAAATCCAAAATTCCAATTCAACGAAGAAGTCGATTGAATTGCAAAACTTGAAATAGAGAACCCTTTCTTAGAAGAAAATCTGAGAAGACGAGAAAAATGATCCATGAGCAGAATATGGCCACACCACTAATCCTCCCAAAAACTTACTCTACTACCCTCACCAACCTTGAACCTGATTCTAGCACGGACCAAGGGGGCCGCTAGATGCTCATTCATTGTAGTTTTGCCGCAAAGATTTGTGTCACTTTCTAGCTTTGTTTGGCGTGGTCGGTTGCATTCCATACTCTTTGCAAGGGTGGTTGGAGAGTTGGCTACATTGGGGTAGGTATTTTATCAAGGCAAAATGAACTCGTTGGGGGTTTTTTTACCTTTTGTGGTGTGTTGGAGCATTTAGAAGGAAATGAATCAACGTGTGTTCGACGATAAAGAAAGGGATAATCAGGAGGTGCTAGTGGAGATCTTAGCCTTACTATTATTTCTTTTTGTTTGGTGTAAACGGTTTAAAGAAATTAGGGGTATTTTTTCTGAAGATTTCCTTGTTAGGTGGAGAGGGTTTGTAATTTAGAATTGGGGCAGTCCCGGTTGGTTGGGCCGTTTTTGGGGTTATCTTGCCTCTTTTGATAGGTTGTGTTCTTTGTTTTCCGGTTGGTCATCTCGACCTCCGTTCGTTCTAATGAAATTATCTTTACCTATAAAAAAACACCACAACCGTGAGAGCTCTTCTATCCCCACTCTCCAAACACTTTGAAAAATGTAGAATGTACTGTCCTCCATTTGCTGGCTTTGCTTTTCTTCTAACATTTGAGACTTTATCAATTGGCAATTCCCATTCTCAAATGGATTAATGAAGCAAATATAGTAAAATGTGTAATATTCACATGCATGCTCGTCAATTGGAAAGTTGGGGTCTTTCTGATCATTTCCTCTAAAAGGAAGGGGTGGGTGCATTGGGGGATGATATCGGTAAATTATTTTTAAGTTTGACACAATGCTTTAAAAACCGGACCAAACTGGTTGATTGGATTTTATAACAAAATCGTTCAGGCTAATGAACTGTTAGTTCTTGTTAGTATTATCCTTTACGAATACAAATTAAGTTATTTTAGGAAAAATGGATACATATTTCAAGTTTTTAATAAACATACATCGGTTCAATTGAATTTAACTAGGGTTTGATCAATTTGAAAAATATTTGGTCCAATCATTGGTTTGGTTTTTTAAACATTGGTTTGACATATCTATATTCATGGAAATCGCCTCCTTTGGAAAGTTGAATCTTCATGTGCTTGATCAATATTTGGCACTGTCAAGAGATATGCAAGCTGGTTCGAACTGTGCATTTGAAATGGTTTGATCATAGCATCTTAACATCTGCTCCAAATAGTTTGAAATTTGTGTTGATTCATGGCGTGTTCTCTCTACAGGGTTCATTAGCCAGATTGTTTACCAGTTCAAGGGGTTGGATACACCACTGGATACGTGTTGACTCTTGTTATATTCTCCCTACTGTGCCGTTGGCTAGATTGTGTAGAAGTTCAAGAATTTGGATATATCCCACAGCATCTCTTAATGAAGACTTCAGAAAAGGCGTTGTTTGTGATATAAAATGAGACCCATAGCTTCATTGGTTCAGTTCTTCTTCTTCTTTGTTTTGGTAGTCTTCCAAGTTTTAGTTGTTGTTGGAGGTCTTGTTGGTGGGATTGTGAAAATCTGTGCCTTTTTGGTTCTTTGTATTTAGGAGGACACGGGGTAAAGATAAATTTGCAGGCACATATGTCAGGACAGATTTCGGGGCAAGTACCTAATCAAGCTAGCTCCCAGTTGCCTGGCTTAACTCAGCAGAATGGCAGTTCTCTACCTCCACATATACCAAATTTAGTTCGTCTACGTGGTACCTGGAGTATGGATCCTGATTTTGAGATGACACGCTCACGTGTACGAGATAGAATGTAAGGTTTTTAATTGCTATTTTGTTTTGTCTATTTAAATTTTTGAGTAGCTTAATCCCTTATCCTGTGAGTATGGTTATAATCAAATACTCATGTGTTATGCATCCGGGACACGCCATTTTTTGAAGAATCTTCCATATCGGATACCGTGCATACTCATGCATTGGATACACATCAACATACTTCATAAATAAATCTTAACTAACTCATATATTCTATAATTTATATTATTTAATGAATATCAGATTATGTATATGCATTCTTTCTATATTGCACACTGACCATGGACTAATTTATGGTATTTTATTCGTTTATTTTTTTGATAGACAAACAGGTCAGTGGTTATTAGTTGGTAGGTGAAGGATTACTTTGAATCCAGGGTGGTTAATATTTAATGAAGTACAGTATTTAACAATATCTCCTGATATATGGAGTAGACTTTCTTGGCAAATGAGTGTACTGGGTTTCTGGGTGTCAGTTTGTCCCACACTTTGTAACAATTTGAGGCACTTATACACATGCATGTGACTTTTTTACATTGCCTATGTGCATTTGAGGACTCTGTTAGCATGTATTGACATTGATTTATTTAGCAATAAATGAACAAGTCATTGCAATGGGATGACTCACTTCTATGGACTATTGTGGTAGAATGCCATCTATTTCATTTTTGTCTTGAACCAAAAGCCTTTGAATATGCTTATGGATCTATATCCTAGTAGCAGGAATCTTCAACTGAGCATGGAGCTACCGCCCCGAAACCCTGCTTCTATTTTCTCTTTGTGTCAGATCCTTCTTAAGATAATAAATCTAATATGCTTTGACTGTAAACTGACACCCATTGTCGTTACCATCATCTATTTGTTATCCTAAATACCTGGGTCGGCAACGTGAGCCTTTTTTTTTTCCGACTAGCAAAATTCCTCCTTTTTCTCCACTTAACTCAATCCAGAGCTATATATTTTTTTTGCCAAGGACTGAGTTGCAAACATTTTTTTTTCATAAATTTTTTTTTTTTTTTTTTTTTTTGCATCTAAAAATTAGCATTACTTTGATTTTTTGGGAGTATGACTAAAATTCAGGCTTTTCTATTCATTTATTTGTCTATTAGTATGTGATACTAAGGAACCTTTTTTTCTCAATTTCTTTGCTGTTTCTCCAGCCACCAAATTTTACTGCAGCGGCCAGGGACAACTCGCGAAATGCAAGCAAGGATGAGAGATATTGTGAAGCGCTTGGAGGAGTGTCTATTCAAGAATGCTACCTCAGAGGTATGCTACTGCTAACATTTCTTGGATTGGGTTGATTGAGCTTGTGTTGGGGATCATTTAGATTGCTACCTTGTTTTGTTGGATTCATTTTTTGTTTTTTCATTATCTCGGAATAGAGAACTAACAGCCCAGAGAGCTGACTTTTGTATATAAAACTGTTTTACCTTTTGTTTAGAGTTTCTTAGGCTTCCCTGTGTCCAGGCAACTGTTAATCTTTTATATGTACATGCTCATCCCTTGCTATCTTTCATAACTCTTGCACTCTTATGTATCCTTAGGAGGAGTACATGGACATGAGTACATTGGAACGCCGTTTAAATATTTTGACCAGACGTATATCATCTTCTAATCACAGCCAACAATTACCCCATCTTGTTTCTTCTTCCTCATCCATTGGTACAATGATACCGACTCCTGGTATGCAACATAGTGGGAACTTAAACTCTACAATGGCATCCTCTATGGAGAATGCTTTGGTTGCTACAAATGTTTGTAGTACTCTGGCACCCAATACTGTCAACAACACAGGAAGCTTGTTACCAACTGTGAATGGGTCAACTGTTGGAATGCATGATGGTTCCTTCAATGGATCTGATGGTAATTCCAACTCAACAATTTCAATAATCAATTATATTAGTTTTGTTGCTTCTCAAAGTAACAATATCTAGTGATGCAGGGCCCCTACCTAATGGATATCAGCAGTCACCTGCCCATGTCTCTATTGGCTCTGGTGGAAACAATATGATGTCGTCAGTGGCCGTGCAAAGGCTTGGAAGCCAAATGATTCCTACACCAGGATTGAATAATGCCCAGTCTTCCATGAATTCTGAATCTGCTACTAATGGTGGGTTTTCTGGTGTTGAATCAACAACAGTTTCACAGCTACAACCAAAGCAGTACATTGGTGGTCATAATAACAACCATATGTTGCACGGCCTCAGAGGCCAAACTAACATTGGAATGAGATCTAGCTTGCAACAGAACCCTTCCTCTTACGGCTTTTCCAATAGGGCCCTTAATAATGGTGGGTTAGGATTGATTGGGAACAACATGCCAGTTGTCAATGGGCCTGCAGCATCCGAGGGCTACATGTCTGCATCACCCTATGGAAATGCATCTAAGCCTTTAAATCAGCACTTCGATCAGCAACAGCTAATGCAGAGTAATCTCTCTCTTTCTCTCTCTCATTCATTTCATGAAAATGCACATTATCAAGGGCTTATTTGTAATTTAAAATATTGATTAATGTGTCGTCGGTTGCAATTTTCTTAGTTTTTGACGAAAATGACCCTGGTTATATTAATTTTAGAGAGCTGCTATTGCCACACCAACTTTTGCTAATGCCACCCCAATATGTGTGTTACTTCTTTGGTGATTTACATATGAATTGGGGCGTCGTTAGCAAAAGTTGGTGTGGCAATAGAATCTCTAATTTTAAATGTAAAAGTGAGGGCATTTTTGACTATTCAAATTTTGGTGTCAAACAACTTCTACTCTGCCTTCTTTCATTATAATAGTAAAGATATGAGGCCTAGTACTTCCTAAGGAACCTAAGAGAGGATCTGTTTTTTTTTTTTTTGTTTCTGTATAGCAGCATTGTCCCAGCAAATAATTCCGATGGCAGGTGATGGATATGGGATGAATATTGCTGATCTGTCTGGGTCTGGGAATTTATTTGGCACTGGAACATCTGTTGGATCGTTGATTAATAATCCAAATATTAATCCTATGACTATGCAGTCTGTTTCTAAGACCAACTCTTCCTTTACTTCAAATCAGCCAAATTTGTCGACAATGAAACAGGCTGCACATATAAAACCTCAGACACTTGATCCTTCACCAAGTATGAATTTCCAATCACCCCATACTTCTCAGCAACAATTTCAGAAATTTCAACAACAGCCATTGTTGCAAAATCCTCATCAACAATTTGTTCAATATCAACACCAGCAAAAGCAGCAGCAGCAGCAACTTATGTTTAAAAATGATGCTTTGAAGCAGTCTCAAGTACTGCCTGACCATGGAGTGAAATCCCATAATGAAGTTCTGCACTCACAAGTTCCTGAACAATTCCAACTTTCTGAGATTCAGAATCAATCTGGTGCTCGGGATGTTTGCTCTTCACTACAACAAAACTCTCAGCATACCCCAAAAATGTTAAATCCACACCAACAAGCTTCAAGATCTCAAAACAATTTTAGTTCTCTCTCTGCTGGAGCAGAACTAGAAGCACCACCACCACTGCAACACATACCACATGAGCAACATATTCAAGAGCAGTTCCGTCAACGTTTAAAGGGGCAAGATGAAGCTCAAAGACCTCATCAAACTTCAGAAGTATCTATCACTGGTCAAAGTCAAATTGGTGTTTCGAGGAATATTTCAGTGCCACCCACTTCAAATGGTGGTGCATCATGTAGACGGGGAAATGTAACCCCAGAACAGAACTATATTAATCAACAGAGGTGGCTACTATTCTTGATTCACGCTCGTGGATGTTCGGCTCAAAAAGGAAAGTGCCTAGAAGTCAAATGCTTAGCTGTGCAGGAGTTGTGGAAACATATGGATAGTTGCAATGGTCAATGCTCAAATCTTCACTGCTCTAAGTCCAAAACTCTTTTTCGGCATTTTAAAAGTTGCCACTCATCTGATTGTCCTGTTTGCGTTCCTGTGCGTCATATCATGGTGAAGCAACGTAAAGCTCATTCTCGTCCTCTATCTGATACTGGTTTACCAAATATAACGAATGGATCTTGGAAATCTGTTGGTGCACCTCGAAATGCTGCTAGTTTGGCATCAAATTCTAGTCCATCAACTATTGAAACTTCAGAAGGTCTACAATCCTCGTGGAAACGAATGAAGTTGGAACATCCCTCCCCGTCCCTTATGCCTAATAAGCGTGAATGTTCTCCTGTATCAGTTCCTTCAATCAGTGGACCTCATATTTCTCAAGATGTACAGCCGCCCCAAGTATGTCAAGAAGTTGGCATAGCCACGACTGCTAAATTTCGGGCTGCAGAAGTTAAGGCAGAGCCCTGTATAAGTCCTAGTTTTAGTGATTTTAAGAAAAATGAATCTGATGATGTCTACAACCCTAGGCCTGATGTTGAACCTACTATTCCAAACGAGACTGTTGGTCTTGTTGAGCAAGAAAGTGTGAAAGTTGAGAAAGAAATTGATCTGACTAACCAAGAAACTATTGCAATGCCGCCTACTGAACAAGCAGTTGGAACCAAATCAGGGAAGCCAAAAATAAAGGGTGTTTCATTGACTGAATTGTTCACTCCGGAGCAAGTTAGAGAGCATATTTCTGGTCTTAGGCGGTGGGTTGGCCAGGTATGATATTAAATGTTTCTTAAAATGCCAACTAGTTTTCTAGTGATATATTCTCATTGACTGAATTGTCGCTTTTTTTTTTTTTCCCATTTTCCATCATGAGGCATTTATAACTTTTTACTACATTTAGTTAGTTTTGGTTCTTTAATCAATTGCCTGTAGGGGTTTTTAAAGTAATAAAAAAAAAGCATAAGGGGTCGTCTATTTGAAACATATAATTAATTGTCTAATATCCTGGCCATCAAGTATTTATTTTTTCCTCTAAGTTTGTCAAGGTTGTGTACGTGGACCCCTTATGGTTGGTTGGAAATCCATTTTTACCACCCTATTTGCTTATCCAAATAAATGTTTCTTTTCTTTGTTATTTGTTATCTTGAAGAACAAAGTTCAGGCAAAGAGGTGCATAGAGTCTTTCATATAAGAAATAGTTTGGTTTTAATGGACATCAATTTGTATATTATAATTGATTGACATCTTTCTAAGATTTCTTGCCTTAGAATTAGAATGTCGAGTATAACTGGAACATTGTATTTTCAGATAACGATTAATTTTTTTTGTTGCCAATTTTCCATTTTACAGAGTAAAGCAAAGGCTGAAAAAAACCAAGCAATGGAACACTCAATGAGTGAGAACTCTTGTCAACTATGCGCAGTGGAGAAACTCACTTTTGAACCTCCACCTATATATTGCACACCATGCGGTGCTCGCATAAAGAGAAATGCAACATATTATACCATGGGAACTGGTGATACACGACACTTCTTTTGTATTCCATGCTATAATGAGTCACGTGGGGAGATGATCGAGGTTGATGGGACTGCCATTCCGAAGGCAAGATTGGAAAAGAAGAAAAATGATGAGGAAACTGAAGAATGGGTAAATTCTATTGCATCTTGTTTTCTTATTTTTATCTACCATGGAAAAAAGAATCTCATGTTTATGACTTTTATGTTCATCTACAGTGGGTGCAATGTGATAAATGTGAAGCATGGCAACATCAAATATGTGCCCTCTTTAATGGTCGAAGGAATGATGGTGGGCAAGCTGAGTATACTTGCCCTAATTGCTACATTCAAGAGGTTGAAAAAGGAGATCGTAAGCCCTTACCACAGAGTGCTGTTCTTGGTGCAAAGGATTTGCCAAGAACAATCCTCAGTGACCACATCGAGCAGCGGCTTTTTAAGCGACTGAAGCAGGAGAGACAGGAAAGGGCGAGGTTTCAAGGGAAGCATTTTGATGAGGTGATTTATTTGCTTGCTACGTAATGTTTCTTAGACTGTTCATCGAGAACCTTGCATATAGCTTCAATAACTAAGAAAAATTGTCTTTCTTGAGTGATCTGTAAGTTCAGGACCTTAAAAGTTTACAATGGTTCTCCCAGGAAACTCTAATACTGAAATGTTGATGATACGATTTTTCAAAATGTTCCTCCAAAGGATATATTTGTTTTTGTAAATATTCATTCTAGAAACACCACCAAAGCTTCTCTTTCCCAATCATACTGGGAGTGTAGAACAGTTTGAATATATATAGCTTAATGTTTTCTGAAGGATGAGAAAATTAATTAGTTTCTTATTTATTCTGGTAAATGGTAGTGAGAATTATCTTCTATCACGACATGTAGTAGACTCACATGTATTGTCAAGCTGCTAACCATGAATTTTTTGGGATGAGGTTTTCATGATGACGAGGAATATGAGAGATAATCTTAGGATGTTACATAAGATCTTGGACAGTCTGTGCGATCTCTCCTTCCTGCACCTTAACCATGCTCTATGCCATTCTGTCACGAGTTTCAGATCCATTTCTTTAGGTTGATGATAAATTTACTTTTGCACATGCTCATTTTCCATTCTTTTCTTCAACTAGTTTACTTTTTTTATTTTTATTTTTATATAGCATCCTGTTTGTTATGCTGATCTCAGTTTTTTGGGATTAACTTTCCAAAAAATGTTGTATCAATGGCACACACTCCATTTTCTCAGAATTTGATGCGTCGGACGTCCTGTTATACCTATATGTTATGCATATGACATTACACTTAATAAATCTTGGTTTACTCAATATCTTTCATTCTGCTATTATGTAGATATTGGTTATATGATTTTAATGCATATTCTTATTTACATATATTCTTTATATTGGTCAGTGGGTGTAACACTTTTAGTCATCTCGGGCATCAAAACATGTTCATATGCGTCATTTTTATGAATTCCTTGTTTTATTGGTTTTTATTGTAGGAGATTGTGACTTGATAATACTTCTTTGGTTTATGATCTAATTGTTAGTTAATTTTAACAGGTTCCAGGAGCAGAAGCACTGGTAGTTAGAGTTGTATCATCAGTTGATAAAAAATTGGAAGTGAAGCAACGTTTTCTGGAGATTTTTCAAGAAGAGAATTACCCAACAGAATTCCCGTATAAATCCAAGGTATGCAGGAGATTACACTTGTCTTAATTGTGAAGTACAAAAATAAATTGTTATTATTTTCTTATGTCGTTGAATACATTTGATGCAAGTAAAAACATGCAGGCTTATATTTTTTTTGTGTATGATGAACTCATAAGTGCTTTTTCCAGGTCATTCTGTTATTTCAGAAGATTGAAGGCGTAGAAGTATGCCTCTTCGGCATGTACGTTCAAGAATTTGGTTCAGAATGCCAATTTCCAAATCAACGGCGGGTGTATCTTTCGTATTTGGATTCTGTCAAATACTTCAGGCCCGAAATTAGAACAATTACTGGAGAGGCTCTTCGTACTTTTGTTTATCATGAAATTCTGGTACATTGATACATTCCCCTTCTATGTTGCAAGTTTTATTTTAGATTTTTCATCACTATTCTTATTTTTTTTAATCTCCGGTAGTCTTGGTAGATGATTTGTTTTGTTTGGTTTCTTAATACTTGAGCTCTCTTAGAGCTTCTATATCCGATTAGAGAAAGTAACTGGGGATTTTTTCTGCTTTTCTTTCCAGATAGGATACCTTGAATATTGCAAGACACGAGGTTTCTCTAGCTGTTACATATGGGCTTGCCCTCCATTGAAGGGTGAAGATTATATTCTATACTGCCATCCTGAGATCCAGAAAACACCGAAATCTGATAAACTCAGGGAGTGGTGAGTCAGATAACTTCCAGAATTAGTATGATTAAGAATACTGAAATTTTTTCCTCTTTTCCCCTCTAATACATGGCATGCATGAATATCTTTCCCCTCAGGTATTTGTCAATGTTACGGAAAGCTGCCAAGGAAAATATCGTGGTAGACCTCACTAATTTATATGATCATTTCTTTGTATCTACTGGGGAATGTAAGGCCAAGGTAACTGCAGCCCACCTTCCGTATTTTGACGGTGACTACTGGCCTGGTGCTGCTGAGGATATGATCTACCAACTTCGTCAAGAAGAAGATGGCAGAAGACAACAAAAGAAAGGAAAAACCAAAAAGACAATAACAAAAAGGGCTTTAAAAGCTGCTGGACACACTGATCTATCTTGCAATGCCTCAAAGGATGCGCTATTGATGCAAAAGGTTAATTTGATTTCTCATGTCTTTTTGAGATTTGATACTTTCGTTAACCTCGTTGACTTTCCTCATTTATGAAAATTTAGTCCTATGAATACAGATGAGTGTGACTTCATGCTGAGTGCATTGGACCTGAATTAGATTCATTAATGATTCATAGTTCAACTTTTGTCACTGATTAGAATTATTTTTCTTATGTTTCTGAATCACTTAATCTCGACTTTTTCAATTCAGTTCTTTCAAATTTAGCTTTTATTTTCTTGGTTGTTTTCGTTTTTATTTAATACAAATGTATGTGATTTTCACAGCTTGGTGAAACAATTTGCCCAATGAAGGAGGATTTTATCATGGTACATTTGCAACATGCATGTACTCATTGCTGTCATCTAATGGTATCTGGAAAACGTTGGATCTGCAACCAATGCAAAAATTTCCAGCTTTGTGATAAGTAAGACCCACTAAACCAAAGTATCTAGTTTTACTCTAGAATTTTTTTCCTGGTTCTCTGTGTGTGTATTGTAAGCCATTGACTCATATCTCAAGCTATTTGTTCTTGACTGACAAGTATGCCATTGGGGATATGGATATTGCTAGTTAGGAATGGGAACTATTGTTCTTTTTTATCTGCTTTTCTCTGAGATAAATAATAAACAAGTATACACAATTAAAAGGAGAAAAGGAAATGGCATCCATTACAAAAAGAATATCTAGCACATCTGTTTTTGGCCATTGATCAATGCATTCTTCACACTTTATAAAGCATCACAGAATGTCGAGTCATGGGGAAAAGTACTAATTCAGTTGACCATCTTTGACAATCTTCAAGGGGAACATGTTACGCCGAAGGCATTACTTCGACTATGTTCAGAGCCAAGTCTTCTGTTATGAAATTTAGTTAATGTCTGCTTTCACTTTAACCCCATTTGATGATCTTTAATCTTATATTATGAAAACACAATCTTTTGGTCTCTTTTATCTTGGGAAATTCAGTTATTACTCTTATTTGATAGAATCTAGCATAAGGTGAGAGAGAGAGAGAGGGGGGTTTGACATGCTGCGTGAAAAATGTGCAATGGAGACATGTCCATGCGCATGTATTATAATATAATATTTTAGTTATAATTAAAATGTAATGTATTTCTTGTCATCACTCATCAACAACAAAGTCTTGTCCCATGAATTTGTGGTTGGCCAAACGAATCATGTTCCTCAGTTCAATTCTGTGTATTTAAGCAATAATGCTATTTTCATTTTTATTAGAATGAAATTAAGAACCACTTATCAAAAATACAAAAATAAAAATTAAGAAGAAAGATAATGGAAGTGAAAGAAAACATTTATAGTTTTATACACACTATATCACTGTCCAGTAACTTTAGATATATAATTAGGTCCACAAGGGGCAATCAAACAACTGTAGTTGAATTTAATATCTATTAAAGTATTGTATGGGAATTGAAACACAAAATCACTTTTGGAAATAATTTGTTTCATAAAAAAGTAACTAAAATAAAGGGTGATACTGCCATACAAATCACAGGATATGTCCACCATCGACATGTGTATCTATGACTACAGGGAAAAACTGCAGTGTTGATTTTATGAAGGGCAAGGGGGAGTGAACTCCACAACTTCCTACCACTTTGCTTTGGAACCCTGATAGACTATCGAAATAAGCCAGTTCATTCATTTTTCCAATCAGAATCACACAATGGGGGATTCCTTGAAGAATCATACAGCAATTAATGCTCCCTTTCAAGAGGAACATAGTTTTAGATTTTTTGTGTGTTTGTGTTCTCCCATACTAGTAAGTATTATTCTCATTATTCTTTAGGAGGGATTAATGTTTTACTTCATTCCAGGTGTTATGATGCTGAACTAAGCATTGAAGAGAGGGATCGACACCCTATCAATAGTAGGGACAAACATGCATTTCATTCTGTAAGTTCTCTTAACCAAAATATTTTTATGCTTACATCCGAAACATAGGACTATTTCCTAGGCTACTTGGAATTTGAGTTAATAAAAGATGTGCAATGTGAAAATTTCAATGCAGGTTGAAGTGAATGATGTGCCTGGAGATACCAAGGATAAGGATGAGATTCTTGAAAGTGAATTTTTTGATACTAGACAGGCGTTTCTAAGTCTTTGTCAAGGAAATCATTATCAATATGATACTCTACGTCGGGCTAAGCATTCCTCAATGATGGTCCTTTATCATTTGCATAATCCAACTGCACCTGCTTTTGTGACTACATGCAATAGTTGCCGTCATGACATTGAATCGGGTCAGGGCTGGCGCTGTGAAATCTGCCCCGAGTTTGATGTTTGCAATGCTTGTTATCAAAGGGATGGGGGTTCTGATCATGTTCATAAGTTGACAAATCATCCATCCATGGCTGATCAGAATGCACAGAACAAAGAAGCTCGACAAAAACGAGTTTTGCAGGTATAATTCGTCACTTTTGTAGTTGAAAGTTGTGGATAGGCTCTTTAGGATATAATTATGTTATTTTAGTAGGCATTCAATGGAAGCTGGAAAGCTGTTTACTTCACATCTTACTAGCATTTAGTGTATCAATTTCAAGGTCTCATCATCACGAAATTAGGAGTTTGTATTGCTTGTCTATCCTAGTATGACTTATAAATTAATCTTTAAATATTAGGATCCGGTACCTATTTGCAGTTCATAACAATACTTAGCTGAATGGGAAAGTAAAAAAACGCCATTTTTGATTTCATGTGCACAATGTCTACTGGTATGATCAAGAGTGAATTAGATCTTTTCTTTGTCATCAAGAGCACATTAGCTATTCCGTTTGTGTTCTTTACCTGAAGTTGGTTTGGTCATCATTTTTTGTATTATATGTTATGTTGTATGTGTGCGTGCATTTCATGTGCCACTTAGCTAAGTTGGCAAAGGCTTGAGGAGAGTTGATCCCCATGACACTTACATTCAAATCCCGTTGAACCCATCACTTCCGTTAACCACTTACCCCTTGCTTACCTAGCAAAAAAAAAAAAAAAACAAAAGAGTGCGTGCACTCATGCTAATACCAAAAAGGAAACAAGAGGTACATACAGGTTATTGTGTGGCCTGCATGGGCATCATATAAAATTTGGCTAAGTCTCGGACCTTGATCCACACTGGTTGCATTCCATTAGAGTGACCTAAGGTTCCAATGACGAGCATTTTTTAGGCATTCTTCTGCATCTTCGGTGATCTTTATTTTTATCTCTACCAAGTCATCGCTGGATTCACCAAGTAGAAGCATGTGGGATTTGAGTTTTCGAATCGTGGGTAGCCCAGCCTGACTTAAGTTTATGTTTTAGAATTTAGCATCTTTGATGATCTATAGACATTGTTGGTCTGCCAACCATAGATTTTATTCGTTGTGGTTATCACGCCCATTGGACTACAGAGTTTGCATTAAATGCTGGAAGAATTCAATATTAATGGAATTTGGTCATGTCATTCTTGTAGTATCCGTATGCTAGGATGCTGTTGAGATGCTTTTTTAGGAAAAATAGTAATGGTTGGGAGATTGATTCTTTAGCGAGTCTCATCAATCATATTCCTAATGTCTCCCTTTGTCCCTCTTACAAGAAGACAGTAGGATTATGCTCAAAGAGTGATAATGGAGTCTTTGAAGTCAAGTCATTTTATTGTTTCCTTGCAATGTTTGTGAAGTCTTGTTTTGTCCGTTCTCATCATTTGGGAGTCTAGCTTTACCTCATAGAAGGTTGTTTTCCGTATGGACTGTCATCCTATGTAAGATCTTGATTGTCGATCATATTTCCCGTGGTATCATCATAGGCAACTTCTGCTCATTATGCAAAGCCAACGACTAATCTGTTGATCATATTCTTATTTATTGAATTTTGTGAGGATCATCTAGTTTAATTCTAAAACTTACATTACAGCCCTGCTTGGTACCATGCAAATCATTTGCAAATGCAAAAAGCTTTGCAATGCAAATGATTTGCAGCACCTTTTGGGCTGCAAACTATTTACTGAATTTTGTGAAGGGTTTAAGAGATTCATGCAAATAATTTGCAATGCAAAAAAAAATTCAGGATGTAACCAAGCAGCTGTAAATTAGATTCCCACAAATCATTTGCCTTTGCAAATGATTTGCTTCGTACCAGGCAGGGCCTACATGTAAAAAAGGGGGAAAAAAAGAATAAAACTTTTGCTTTTTATAATTTTGAATAATTTCTCTCGATATCATTCTGAAATGTTCATCCAGTCTAAACTGAAAACTGTTATTTTCATGGAAATATTGGCATTTAGCTATGAGAGCACTCGCATGATGTTGTGATTATTTGTCATTGCAGCTTAGGAGAATGCTTGATCTTCTGGTCCACTGTTCTCAATGTCGATATCCACATTGCCAGTACCCCAATTGCCGTAAAGTTAAGGGGCTATTCCGCCATGGGATACAATGCAAAGTCCGTGCTTCTAAAGGCTGTGTTCTCTGCAAGAAAATGTGGTACATCCTTCAATTGCATGCCCGAGCTTGCAAGGAATCAGAATGCCATGTTCCACGTTGCAAGTTCGTATACCTCTCTCAAGGCCCGGTCCAATCTCGTTAAAATATTTTAAGTTTGTTCACCACATTCATGTTATATATTTATCTTTTTCCAGGGATTTGAAAGAACATTTGAGGCGGTTGCAGACACAGTCCGAGTCTCGGCGAAGGGCTGCGGTTATGGAGATGATGAGACAGCGAGCTGCAGAGGTTGCAGGGAACAACGGCTGACCACTCTGTACATATATGAATGGAATATACTAAGATAGAGGGAAATAACCCACATCTGAGAAATACTCCAAGAACACCTGTTTAGAACCGAGCGGTCGAACAAGTAGTTTCTTGAGGGGTATGAAGTTGGGCACACACACATGTACAGGGGCAACCTTGGAAGCTACTTCTAATTGGTTTCCTTCCAACTTGCAAGATGTGATCAATGTATTGGGGCTTGGTCAAGGTCGAGTTGAGGTGATTCTTTGATTTATCTTCTGTTGTATCCAATGCCATCTATGAATGGCGGCCAATGTACAATATTCTATATTTTTAATAGGTCTTTAAAGGAAATTTGGGAAGTCAGTTGTTCCATTTCTTTCTGAATTTTTTCTTTTTTTCCTTTGAAGTGGGGGGGTGTTGGGTTGGGTTGGTCGAGCCTTCTCAGCATCGTTTGTTTCTTGATGTTTGTCTTTTTTTTTGTAGATGATTGCATTTGTTTTTTAAAAAGATAGATAAAGAAGAAAAGAATAGAATAATTTACCAAAACGGTAGAGTTTTCGAAATTAATTCCGAAAATGGTACACTGTAGCAATTAATTCCGAAAATGGTAAATTTACCGTTTTCGGAATTAATATTTTTTACCAAAACGGTAAAAACAGTAAAATATTTTTTTTTATACCGAAAATACCCTTTTTTTTGTTTTACATATATATTTACAATTTTAACCTTAAAAAAATGAAAATCCAACTAAAAAGATTCACTCTCTTTCGGTAATCCATCAATCATATATATTTATAATTTTTTTTTACCGAAATCAATTTTATTTTTGTAATTTCAGTCAAAAAATAAAAAAGGGTATTTTTGGTATAAAAAAATACATTTTACTGTTTTTACCGTTTTGGTAAAAAAAATTAATTCCGAAAACGGTAAATTTACCGTTTTCGGAATTAATTGCTACAGTGTACTGTTTTGGGAAATAAATGAAAAGTTGTGCATGTTTTGGTAAATCTGCCTAAAGAATAAGCCGTAGTCCCCAGCAATAATTTCTTTTTGAATTATCTTCTGTCAAGGTGACTTTATTCTTCTTCTTCTTCAAATATTATTGGAAGTCGAAGTCGTCGATATGGATGGAATGGGAATGGCCTGCTTGCCTACCCCCATCAGAGCTCAAGTGACATTAATTAGACTCTAATTCCTTATGTACACATGAAAAAACACATGATCTCAAGGTTAGTATTTGTCCTTGGACGGTTGGATATAATACAATAAAAACTGCAAGTGAAATGAAAAGTAGGGACATATGACAATCTACACAACAGGTCCATCCCTCGGTGAACAAATACTGAAAATCATTGTGTTTGATAAACACACTTGTATCCTGTAGATCTAAACTCTTGAAAAAAATTTAAATCCAATTTTTAGAAATCATTCTTAAGACAATGCTATTATCAATCACCGATCAAACTGATCTTTTGTGTGTAGATTCACCCAGTGATGGACCACATATCCATATGGTGATCAGTGGATCACCGAAAAAATAATGTTGTGCTACCCGACCTTGGTTAGGAACAGCAGGAGACCGTTTTTGGATCCTTAACTTGTTTACAATCTCATTATTAATAGAGAGCTGCTATTGACATCTTTACTTATTACACCCCAATTAAAAATAAAGTAAATAAATTGATGATTGAGAATAAGTAAAAGTTGGGGTGTCAATAAAGGCTCTTTTTTCTTTTTTTTTTTCTCCAGATTTCTAATTTTTGGGTTTAGGAGTTTATATGAGCCTAATCATAATTGTTAACAACTTTTCTGAAATTGTTTGACGGAGTGTTATCTATAATTTGAGCCAGAATTTTGTAATGTTTAAAGAGTGTGTTTTAATTTTAATAATTTAAGAAATTGGGGTGTAATAAGTAAAAGTTGAGGTGCTATAGTTCTATTCATAAGAGAAAGTGATAAGGGAATGTTGGAACTCGTAAAGAAGAAAACAACAAGTTTCCGGTTACAATCTGTTGTTGAAAAAAACTCCATTTACAATCAATCTGGTACATTGACTTCCCTACAACACGATCGTGTATGTGTATCTTGAGAACAAGAATCTATGAACCTATATATATATATATATATATATTTTTTTTTTTGCAATTTTATTATAAAAACTCTTTAACTTTATGAATCCTTTTAAAAGATGTGGGTACTACTCCAAGGTCAATTGAATAACAAACTTGATAAAGTGAGTTTTTTTTTTTTTTTTTTTAAATAAATAAAAAGGTCTACCTGATAAATCTCTTTATTTATTTGAGGTTGGGAGGAAAGGAAGACATACAAATGGGTATAAGATGGATATTCTTCTTTCACAATTTTCCTCCTCATATTATCAAATCTCTCCCTTTATAACATCATATATATTAATAGAGACAGTCATAATATGACTCGTCAGGTGACATACTCAATCAACTTTCTGACATTATAAGTTTGGGAACCGTAGATTTGTACGTCTCGGGATACATGATTTCACTTCCCCATAAAAAGTGTATCTCGAGGCTTATAGATCTATGATTCTCAAATGTGTCCACGTCAAGGAGTCGAGATGGAATATGCCACCTGATGAGTGATGAGGTATATTATCCCAAGTCTTCTCAACTAAAAATTTGCCCTCTTCAATCATGTTCCCTACCTCTTCCTTTCTAATATCAAATTTTTCGGAAAAATTAATCTAGATGTTCGGTAAAGAGAAAATATACAAGGGAAGAAAGCCCTTATTATTCAAATTCTCTAAGGCGAGAAATTTATTTTGGAGAGCCACTCCATACACATAACAGGAATATACTTGTGCAAAGATAATTTCATCTTTTTAAAATGTGTGGCCTACCATGAACTCGATCTTCGTAGAAAAATTACCCGACGACGACGGAGTGAACTCCCCAAATCGCCTCAATCTTTGTAGCCCTCCATCGAAAAGGGACGATTTATCAAATGATCTAAAATTTGATGCATTCTTCATCTCCAAAAATATCTTTTAACTGTAGCATTTGGCTAGCTATCAAATTGATTGATAATATGGTTGCTAAAATAATAGAGGATCCATAGTCCATTTTATTCGTTATGTGCTTCTTTGCTTAAAACCCATGCAACATTTCGATGGAATCTTGCAATCCCTCAAACTTCCATCCTTTACATATCTTCTTCCTCTGCACCGACGGTTACATAGTGATTGTTTATCCGAAATTGAAGTCCAAAACCATAACATCAACCATGTTGGATTTCAATCTACATTTCTTTGAAAACCTACCCCACCTTCCACCTTAGGCTTGTAAATCCGATTCTGGCTTATATCGTGCATCTATTGGGAAAGAGATATACCCTAGTGTAACATCAAAACATTAAAGTTGTTTCATGAAGAAGTTGAACTCTAATATGGTGAGAGCACACCCAATGACATAAAAATTCTTGTAGAGTCTTAAAGATGACGAATTCTTCTTCCAAGTTTCCAACTTGCAAGGCTTCCTCTTTCAACAATTTGTTACATAAGCTTTTAAGACTTTTAATTGTTCATGACTCTTTCTAATAACTCGTATTTAATTACTTGCAAAACAACAATAATATAAAAAACAGGAGAGAATGATCTATACTTTGGAGAAAGAGGTGAGAGAAAAGTGTAATTAAGAGAGGAAAAATATGAATTTTCTCATTAAAGAGATTTAATTTGCATGGACTCTTTTAACAATTAAGAGAGTCATTTAAGTTGGCAACAACCAACTCCTGAAACCCCTCCCAAGTTGAACAATATAATATAGTGACTATAAATTTTATTGCACATCTCGAGGAATCTTTTTTAGGAGCTCGATTGACTCAAAAAGTCTGGTCGACTAATCAACAAACCTCAGTCGACCCACCCATCGCCCCATGAAGAAATGCAAAATGCACTCCTGTCAGATTTGGTCGATCCAACAAACTCAGTCAACCCACCTCGCTCAACCAACCAGTCTATGAAGAAATGGAAACTGAGCAACTCTTGAGTTTGGTCAACCTATCGAGAGTCCCTTGTACAAAAATGTAAAATTCAGTGGTTCTTAGGTTCGGTCACCCGACCCTATGTGAATCACCTTAGAAACACATTTTTGATTATTTTTCTCAATTTTTTTAAAAAAGTTAATTTTTTAATATATAAAATTGATTGTAAGCTTTAATTGAAAAGAAAATGATTTGAATGCCAAAGTTTCAATGAATAACATTGTAAGTAGGATGTCCTATGTTTCATAAATGAGAGTGTAGATTCTTTTTGGATGTCTGTGTTGACTAGTGGATATCCAATGTTAATATTTATTTTCAGTTATTGCAAGGCGATTTTGTATGTTTATTTACTTTTTTGTATCAGCGATGGGAATGCGATTTTTATTTATGTTTGTCGTGTTGGGTGGTTACATGGTAGGAAATTGGATTTTTATTCCACATACTTGTAATATTAATTTCTATTTTATTTTCAAAAAGAATATATATATATAGGGAAATGTTAAGCAACAAACATTTTGGCAAAACATTTTTCAAAACATGGGTTAGAGGTTTTGGAATGGGCTGATTTTTGGTAAGGATGATCTCCTTACAAGGAGATCATCCTCACGAAAAATCAGCCCATTTCAAAACTTCTAACTCATGTTTTGAAAAATGTTTTGCCAAAATATTTGTTGCTGAACGGGACCCATATATATATATGGGTCCGTTCAGCACCCAACCATTTACCCAACTATTTGCCCAACCATTTCTATCTTACATGGGTTAGAAGTTTTGGAATAGGCTGATTTTTGGTGAGGATGATCTCTACGGTTAGGAGATCATCCTCACCAAAAATCAACTCATTCCAAAACTTCTAACCCCATAAAAAATGGTTTACAAAAAATGGACGGTCCACGATTTTTCAACTTGTAAACATGGGGATAGAAGTTTTGGAATGAGCTGATTTTTAGAGAGGATGATCTTCTAACCGTAGAGATCATCCTCAACAAAAATTAGCCCATTTCAAAACTTCTAAGCCATGTAGGACAAAAATGGTTGGGTGCTGAACATTTCCCTATATATCTATATATATATATATATATATAGGGTCAGGTTCAAGGGCCATATGAGAAAACATATAAGAAAACTTTCGACGGTAAATAAAATTTTAAACTATGGGTTAGAAATTTTGGATTGAGCTGATTTTTTGTGAGGATGATCTCTATGATGGGAAGATCATCCAAAAAAAAAAAATCAGCCCAATCTGAAGCTTCTAACCCCATTAAAAGTGATTTAGAATGTGGACCGTCGATATTTTACCAATTTTTATCACTAATTTGTAAATCACTTTTGATGGATTTAGAAGTTTCTGATTGAGCTGATTTTTTGTGAGGATGATCTTCTCATCATAGTGACCATCCTTGCAAAAAATCAGCTCAATCCAAAACCTCTAACCCTTATTTTGAAAAACGAAAGTTTTCTTATATGTTTTCTCATATGGCCCTTGAACCTGACCCATATATATATATATATATATAGGGTCCCGTTCAGCACCCTAAGCTTTATCACACACTTTAACAAATGTGTTTTGTCTTACATGGGTTAGAAGTTTTGGAATGGGCTGATTTTTGGTGAGGATGATCGCTATGGTGAGGAGATCATCCTCACCAAAAATCAGCTCATTTCAAAACTTCTAACCCCATCAAAAATGATTTACAAAAAATGGACGGTCCACGATTTTTTAACGTGTAAACATGGGGCTAAACATCTCGGAATGGGCTGATTTTTGGGGAGGATGATCTTCTAATCATAGAGATCATCCTCATCAAAAATCAGCCCATTCCAAAACTTCTAACCCATGTAGGACAAAAAACGTTTGTTAAAGTGTGTGGTAAAACTTAGGGTGCTGAACATTTCCCATATATATATATATAGGGAGGCGTTCGGATGCATGTGTTTTATCAGTTGTTTTAACAAAAGAAACCCGACCGTTGGATATTGTTGAATCGGACGGTCGAGATTGTTGATTTCGTTTAAGTTATAAGTTATGGGCTTTTTACAGCGCCATCCCTCATGTTTGGCGTTATTCGTGCCACCTCCCTGAGTGAAAAACAGCAATCAGCTCTCGTCTGTTCTCACTAAACACTCGAACTGTTCTCTCCAAACCCTCGAACACAGAACTCGTCTGTTCGATCTAAACCCTCGAACACCTCTCTCTCTCTCTCTCTCTCGCTCTAGCTTAGTTGAAACCCTCGAAACCCTCTTCTCTCTCGCTGCAACTCCATCGACAAAAACCTCTCTCTCTCTCTCTCGCTCCGCTAAAACCCTCGAACCTCCTCACTCTCGCTCCAACGAAGCACGAACACGAACGACTTCTACTAAGTTGCACTCTCTCACTCTCGCTGCAACTTCGTTTCACGAACACGAACGATCTCTCGATAGAACTATAAGTTTGTTTTTATTTATTTTTTTTATATTTTGAAATCTCAAACACTGTGGTAAAATTATTTGTATAATTTGATTTCTGATTTTATGAAGACAAAAAAATCCAGAATTATTTAGGTTTTTTTTCCGATAATTTTTTTTTTTGGTTATCTATCACGAACGGCTCCTACTGAGGTTTGATTTTGATCTTCACTTTGATGCATCTATGATCCATGTCTTTTGTTAATGCATTTGATATACATTGATTTCTTTATCAATTTGGGGATCTATATTTTCTTGGTTCATTCTATTGATTTACATGTATTATGGTGTTTATTTTACGATTTTGATGATTTTTTTGCCCTTAATCGAGCAAAATTATTTTTTTTCCTTTACAAAATTATGGTGTTTAATTTTTTTTTTATATAATATATACTTGATTTTGAAAAGTTGGATTACTTTTCCTATTTTAAGCTTTGTTAGAAATCATAAATGATTTCATTGAATTTGCTTCCAAATTCAAAAAGAATTATTATGCTTGCAAAGCATAAATGATTTCATTGAATTTGCAAGAACATGGAATTCCTCCCAATTGTTCACTCTATAAACCAATCCACTGTAATACAATCACTAAGGCCCACTTAACTTAACTTTATAGGTTAAAAAAATAAAGTAAATTCTATTGATGGATCAAAAGCCACTGGGGATAACGAACTCTCGATAGAACTGTAAGTTTGTTTTTATTCATTTTTTTTTTATTATTTTGAAATCTCAAACACTGTGGTAAAAGTATTCTGCGAAATAATTGTATAATTTGATTTCCGATTTTATGAAGACAAAAAAATCCTAAATTATTTAGGTTTTTTTTTCGATTTTTTTTTTGGGTTATTTATTTTTTGATTCTGGTCATGTTATTTTAATTAATATAGATGCATTTGTTTCAAATCTAGATACCTATTTAAGAAAATTCTGATTTTTGATTTTTGGGTAGTTAAAAAATCCTATTTTTCTGACAAATTGAATCGAAATCAAGACCCCCATTTTAGGAATAGGAATAACTGAATTTTATTTGTTGGGTAGTTAAAATTTCCATTTTTGAGGAATTTCAATTAGAAATCGAGATACCCACTTCGAAAACAGTGAATCGAAATCGAGACAACTTCAGGTATAACTGAATTTTTTTGTTTGTTGGGTAGTTCAGAAATTATCATTTTTCTGGAATTTCGATTAGAAATCGAGATACCAACTTCGAAAACAATGAATCACTTCAAGAATAATTGAATTTTTTTGTTTGTTGGGTAGTTCAAAAATTTTCATTTTTGAGGAATTTCGATTAGAAATCGAGATACCCACTTCGAACACATTGAATCGAAATCGAGACACCCACTTCACAAATAACTGAAGTTGTTTGTTTGATGGGTAGTTTAGAAATTCTCATTTTTGAGGAATTTCGATTAGAAATCGAGATACCCACTTCGAAAACAGTGAGTTTTGAATTGGGTGGTGGTTATTTTTTGGAAAATTTTTCTAGTGGAGGAGGAAGAGAGCTTTCCACTTGATTGGAGGGCTGAGGAGAAGAAGAGACTCAAAGAGGGATTTTGGGGTTTCAAGTTGTGCACCCCTGGATTGGTTCAGAATGCTTTTATAGGGAAATGCATTGGAGTTTTGTTTGGGGAGTTGTGGTAGTTTATGGTATTAGTCAAGAGATGGGAGGAGGTTTTGGTAGAGTTGGTTATGAGTATTATTGGAAAGATGTTCAAAAGGTTCAGCCTTCTGAATCACAAGTTTATTTTGGAATAACTTTGATTCTTTAGATAGTTTTGCATTACCTTCAATGAAGGCATATGATTGGCATAACTTTGAATCTTCCTTTAATGCATTGATTGTGATTTAATGTATCAGTGAAAATATTTCATGGATACAATTGGCGTTGACAAGTGTGGGGAAGCGACTATTGGTGAAACTATGGGATCTTCATCGAGAATCCAATTAGATAATGGAGAACATGTTGATTGCGAGAGTCCTATAAAGAATGTTGAAAAGTTGAATGTACCGTATGTGGGGATGATCTTTGATTCAATTGAAGAAGCCAAGAAGTATTATGAAGATTACGGGCATCAAGAAGGATTTTCCATTCGTATTCAAACAACTACTAAGTGTCGACGAGGTTCAAATGAGATAACTGGAATGACATATGTTTGCACACATCAAGGCAAATATAAGGCAAAAGAAAAAGATGTTGAAGCAACAATTGTGAATGAAAGCGCAAATAAGATAATCAGAAGAAGTTCTTCAACCGTTAAATGTGGATGTAAGGCTATGATGCGTGTTATACACGATTACAAGTGGACCGCAAAATGGAGAGTGTCCATTTTGACGATGGCCATAATCACAAGGTAGTCACACCATCGAAGAGAATGAAGATGAGATCAAATCGTTGTATGCCTACAGTAGCTAAGGATTTAGTGGAAACATTCAGAAGAGAAAATATTCAAGTCACTAAAGTGCCAACCATTCTTGGTGGAGATCTAATTGGCTTTGATGGTAGGGATTGTTATAATCACTTGAGGAATGTTAGGCATAGGGAGTTGGAGGTAGGGGATGCACAGTCAGTATTAAATTACTTCATAACAAAACAGGCTGAAAATCCACAATTCTTTTATGCAATACAATGTGATGATGAGATGAGGGCAACAAATTTCTTTTGGGTGGATGCAAGGTCTAGATTGTCGTATGAATATTTTGGTGATGTGGTGACATTCGACACGACTTATCGGACAAATAAATATGATATGCCGTTCGCTCCATTTACTAGAGTAAACCACCACTTTCAATCTATACAATTTGGGTGTGTTCTTCTACAAGATGAGACAAAAACGACCTTCTTATGGTTATTTGAGACTTGGCTTAAGGCTATGGGAGGACGTCACCCAATATCGATGATCACCGATCAAGATTTGGCAATGAGGAATGCGATTGCCAAAGTTTTTCCTAACACACGTCATCGCCTTTGCATTTGGCACATCATGAAGAAGTTTCCTGAGAAGTTGGCTTATAAATACTTTGAAACTTGTGATTTCAAAAGCAAATTAGAGAGGTGTATTTGGTTGTCATACACGGGAGAAGAGTTTGAAAAGAATTGGAAGAACTTGATTGTAGAACATGGATTGGAAGGAAATGAATGGCTTGAACAATTATTTTATTTGCGGGAGTCTTGGGTGCCTGTGTATAATCGGGGTTGTTTTTTTGCTGGCATGAATACTACGGGCCGTAGTGAGAGTATTAATGCATTCTTTGATGGGTTCATTACATGGAAGACAAATCTAAGAGAATTTGTAGTCAAGTATGAGGAAGCATTGAAAAAGCTTGTTACAAATGAGATCGATGAAGATTTTAAATCAGAACACAAGTTTCGATGTGTGAAAAATGACGAGTTACTTCTCAAACATGCTGCGACAGTGTATACTAAAAATATGTTTGAGAAACTCAGGAAAGAATGGCTCCAAGTGAATCGACTTAAAGTTGAAGAAATGGGAATCAATGATAGATTTCATACGTATCGGATGACAACTAAGTTTGGTAAGTCCGAGGAGTTTGTGTTGAAGTTAAATTTGGATACTTACGAGGGTGCATGTGAATGTAAGAAATTTGAGTTCGTTGGAATAATATGTCGGCATTTTCTAAAGGTGTTTTTCCGTCTAGACATTGATAGTATACCGTCACACTTTATTCTTGGAAGATGGAGGAAAGGGGCAAACAAATTTAGGGTGATGGATTCAGAAATAATGATCGATGGGAAAGAACCGCCAATTGCATTGAGATTTGGCAATATGTGTCAACAAGCTACTACGTTAGCTAGTTTTGCATCAACTTCAATGAAGAGATACGAAATCTTCACGAATACCTTAAATGAACTATCCAAAAAACTTTCTGAAATTCAATGCGATGAAATGTTAGAACATGAAGTTGTAGTTGATGCATCCCCAGCTGTAATTGATGCATCACAGTTGTTACTTTTGGACCCGAATGTCTCGCAAACAAAGGGTAGGAAGAAAGATGAGAAGGGCAAAGGAAAGGTTGAATGTACAGGTAGATTAAAAAGTAGTATCGAGTTGAGCCAACAAAAGAAGAAACGAAAGTGTGCATCATGTAAAGCATTCGGACACGACAAACGAATATGCCCTATAAATCCATATAAAAAGCGGACATGTTTTACAACCCAAGGTAAGTGAAATTATCTTTGTAAGAAAAAATATCACTTTAAAACATTTATTTATATTGTACAGTCTTATTTATAATTTTTTTTTAATAGATAATGGTGATATTCAAGAATTGGGCCAGGACATGGAAAGCGATCATGAGGGCCATTGAGTTAACAAACATGTTGGAGCAAGTTGCTGCTTTTCGTTCAGTAAATCTGATTAGAGACATGAGTTTTCAAATTTGTTGTTTTTTTGCTACTTGTATTGCATTTTCAGGCCTTCCTTGTTCAAAAGGTTATCCCAAATATTATGTTTTGACATATAAAATTGTTATGACTATTGCCATGTCAGAATGGGTGTTGACATTTTATGTGCCATTTTTGCAGTCTATTTGATGAGTTTGGTCGAGATGGCCCGAGCCTATCAAAGCTTGTATTCGGGCATATGAGAGGCATACCATTTTTGTTTTCTTCATCTTGCAGACCAATTTGTTATAATCCAAGGTATCACTTCAGTTAATTTTCGTTCCATGTGTTTCAACTTGTCAAACATGGGTATGGTTGTTAACTCATTTGAATTAACAGAAGACATCGATTTAGACTATTTAATTGAGGAACAAGAATCGTTCAAGTGATCCAAAATTTATTACCTTGAGGTAGTGACTTTAAACCATAGGTACAGTAGTTAAAACATTTAAATCTGCCTTCACCTGAAAAATGAATGCTTTCAAACCAAGAACCTCCCACTATTAGGAGCACTGACCATAAACTTAATGCATCAACCCTTAAAAGGAAGAATCTTTAAGACTTAGGAACAGTGACATTCAAGATTTTCACATCTTGATATGGTTTGTCAGCCCTGTCTGTTTTCACCTTTTCTATACCCTGTGTACAGCAAGCACAAGTCAGACTCGACCAAGTAGACCTGTGAAATGATAAACAAGCACAAGAAAGAGTGAGTGTAGAAGTGAAAGCCCAATGATACCTGAACCACGTCCATCACCTTTAATCTTTCCTAGGAATCTTGAGGACCACTACTCATAAAAAATGAGAGACAAGACGATAGTGAAGCGTGTTGGAGAGAAGGTTTTTGAATCAGAAAATCATGATGAACAATATTCTTAGAAGGAATAAAAGGTACAGCATTGATACAAACTGATACATTCCGGTACATACCCAAAACATTCAATGTTTCATATCGGTCTTCACTGATACCGATACATATTAGTGGATACATTCCGATTTTTTAAACCATGGTCCTTATTACTTAACCTTACTTTTACCATTTATGCTAAATTTGTTCAAAAGGAAACTACTTTTCAAGAACAGGCAGTTGCAATTGTTCTGTTCGAATTTTTTCATCTTGAGTTTCATAAACAGTTGCATTGTTTGATCACTAACTAATGGTCTAGGCATGGTAATTAAGAATAAATGAGACCATCAATTGGGCGTGTTGCCTTAATGCATGTGAAGGAGTTGGGTTTGAAACGCTTATCTTGGGATTGTATGATCTGAATTCTTTACAGTGTTGTCTATCACAAGCTACTTTTTTCAATGAATCACGTAGTGATGTTTCAAACATAAATTCTGATTTCACAAACCCAATAAACCTGATTGGAGGACCTTTATGTTCAATTGGCCTTGGTCCTAGAGCTTTGCTCATCTCATGACAATTTGAATCATACATATTAGATCAGCCCTTGTTTGAAGTAATCTCGTGTCATAGATGATCTGTTCTTGAATGCACTCCATGGCCCATTAGGTTCGTGTTTAGCCTCCAATAGTTACTAACACTTGACGCCTATGATATTAGCCATTTGAAGGTATTTGAGATGTCAATGAAATGCAATTTGTATTGACGTTGTTTGGTGCAATCATCAGTTCTACTAGTAGGCATTTGTTGTTATCTATAAAATAAAGTTGGTATTTGTTATGTCCATCTGTGTTTCCAAGAGCTCATTTTTTTTATTGTTGTCCCCATGTTGATCATTTATGGGTACATCTGCAATACCTTACCACTGCATACCAAAATCAAATGCAATTTGTATTCATATCAAGTGTTATTTTCATTTTCATGCCTTGTCTTGGTAGAGTGTGAAGTGATATTTCTTGAACAATAGCCCTAGGTGATGGAAAATACCATAAGATGGGAAGCTGTAAACTTGATGGTAGTTATTATAGCGTGAGCTTCTACAATTCTACCATGGCTTCATTCTTTCAAACCAGTATCTTGGTCTACTTTCAATTCTTCATTCTGAATAACACTGATCTTTTATATGAATGTTATAATGGAAGCTGTACTTGCTCTCTTTTGTAAAGTTCACTTTTCTTTCATGTAATGTTTTTGTGGAGATGAGTATCTCAATTCTTTCTATGTTATAAGAGTTGACACTGTTCTTTTTTCTTTGGAATTTACAAGTCTTTTGTTTTGATTGTTATACTTACTTCGTGGTAATAATTGTGGAGCTCCTTCACAGGGTTATGTCATCTACCGTGTCCGTGTTAGACGCGGTGGTCGCAAGAGGCCTGTTCCCAAAGGTATTGTGTACGGGAAGCCTAAGAACCAAGGTATCACCCAACTCAAATTTCAGAGAAACAAGAGGTCAGTTGCAGAGGAGCGTGCAGCCAAGAGGGCATGCTACAGATCGGTTCCAATGGCAGCTGCTGCTTTATCTTAAAGCATCAGAATCATCATGCCCTGTTTTATCTTATTTTTTTGTAAGTGATCACGTTCACAACCCAACAGAGAATGTGTAGTTTGGCACATTGTTGAGGTTGGAAAACATTTAAACCAATTATGTGGGATTTGTAAAGTGTACATCATTTGATTGCTTGGAGATTTTGTCAAGCTGTTAAGCAATTCTACGATCACCTGTACAACTTTCACATAATTTGCACTTTAAAAATGCTAGACAGTGTGTGGAAGAAGCCACGTAACTACAAAGAGTTGGGAAGGAATGAATGGGCCAAGCCTTTAAGGCAAAATAGTTGCCAAATCCCAGTCTTTATTGAGAATTTGAGTTAAACTAGTTTATTTTTGTGGACAGGTAGAGGTTTTACATTTGGTCCAAAACTAAGTTCATGTTTAGAGTTGGTCTAAACTTGTTATTGCTATTTATTTATTTATTATTTATTTATGGGATGTGTAGGCTGGAGTTGAACCAACGACTTCGAAGTTGCTTTGCAATGTGTGTATTTCTTCTATAAGGTCCATGAATCTCATGTTGGAGACAATCCAACCATAAAATGGGTCATCCTCACTAAGACATCTTCATTGTCCAAAAATTGTTTGTCAAATCATTAATCTCATGTTGCACAAGGTTTGACAGGCAATTTAACCAATAATTTTGACTAACCATGTGGAAATCACTAACCATGGAATATTTCGTTTAACAATAATTTTGACTAACCATGTGGAAATCACTAACCACATCATAACCTGTTCTTCCAAACATTTTTAGTGTGTTTCCGAAATACCCATTAAATATCCTACAACATTCATCTGTAATCTTGATATTTGGTAATGAAACCACATGACTCAACGTGTTGGAATGCATATTAGTAATGAAATCTGCTAGAGGATAGCTGGTCTCAAACAAACAAGGGGTGGTGTTAAGGTTGGGCTAAAGGCAATAAATAATTACATGCAAGATAGGCTAAAGGCAATAAATAATTAAAGCCAATATATAATATACATTCACTCATTAAGATCCAAAATCAATTATTCTCTTGAAATCTATTAAGTTCAAAGAAAATACATACCCATGACTAAAGATAATATGAAAATAATTATACAAATTACATGTAATCTCTTAAATACATATGATTTTTTCTTGAATTCCACATGTTCCACTTCACAGAATTCTTGCTTCAAGTCATGGAATTGATCATCTACTTCATGGAATTTCTCTTCAACTATATCACGATTACGCCTATTTTCGACAAAGTGTCTTGTGGCTTCCTCATACGATGAAAATGATTTGTAACAAGCTGACGGATATCTATCCACGTATTGGTGACATTCTTCCCAGGTGGAAAATATCCCGGTCTTTCTCCCTACAAAGACAACATAAAACTTGCCCATCTTGATAGCAAACCTGACAAAATCAATTGTGAGTGGTTTCACAAAATGTGCATCAGAGATATATATCAATGTGAGAATTATAATTTTCTGTGAAGTAATAATAAATTCAAATCAGATCAAGTAAACCAATAACAAGAAAATTATCAAAATCACAAGTATATTCGTGCACATGGTCGAAGAGGACCGGAACTGTTTGGGTTCAAATCCTGCCAATAATAAGTTATTAAACTCATTAAAACCAAGCTTACCAATTAAAAATAATAATAATAATTGCACATAAAAAGTACTTTGGCACAATTTGAGAGGTCTAAAATGGAAAAAAGGTAACCTGAAAATGGGGTGGATTGAGATAGTAAGAAAATGCTCTAAATGTGGCTCCAGGCAACGAAACCGATTTCATGTTGGTGAACCAAATAACTGGAACAAGCCATTGACAATGATGGTGCATGCTTCTCAATTTTACGAAGGCCACCACTGGGTTTGAAATAGTTATCATTTAGAAATTTAAACTAGTAATGATGCATGAACCAGTGAAACTAGTAATGCGATTTGATTAGAGATGACATTGAAATGGTGGAAAGGAGAATAAGGAAATGCAACACAACTTGTACTGTGGCCACATTCTTTTGTATCGCACTCACTCTTTTTACTCTCTTCTTTTGACTTGGGTTCATCTGTTAGACTCATTACTTTCCAAATTGCATGAAAGTGGCCGAGGAATAAAAGAACATAACACATTTTTCTTTAAAGCCCATAACTTCACTCGTGACATTCATAAGCACATAGGATATTACACATATGGAATTTGCTTAAAACTTATGTTTTTTCATCGATAAAACATACATATTCTGTTATCTTTAATAGGTAAGCGGCTCACCAATATGCGAACCAAAGACAAGTGTACACACCCATATCATTATATGATGGTCTAAAGTCAGCAAAAATATTTAAGAAATAATTAAATACCATGTAAGACCAAATGATAAGTCAATTCATAGTAGCAGCCCACATTCAGCTGGAGAAGAAGGTACAAGATGATGAAAAAGATTCACTATCAATATGCAAGCGATTTGATGAGAATTTCTTACCAAAATGGAAGATTGTTTCTTTGGGCGCCCCTTCCGTACACGAACACCAAATGGTACCTGAATACCAGACTCCCAAAGTGAATCCTGCTTACAAACCAGCGGCACTGCTCCAAATCCTTTCCTATGATGCTGATTGTGAGATCTAATCCGCATGAGTTTATCCCTTGAACTTTTACTTGGACTTTCCAGTCTTCCACGGCATGATCTTGATTTCAGATTTGATGATTCTTCAATATACCTTCGAGTAGGCTTGCGCAATCGCTTCTGTGTTACAAGAACACTTTCGTGTTCGTGCTTCGTCGATGGAGTTGCAGCGTGAGAGAGGAGGGTTTCAACGAGAGAGAGTGAGAGTGAGGAGGTTCGAGGGTTTCAGCGGAGCGAGAGAGAGAGAGAGGTTTTCGTCGATGGAGTTGCAGCGAGAGAGAGGAGGGTTTCGAGGTTTCAGTGGAGCGAGAGCGAGAAAGAGAGAGGGGTTCGAAGGTTTAGAGAGAACAGACGAGAGCTCTCTATCATTGTAATTCACTCGGGGAGGTGGCACTAATAATCATATAAAAGAGGGTTGGCGCTATAAAAAATAATAACTTATAACTGTCATTGTAATTCACTCAGGAAGGTGGCACGAATAACGCCAAACATGAGGGATGGTGCTGTAAAAAGCCCATAACTTATAACTTAAACGAAATCAACAATCTCGACCGTCCGATTCAACAATATCCAACGGTCGGGTTTCTTTTGTTAAAACAACTGATAAAACACATGCATCCGAATGCCTCCCATATATATATAGGGAAATGTTCAGCACCCTAAGTTTTACCACACACTTTAACAAACGTTTTTTGTCCTACATGGGTTAGAAGTTTTGGAATGGGCTGATTTTTGGTGAGGATGATCTCTATGATTAGAAGATCATCCTCCCCAAAAAATTGGCCCATTCCGAAATGTTTAGCCCCATGTTTACAAGTTGAAAAATCGTGGACCGTCCATTTTTTGTAAATCATTTTTGATGGGGTTAGAAGTTTTGGAATGATCTGATTTTTGGTGAGGATGATCTCCTCACAATAGAGATCATCCTCACCAAAAATCAGCCCATTCCGAAACTTCTTACCCATGTAGGACAAAACACGTTTGTTAAAGTGTGTGGTAAAACTTAGGGTGCCGAACGGGACCCATATATATATATATATATATATATATATGGTCTCGTTCGGCACCCAACTATTTACCCAATCATTTGCCCAACCATTTTTGTCTTACATGGGTTAGAAGTTTTGGAATGGGCTGATTTTTGGTGAAGATGATCTCTATGGTGAGGAGATTATCCTCACCAAAAATCAGCCCATTCCAAAACTTCTAACCCCATGTTTACAAGTTGAAAAATCGTGGACCGTCCATTTTTTGTAAATCATTTGTGATGGGGTTAGAAGTTTTGGAATGGGCTGATTTTTGGTGAGGATGATCTCTGGTGAGGAGATCATCCTCACCAAAAATCAGCCCATTCCAAAACTTCTAACTCATGTTTTGAAAAATGTTTTGCCAAAATATTTGTTGCTGTTGCTGAACAAGACCCATATATATATGGGTCCGTTCAGCACCCAACCATTTACCCACTATTTGCCCAACCATTTCTATCTTACATGGGTTAGAAGTTTTGGAATAGGCTGATTTTTGGTGAGGATGGTCTCTACGGTTAGGAGATCATCCTCCCAAAAATCAGCTCATTCCAAAACTTCTAACCCCATAAAAAATGGTTTACAAAAAATGGACGGTCCACGGTTTTTCAACTTGTAAACATGAGGTTAGAAGTTTTGGAATGAGCTGATTTTTAGAGAGGATGATCTTCTAACCGTAGAGATCATCCTCAACAAAAATTAGCCCATTTCAAAACTTCTAAGCCATGTAGGACAAAAATGGTTGGGTGCTGAACATTTCCCTATATATCTATATATATATATATATATGGTCCCGTTCGGCACCCAACCATTTACCCAATCATTTGCCCAACCATTTTTGTCTTACATGGGTTAGAAGTTTTGGAATGGGCTGATTTTTGGTGAAGATGATCTCTATGGTGAGGAGATTATCCTCACCAAAAATCAGCCCATTCCAAAACTTCTAACCCCATGTTTACAAGTTGAAAAATCGTGGACCGTCCATTTTTTGTAAATCATTTGTGATGGGGTTAGAAGTTTTGGAATGGGCTGATTTTTGGTAAGGATGATCTCCTCACCATAGAGATTATCCTCACCAAAAATCAGCCCATTCCCAAACTTCTAACCCATGTAAGACAAAAATGGTTGGGTGCTGAACATTTCCCATATATATGGGTAATGTTATTTTGACAAAATCTTAGACAATATTCTAGACAAAGCATTTTGTCTTGTATGGGCTACAAATTTCGGAATGGGTTGATTTTTTATGAGGAAGATTTCTATGATGAGAAAATTATCTTCGCAAAAAATTAGTCAATTCTAAAATTTCTAACCCTTATTTATAAGTTGAAGAATTGTGAACCGTTAATTATTTACCATTAGTTTGTAACCATTTTTCATGTGGTTAGAAGTTTCAGAATTGGCTGATTTTTAGTGAGGATGGAGATCATCTTTACAAAAAATAGTATATTTCGAATTTTTTTAGTCATATAAGACAACTTTGTTTAAGATTTTGTGAAAATAACCCGACCCTATATATATACACGTAACTACTTTGAGATCTGTTAAAGAGTTTATGAATGCTTGAAGGGATAGTCTGTCATGTCATTTTTGAATTAACATGCTCTCCTAGGATGTATGATTGGGATCGTAAATTCATATGTAGTATGAGATGCATAAGAGAGTAGAATCACAATTGAGATCTGGGAGATTCTGTTCTATCTTTACCAGTGAACTATGTAATGTAAATGTAGTTTCTAGACGAGTAGACATGCCTTATGAGAGTCATATGTTCGTCTGATAGGTTTAAATGAAGATGACTAGTCAATGATCATTAACAGTCTAGACTAGTCGAATGTATTGATAGTTCGTGAAAGGACTATTACCTTATACTCATAGTAAATGGCCAACCTTAGTAGGATAAATGTTTACCTAAATGTGGTAAGTGTAGCGATCAACTACAAAATCAAGAATTAACGATGGGGTTCCAACCTAGTGAAGTCTGGGACAAGTGAATCCTGATTGAGAGGTATTCAGTTGTGATTCTCAACACTCTTATCTACTATACTACCAATATTTGTATTTAGTTATGTTAGAAATGCCATCTGGATTAATTGAATTATTTACAAATTGTGGATTTACTTATGTTTGCGTCATTATTACATATAACTTTATTCCTGTTTACAAAGAAAAACCCTAGATGCGTTTCAAATCCTTTAGAATGATTGTTTCATACTTAGGGGATTATCAGTTTGAGATATTTGTTTACTTGGTGAGTAAGTCCTTTGTTACTCAACATACCATTTCAGTTATAGATCTACCCTTAGTTGAGGAGCTTCTAGAGAAATTCCGGCTTGTATGACACATGGGCAATCAAAGTTCACTCCAAGCAAGAGTTAGCACTATTTCTATTAGTCTAGTTGTAGTTTAGGTTTAGGGTCTTTTGCTTTATTTTTGAGTGAGAGGGTATTATTTGATTTTAGTGAGAGGATTCTCATATATTGGTGATGTTATGCTATTTCTTTCTATTATTATAGTTTGAGTTTAAAATTTGAGTACTCATGCACTCAGATATTTTGTGAGTATGTTGTCACATTTAAAGTTCAGTTTTACTATATTATCATCTTAACCATGTGTTGACTAGTTATGTTAGACTAGTTATGTTATTATCATCTATAAATAATGTTATTTAGTGCCTTGGATTTTAGCACAGGATTATGGGGATTCATATTAGGATTTGGGGACATTAGAAACACTCTCCTATTTTAGTTTATTGGTTATGTCCTTATCATATGTATGCTACTATAATGAAAAAATGTGTGTATTGTTGATCGAAATTCATGTTAAATAAAATTTTAAATTATAAAAATACCTCTAGCTAGATTGATACATTAATGCATTCAAAATAATCTATCAATTATTGATAAACATTGATCATATAACCTCTTTCCCATATAATGAATTTTCTATATTAAAACCTTCAAGCCATCTAAAATTGATTGCAAACTTCATTTAGGTTCATGAGTTCATTGGTGTAACTTATTCTTTTCCTTAGAACATTTAAACGCATTAAATATATAGTTCAATTTACTAGTAAAATTAAATTGGGCAGCTCATAAACTTTACTTGAATAAAAATCAGAGAACAATGTTCTTTTGATAACATTAGAAATGCTGGAGTGAATTGATTTATTATGAATATCGAGATTATTCTCGGTAGAAATCAATTCTTGAATCATCTCCATGTGAATTCCAAGAGTATTTAATTTAGTGTCACAACAACATTTTTGAGATATAGAGACAGATTTTTCTGTCGTTACAGGGTACATTTTCCGTCGGTAAAAGTTATTGTGGCGAATGAGTAGTAGAACTGAGATCCGACGTTGTTTCCTCGATCGCTAAATGTAACGACGGATAACTTGTTTTACTGCTATAGGTAATACCTTTAGCGGCGCTGTAGATACGTGGTTTCGCGATTACGATTGCCATATCTACTAAGTTTAGGAGTCGTCATCATTCATATTGTAAGAGGGTGTGAATGGTCACCCGATGTACATTTTTCGGAAAAGTAACATTTTGGCATTTTAGTGACTCGCGATAGATAAGGTACTAATCAAACCTTGAGATTCGGGGTAAGCGACTTGGTTGGAGAAAAGGGAAGGTGTTAGACACCCTTTTCTCCCCACCATGTGGTGGTAACCTCAACTCAACTCGGTCATTTCGAGTATAAAATATGAAAAATAAAGTGCCACGTGTTGATATATATATATATATATATATATATATATATATAAAGACAATCCCTCTCTCTCTCTATAATAAAGACAACTCACTTACACTCTCTTTCTCTTAAATAAAGACAAGACATATCCCCCTCTTCCCCCTCTCCCTCTCTCACTCTCTCACTCACTCTCTCTCTCTCACTCATAAAGACGAGACATCAAAACAACTCACTTACACACACACTCTCTCTCTCTTAAATAAAGACAAGACATATCCCCCCTCTCTCTCTTTCTAATAAAGACAAGACATCTCTTTTCTTTTTTTTATTCTCTCTCTCTCTCTCTCTCTGTAAGACGAGACAAGGCAAGACATGTGGTGGATAACCTTTCTTCCCCTCTCCTTCTCTCAACTCAAACTGCTCAAATACTCTGCAAATAATTTCCATGGCAAGCCTGAGCTTCAATCCAACTAGAATTAGAAACCATAAGCTTGAGATTCAAGACCAATGGTAGATATTAGAGGGAAGAAGGTTTGGGAGCTCGTCGTCTGTGTTGGTATACTTTCACTTCAGTATACCAAGCACTTCCCAAATAATGCCATCAATGGTATAACTTTAAAGGATGCATTGATACAATTAGCAATGAATTGGGTGTTCCTTGCCAGAAAAAATCTTATTTTTTCAAGTAATTTTTACTTTATTTAACTTTATTTTGCCTGTAAATTAATTGTAAAAAATCAAAGATTTTTTATTATTTAAATTCGAATCGAATATTTTCGGATATCTGATAATTCTTTCGGATGCAAATTCGAATAGTTATTAGTGATATCCGATCGGATTCGAATTTAGATATAGCACCATCCGATCGGATATAACACTATTTGTTGACAGCCCTAGATCCACCAATATGTTTTATTCCGCAACATTTACCTCATTTGGTGGTTTCACCTGTTCATACAATCGTTGTAGAAGAAGATGTAACAATCCAACCAGAACCCAATCTTCAAGTGGTGGTGGTCTTAGTTCCACAACCAATCATTCTCATTAAGAGATCTACCTGAGAACGCAGACCCACTATTACAGATGATTATGAGGTGTACTTTCAGGAAGGAGATGTTATCAAAGGTGATGTAGATGATCATTCTATATTCAAAGAAGCGATGGATTCAAATGAATCTCAATTCTGGCAGAAAGCAATGAAAGAAGAATTGAAATCTATGAAAAAGAATGAAGTATGGGAACTAACGATACTTCCAGAAGGTTGTAAGATAGTAGAATGCAAATGGATTTTCAAAACTAAAAGAGATTCAGAAGGTAAGGTTGAGAGGTATAAAGCAAGATTTGTGATAAAGGGTTTCAAGCAAAAGTTAGGTATTGATTTCAGTGAAACTTATTCTCTAGTTTCTTCTAAAGATTCACTGAGGATTATCTTAGCGATAGTGGCACGCTATGATTTAAATTTACATTAGATGGATTTAAAAACTACTTTTCTGAATAGTGAACTGGATGGAGAGATTTACATGGCACAACCTTATGGTTTTAAATTTGATAAAAAAAACATCTTGTTTACAAGTTGAAAAGATCAATCTATGGATTGAAACAAGCATCAAGACAATGGTACTTGAAATTTGATCAAGTGGTATCGGTAACGGATTTAAAGAAAATATCGTCGACAAGTACATATATCTCAAGATGAGTGGGAATTGATTCATCGTACTTGTGCTTTACGTTGATGATATATTGTCGGCAAGCAATGATGTTCATCTCTTGTGTGACACAAAATATTTTTTGTCAAAAAATTTTGACATGAAAGATATGGAGGATGCTCAATATGTTCTAGGGATTAAAATTCATAAATATAAATAAGCTGGGTTTTTGGGTTTGTCATAAAGGGTATACATTGAAAATGTGCTCAAAAGATTTGGTATGGATAAATATGCCACTGGTGAGGCTCCTGTGGTAAAAGGAGATGTATTCAACCAAGATCAGAGTCCCAAGAACAAGTTTGAGAAGATATAGTTTGATGCATCAGAATATGCCTCAGTAGTCGATAGTCTTATGTATGCAATGATTTGTATCCGACTTGATATCAGTTACATCGTTAGTATGCTTGGAAGATATCAGCAGAACCCCGGTATTGCTTATTAGAGAGCAATAAAGAAAGTACTTCGATATTTGTAGAGAACACAAAACTTTATGTTAGTATATAGAAGATCGAGTGAGCTTCGAGTTGTTGGTAATTCTGATGCAGATCATGTTGGATGTCGTGATAGCTTGAAGTCTACTTCAAGTTATATTTTTTGCTTGGGCAAGGAATTATCGCATGGAGAAGCTCAAAACAGACCATTCTGACAAATTCGACTATGTATTTATAGTTTATTGGATGTTATGAAGCAACCTGTTAAGCAGTTTGGTTGAAGAATTTTATCGGTGAATTAAAGATTGTGAATTCCATTGATAGACCTATTGTTATCTATTGTGATAATAAAGTTATTACTGATTTTGCAAAGAATGAAAGAGTGACCAGAAGAAACAAGCACATTGAAATAAAGTACCTTTTAGTATATGAAAAGATTTATGGAGGATTGATCAAAATTGTCAAGATAGATTCTAGTAATATAATAGCTGACCCTCTAACAAAAGGACTCCCGTAAAAGATTTTCAAGGAACATGAAACTCGTATGGGAGTTATCAGTCATTTGTTCAAGTTATTTAAGTATTAAGTTTATTTTATGCTTGTTTTGATTTATTTATACTCTATCAATACTTGGCATCACGTTGATGAAGTCTTCATTCTGGATAGAAAGGTGATGGAATATCACATGGCTGGTTGCTAGTAAGATATCAAAATGACATACGATGAATATAAAGCTGGACACTTCGGGAATGTACATACATGCTACATTGAGGAGTGCACATTGCCCTAATACCACAAAGAAAGTTCACATAAAGGTAAACTCCTGAATTTATTGATGGTACTAGTTTTAAGACCATTGAACTATCTTAGGACTAACAAATGAACACTTTGTTACATCTATGATTCATCATTAGTGATATCTTTGAATGAAGGTGACAGTTAAAGATTAGCTGAATTGTTTTGAACAACTGTTTTTTAAAAGAGTGTACTCGATTATTCAAAAGGTAACAATCCGGAGAGTCGTTTTAAACAAAAGGTATATGTGAAGACCAAGTAGGAGATTGTTGGAATATTATTATTATTATTTTCATTAATAAAATTATTTTGTGGCCCTTTCACATATATAAATTTTTATATAAATACTGGATTGTAATTTGTTCAAAACATTAAGGGTAAAATTGTAAATCATGCTTGTGATTTGACATTGGTTACCAACATCAAATATGATGGGTTAGTGAACATCCTATCAAATCTGAAGTGGTATTTACCTAATACTAGAATTCTATGATGGGTATAAATAGGTGGTCGTCCCCCCCTCTTTCTACACAAATTATTCTATTTATTGAGATAAAAGTTCCCATCACCAAAGGTGTAGGCAGAGTTGGGGTAATACATTTATTCTTCGCAGATCAAGATCAAAATATTCTTTGCGGATTATCGGAAAAGCGAATCTAAGTATTTTAATATTTATTGCTTTTCGATTCGATTATTATATTTTGATCAAGATCAAATCCTAGATCCATGAATATTATGTTTGTAGAATTTATTTTTCCCAACAATACATATCAAATAAAAGATATTAAGCATAACAAACATTTCATTTACACATTTTCTAAAATATCTTTAAGTGTATCAACTGTGGAATTCAAGTTAAGAATCAAAATAAACAATCCACAATAAAAGCACATGGATTACATCAAATGTGGAGATCAAAATAACATTAAACATAAAGTCAAATTACTTGAATTTTCCATTCTCGTTTAATAAGGATAGTTGATGGTAAAATTATATAGTCCAATCTGGCAGAATGACTTGATTTTTTATAAAGATGGTGTTCACCATGAAGAAATTATCTCCATGTATGCTCCATATGGTTTTTCATAATATCTCTACAAACAAGTAGCTTTAGCCGAATCGATCAGACAAAAAATTAAGCTTTAGCCCAATTGATTGATCTTTTTCCTTGCAAGTAACTTGGGAAAAAGACAGCAAGATAGTCCTTCACCTTCACCTTCCTGAACAACCTTGGCCTGGTTTCATCGATCAACTCAACTACAGGTTCAATCTCGTTATCAAATTCTGCTGAATAGAACATAGCCAAAGAAAACCTCTCCTTTCTCGAATTCGTTACCACCCTATGCACCGGGCTCTTGAATATCCCATTGCTCATTATCTGCCAGTATCATTTATGATATTTTCTCAAATATTAATACCCACAAAATACCCTTTTTAACCAAGAATTTAAGAATAAAAATAAATAAATAATATATATATATATATATACCTCCATTTGATCTGCAACATTGACGAGTAGAGCATGAGGAATGATTGGAACCTTGATCCATTTACCATCCTTGAAAACTTGAAGACCTTCCACTTCTTTATCTTGCAAGAGGATGGTAATTCCTGCTCCATCAGAATGGGCTTTGATTCCATAAACTAGATTAGGCCTTGAACAAGGAGGATAGTAATTAAACCTTGCATACATAGGAGATTGTTCCCCAAATTGGCTAATGAAGGAATTTTCCTCTAAACCTACCGACTTTGCCATGGCTTTAAGAATAACCTCAGCTATTAGACTTGAACTAGTGGTATATTCATGCAAGATATCCCTGCAATAACATTATTGTTGTTGGTCGTAAGGAATTTTTTCTGAATCTGATGGGATTTCATCCAAATGTAGTAGTATATATATACACAACTATTATTTCACCAAAGTTAAAGAGTCGAAGAATTTTTCCTACAGATTAAGATTAGAAATTTTGTTCAACAAAGGTCGATTACAATCCCAATTGGAAGAAATATTCAAGCTGATGAAGGTCCTACAACAGCGAGAGGAAGACCCAAAGAACGTGAACGGAGAGAGTTAAAGCAGATATGTACTTACTCTCAACATAAGACTTGTGGGTTTGGACATAGTGGTATGGAGGAACATGATTAATCACTTAGCTAATCCCAAATCTTAGGGATGAGGCTGTGTTGTTATTTGTTTGTTGGTATTATGAGAAGAAGTTTTGTTTGGATTACGATCCAAAGAGCAAAAGGAGGAGATAATCATTCCATCACCTATATATAAACCATCTATTTTGCGATTGAGAGTGGTTCCTTTCCTTCGAATTTTGTTTCTTGTTTAGCTCAGGACATGAGTGGTTCTCTCTTCCTGAGGTTGTAGCCAGTCTGGGTCTACCTTAATACTGTTGATCTTTCAAAAAAAAATCTATTTTGTGTGCATGGTGTGTATACAACATATTTTGTCCCTGTGTTGTAAGTTTTCCATGTAAATAACTATCAAAAAGAGACTTCTATATAGCGTACATGTATGTGTTCATGTCTACTGTTTGGTAAGTCCTTCCTAAGAGACCTTCAACACAAAATCGTCATGACTCATGAGGGATTGATCACAAGTGATCTACATGCCTTTTCTGCCAATCATATTCTTCCTAGACATAATGAATTGTTAGGAACATCGAACTATCAGTTCTTGTCATAGGAGACCATGCAAGTATGAGCCAGAGAGGCAGGGTGGGCACTTGCCCGTCCTGAATTTTAATTTTTTTGTTTTTTTATTACTAAGGGTATCATCCATGACCCTGCTTGGTCAAACCAGATTTTGTAACAGAATGGGTTCATTATTGTAGGGAATAGAAATCAATCCAACCAATTTAAATTTTGAAAAATAATTCAGTCCAATCATCAATTGGGCTCACCAAACGAGCTTGAAATATACTAACACTCCATATTTTTGTAAATATTCAAAATACTCCTATGTCTAATGACATGCAACATTTGACAGCCTTCACTGGAATTATAAGAGAGAGGTAGTGGGTAATATGAGAAGGGTAATTATAAAAGCACCCCACAAATTAATAAGTGAACCCACACCATAGCCAATTGTTTTTTGTCTCATATGGGTTAAAAGTTTTGGATTGAGCTGATTTTTTGTGAGGATGATCTCTATGGTCTGGATATTATCCTCACCAAAAATCAATCCATCCCAAAACTTCAAACCCCATCAAAATTGGTTTACGAAAAAAATAGACAATTTATAATTCTTGAACTTGTTTTGATGGGATTAGAAATTTTGGAATGTGCTGATTTTTGGTGAGGATGATCTCCTCATCATAGAGATCATCCTCACAAAAAATCAGCTCATTCCAAAACTTTTAACCCATATAAGACAAAACAATTCGGCTATAGTGTGGGTTGCCCTTATTAATTAGCCTATCCGAAACCAAATCTAGTTTTGAAAAAAGAAAAAAAAAGAAAGATGATGTTTTAGCTATTTACCATTGAGGGTTTATGCTTTTTCAATTAACTACAAAAAGGGGTTCATGATTTCACATTATTTTCTCTAACGAATCATGTGAAGAGTTTTTTTTTTTTTTTTTGTTATTTATTTTGTTTATTGAGATCCTTAATTCCCTTCTCGATTGTACTATACAAAAAATCAATATATTTTCACTTCCTTTGGTTATTCTCGCTGAAAAAAATTAGTAAGGTTATTACCGATATTATCAATTGAGTTAACTACTATAGTTTGCCCACCCTGGAAGAAAATCTTGGCTCCGCCCTTGGCGATAGAATGGTACCTCCCTCACCCCAGCATGAATACCATGTGAACAACCACAATATCTAATAATAGCCATCACGCACACCTCAATATATTGGATAAAATTCATTTCATTAAATTGCTATTTGTTTAGAATAGTCAATGAGAAAGACCCAAAAGTGGAAAGACTAGGAAAGGAAATTAGAAACAAATGCATCCATGAAAATGTAGGAGTAACTCCAATAGGTGATAGATAAACTAAGTGCAAGTCAGTCGAAATGATTGGGTCATATGTTCAATGGAGACTGATGAAAACTCCAGTTTGAAGAAATATTAGTGTTGAAAGTCCTAAAAGAACATGAGGAAGACACAAAATAACTTCGATGGATGTGGTGAAAGCATATACATTCTCTCAATAACAAAAAGACTTGGATTTGAACAGATTAGAATTGAAGAACATGATTTGTTTAACGTAAGGCTTTGTTGTATTAATCAACTAATGTTAAGATAGAGATACCTGAAGCTATTCGGATTTTCAGGCCAAACTTTGAGCTTCCTCTGGTCTACTGGTTTTACTAAGAGATATAGGCGATCAGTCCAATCAAGAACTTGATCTTCTGAAACAATTCTATCATTCCCATATCCTTCCAAGCCATCCCATGTGCCATCACCACTAAATCTTGAGTACCTTTGCTTCTCTTCCATTGGAAGATCAAAGAACTCCTTTGCAATATTATGCAATTCATCCAGTAAAGCACTTGGGATCCCATGGCCTATAACCTGAAATTCAATAACCAACTCCATTACCATACATATTACAAAAGAAACAAATCATGAAGAAGCAAGGAAAAAAAATAAAAATGACATGGATACTTAATGGAATTCAGGTTTAGAACACTATAATCATTGGTGTAGCGATAAAAATAGGTTATGGTTAACCCGATAGCCTGACACAATTGAATATTTGCTTTTCCTGGGTTTGAGATTTGGATTGTCCTATCTGAATAAGATTTCATTACCAAAAAAATTGCAAAAGAAAAACAGACGTTTAAAACAACATTAAGCTGTTTTTATTTAAAAACGGTATTAAACCATTTTACTTTTCAAAACCGTTTTAATCCTATTTTAAACGTCGCAATATCCATCTCTTTCTATTGGAATGAATTCGTTCAAACACCTCTCTCTCTCGCACTCCCTCGATCGAATTTCTTTCTCTATCTCAGTCGCTCCTTCGATCAAACTCATCTCTCTCTCTTAGTCGCTCTCTCGATTGAACTCTAGATTGAGCCATTACCGTGCAAGTCTCTCTCTTGATTGATTGGTCGATCGATTTCTGTAAATTTCATGCGAATGGTTTTCTCATTTTAATTCGTCCGTTTATTTCCGTTAAAAATAACCTTTTGTGGTCCGCTTCTTCAACTTAGGATTTCTCCTATTTGAAGTTTTGTTGATCATCATCTAATGGTGAAATCTCACAAATCCAGTGTTCCGTATGGGGCTGCTCCATACAGATCCAGCTATTCTAATTCTCTTTTTTTTAGTGAAAAAACGAAAAAGAATTATCAAATCAATTCATTATATTTCCAATTTTTTCCCCTAAATATCCTTTCTTTCTTTCTTTTTTCTTTTTTTTTTTCAATTTTATATCTTTTCAGAGAAGGTCTTAGCACGAGAACAGTATCTAATTCTGGTGAAATCTAGTTGCGGATCGATCCTATGCACACAGATTTGGACGAAGAGATCACGGGTCTTCATAGAAAGATTAGCCTACTAAAAAACGTAAGCTTTTAATTGGGGTGATATTTTGTGTAATTTTTAATAGGATAACATGAGAAGCATTTATTTAAAATTTAATTTGAATTTTTGTTCTTTTTTTTTTTTTTTTTTTTTTGGGGGGGGGGTGGTACAGCTCTTATCAATGTTTAGTTATTGTGTGTGAAGTTGAATGTGAAATCTTTGAATGAGTTTAGGGCATGCGTGAGGATTCTAAAATGAGGTGTTTCTTAGGAAGCCATAGCTGTTTGAGCTCATCACTTGAAACCTCTGTGGAGGTAAGGGTACAAGTTGAGGAAAATCATCTAAGCTTGCAAACTATCTCTTGCGAGAGATCCCCATAGGTGTTACTAAAAGTTGGATCACTACCAACCCTTATGAGCGAGAATATCGAATGTCCATTTTGGTAGGCGATAAAAGCCACATCTTGTGAAGTATCCTTAAAACCTATGGGCAATCGCCTTGTGAGGTGTGTATGAAAACCAGTTGCTTTGGTTTAATTGAGGGAGGAACCACTTTGAGTCCTCAAGGAAGAGGCATTCAACATAAGGAAACACATTTTGTTAAGGAGCCATCCCATTTTCAAGCCCACTCATTTTACTCCTCAACAACCGATGGAAAAGGGTGACCAGTTAGACGGAAAACTGATTGTTAGTCAAGCCTAGAATACAATGGAGTTGGTGTTCCGGATTGCATTTGGAAAAACTGTTTGGGCATCTTAACCTTGGTGATGAGTGAAGATTATTTAGTGCTTAAAGAGGTGCAATAAAGGAGGAGTATCCACTAGGTGACCAGAAGATCTCTTGTCACCAACTTTCCTAACCAAGAAATGAGTTAGTTTCGACAAGGATTTTGACAGATCAAGTGGGGGAGAGTGTCATGGCCAAACATACTTCGAGTGGCTTGGGCCTCCATAGGGCTTAGTACGATCCACCCGATGTTTTGATGTTTCCTTATGGAGTTAGGGAAAAGACTTACCATACTCTTTAAGGAGGGGCACTTGCCCAACCCCTTCACATGGCATCACAAGCCATCCATGGGCATTCTCGGGTTCAAACCCCGGGATGGCTTAGGGAGATCCTGTAAGGGGTCTTCTTGAGTTCTCATGTGCGCTAGGGAATACCTTGAGACAATGTTAGTAAGAGAGCTAAACTATGGGACCTGTAGGGCTTCGAGGTTCCCTTCGTATCATCGTTATACCCACAATATACGCCATACGCGCGTCATGTGCTTGGTATGCTCAAGAGTCCCTATGGGGGACATTGGCTATCTCGTACCACATGAAACGGGTGTGCCATGAGATTCTTGGTTCAATACCCAAGAGGAATATGTTGTGTGTGGGGACCCCTCAGCTTATGTCGCATTTGTGCATTTTGTAGAAGCACCAAAGCTCTGTGTCACGCTCGACACGCTAAAGGCTTGCGTTAATCAGGCCGCGAACTAACATGCCGCATGGCCTCTCCAGTGTCGTTCCAATATCACCGTGACACTATGGCATGGTCATCTTCTTTGGGGTTAAGGGGATATAATTAAAAAAGCCAATAAAGTTGTCGGGGATTATTAGAAAAGGGGTAGAAGGTAAAGGCAATAAAATTGGAAAGTATTATTGGAAAAATGGGAGAAAAGAAAAGAGAAGAGTATTATTAATAAAGGGGGAGAAAACGAAAGAGAATAAAGTTGGAGAGGGTACTATTCGGAAGGGGTAGAAAAGGAAAGGAAATAAAGTTGAAGATATATTATTGGAAAGGGAGGTGAGAAAATAATAAAATCAAAAGTTTTTCTTCAGATGTGTGTGAAGTTGAATTTGAACCACTTTTTATGGGGGATTAACATTAGGGGAAGACAATCATTGGGTTCATTATATTTATATGTTTTGTATAAATATTAAATAAACATATTCTCTATGTAATCCAATTTGATCCTATCCAACCTAAAAGAATTATTACCAGTTCACATTTGGACATGATCCCCAATAAGTCATCGGAGGTCATCAAGGGCTACAACTTGAGCAATTTGACTGAAACTCAACCTGATTGACGGGCGAGCATGGAATGAGTTACGTAGAACATGAGTTGAATTTGAGTAAGAATAACTAAACTAATCTTAATTAGAGTTGAGCTCATGTTGAGAGTTGTGGCAACCCATTTTTAAAGTGTTTTATAATTATTGTTTAAGATATAAAAGTTTTATTCATATGGATTTTATTTCTTATTCAACGAGTGAACTCTTTCAAAATTATCTAACTACGACTAACCCGAACTCAACTCAAGTTTAGAAGTTCAAGCTAAGGTTGAGCTAGGTTAATGAGCTAAAACTTAATGCACGAGTTGAGTTGAAATCTGGTTGAGGACTCTGCCACTTGAGTTGAGCTTGGGTCTACCCTCGAATCCAACCAAGTTGCAGCCCTAGTGTCATCCAATAAGGACCTAACCCTGCTGTTGTTAGATTGGAATCCGATTGGTTGACAGCCCTAGAAACATATATAGTTTTGAAGTTTGTCCGAGATCCAATATGACTTGTCAAATATTTTGAAAATCTCAATCGAGTCAATGAAAACTTAGCCGAGTCAAAGTTTTGCATTTTAATTTATGTAAAATAATTAATTTTTAATGAATATAATATTTATATTATCTAAATAGAAAAATAATTTAATGAATGAGCATCTTCTTATAAATCTCACTTTATAAAAAAATTATAATTATTTAAATCTAAATATGTCTTTACTATTATAATGCCTTAGAAGTGGTTAAACACCAAAATTTAGATCTCACAAAGCATCCACTTTTACATTTCATTTTAATTTGAAAATTGTAACTCCATCATCTTTCAGTGAAAGATCACATTGATTAATTGTTTTTTACTCAATCAGACAGAATAACTCGAAAACTCACTGACGTGGCGTGGCTTATGCAAGAATCGTAGTTTTTTTTTTTTTTTGCCACATCAGCCGCGTCCAAACTACGTACGATTTACCGCGTCCAGTCATCATTATTCATCTTTTGTTTGTTTTTTTTTTTTTCTATGCAACCACCACGCCAAGCGAGTGCATTTCTTGTCAGTTTATCCCGACTCAGAGTTATAAATCAAGTTAAATGATTTATCTTATCCGAACTGGATGAGTCAACTCGGTATCCGTTAGACGGAAAACCCAGATTTAAAAATAAAAACCATGCGTAGAACTCTCCTTACTAATCTTATAAAAACTATAAATAAATAAATAAATAAATAAAACTGAGTTTCCACGAAATTTTATGAAGATAGAAGATAGTAGACTGACCTGAAATAAACCCCATGAAACAAGGGCAGATCTGAGCTTCTCCATCTCTTCTTCTTTCTCTTCTATGGATGACGATGGAGATGATAAGAGATGTAGATCAATGATGGGAATCAAAGATGATGTTGATGCAGAATCATCAATGGGTCCCTCTTCACCATCTTTATGGATATATCTTGATGGTGGTTCTCCACCGTTGATGGAAAGTTCCTGAACAGGCTTCATCAATGATGGGTCCATGGTTTCGACGGCTACGATTTCAAGATCAGTTTGTTGACTTAGATCATGAGTTGTTCCTTCTTCTGATTTTGGATCTGTACTTATAATAAGGTTAATTTTAATGGCTATAGTCTATAGATGACGATGAGGATGAGCGAGAATTGCTTCTTTCCTTTATTTTATTTTATTTTTTTAACACTTGTTGACCAAGACAGCGTGGGCAGGCGGGAAGGTGATGATTCACATGCATTTCAACCCTCATATTTGGACACGTGGCAGTATAATTATTTTCAATTTTGGCAGAAAAATGTGTATTGCCTTATTATTTTTCGAAGATTTTTGTTTACAAGAAAATCAATTCGGGATTTTACATAGTCTCATACCACTGATCACACGAACTTGCGTGTAATTTAGGGGTGTCAATGGGTAGGTTTCAGTTTGGTTCTATCAAAATTAGAATCATAACCACTATATTTTTTTCAATATCGATTTTGAAATAAGTGGAATCAGTCGGTTCCAATTCTCAAGAATCTAATGGGAAAAACTATTTCAAAATCATTATAAAAAAAATATTGTAAAGTCTCAACCTAATAATAATGTGTTCATCGAAATATATGATTTAATGAATTTTATTTTTAAAAATTAAAATTCATCTCCTTTACAAATAATAAATTTAAGAAGAAATGCCTCATGTTAAAATCCAATATTTAGTTTATATGAAATTTGAAGAACTTTATATAATATGTGTTAATTTTAAAACATAGGAAAATCTTCAATCATGTATAATGAAAAAATAAATCGATTCTAGGTACCCATCGGATAGAACCAAATGGTTATGATTCATATTGGTTCGGTTTGATTGCATATTAGACCCAGCTTTAATATATTCCAATAAAAAGGGAATCAGAATCGGGGATTTTGATTCTAGGTAAATGGGTACCTATTGACATCCCAATTTACAAAACTACCTTCATTAGGATTTGTGTGATTCGTAACCCAAGATTCTGTGACTCCTATATTAACTTTTCTGTAAGCAAAAAATCTCTCTAATGTCTTGTCTTGCTTTACTAGTGCATAGTAGTACTCCTACGAATCTTAATTATCTTTAAAAATATTCTTACTAAAAATGAAATTTTATTAAATATGAATTTTTTACAGATTTATATTTTTTACTATCGGTAGAATATGTTTGTGTGAAGGGTTTAGTGTCTAAACCTCACATCTACAATGGATTGGGAGTCGCCATCATTCAAAGAGTTTAAGATGTGAATGGAAGCCATAAAAATAATTTTGAAAATCAATTTTTCAAAAAGTTGGTGACACAAATTTGATCTTACCTAGAGGTTAGGGTAAGGAGTTGGTTGCAAGACAAGCAAGGGGTTAGATACCTCATATCACCCATCAACTTGATGGTTACCATGTATTGGCCAAACGTGAAAATATAAAAGTGAGCGTGTGAAAATGTGTTTTAAATGTGTCCATATGACATTAAATTATGTTTTGTATGCTTTGAGTTGTGAATGCTAATCCATGAGGATATCACTCTATGACTCTTTGCATTTTTGGAATAGAAGAAATATGTGCTGTGTTCAAAGGTGTATTGTTCGTCACAAAACTAGTTGTATATGTATGAACGTGAATGTATTGTTGCTATATGAATGTAGGTGTCGAAAGGCTCCTTTCAAACAAATAAATTTACCTTACTCAAAAGGAAAGTAAGGTCAAATCCACAAGTATAAGGGTGGAACTCCAACTCGAATTAAGAAAGAATTGAAACAGGATTAAAACCAACTTATTTGTTGTTTGGAGAGTAGAACATAAATTAAAATACTAGAATTGAAGTAAAATCAAGATAGAAAAGACCCATTAAAGATATGAATCGACTACACAATTCAATTGCAAACCTATTTTGAAATTAAACCTAAGAGCATGTTTATGCCTCTTAAGTTGGAAGATTGGACTTTGAAAACTAAGAATGGGATATTGAAGCTATGATTCCTCAACTCAAAGATGTAAATCCCTACAACCCTGAAAGCGCCCTCGATCCGCGGGGTGTGCGGATCCGCTTTTGACCCTTGAGGTTTGGGAGTCGCCACCTAGTTATTGTGGTCTAGGAACCAACCTGACTCTAACATGGATAAAAGGAACTAATCTACCATAAAAAATCTGAATTCGGGGATCAAGTTACGGGGTTGGAAGGTGTTAGGCACCAACCCCGCCCGGCCAAAGCCGGTCTCTACTAAATTCCCAAGTAAATTACATTGCTAAAACCTAGATAAAAAATAAATAAAAATAAAAATTTACCTTTCCGATGGCAAGGATTTGGTTCCCTCAGATCTGACAAAAAGAGCTCCTTGTACCGTGCTCCCTTGCTTCGTTCTGTTTCCGGATTTGACTTCGGATCTCCGAGGCAAGGTATCTCCTTGTTTTTGAATCTGAACTCTTCAAGTTTATTGCAGATTTAGGAGTGTTTTTAGAAGGCTTTTGGGTGTTTTCTATACTAAAATTGAAGGAGGGATGTTAGTTAAGGAGTTGGGGCTCCAAAACTAGGGTTTATGGGGGGCTAGGGGAGCTTCTAGACCTGCTTCTCTTAGGGTTTATGATTTTATATGAAAAAAAGGTGTGAGCACCTCTATTTATAGATGTTTTTAGGGGTTGATTTGGATAGAGTTAGTGTTTAATTAGAGATCTTTTAATTAGAGTTGTGTTTTAGTTAAAATTGTTTTAGGTAGAATTATGCTTTAATTAGAATTGTTTTAGGTAGAATTGTGTTTTAATTCAAATTATTTTAGGTGGAATTGTTTTTTAGTTAGAACTCTATTAGATAGAGTTATTATTTAATTAGATCTCTATTATGACTTTTGGTCTTATTTGATTGACTTTTAATGTTTTGACTTCAGTCTTAATTGATTGACTTTTAATATCTTGACTCAGTCTTGCTTAATTGACTTTAATTTTGACTTCAGTCTCACTTGATTGACTTTAATACCTTGACTTTAGTCTTGCTTGATTTACTTTTAATTTTTGGAGAACCCCCTCCATTATTTCTTTAATTCTTTGGACCCCCAAATGGAGGGGTCCTTAAAGAAATATCCCACGAACCCTCAACAATTTTACCCGAAAGTCCGATTGATCGATTTTTTAGGTTCAAATTTTAAATTAATTTCATTAATGTTTCACTTTAATTATTTAATATTTTATTTATTAATTTCGAATTTTTTAATTATGAAAATTGTGAAATTACCGTTTTGCCCCCGGAGAGGACTTTTCACGTTTTAAGTCGGTTTTTAATGTTCTAGGATGTTTTAGAATCGGTTTTTCATAAGGAATTCAATGAGAATGTTGGTCTGTGTCATTTATGAAAATTTTTATGTGAAATGATTGTGAACTTTATGAGGGGTATTTTCGTAATTTTGTCAAATTCTGTTAAAATTGGCGAAATGATTTATTTGGTTTCGATTTGTTATTTTATGTGTTCGAGAGAGTTTTCCTAAGCGTAATATAGGCTCTAGGGTTGTTTTGATGTTAGGGGTATTTTGGTAATTTGGTAATTTTTTAGTGATTTTTATCGTAAAGCTTCTTTTTGTCTGAAAGATGATGATTTCTATGTTTCAGGGATTGTATTTTCCTAGCGTAGCGTGGTTTCTAAGGTTTTGTCAATTCGAGATACCTCATCCGGATTTTTGAAACATATCTGGTAACAAAATAAAGCAATGGAATACACATCCATCATTGGGAATCATTACGATCGGGTTGACGAGTTGATTAATCAGGCGAGTGCAAAAATGGGGTGTCTACAGATGCCCCTCTTTGGCAAAGGGTTGAAGTAAACTAGATAGCAAATCTATTTTGGTAGATAGTGCGATATCCGAATGCCAAAGCTAGTGACAGTTCATTTTGCAGCCTGATTTAACATTTCGTCAGGGTGTTCGGATCCTTGAGCGTAAAACTCTTCCCGAACTAAAAGGTTGTCAGGTCCTCGAGCTTGAACTCTCACTGACGATGTCAGATCCTCGAATTTTAGAAGATTCTCCCTGACTAATGCAAAAGTGCACATGTGTGCAACGGTGTGATGCTGTGTGAAACTGAGTAAAAATGTGCCAGGTCCTAGAGATCTTCTCTCACTGACAATAATGATTCAAAATTGAGATGCACTTATGCAACGAAAACAATCATAGTAAGGTTTAATAAAGGTAATTGGAGTTATAACATTGTAGGAACTCGTTAAATCCTATTTGAAATTCTTTTTAGAGTTTTAAAAAGTTTGAGTCTCATTTATCGGACTGGAGCCTATTGTAGCCAAGCTTCTCAGGCTAAGGAACTTAAACAATCCTATTAATTCAATATGATTTCAAACAAAGCTGGAGTCTCGTTTCTCGGACTCTGGCTAAGGTTTACAGGAACTTAAACAATCCTATTAAAATTAGAGTCTCGTTTCTCGGGCTCAAACTAAGGTTAATATGCACTTCAAAAAGCCTATGATTCAAAACGTTGGAGTCTCGTTTCTCGGACTCGAACTTAGGTTTATAGGCACTTCAAAAAGCCTATTTATTATTCAAAAAGTTGGAGTCTCGTTTCTCGGACTCGAACTTAGGTTTGTAGGCACTTCAAAAAGCCTATTCATTATATGATTCAAAAATTGGAGTCTCGTTTCTCGGACTCGAACTTAGGTTTGTAGGCACTTCAAAAAGCCTATTCATTCTATGATTCAAAAAGTTGGAGTCTCGTTTCTCGGACTCGAACTTAGGTTTGTAGGCACTTCAAAAAGCCTACTCATTCTATGATTCAACAAGTTGGAGTCTCGTTTCTCGGACTCGAACTTAGGTTTGTAGGCACTTCAAAAAGCCTATTCATTCTATGATTCAAAAAGTTGGAGTCTTGTTTCTCGGACTCGAACTTAGGTTTGTAGGCACTTCAAAAAGCCTATTCATTCTATGATTCAAAAAGTTGGAGTCTCGTTTCTCGGACTCGAACTTAGGTTTGTAGGCACTTCAAAAAGCCTATTCATTCTATGATTCGAAAAGTTGGAGTCTCATTTCTCGGACTCGAACTTAGGTTTGTAGGCACTTCAAAAAGCCTATTCATTCTATGATTCAAAAAGTTGGAGTCTCGTTTCTTGGACTCGAACTTAGTTTTGGAGGCACTTCAAAAAGCCTATTCATTCTATGATTCAACAAGTTGGAGTCTCATTTCTCGGACTCGAACTTAGGTTTATAGGCACTTAAAAAAGCCTATTCATTCTATGATTCAAAAAGTTGGAATCTCGTTTCTCGGACTCGAACTTAGGTTTGTAGGCACTTCAAAAAGCCTATTCATTCTATGATTCAAAAAGTTGGAGTCTCGTTTCTCGGACTTGAACTTAGGTTTGTAGGCACTTCAAAAAGCCTATTCATTCTATGATTCAAAAAGTTGGAGTCTCGTTTCTCGGACTCGAACTTAGGTTTATAGGCACTTAAAAAAGCCTATTCATTCTATGATTCAAAAAGTTGGAGTCTCGTTTCTCGGACTCGAACTTACTAAGTCACGTTTCTCGAGCTTAGATTTATAGGAACTTAAACAATCCTATTAATTCATTCTATGATTCAAAATCGAGCTCAAAGTTTGAAAGATCAGGCCTTTATTGACTTATCATGTATCTGGATTCGTAATTATCATTGGGCTTCGCCGGACTTTTAAACTTTTGTATGATTTTCTTTTTATCATGTGATTAAGAACAAAAACTTTAGAATTAAATGACCTTCAAAAATGCCCCTAGTTTCAAGGTTGGCTTTAATTGGGACTTGACTACGAGACTGATGGAATGGATTACGCTTGAAAAATATGGACTCTGATGTATGATAGATAGAAGAACTGACATTCTCTTAAATTTAAGACTCTTAAGATTATCATATGTGCAATAAAGAATTGATCATTTTCTTTCGAATTTCTTTTAAAAATGCTTGAGCTGGACTTAAAAAATCTTGATAAATATTAGAATAAAAGATCTTCCTCTTCAAAGTGGTTGATGATTCTACATCTTCCATTAGCGAACACTTGAACAAGTAAACATACTTTTGAAGATCCTACAATGTTCAAGATGACTTCTGATTTTTTTCGACTTCAATATTGTCTTTGTCGGATGTGAGCTCTTGGCTAAAAGACAAATATCGTGGCTTGAATGGTTCTGTAGTTTCTACACAAGCTTCCTTCTGAATTTTCTTCTTGACGGGACCTTTCCTCCCATTTGATGATGCCCTAATTTTTGCCTAGATCGCCTCTTCAGGTTTTCAATCTAGCGGGCTTTGCTCTTTCTTTTTCTGATGATACCTTGATTTTTGCCTAGGTCGCCTTTTCAGGTTTTCAACCTAGCAGGCTTTCTTTTTTATGGTTATGCCCTAAATTTTGCCTAAGCCGCCTTTTCAGGTTTTCGACTTAGCGGGCTTCTCTCTTGATGATCTTGTGTAACCAAATCGACAATTTCTCAGCTTCCTGCACCTTAACCGAGTCAATTAGCCTTCAGGAGGACTTAATAGGTGGGCTTAGGATATGGTTTAGAAAGAAAAGATATAAGGCTCAACTTCCCAAAATGCCCCTAGTTTGATATTCTCTCTTTTCTATCAATTATTTTGATTTTTTTTTCTAAATGCCCCTAGTTTGGCATTCTTTTCTTTTTGTCAATCCTTTTGATTCTTTTTTCTAATGCTCTTAGTTTGGCATTCTTTTCTTTTGAACATTTCAATAGTAGATTTTTCTTTTGGATGACACTTTCCTTAAGAGAATACATTGTTCTTTTAATGACCGGGCCTGAAGTAACTTCTCAGGTTGCCTACGTACCCCAAATATTTTTTTTCTCTTTTAAGATCAGGTCAAAATGTAGTTCATACTAAGATTTCCTCCCAAGGTTGGTTGGTGTGGTTTAGAAAGAAATAGGCTATTTGATTTTTTTAGAGGCTGCAAGGGGCTAAAGAAGATTATCTTTTTCTTGGTAAGATAGGAAAATATTCGACCAATGAAGGCCTCCTTTTGTGAATGCTGCTTAACTCGATCAAAGTTTTAGGAATTCGATATCTAGATTACTCTGTCAACTAAGATTTCCTTTTGGAGAATGAATATTCTTCAGTCTTCTTCTGAGAAAGAGTAATCTTCAGTCTTCTTCTACGGAGTTGAGTGAGACTGAGTTCTTTGTATTTGACATTGACTCGTTCAACTATTTCCAAACTTCAAAAGAAATCTCATATTCTTTTGTGAATGAGAACTTTCTTTACTTGAGTGAAAAACATGGTAGATCCACTTGTAAGTCTTAGCATCTTTGTTGATGCTTTTAACTATATCATCTTTGACAGATAATCTTTGACTTTGAAATCACTCTTGACTTGATCTATATTTTTGTGTAATTCATCCATATATCCTTATGAGATCATGCAAGAACGTTGTTGAATTTCTCAAGTAAATTTATTATTCTTCTCATGTTCTGCTAAGGAAAATGTAGTACCCATTTGCACTTCTTAAGTGTACTCTTTAATTCCAATATTTATTAAGTTTGATTAGTGAGCTCTAAGTCAATCCTCATGTTAGATATTATGCTCAAATCATTATTACACGTATGATAATCAGAAGCTTCTATATTTTATTGGAATTGAAAAACATTGATTGACAAACTCGACTACTGGATTTAAAGAATGACAAAAACTGGATTGAAACTCAAAGAAAACTCAGGGACAATTATCTACAAAGAGAGAAGGTCCTTTTGGGTGGATGGACTACTTGAACTTAACATTGGTACTTTGACTAGACGACTCTTTTGACGGACTCAAAATGACATAGATGAGGATTTAAAATATTTGGGACCAATTATCACCCGATTGGAAGTAAACCAAGGTTAACCATTGACTCTAAAGGTTTGACTCTTAACCACATGATTAAAGTTTCGATATAGAATAGTCCAAGTTCGATGGAAAATATCGAATGCAAATGCACTATAAGTCTACGGTGACCAAGAAAGTGAGAAAGATTAGGCACGGGTCTACCCCTGATTGGGATTGAACCTTTGATCAGACAAATTAATTTGATCTTAAGATCGAATCTTTCTATATAAAGTGGTCTGGATCTTTAAAAGTGAAACCAATTAGTCCAACTGATTTGGTATTGATCAGTTTGATCCATTTGTCCATTGGGTCAATTGGTTTAAGTGGTTCAAATTAATCAGTACATTTCACCGATTGGGTAGGATCGATATTGCGGGTTTTGTTTGATTATTCTGGATCGGTCTGCCCACCTACCTGTTGGTTGGATTGAATAAAGCAACCCAGGAACACCCATAGTCAATTCGGGTCGTGACCTATAGGAAGGCTTCTAGACTCTAGGTTTACTACGTGCAATGCATTTTTATCTAGCCACCTTGCCCAAGCACACCTATATACCTTTCGATACGTGGTGACTTGGTTTGATATACCGTATAGGTGATAATCTAAAACCTCAATTCACTTCTCTGAAGCCAAAAACAGCCAGTTCGATCTCCAGTTGAGAGGTGGCGCACAATGCTGAGCAAGGGCCCACTTAAATACCTCTCGTCTAGAATAGACGTAGTCTATCCCCCTCGTACAGTAGGGTACAGCGGGGCAAGATCTTGCTTAGGCACCAGTTTTGACCAAGAAGTACAATTGATATACTTAGACTATCTTTTATACCTACGGGTACGAGTCAAGAGTTGTAGCTTTCATAATTGGTTTGGCATCCCACGAGGGGACCGACCACGTACTAGTACTACGTTGGCAATCGGGACATGTGACTGTGTGGCTTACAATAGGTCAAAGGCTCAGGTCGCTCCAGCCTGGGTGCATCAACATACTTCTCAGAATCACCTGATCAGATGGTATTGATGCCCCCAGTTTGATATACCCTAAGGTACGTGACTGGAGTTGTGGATTTCATGAATGACGTCGCATCTCCGAAGAGACCGGGCCACGCACTAGTGCCACGTTGGCTAAATGGGACGTGTAAGTGAGTAAAACAGTAAACGTGCATGTGGTGTGTGCAAAACAGGGTGGGGTGTGCCCGGGACCTTTTTCAAACAAATGGGCCCATGGATCCAATCACACCAATCATACATTTAATCAAAACCAAAATCATTCAAGTCATATGAATATTCAATTAAGATCACATTATTCCCATCACATAAGCACATTAACATTACGATCAACATCAATCATGTATTTCAAGCAAGATCATGGTAAATTAATCAATAAATATGGCATATGATAATGATCAAACAAACATTGCAATATGCATAATTTTTATAATTTTTAAGGTCCAATCAATGATCACTTTTGGGTGATCCAAAATAAATCGAGATTCCAATAGGTGTTACATTGATGATAGAATGACAATGGTTGAGATGAGCTCACTCTAAAGAACATTAATTGTGCCAACATTAGATAAATTTAGATTTTCTGTAAATTAGGAAAATACAATCTGAACTTGCATCGATGATATCTAAGGCTCCCGATAACGAAATCGAGTGAACTCAAGTTCTAAATTAATCTACTCGACGAGATCTACATTTTATTAATAGGTTCCCAGACTTAATTCTCACTAGAATATTCTGTAAAAAAGTTTTAACGTTGCTGTCTCAACTTTCATTCAGAAATAATTCCAGATTTACAGATTGAACTTGCATCGATGATATCTAAGGCTTTCGATAACGAAATTGAGTGAACTCAGATTCTAAATTAATCTACTCGACAAGATCTACATTTTATTAAGAGATTCCAAGACTTAATTCTCACTAGAAAATTCTGTAAAAAAGTTTTAACGTTGCTGTCCCAACTTTCATTCAAAAATAATTCCAGATTTACAGATTGAACTTGCATCGATGATATCTAAGGCTTCCGATAACGAAATTGAGTGAACTCAAATTCTAAATTAATCTAATCGACGAGATCTACGTTTTATTTAGAGGTTCTCAGACTTAATTATCACTAGAATATTCTGTAAAAAAGTTTTAACGTTGCTGTCCCAACTTTTATTCAGAAATAATTCCAGATTTACAGATAGAACTTGCATCGATGATATCTAAGGCTTCTGATAAGGAAATTGAGTGAAATCAGATTCTAAATTAATCTACTCGATGAGATCTATATTTTATTAAGAGGCTCCCAGACTTAATTCTCGCTAGAATATTCTCTAAAAATGTTTTAATATTTCTGTCCAACCTCCATCATTCCATCATTTTCATATGTTAATTTGAATCTTTCATTATTTAGGAGTCATCAAAAGTGATCCTTAATTGGAAAAAAAAATGCAATACCCAAAATCATCTACAATAAAGATAAAAAAATAAATAAAGAGAAAAAATAAATAAAATAAATCCAACTAAATAAAAAAAAACTAAGTCATCTTGACAATGCTCCCATACTTGGGGTTTTTCAAGTTTGATCCTCAATAGTCCCCAGTGGAGTCGCCACTGAAAGCGCCCTCAATCCGCGGGGTGTGCGGATCCGCTTTTGACCCTTGAGGTTTGGGAGTCGCCACCTAGTTATTGTGGTCTAGGAACCAACCTGACTCTAACATGGATAAAAGGAACTAATCTACCATAAAAAATCTGAATTCGGGGATCAAGTTACGGGGTTGGAAGGTGTTAGGCACCAACCCCGCCCGGCCAAAGCCGGTCTCTACTAAATTCCCAAGTAAATTACATTGCTAAAACCTAGATAAAAAATAAATAAAAATAAAAATTTACCTTTCCGATGGCAAGGATTTGGTTCCCTCAGATCTGACAAAAAGAGCTCCTTGTACCGTGCTCCCTTGCTTCGTTCTGTTTCCGGATTTGACTTCGGATCTCCGAGGCAAGGTATCTCCTTGTTTTTGAATCTGAACTCTTCAAGTTTGCGGATTTAGGAGTGTTTTTAGAAGGCTTTTGGGTGTTTTCTAGACTAAAATTGAAGGAGGGATGTTAGTTAAGGAGTTGGGGCTCCAAAACTAGGGTTTATGGGGGGCTAGGGGAGCTTCTAGACCTACTTCTCTTAGGGTTTATGATTTTATACGAAAAAAAGGGTGTGAGCACCTCTATTTATAGATGTTTTTAGGGGTTGATTTGGATAGAGTTAGTGTTTAATTAGAGATCTTTTAATTAGAGTTGTGTTTTAGTTAAAATTGTTTTAGGTAGAATTATGCTTTAATTAGAATTGTTTTAGGTAGAATTGTGTTTTAATTCAAATTGTTTTAGGTGAATTGTTTTTTAGTTAGAACTCTATTAGATAGAGTTATTATTTAATTAGATCTCTATTATGACTTTTGGTCTTATTTGATTGACTTTTAATGTTTTGACTTCAGTCTTAATTGATTGACTTTTAATATCTTGACTCCAGTCTTGCTTAATTGACTTTAATTTTGACTTCAGTCTCACTTGATTGACTTTAATACCTTGACTTTAGTCTTGCTTGATTTACTTTTAATTTTTGGAGAACCCCCTCCATTATTTCTTTAATTCTTTGGACCCCCAAATGGAAGGGTCCTTAAAGAAATATCCCACGAACCCTCAACAATTTTACCCGAAAGTCCGATTGATCGATTTTTTAGGTTCAAATTTTTAAATTAATTTCATTAATGTTTCACTTTAATTATTTAATATTTTATTTATTAATTTCGAATTTTTTAATTATGAAAATTGTGAAATTACCGTTTTGCCCCCGGAGAGGACTTTTCACGTTTTAAGTCGGTTTTTAATGTTCTAGGATGTTTTAGAATCGGTTTTTCGTAAGGAATTCAATGAGAATGTTGGTTGTGTCATTTATGAAAATTTTTATGTGAAATGATTGTGAACTTTATGAGGGGTATTTTCGTAATTTTGTCAAATTTTGTTAAAATTGGCGAAATGATTTATTTGATTTCGATTTGTTATTTTATGTGTTCGAGAGAGTTTTCCTAAGCGTAATGTAGGCTCTAGGGTTGTTTTGATGTTAGGGGTATTTTGGTAATTTGGTAATTTTTTAGTGATTTTTATCGTAAAGCTTCTTTTTGTCTGAAAGATGATGATTTCTATATTTCAGGGATTGTATTTTCCTAGCGTAGCGTGGTTTCTAAGGTTTTGTCAATTCGAGATACCTCATCCGGATTTTTGAAACATATCTGGTAACAAAATAAAGCAATGGAATACACATCCATCATTGGGAATCATTGCGATCGGGTTGACGAGTTGATTAATCAGGCGAGTGCAAAAATGGGGTGTCTACAAACCCAATATCCAAATTAAGCATAAATCATCTTGAGTTTTATCTAAGTATGACCTATCTAGATTAAATATAAATAGTACAAAGTATTCAACTAAAGATTTAATCCATAGGAGTTGGATAAACCTTGAAAATAATCCATTAAACAATGAGCATAAAAACAAGAGGAAAATAATTTAAAAGCATAGTTGAACTTGTTCTAGGCTTCTCTACCTCTCTAATGGAGAAGGGACTTAGCCCATTGTCATTGCAAAAGAAGTAGAAATAATTAAAGAAAAGAAATCTTATTTCATTGATGGAACAAAAGTTACACCATTCTTCTCTCACTCATAATTATAGAAATTAAACCTGTGTGGTCAAAATCTGGTGAACAGTGCTAATGGACTCTGCCTCACAGGTCTGATGTCAGTTCTATCACCTCTCTCCTTGTGCCAACGTGGTATCTACCAAAAACTCTTCGACGCTCAAGTTAGAGAAGTGGATGAACAATCTAATAAGCTGGTCAGACCTCCAATCCGCCAAAAAATCCATTCCTCTTTGCTAATCATGCTATTTATAGATCCTTCCTACGAATCAGGATTTTCCCGTCTCACGGGGGGTGATTCCGGAGAATCCCCTGATTCCTTAGATCCCCAAACGGAATAGGGATCTTCTAGATTGGATATATTATACTAGGGAAATCTCTTCCAATATCTCTTGGCTTGACGTGCGCATATTAGGATTAATGGTATTCTTTGACCAGGTCTGCTCTGCTTAGTAGGCCAGGTCTTATTCAGTATTGTGCTGCCCATCTAGTAAAATTAGGGGCTCTCTACTTTGACCTGTCCTACTGCTGGGTAGCACCCGCTTAATCTGTGCATGGTACCACTCTACCAGTCTGGACACGTATACAGTCTAGATAATTGATCAGTTATTTTCCTTTACAATTATCCCCTCTCGATGAGATGCAAAGTCTCATCGTTTTTTCGAGACACGTAACCTCTTTTTTATTAACTACCTTGAATCTTTATAATTACTTCTACTCTTAATGAATCGAAGCATTTAATGCAATGTTGTTTCAAATCATTTCTGACGACTAAAACGAATCATTCTTCGTCTATGTCCGTCCACGTGCCCCACTATCATAAATACTACCCCTTAAACTATGACGTTTAGGTTGGATTAGGCTATCCTCCCAGGCATACGTACTCTTTTATGTTCTTTTATAAATAGGAGACTTAGTATTCATTCTCCCTCTTACTGTATTATTACTCTTTGTGATCTCATCTCTTTGCATTTTATGAAAAACTTATTCTCTCTTCTTTTTTCTATTTTGCCACCCTTTTTTTACTTCTTTCAGGCCGAAGTAATCTTCTTCATTTTTTTTCTCTTTTCTACAATTTTGATTTCTCAATGACTGCTAACATGACCCAACTTCGGAGGAGGCTTTATATCCTTGACTTTGTATCTATTAGGATCTGTAAGGACCCCAAGGATCGTAACGAATGCCGTCAGGGAGAGATTATGGTCTACGCTGGCCAAATTAAGGCTGGCCTTAGTTTTCCTGTCTCCCCCTTCCTCAGGGAGGTGTTGAGTAAGATAAACCGTACCCAGGCCAAATGTCTGACAACTTCTACTATCTGGTAGAGATAATAAAGAAGATAGGTATAACCTCCAATGACTTCCTCTCCAAGTATAATCTAAAAGTTATTCCCAGCACCCTGGGTATTACTCGTTGTCCTCCAAGAGTGTAGTAATTACACTAAATCCTTATCTCCCCAGTACTGACAAAGGGTGGTACAAGGACCCTTTGATTGTCTCTAAGAATTAGGAGTTCACTCTTAGTACTCTTCGTGCAGGATTTAGAGTCACTTAGACCTTCTACGGTAAGACTGGTTTTTCGATACCTAGTTGTGTCTCATTCTTCGATTCTGTCTGCAACTCAATTTGATTCTAACTTTGCTTTATTTGCTCTCTACAGATTCTTCTGTCATTTCCGCTGCTAAGGCTAGAAAAGAGCAACGTAGAGCATCCAAAGATAGGAGGCTAGTGGTAGTGGGCCTCCAAACCAGAACTGCTGAGGGGGTGTGGAGGGAGATTAGATCTATCTTTCCCCTTCCATTTTACCTTAACCATTTGCACGTCGGGCTTCCTCTGATCAGACTTCCTTTGCATCCGTTTCATACCTTTTTTCTCCTCCAACCCCCTTAAGATCTTTCAATACCAAGAACATGGACTTCTCAAAGTTCCCTTTGTTCCCTCTCTCCTGTTGTCAAGGCTATTCCTCCCTCTAACCAGGATAAGGAAAAGAAGAAGAAGAATCTGGCCCCTCGTGGCTTCACCCTCACTAGAGAAGCAAGTCAACTGATATTGGTGTGTAGGAAGTGAGATGACCTAGCTTTTACCTCTGCTTCTGTTTATGCTTCTGCTACTCTTACTGAGTTTCCTAAGGAGATTCAGGCTCAGACGGTGTAGAGCTTGGATACCATCAGGGAATTCAGCCCTGTCCCTAAACTTCAGTCGCACAAGAGGTAAGGCTGATTAGGAAAAGTTTAAGGAGTCCTTCCCCTCTAGAAGAATCTGAGCAAGAGGGTCCCAGTCACCTCAAGACTCTTCTGGAGGATGCAGCATTTTCTTTGAGGGGCCATTAGACTTCGGCTTCGTTTCCATGTTTATAATAAGAGTAGTGGGGTGAGGAACCTTGTCATTGCTGACTCTCTGTTTTCTCACACAATTTTTCCCAAGGACTGGGATGTTGCAGATCGGGCCAATGTTGACCTAGGCTTCGATCGGTTTATCCATGGCTTTTATCAGGCAATTCTTTACTCTTCTCACTCTACTTTTTAATCTTTATGTCTTGCTTAGTTAACTACTTTATTCTTCTTGTAGACCAATGCCTATAGAACCTTGGCCTTCCTGAAATGGCATGAAGCTAAGGACCAGGCGACTACTTTGACTAGGGAGCGTGAAGAAAAAATAACTCTGCTCCAAACTAAGCTGGCTTCCTCTAGCCGATTTTCCCAAGAGGTTAGAGAGGAGATGGAGGCTAACTTGACCCAATTTTCTAAGGAAAACTTAGATTTCGAGGCCACCAATAAGAAGCTGGTAGATTTCTAGGGTGTTCTTCAACTAGAACTAGCCAGCTACAAGGAAAGAGTATAGATGAGATACGCAAAACTGACAAATCTCTAAGAAAAAGTATAATAACAAGAACTTGAGTTAGGCTTCCTTAGGACTGGTATTGAGATGGCTAGGATAGCTTAGTCCAAGAAAGATGAGATTGAGACCAAGAGACTACTGGGACAACTGTAGGCCTAATACTCTCGATTGGTAAAGGAAGCTTCTTCTAAGGCTTATCATGAAGGCTTTGAAATTGCCCGACTTTAGTATGAGAAGGAGGAGGACAAAGAAGACAAAGAGGATAAAAGTCCTACTGGTTCTCCTATCAAGAAGATTTTTAGCTGGTTTAGTGACTATGGGCGAGTCCCACCTTTCCAACTAGATGAGGAGGGGAACCCTGTTGCTGTCTTGGATCAAGTCCCTGGTGAGCTTATAGAGGCTGGGCATACCATAGATTTGGACCAAGCCAGAGTAACTGGTTCACCTGCTCAAGCCAGTGACCTACCTCCTGTCCCCATTATCGACGTCGATCAAGACGAGGCGATCGACCCTTTCAAATCCTACTATTGAGATTTCATCTTCTGTCAACTAGTCACCTACCGCCGAATGAAGATCTACTCCTTGGTTTCAACTGTATTCCATTTTTCCTATTCTTTTTTGTATTATCCCATCTTTGGGATTTCTCTTGTAGTCTTTTTGTTATTAATGAACACTTTGTTTTTAGCCAACTGCTAATCTGCCTCCTATATGAACTTTACTTTTCCGCACTGTTTGCACTGCACATTCAACTATTGAATTGTTTTGTTTTTTAGCCAACTACTAATCTGCCTTTAATATGAACTTTACTTTTTCATACTGTTTGTACTGCACATTCAACTACTGAACTGCTTTCCAACTTAGCATAGATTTCAACATTATGCTTTACTTAAATACTTTAGCAAATCTGTTCTCTTGTACTGCTTATATTTATTAGTTTTTCCCCAAGTTCTGCCTTATGTAAGTTATACTTAGGTAGAACCTTTTCGTAAATAACCACACAATACAAAAATTTTGTACAACATTAACCTATGAGTTACTGTCCTTCAAGAAGGCTCTAACTCAGTGTTACGCAACATATAACGTAATGGATTACAGGGCATAATACTTACCTTTTTACAATCCTTTTATTATTCTAAGACAAATTGTAGTCGTTCAGCAATCTTCTCTTAACCATAAGTAGAGGATGACTTCAAGGATATCCTCTTCAACTAAACAAATTTCTATGTTCTATCACTTAGGACAGAGCATGGTCGTCCAGCTCTTCGCTTTACTAGTTAAAGTAAAGGAAAGTTACGAGGACTGGACTTTAGAAAAAGCCCAAGTCAGTGCTATGTTACTTGTGTCAAAGTAGGGCCCTGGATAGTTTTTTACTTTACTAATTAAGGTAGAGAACACCCACGTAGGCCCGGATCCAGGCGGGATCCATCTTTAGTGCTCTTAGACTCCTGACAGAGTTGGGCCCCGGCCAGTTTCTTACTCTGCCAATTAACGCAAAAAAGACCCATGTAGGTTTGAATCCATGTGGGATGCATCTTTAGTGTTATAAAACTCATGTTAGAGTAGGGCTCCAACCAACTTCTTACCTTACCAATTAAGGTAGAGAAGACCTACATAGGCCCAGATCTAGGTGGGATCCAACTTTTAGTATTATATTATTCTTGTCAGAATAGGGCCCCGACCAGCTTTTTATCCTGTCAATTAAGGCAGAGAAGACCCACATAGTCCCAAATCCAGCTGGGATCCAACTTTTAATGCTATATTGCTCTCGTCAGAGTTCTTACCCTGCCAATTAAGGCAGGAAAGACCTGTAGACACCCCATTTTTGCATCCGCCTGACTTGGCGATCCGTCACCCGGTTACTGTGAATTCCTAATGATGATCGTAAAGAACTTGAAGGCTTGTGAGTACTATCCCTGATTCCCTTCGTTTTCACTCTTTTCATCTCCCCTACTCGTTGTGACTCGACATAGAAATCTACGCACGCTTAGGATCGCCATACGTCATACCCGATTTAGCAAGCATACACGCTTAGGCTCGCCACACAGTTTGATAACCTAGAGACCTCGCCACGCTAGGAAAATACGACTTTGAAACATAGAAATAATCACGTTGGGACTAAAAGAAACCTCACGCCAGAACTCGTAAAAATCCGTAAAAATCGACAAAATGACGAAAATACCCATCATAAATTTCGGACCTCCTAAAGACTTCGAAAATACCTCCACTGCACTCAGAACATGATTTCGAGTCTAACGGGATCCAAATCGACGAAAACAGAGAAATTGAGGAAAAATCATAAAAATGACCGAAATGCCCCTCGACCTCCAAACTCAACTTAAAGACCTCGACCGTTAGGATAATGTAACAAAATCAAATCTAATTAAAAATCCAATAATAATAAAATTCAAATTAAAAAATCAAACAATTCAAATAAAATTCAAATTAAAAAATCAAACAATTTAAACTAAAAATTAAACAATTTAAACAATTAAAACTAAAAAATTAAACAATCCAAACAATTAAAACCAAAAATAAAACTCAAATTAAAAAAATTCAAACAACTAAACTAAAAATAAAACTCAAATTAAAAGTTAAACAATAAAAAAATTTAAATTAAAATCAAGTAACAATTAAAATTAAAAGTTTAAAATTAAAATCAAACAACCGATAAAATCAAAATGCAATCAATTAAATTAAGAAATTTTCAAATTAAAATCGAACAACCAAAATAAAATTTTCAACTAATCAACTAATAAAACTTAAAATTAAAAAAGTAATCAACCAAAGAAAATCTCAAAATAAAAAATTTTAACCAATCGATAAAATGAAAATTAAATCGACTAATCGTAACTCAACTACCATCGTGCTACGAGTAGCGGGGGATCACCCCACCACCATTCTCCCAAAGGAAAGGACGTAAACAGAAAAAGAAAGAGGAATAAAAGAATTAGAAAGAAAAATTAATTAGAAAGTTTTTTTTATAAAGAGGACGTCTCCTTCTTCTTGGAGGGGGGTGATCTTCTCTTTCGATTCTCTCTTTGTCGGCTCTCTCTTTTTCGATTCGGTTCATTCTCAAGCCTTTGGAGCACTCTCTCGATTTCAGCCCCTCTTCTTCCTAACCCTCTCTCACGTCTCCACCTCCCCTCTTTCATCTTGGACAGTACTCTACAAAAAGGAAGAGATAAGAAGAAGAAGGAGAAGAATAGAAAAAAAACGAGAACAAACTTTTGGATTACTGCCACCATTGTCGTGCCCTTTTCATCATCAAGTTCTACACGGCCCATCGCCTACGCCCTGGTCTTCTCTCTGCTCTCCTATCCCTCACCATTACAGCCCTCTCCAACGCACTAGCCACATTCATACAGCCTTTGCTACACCTCCCCCTCTTTTCCATTAACGCCCCAATAATCTTTTCCATCTCTCCAATCTCTGCAACGCAGTCCCATTCTCGCCATTAAAACAGTCCAACCGCCCCTCTCCTTGCTATCTTTGACACCTCAAGTAGCCTCCATTGGCAGCCCCGAGTCAATCCAAAATTAGCCCCAATCATCGTTCCCTATCCCTGCAACATAGCCTCCATCAGCAGCCTCATCAGCCATGCCACTGACTTTCTCAGCCTTTCTTTCATTGTCAAAAATGGAGCAGCACAACGCTAACAACAACCCCACCTTCATAATCGCCAAATCCACATCTCTCTGAGCATCGTCTTCTTCGTCTCTATAGTGTTCACGACTCAGCAGCCATGCTACAATCATCTCCCTCATGCAATCTCGTCTTTCTCATATACTTTGGCAGCGAGCAATCGAAATTCTGAAAGGATTTCGAGTAACTAGATTCTTGCACGTGGTAAGCGTATTTAATCGTTTGTTTGATTTATTTATTTTTTCTTTCTTTTCTTATTCTCCTTCGATCATTATTCCATGTGTGGACTTTCTTCATGAGTGTTAATTTGATCATTTGCGTGAACCAACTCACGGATTTGTGCGCATTAGAAGCTTAAAATTGATTTTTTATATATGCACGTGAGTCGACTCACTGTTTTGTGCACATAGGGATTTAAAATTGATTTTATATATGCACGTGAGTCGACTCACTGTTTTTGTGCACATAGGGATTTAAAATTGATTTTATATATGTGTGTGAGTCGACTCACTATTTTTGTGCACATAGGAATTCAAAATTGATTTTTTTAACAGTGGTGTGAGTCAACTCACTAAATTTTGTGCTTATAGGAGGTTTAAAATCGGGTTTTTTTTTTATATTCACTTGTCACGTGGGTCAATTCACTGATTTGTATGTGCATAGGAATTCCAAAATCACTTTTTTTAATAAAATTGGCATTGAGTTGACTCACTGATTTTTTATGTATATGAAAATTTAAAATTGTTTTTTTAACAAAATAAGCACGAGTCAACTCATTGATCTCTATGTATATGGGAATTACTTCATCAATCAATGATTAACGTTTGCCACGTGTCTTTTTTTTAAAAGGAAAATTTGGATATATGTGTGAGCGGTTGATTCACTAATTTACCTCATGTCCCTAATATTTTGATTGTTGAAGCACCGACTTGTTGATCCACCATGTGTTCTAATTTGAAAACTTGCTTGTTCACAATTCCCATTTTTTGGTAAGATTCATTTTTGGAATATTCTAATTTTGGAAATTTTGTCATTTTCTAATTTGGGAAATCCAGTATTGATATTTCTCTAATTTGGAAACCTTTGTATAAATTTCTAATTAGAAACTCATTATTTGGAAATTCCTAATTTGGGAAATTTATTTCTAATTTGAGAAATTCTCCTATCTTCATAAACTCCCAATTTAGAAAATTTCGAATTTTAATCTAGATATTCTATGAGTTACCAAATTAGAAATTTCATGTTCTCGATTTTCTAATTTAGAAAATTTTCATAAATTCCTATTTTAGTTTAATCAGAAAATCATTGTATATTTGGATTTGTGATGGAAATGTTGCCACGTGGACTCTGGAGCATAGATCAGGATCAAGGCTTTTTCAAATATTACCATTTTATGCGAAATTCGAGAAATTACATGAGATTTAGTACAATATTGGCCTTGAGATTCGTTTAGCACATTCGATACAATTTGATGATAATGATGATGATTGGACCATAAACTTGACTTTAGTCTCTACCCGTTGACCGTAGGAGAGTTTGGATCATAATAGAGACCGATCATCTCGATCGGGCGGGTTCGGTGCCTAACACCTTCCGAAACCCGTAATCTGACCTCTTACCCATTTCTCTAATCCGTGGACCGACCCGATCCATTTTGGAGTTATTTTTGGTTCCTAGACCTAAACTAGGTGACGACTCCTTATTCCCTAAAAGTCCCCAATTTACCAGTCGGACCCCTATCCACTATTTTGTGAAAAACGGGTCGATGCGATTTCAAGACCCACATAGGCCCGAATCTAGGTGAGATCCAACTTTAGTGTTATATCCGTGTCCAAGCTACAAGTGATCAAAAAAGATTTCTTTATTGTTAATATCTTTTCAGGTTACATGTATTCCACGGTCTAGGCAGCTTTCGACCAGTCATTGTCACCAAGTAATAGATTCATTTCTGGCCTACTCTTACTACCTTGTATGGCCCTTCCCAGTTAGGACCCAGTTTTCTATTATTTTGTTTTTCTATATTCTAGAATACTCTATGCAGTACTAGATCTCCTTTAAATTGCCTGTGACGGACTCTCTTATTGAAGTAGTTTTCCAGCTTCTTATAATAGCTCTCTAGCCTTATCAGCGTTGTTTCTCGTTTTTTTCCAACAAATCTAGTTCTGGGATTATCTGTTGGTTGTTCTGGTCAATCTACACTACTATTGATCTTGGAATCTATTTTCTGTTAGCATCACTACCGCCATACCATAGGCCATAACGAATGGAGACATTCTTGTGGAGGTTCTGGCAATTATCCTGTAGGCCCACAATACATCATGCAAGACCGTTGCCCATCTTCTTTTTATTTTTTCCAGCCTCTTCTTTAGCATGTCTATTAGTACTTTGTTTGTGGCTTCAGCCTGTCTGTTGCCTTACAATTACTATGGCATGGAAAGTAACTGCAATATCTCATGCTTTCTGCAAAAAAAATTTATCTACTCTCCTGCAAATTATCTTCCATTATCTGAGACTATAGTGCATGGTAGACCAAATCGACAGATTATATTTTCCCATAAGAACTTATGAACTTCTTGCTAGTGTATTCTGGTTAGAGGTAGTACTTCTGCCCACTTGGTAAAGTAATTTGTCGCCATCAACAAGAAAGTTATGTTACTTGGTACCCTGGGTAACGAGCTTACTAGATCAATTTCCCATTATGCAAACGGCCAAGGACTGATGAGGGAATTGAGCTGCACTCCTGACTGTTGGATTATTCTCCTATGTCTTTAGTATTTGTCGCAATGCTTGACATGTAGAGTTGCATCTTTTTGCAAATATGGTCAGAAATATCCTTGGAAAAATACTTTGTGGGCCAAAGACCTTGTCCCTGAATGATTCCCGCAATCTTATTTGTGGATCTCACTCAGCACGTCATTTACCTCTTATAGCATTAAACAACATAGGAGTGGCCATCCTACTGACTTCCTGTATAGTTTCCCATCCAGGATAGTGTATCTTTCTACCTTGTTCTTTACACATCTTGCTTCCTTCGAATCGTCGGACAACACGTCTAACTGTAGAAAAGCAAAAATCAAGCACATCCACCCTTGATCTCCTACTACAGCTATCACATAGACCAATTTTGGTTCATCTATCGCAGGTCTTTCTTGGTAGCCTAATGGCAATTCTCTTATGTCTTATCCTGCCAACATTGAGGCTATGAAGGCTAGGAAGTCTGCATGTCTATTGTCTGTTCTTGGTATGTGTTCTATTCTGACTTTTTCAACTCAAAGTATGGCAGACCTTATTTTCTCCAGATAGAACTGCATCTTGGGATCTGAAAGCGCCCTCGATCCGCGGGGTGTGCGGATCCGCTTTTGACCCTTGAGGTTTGGGAGTCGCCACCTAGTTATTAAGGTCTAGGAACCAAACTGACTCTAAAAAAAGGTAAACTAATTTACGAAAGAGAAAAAGAGTCCGGGGAACACGTTACGGGGTTGGAAGGTGTTAGGCACCAACCCCGCCCGGCCAAAGCCAGTCTCTACTAACTTCCCAAGTAAATTACATTGCTAAAACCTAGATAAAAATAAATAAAAATAAAAAATTTACCTTTCCGATAGCAAGGACTTTGTTCCCTCAGATCTGACAAAAATAGCTCCTTGTACCGTACTCCCTTGCTTCGTTCTGTCTCCGGATTTGATTTCGGATCTTCGAGGCAAGGTATCTCCTTATTTTTGGATCTGAATTCTTCAAGTTTGTTGTGGATTTTGGGATGTTTTTGGAAGACTTTTAGGCGTTTCTTAGGCTAAAATCGAAGGAGGGATGTTAGGTAAGGAGTTGGGGCTCCAAAACTAGGGTTTATGGGAGGCTAGGGGGGCTTTTAGACCTACTTCTCTTAGAGTTTATTATTTGATACGAAAATAGGGTGTGAGCACCTCTATTTATAGATTTTTGTAGGGGTTGATTTTGATAGAGTTAGTATTTAATTAGAGTTCTTTTAATTAGAGTTGTGTTTTAGTTAGAATTGTTTTAGGTAGAATTGTGTTTTAATTAGAATTGTTTTAGGCAGAATTGTTTTTTAGTTAGAACTCTATTAGATAGAGTTATTATTTAATTAGAATTCTATTATGATTTTGAATTTTGGTCTTATTTGATTGACTTTTAATATTTTGACTTAAGTCTTAATTGATTGACTGTTAATATCTTGACTTCAATTTTGCTTAATTGACTTTAATTTTGACTTTAGTCTCACTTGATTGACTTTAATACCTTGACCTTAGTCTTTCTTAATTGACTTTAAATTTTTGGAGAAGCCTCCTCCATTATTTCTTTAATTCTTTGGACCCCCAAATGGAGGGGTCCTTAAAGAAATATCTCACGAACCCTCAACAATTTTACTTGGAAGCCCGATTGATCGATTTTTTAATTCAAAATTTTAAATTAATTTCATCAATATTTCACTTTAATTATTTAATATTTTATTTATTAATTTCGAAATTTTTTATTATGAAAATTGTGAAATTACCGTTTTGCCCCCGGAGAGGACTTTTCACGTTTCAAGTCGGTTTTTAATGTTCTAGGATGTTTTAGAATCGATTTTTCATAAGAAATTAAATGGAAATATTAGTTTGTGTCATTTATGAAATTTTTTGTGTGAAATGGTCATGAACTTTATGAGGGGCATTTTCGTAATTTTGTCGAATTATGTTAAAATTGGCGAAATGATTTATTTGGTTCCGATTTGTTATTTTATGTGTTCGAGAGAGTTTTCCTAAGCGTAACGTAGGCTCTAGGGTTATTTTGAGGTTAGGGGTATTTTGGTAATTTGATCAATTTTTAGTGATTTTTATCGTGAAGCTTCTTTTTGGTCTGCAAGATGATGATTTCTATGTTTCTGGGGTCGTATTTTCCTAATATAACGTGGTTTCTAAGGTTTTGTCAATTCGAGATACCTCATCCAGATTTCTGAAACATATCGGATAACATAATAAAACAGTGGAATACACATCCATCATTGGGAATCATTGCGATCGGGTTGACGAGTTGATTAATCAGGCGGATGCAAAAATGGGGTGTCTACATGATCTCATGCTTCAAACGTCTCGTTGACATGGTTAATTATTAGCTATGAGTCACTATAAACTATAGGCTCAATTACCCTCAACCCTGCCAATGAATTGAGATCGAGCAGTATTACCTCATATTCTACTTCATTATTTAATGCTTTGAATCCCAGTCTGACTGTCTTCTCTATCCTAGAATCGTCAAGAGTGATTAGTACCAATCATATTCTTGATCCTTCCAAGCTTGAAGATCCATCCATGTAGACTCTCTATCCTGGATGGTTGTTTATTTTTTGCCCTTCTTTAACATGTTCCAACTCTTCTACCAATAGATCTGTTCTTTCCTCCATCAAATGTCTATCAAGAAATTTGTAGCGAAACTCTGGGCTTATATTCAAGTCTAAACTCAGCTAACTGTACAGCCCACTTTTCCATTCTGTCTGATTCCTCAATCTTTCCTAAGATAGACTTTAAGGGGTACTCCGTGATGACCTGTACTCGGTGCACTTGGAAGTACTGTCTCAGGCACCAAGCTGTGTAAACTAAAGTTAATCTCATATTCTCAATTATGGAATAACATGTGTTTGCATAAGTGAAGGTCTTGTTCAAGAAGTAGATAGGTTGCTATGCTACTGTCAAAAAGTGCTCTCGATCCGCGGGGTTGCGGATCCACTTTTTTTTGTATTGGGAGTTGCCACCTAGTTTTTAGGTCTAGGAACCTAATCATGATTCTAAACAAATAAATAACATTAATCTACTAAAAAGAAATTACGGATTCGGGGATCACGTTACGGGGTTGGAAGGTATTAGGCACCAATCCCGCCTGACAAATGCTAGTCTCTACTTTTCCAAAAATTACATAGCTAAAAACAACCTAATAAAATAAAAAAAGACTATTTTACCTAGATGATTGCAACAATACGTTCCCTCAGAATTGGCGGAGAGCGTACTCGTGTGAGTTTTCCTATTTTTTCTCCATCACTGGATTTGCTTCCGATCTCCAAGCTGAGGTATCATTCTCCTCGATCTGAGTATTTTTTGTGTTTTCTTAAGGGTTTCTAGATGTTTTTGAATGGTTTCTAGGTTTTTTTGAGTAAAAATTGGGGTTTGGATGATAGGTAGGAAGTTAGGGCTTCAAAATTAGGATTTGGAAAAGGTTAGAGAGACTTTTTGACCTACTTTTTCTAGGATTTATTTTGAACTGCGAGATTGGGTTGTGAAGGCTCCTATTTATAGATTTTTTTGGAAGAGTTGGTGTTTAGTTAGGTTTCTTATAGATAAGGTGAATTAGGGTTTTGACTTCTTATTGGATTGACTAGGTTTCTTTATATTAGGAGGGTCTTGACTTAAGTCTTATTTGATTGACTAGGTTTTTTTAGATTAGGATTTTAATTATTATGTATAATGAAAAACTATATTTTGATTTTTAGAGAATCCCCCTTAATTATATTTTAATTCTTTAGGCCCCCAGATGGCGGGACTTTTAATAAATATCAGGGGGCTCCACTTAAATAAGTGGGCAACCATCAACAATTTTGCGTGAAGGCTTAATTGATTAATTTTCTTGGTATAGGTTTTTTTAATTAATTTTATTAAGATTTCACTTTACGTTAATTAATGTTTTATTTATTAATTTTAAAATTTTAAATTATTAAAATTAGAAAATTATCGTTTTGCCCCTAAAGAAAAGTTTTGTGTTTCAAGTCATTTTTCGATGTTTTAGAATGTTTTGGAATCAGTTTTTCGTAAGGAATTCGATGGGATTTTCGGTTTGTGTCATTTATGAATTTTTTTGGTATGAAATGATTGTGAACCCTATGAGGGGCATTTTTATAATTTTATCAAATTTGGTGAAAATTGGTAGAGTGGTTTATTTGATTTCAATTTGTTGTTTTATGTGTTCGAAAAGGTTTTCCTAAGAGTAATGTGGGCTCTAAGGATGTTTTGATATTAGGGGTATTTTGATAATTTGATCATTTTTTAGTGATTTTTATCGTAAAACTTCTTTTTGTCTAAAAAATGATGATTTCTATGCTTTAGGTTATATTTTCCTAGCGTAGCGTGATTTCTAGAGTTTAGTTCGCTTGATATACCTCATCCGAATTTCTAAAATATATCTAGTAACAAACAAAAATATTAGAATATTCATCCATCATTGGGAACCGTCACAATCGGGTTGACGAGTTAATTAATCAGGCGAGTGCAAAAATGGGGTGTCTACAGATACCACTCTTTGACGAGGGTTGAAGCAAACTAGATAGCAAATCTATTTCGATAGATAGTGCGATATCAGAATGCCAAAACTAGTGACAATTCATTTTATAGGTTGATTTATCAATTCGTCGAGACGTTCGGATCCTTGAGGGTAAAACTCTTCCCGAACTAAAAGTTTGTCAGGTCCTCGAGCCTGAAGTCTCACTAACGATGTCAGATCCTTGAATTTTGAAAATTCTCTTTGATTAATGCAAAAAAGTGCACGTGTGTGTAAAGGTGTGATGCTTATTGAGTATTCTACCAGATCATTGAGAATAAATTATCTTCAATAACTACAAATGTCAGGTCCTAGAGATATTTTCTCACTGACGATGATGATTCAAATTGAAATGCACATACGCAATGAAGACAATCACACAATATTGAACTATGGAAAGTTTGAATAACGAGATAGGTAATGTAGAAACTGCATTAAATCCTATCAAAATTCTTTTTTAGAGTTCGAAAAAATTTGAGTTTCATTTATTGGACTTGAGCTTATTGGAACCACGCTTCTCGGGCTAAGATTTGTAGGACTTAAAAAATCCTATTCATGTTGGAGTCTGAAAGCGCCCTCGATCCGCGGGGTGCGCGGATCCGCTTTTGACCCTTGAGGTTTGGGAGTCGCCACCTAGTTATTACGGTCTAGGAACCGATCAATGACTCTAAACGGATAAAAACTAATCTAAAACCAAAAAAACCGAATTCGGGGATCATGTTACGGGATTGGAAGGTGTTAGGCACCAACCCCGCCCGGCCAAAGCCGGTCTCTACTAAATTCCCAAGTAAATTACATTGCTAAAACCTAGATAAAAATAAATAAAAATAAAAATTTACCTTTCCGATAGCAAGGACTTTGTTCCCTCAGATCTGACAAAAAGAGCTCCTTGTACCGTGCTCCCTTGCTTCGTTCTGTCTCCGGATTTGACTTCGGATCTCCTAGACCGAGGTATCTCCTTGCTTTTGGATCTGAACTCTTCAAGTTTGTTGCGGATTTGGGGGTGTTTTTGGAGGGCTTTTAGGCGTTTTCTAGACTAAAATTGAAGGGGGGATGTTAGGTAAGGAGTTGGGGCTCCAAAACCAGGGTTTATAGGAGGCTAGGGGAGCTTCTAGACCTGCTTCTCTTAGGATTTATTATTTGATACGAAAATAGGGTGTGAGCACCTCTATTTATAGATATTTTTAGGGGTTGATTTGGATAGAGTTAGTGTTTAATTAGAGATCTTTTAATTAGAGTTGTGTTTTAATTTGACTTGTTTTAGGTAGAATTGTGTTTTAATTAGAATTGTTTTAGATAGAATTATTTTTAAGTTAGAACTCTATTAGATAGAGTTATTAATCAATTATAATTCTATTATGACTTTTGGTCTTATTTGATTGACTTTTAATGTTTTGACTTTAGTCTTAATTGATTGACTTTTAATATTTTGACTTCAGTCTTGCTTAATTGACTTTAATTTTGACTTCAGTCTCACTTGATTGACTTTAATACCTTGACTTCAGTCTTGCTTGATTTACTTTTAATTTTGGAGAACCCCCTTCCATTATTTCTTTAATTCTTTGGACCCCCAAATGGAGGGGTCCTTAAAGAAATATCCCACGAACCCTCAACAATTTTACCTGAAAGTCCGATTGATCGATTTTTTAGGTTCAAATTTTTAAATTAATTTCATCAATGTTTCACTTTAATTATTTAATATTTTATTTATTAATTTCGAATTTTTTAATTATAAAATTGTGAAATTACCGTTTTACCCCCGGAAAAGACTTTTCACGTTTTAAGTCGGTTTTTAATGTTCTAGGATGTTTTAGAATCGATTTTTCGTAAGGAATTCAATGGAAATATTATTTTGTGTCATTTATGAAGTTTTTTGTGTGAAATGATTGTGAACTTTATGAGGGGCATTTTCGTAATTTTGTCGAATTCTTTTAAAATTGGTGAAATGATTTATTTGGTTTCGATTTGTTATTTTATGTGTTCGAGAGAGTTTTCCTAAGCGTAATGTAGGCTCTAGGGTTGTTTTGAGGTTAGGGATATTTTGGTAATTTTTAGTGATTTTTATCGTGAAGTTTCTTTCTGGTCTGCAAGATGATGATTTCTATGTTTCTAGGATCGTATTTTCCTAGCGTAGCGTAGTTTCTAAGGTTTTGTTAGTTCGAGATACCTCATCCGGATTTCTGAAACATATCTGGTAACAAAATAAAGCATTGGAATACGCATCCATCATTGGGAATCATTGCAATCGGGTTGACGAGTTGATCAATCAGGCGGATGTGAAAATGGGGTGTCTACAGATGCCCCTCTTTGGCAGAGGGTTGAAGCAAACTAGATAGCAAATCTATTTTGGTAGATAGTGCGATATCTGAATGCCAAAGCTAGTGACATTTCATTTTGCAGCCTGATTTAGCAATTCGTCGGGGTGTTCGGATCCTTGAGGGTAAAGCTCTCCCCGAATTAAAAGATTGTTAGGTCCTTGAGCGAGAGCTCTCACTGACAGTGTCAGATCCTTGAATTTTAGAGAATTCTCCCTGACTAAAAAGTGCAAATGTGCAAGTGTGTGCACTGTGTGAAACTGAGTAAAACCTGAGCATAAATTGAGCATAGTCTGAGCATAATTTGAATATAAACTGAGCATAATTTGAATATAATATGAGCATAAACTGAGCATAATTCCGAGAAAACCCTCGGCGGCATCTGAGCATAGTTCCAAGAAAACCCTTGGCGGTAACTGAGCATAATTCCGAGAAAACCCTCGGCGGCATCTGAGCATAGTTCCGAGAAAACCCTCGGCGGTAACTGAGCATAGTTCCAAGAAAACCCTTGGCGGTAACTGAGCATAGTTCCGAGAAAACCCTCGACCCTCGGCGGTAACTGAGCATAGTTCCGAGAAAACCCTCGGCGGTATCTGAGCATAGTTCCGAGAAAACCCTCGGCGGCATCTGAGCATAGTTCCGAGAAAACCCTCGGCGGTAACTGAGCATAGTTTTGAGAAAACCCTCGGCGGTAACTGAGCATAGTTCCGAGAAAACCCTCAGAGGCATTTGAGCATAGTTCCGAGAAAACCCTCGGCGGTAACTGAGCATAGTTCCGAGAAAACCCTCGGCGGTATCTGAGCAAAATCCAAGATAACCCTTGGCGGCAATTGAGCAAAATCCAAGATAACCCTTGGCGGCAACTGAGCAAAATCAAAGTTAACTCTTGGCGGCAACTGAGCAAAATCCAAGATAACCCTTGGCGGAAACTGAGCAAAATCCAAGATAACCCTTGGCGGAGACTGAGCAAAATCCAAGATAACCCTTGGCGGCATCTGAGCAAAATCCAAGATAACTCTTGGCGGAAACTGAGCAAAACTGGCAGAGGAATGAATGAATTTTGGAGAAATCTGATTACAACGAACCGGAGAACGAATAAATCTGAATCTGGAAGAGAAATGATCGATTCCAAGAATGATTTGATCTGAAAAAGAATCTGGAGAACGAAAGAATGCCATATCTCCTATGTGAGATGCTTTTGTTTGAACCTCAAGGATTTATCCAAATGTTTTATGAATTTAAAACCTGAGTTTTTTATTTCTTTTGAACCTCAAAAGTTTTCCGAAAAACTGTTATCAAGAGGGTTATCTTAAATTTGGGGTTCTCATTATCTCTTAGGATTAACATTGTTCAAAAACAAAACGCCTCTAGATATAAAAAAATGCCCCTAGTATAAGGGGGAAAAGTTACATTAAAGAAGAAAGAAAATGCCCCTTGTATGAAGGTTTGAAATAATTGATTACCACAAGTGCAATAAAGACTCAACTTTTAGTTTTGATTAATTTTATTGAAGGTTTTGAGTCAGGCTCAAGAGTACAAAATTATTTCCTTTCGAGATTCATCATAGAATTCACCCTTATCTCCCTTGGTTCACTTGGGGGAGTAAACATTTTCAGATCGACTGTAGACAAGATACTTGTGGCTTCTGAGTCTATGCCTAGTTTAAGCTAAGTATTGAACTTGGTTATTCGGTCTTCTCAGGTTTCAGCTCGACCGCTCTTAGCTTGGGATTTTCTTCTATTTTTCTTTGTTGCTCTAACTTTCGCCTAGATCGCCTTTTCAGGTTTTCAATCTAGCGAGCTTGCTCTAACTTTTGCCTAGATCGCCTTTTCAGGTTTTCGATCTAGCGAGCTCTTTTTTTTTCTTGATTCTGATTGTTGCCAAAGTTGTCCTTTCAGATTTTCAACCTTGCGAGCTTGCCTTAATTTTTTCCTAAGTCGCCCTTTTTTGGGTTTTCAACTTAGCAGGCTTCATTATTTTTTATCTTCTCCTTCTCTTCTAAACTTCTAGAGTTATTGTCTGATCATACTTTGCCACCTTCCTTGACTTTTCACACGGTACTTAGGAGGACTTTTATAGGTAGGCTTAGGACTGGGTATAAAAGAAAAGGATTTTGAGGCTCAAAAACCCAAATGCCCCTTGTGTGGCATTTCCTTTTAAATTATTTTTTTTTTCTTGAATTTTCTTCCCCATTTTGAATTTATTTTTCTTTTGAGTTTAATTTTTTTTTTTCATTTCTTATTATGTGGGGAAATAGATTTTTTTTATTGATGTGGTCGGGCCTGAAGTAACTTCTCAGGTTGCCTACGTACCCCAGAATTTTGGGATTAGACCAAAACGTAGTTCGAAACTTCCCTCCCCTAGGTTAGGTGATCGGGCTAAGAAATACAAGGCACAATATAAAAAAGGCTGCAAAAGGCTGAGAAAGGAGATAATGAATTGGGTAGCAAGGAAATTGATTCGGCCAAAGATGGCCTCCTTAAATGTAGTACCGTTTGACTTGGTCAAGGTTGGTTGGTTCTGGTAATTCGATTCCATCATGATCTTGAAGTTTGACAGCTTTTCCTGGTAATATTTCTTTGATGATGAACGGACCTCCCCAATTTGGTTTGAACTTCCCCCTGGGATCAAAAATAGGTGCCCTGTTCTCTTTGAGTACTAAATCCCCGACTTGTAAGTGACGGGCCTTGATTTTCTTGTCAAACGCACGGGCAACTCTTCTTTGATAAGCTTGCACGTGATACAACGCTCTCAGTCGTTTTTCCTCGATCAAATTCAATCTTCATACCGTTGGCGAACCCAATCTGCTTCTGACAACTGACTTTCTAACAAAATCCTGAGAGATGGAATCTCCATTTCAACCGGCAAGACTGCTTCCATGCCATAGACTAAGGAGTAGGGAGTAGCTCCGGTGGAGGATCGAATTGAGGTTCGATATGCCCATAATGCAAATGGCAGTTTTTCTGACCAATCTCGATGTGATTGACACATTTTTCGGAGGATAGTCTTAATATTCTTATTAGCTGCTTCAACTGCTCCATTAGTCTGAGGTCGGTAAGGAGATGATTTATGGTGTGAGATTTTGAACTTTGAACACAATTTGATAACCTCAGCTTTGAAGTGCGACCCGTTATTAGAGATCAACTCTGAAGGTACCCCATATCGACTGATGATGTTCGTTTGAATAAACTTTGCAACTCGAGACGCAGTGAGGACAACATAAGAGGCAGTTTCAACCCATTTGGTAAAATAATCGATGGCAACCAGGATGTATTCGTGCCCGTTTGATGCCTTAGGCGATATTTTACCAATAATGTCAATTCCCCAGACTGAGAATGGCCATGGTGAAGTCAAACCCACTAATTGAGATGGCGGCACATGTATCAAGTTCGCATGTATTTGGCACTTATGACAGGTTTTGACCATGTGATGACAATCTGTTTCCATCGTGGGCCAATAGTATCATTGTCTCATAATCTTCTTAGCTAACATTTTCCCACTCATATGAGGGCCACATTCTCCTGAATGTAGTTCAATCATTATCTGTTCAGCTTGATCTTCATCAACACACGACAAGTGAATCCCATCATAAGATCTTTTGTATAAGCTTCCTGCGCACAGGATAAATTGAGACGCTAATCTTAGTAGGGTCTGTCGTTCTTTCCTCGATGCTTCTTCCGGGAATTCTTGTTTTTCCAACATTTTCCTTATGTCTGTGTACCATGGCTTTCCATCGGGTAGTCGAGTAGCAATGTTGATTTGATGGCAGTACGCGGGTTTATTTTTGACTTCAACAGTGATCGGTCTCAATTCCATGCCGGGGGGCAAATGGATCATTGAAGATAAAGTTGCTAAGGAGTCAGCAAATCTGTTATCCTCCCTTGACAAGTGCTGGAATAGGATAGCTTTAAACTTACTGACTAAGTTTAGCAAATACTCATGATAGGGTTTCAACTTTTCATCCCTAGTCTTCCATTCTTCCAATGACTGATGTATGACCAAAGCTGAATCCCCGAAAACTTCAATTTCTGTAATACCTAAGTTCAAAGCAGCTTCGAGCCCTGCGATGCACGCCTCATATTCAGCCGTGTTATTAGTGTTCGAAAAGGCTAACTTAATAGCGATAGGAAAATGGCACCCTTCTGGAGATAACAAGACTGCCCCTATTCCATACCCATTTTGATTGGCCGCTCCATCAAAGTATAACTGCCATGTTTGGTTCTGCGGTTCTTCTTTAACGTGCAAGATGTTCTCATCTGGGAATTGATCGACAGGCCTTATTCCTTCTACTACAGGGTGATCTGCCAAGTATTCTGCTACAGCTCTCCCCTTGATGGATTTCTGTGTAACATGCGTGATGTCAAACTCTGATAGCAACAGTAACCATCGTGCGGTTCTCCCTGTCAATGCCGGTTTCTCAAAAAGATACTTGAGAGGATCCATCCGAGATAATAGGATAATTGAATGAGACAGCATATAATGCCGGAGTCTCTGAGTAGCCCATACCAATGCTAAGCAAGTTTTCTCTAAGGATGAATACTTTCGCTCATACTCTAACATCTTCTTACTGATGTAGTAGATGGCCCTTTCTTTGCGAGTATCTTTGTCATACTGTGCAAGCATGCATCCCATAGCTTCTTCTGTGACTGACAAATAAAGAAGAAGTGGTTCACCCGGTGTAGGTGGAACCAAAATAGGTGGATTTAAGAGATACTCCTTGACTTGGTCGAAAGCCTTTTGACATTGCTCATTCCAAACTGTTGGTTCATTCTTCTTAAGAAGCTTGAAAATAGGTTCGCAGACGTTGGTGAGTTGAGCGATGAACCTGCTAACATACTGGATTCTGCCCAGAAAACCTCGAATCTGTTTTTCAGTCTCGGGAGGCGGCATCTCTTGGATAGCTTTAATCTTTACAGGGTCCACTTCGATTCCTCTCTGACTGACTACAAATCCCAACAGCTTTCCAGAAGTTACTCCGAATACACATTTCTGTGGGTTGAGGCGGAGTTGGTACTTTTGAATCCTTGTGAGAAATTTTTCTAACGCAGTAACATGCCCTAGTCGTTCTTTGGATTTGACTATCATATCATCTACATAGACTTCGACCTCTTTGTGTATCATGTCATGTAGTAAGGTCGTGGCTGCCCTTTGATAGGTAGCTCCAGCGTTCTTCAAACCAAAAGGCATGACCTTGTAACAGAAGGTCCCCCACTGTGTGATGAACGACGTCTTTTGCATATCTCGAGGATCCATCTTTATCTGATTGTACCCTGAAAACCCATCCATGAAGGACAACAACGCGTGTCCTGCTGTACTGTCTACTAGAACATCTATGTGTGGTAAAGGGAAACTATCCTTTGGGCTTGCTTTGTTTAAGTCTCTAAAATCCACACACATTCTAACTTTTCCATCCTTTTTCGGCACCGGGACGACATTGGCAATCCACTCAGGGTATTCTACTACTTCCAAAATCCAGCGTTAATCTGCTTTGTAACTTCTTCTTTGATTTTCAAAGCCCATTCCGGCTTCATACGTCGAAGTTTCTGTTTGATTGGTCGAGCATCAGGATATAACGGAATCCGATGTTGGACAATATCTGTGCTTACCCCCGGCATATCCTCGTAAGACCACGCGAATACGTCTCTGAACTTTCTGAGTAAATCTACTATCCCTTTGCATTCATCAGGAGATAAAGTGACCCCTATACGAATTTCCTGAGGACTTTCTTTTGTTCCGAGGTTGATAACCTCTACTTCCTCTATTAGAGGTTGAGCTTGACGTTCCTCTTCTTGTTTAAGTAATTTGATTATTTCAGGGGGAGGTTCTTCGTCAGAGACTCTCCCTCCGAAGTCAAATTATTAGTTGAATTATTATTGCGCTCGGGGTAATCAAAAATTTCTTTCATTTCATTAAAAAGAGATGGGGTAACAGGACTCATTGCAGACTTGACAGACTCACTCGACTCAGCAGGAAAAACAGACTCCTAGAAATAACAGACTCAGCAGAAACAACTAACTTACTCGACTCAACAGAAATAAATGACTCAACTGGCATGTCAGACTGAACAGGACTAATGGGACCGACAGACCCAGCCTTGACATGCAACACAGGACTGATTACATGATAATTTGATAGAGACCCAACAGCGGGTTTGATTACAGACTGAGGATTTGGGATTCCTTTCCCAACTGATAACACTAAGATACCATGATCTTCAATGAATAGCTGATCTATGTTGAGGGAGTCTAGATCGAGCTGCCAGTCTTCAACTTTCTTCTCCTTAACTTCTATGCTTGCTTCCTTTTCGGGCCATTCCATGCCAAAAAAGATTTCAAACCCCGGCAGACGAGTACCTGTGATGTGATCAATAAATGGCTCTGGGAACCCACAGTAGCGGAAGTCTTCTCCTTCTTTCACGAAATAACCATTGAGGGTCTTTCGATAGGGCTTCATTTTAATGAGATCTGTGGTACGCCTTTGCCTTTTAGCAATGGCCTTATCCCGTTTTGTCTTCCAATATTGGGCCCAATCTTCCTTAGTAGGCTTATATCCTAGTCCGAATGTGCCGATGGCCTCTTTAATTAATGGTGCCTCTTTAATACCTTGCTGTTTGCGACCTAAGCCCATACCAGGGAAGAATCTCATTTTCTTGAATATATTGGCCATGCAACAATTATAGGTATTTTCCATTGGAAAATACTCCTTCATGGCTTGATCCCATTGGACTGAGCATATCTTTTCAAATTCGAACCCACTGAGCTCTACTCCCTGTTGTTCTGGTTGAATCTCAAGCAATGGCTTATCCTTAGCCTCAGTATTATTTATGATCCCTACAATTTCAGCATCTCCATGAAGAGTAATTACCAGCCCATCCTTGATAAATTTGACCTTCTGATGTAGCGTAGAAGGGATGGCTTTAATCTGGTGTAACCATGGTCTCCCTAACAGTAGATTGAAAGAGGACTGGATATCAATAACTGAAATTCCACAGGAAATTCAGCTATGCCTGTGGACAGCCGAAGGTGCAAAATTCCTAGTACATCTCTCTTGGTGTTATCATAAGCTCTAACACCTTGATTAGTAGGTTTGAGATCTTCAGCCTTAAATCCGAGACAAGTAGCCATTTTCAGCGGACAAACGTTCAGTGCACTCCCGTTATCAATCAAAACTAAAGGTACCCTCATTCCGTTACAGTCAACTGTAATGTGCAGCGGCTTAGTATGGCCTACCCCTTCTTTTGGGAGATCTGAGTCCGAGAAGGATAGAATATTCTCCACGTAAGTTGCCCCCACTATACTGGCTAGCTGATCTGGGAAAGTATCAAGGGAGACTTGGGCTGTGTTTAGTGCTTTGAGAACAGCCTCCCTATTTTAAACCCCATACTGAGATATTAGCCCCTGATTTTTTCAACTGTTTGATCACGGAGTTATCCTCTTTGATGCTTTCCTTAGTGGGATCATCTCCTTCTTTTCTTGCTAGGGCTGCAGGATTATCAACACAGAGTTCTTGTGGCTTAAAAACTCTTTCCCCTCGAGTCATATGTCTAACTTCATCACAGGAAAGGGGGAAAGGCTCATCTCCCTCAGTCAACAAGTATGGATCTTCGGCTGTCAAAGGTTCAGGGTTTCTTAGATTCATTTGGGCCAACAGGTAACTAGTGAACGTGGGACTATCATAACGAGGCGGGGATAAACAATAGGTATCATCCGAGGTTAAATCGAATGGTTCATAGTTTACGGTAAAAACTTCATCAGTGAAGGCTATCCCGGCAAGGGGGTAACTGGGCGGTTTAACTTGGATTGGATGGATGAGAGAAACAGGGTCGAATGATAATGGGGTGTGAGAAACCATATTCAGGGTTGGTGGAGGTTGATAAGCAGGTAGTGGATTTGTGGTGACATTTGGTGGGCTAGGGATGGTGACCTTTTTGTTGTCAATAAGGTTTTGAATGGCATGGCGCAAGGTGATACAACGATCCGTGTGATGGCCAGGATTTTGATGGAATTCGCAGAACACGTTAGCATTGTGTCCAGCTGGCAAGGGATTAGGTAAAGGTCGGGGTTGGATAGGGGTAAGAAGCCCTTTTTTCATCAATTTGTGAAGCGCTACAGTGAGACTCATCCCTAGATTGGTGAACTGACGCGGAGTCCGAGGTTGACTTGGGTGAGCTTGGTTATTAGTCCGGGTTGGGGGTTGAGCTGGGGTAACTGAGGTATTGGCGATGTAAGTATGGTTGATGTTGGGTTTGGGAACATATGGTTTCTTAGGCCTGTTATCTGAGGGGTTAGAAAGGATCCCAGAGGCAAATGCATCCTCAAGTTGGCTCCCGGCTTGCAACAAGGATTCAAAAGTAGGGAGGTATTGGGCCACTAGGTGTTGAGCATATCCTTGGGAGAGATTCTTTAGGATAATTGCTACTTGTTCTTTCTCCGAAGGTCTATCCCACATTTGAGAAGCCTTGGCCCTCCAGCGACCAATGAAATCAGTGAATGTCTCCCCATTTTTCTGTTTAGTTGCTTCTAGATCCCTTCTTGAAGTCTCAATCTCGGTACTGTACTTATACTGATGTCAGAAGGCCTTTGACATGTTTTCCCATGAATCCACAGTAACTGGATCTTGAGACATTAACCAACATAGTGCTGATCCCGATAGAGTCCTTTGGAACAATAATGTCATCTGTTCGTCGCTGAGTCTCATAGTGCGCATGTTGGTAACATACACCTTAAGATGTGTTTTTGCACACCCTGTCCCACTGAACTTGTCCATTTCAGGCATCACAAACTTTTCTGGCAAATGGATTCTAGGGATGCGATTCAAAGCTTCAATGCCCGCCGCAATTTCATCGATACCCTTTATACTCATCATTGCTGACTCCAATTGAGACATTCTATTAGATAACGCCGGACTTTCATCAACATATTCTTCATCTCCGTCGAGCTCGAAGACTTCACGTGGACGTTTCTCTTCAACCTTTTTCCCCTTTGGGTCATCTAGGGGAATTTCCGTTGATTCCGAGGTCTGTTCTAACATTTTCCACTTTGCCTTTTATATTGCTGATATCATTGGCAAAGGCTGCCAAGATCTTACGGATCTCTGTGAGCTCAGATTCTGAAGCCATCTCTGCTTGTTGACTTGGTACTGTGGTTCTTTCTAACCGACTGGACTTACGACTCCAACTAGGAGGTGGACGCTTGAGTTTGGGCGCAATGATAATCCTATATGACCCCATCAAAGGTAGATTCAGTCAATTTCAGTATTACCCCCTTGATAACATTTTTAAGAATCATTTTATTGAGGTTTGTGCACCAATCCATTAATTAATCCATTCACACAATGAGTATTTGAAAAGGAGATATTTATTCAAAAAAAAGAAAGATAGTTTTATTGAAAATGATTGACAATATGTTCTTATTAAAACATCTTTCAACAAATTTGATTTGAACTATTTTTACATGGACGCTTGGTTTTGTCTTGATGGTCATCAGGATTGCTGTCAGGCTTGACCCTCTTGGTTCTAACAACTGGCTCTCTGAATTCTGCTGGTCCGTCTGGATACCCTAAGGTGCGCTTGTTCCATGCTTTCTCGATGAGGTGTACTAACTTTTCAGTCAAAGGCTCGGGGGAAAAGAAAGCTTTGGGTTGAGATAAGGATAACTCTATGGGTACATCATACTGTTCTGGGATCAAATTAGGATGGTAAAAAGATGTTTCTTCTAAACCAATCAGACGGACATAGTAGGATCCTTTGGTTCCTAGAATGGGGGGATCAGTCATCCACCAAGGACATCTTAAACCGATATGACGAGCTAAGCGAGAGTCTAACCATTTACTCCAGCTTTGACTGAGTTGTGACGCACTAACAGGTTTCTCTTGGAAAAGTGTTCTGGCCCATATTCGAGGTTTGAGGGAACATCTACAATCTTAGACGATCACAAAGCCACATAGAGAGTAAGTGGGGGCTTCCTTTGAAGCTTTCCCGCTCACCATTTTTTATGGCATCTAGACCTGAGAAGGTTTCAGCTAAGATAAGGGTACTACTGGGTTGGCTTTCCTCGAGAGTTGAGAGGCTATATCTATGAAGGACTCAGGGATAGTTTGGCCATCACTATTAGAGGTCAGTATGTATTGGGCTAGGATTCCTAAGCATAATCGATAGTCTCTAGTGGCTCGCCAGGCTTCGGGTTTACATTGATAGGATGACTGCGGGAGCGGTATACGGTCCAGTAAAGGTACTAAATCCAGTCTCCCGTTATGGATTAGGGCCTTGGCTTCTTCTTTGAAATATTCAATCCTGTGGCGAGGGCACCAGAATATCCGGTCTTCAATGAGGGCCGGACTAGAGGTCCTGAAGTGGATATCCCCATAATACCACAAAAATCCTCGTGAGTAGGGCACAAGTGTATACGCCCAATGTGGAATATGTGAAGGTAGGGGTTCCATCGTTTAGCCATAGCATGTAAGAGGTTCCAGTCTATCTCAAACTCATGGAAGTAAAGAGCACTCCTCAACATGAATCTCCCAAAATTGATCTTCTCTACAGGGTGCATCCCTATGACGGTTGTTTTGACTAATTGATCGATTGGGTTATCGCCGGCGGCTAACATCCTGGTTTGACACAAAAGAGGATTTTAGTACTCTTCCAAGGTCCATGTAAAAGACCAATTTTTTATTTTCTTTTGGAAAATCTTGTTCTTATGGAAAATATTTTTTTAGAGAACACTTCTTTTTTTTTTTTGGAAAACTTTCTTTCTGGAAAAATATTTTCTTTTTCTTCTTTGAAAATTCAATTTCCCTTTTGATTTGAATGGCCCGGTCCATCATGATCGTTGGATCGAGGTGGACTGGGTCATTATTGTAAAGAATGGGTTCTTTATTGGGTTGGTGCACCCATTTTAATTTTCAAAAATAATTTTTTGATCCTTGAGGCCAATCATACACTTTGATCTCAACACTCACATGCATTCATTCAATAACAACCCGGGAACACCCACGATAAGTTCGAGTCGTGACCTACTGGGAAGGTTTCTAGACTTTAAGCTTACTACGTGCAATGCATTTTTATCTGGCCACCCTTGCCCAAGCACACCTATATACCTTTCGATACGTGGTGGCTTGGTTTGATATACCGTGTAGGTGATAATCTAAAACCTCAATCACTTCTCTGAAGCCAAAAACAGCCAGTTTGATCTCCAGTTGAGAGGTGGCGCACAATGCTGAGCAAGGGCCCACTTAAATACCTCTCGTCTAGAATAGACGTAGTCTATCCCCCTCGTACAGTAGGGTACAGCGGGGCAAGATCTTGCTTAGGCACCGGTTTTGACCAAGAAGTGCAATTGATATACTTAGATTATCTTTTATACCTACGGATACGAGTCAAGAGTTGTAGCTTTCATAAATGGTTTGGCATCCCACGAGGGGACCGACCACGTACTAGTACTACGTTGGCAATCGGGACATGTGACTGTATGGCTCACAATAGGTCAAAGGCTCAGGTCGCTCCAACCTGGGTGCATCAATATACCTCTCAGAATCACATGATCAGACGGTATTGATGCCCCAGTTCGATATACCCTAAGGTACGTGACTGGAGTTGTGGGTTTCATGAATGACGTCGCATCTCCGAAGAGACCGGGCCACGCACTAGTGCCACGTTGGCTAAATGGGACGTGTAAGTGAGTAAAGCGGTAAACGTGCATGTGGTGTGTGCAAAGCAGGGTGGGGTGTGCCCGGGGCCTTTTTCAAAAAATGGGCCCATGGCCCAATCAAACCAATCATTAATAACATGAAATTATACGGTATTTAACATAAGCACTATTCCAATCACATAAACATTTAATCATGATCAACATTATGACCAACATCAAACATGGATCATCCCAATGACATTATAGCATATTAAATAGGCAATTATCATGATTAATAATATGGTCCGCTTCAACGATTTTAAACATGCACATCACCTTCATATACCAATCATGGTAGTTTTAGTAAAATACGGTATGTGGCATCAATTAGACCAATCAATCGCAATAATTTGATAAATTTTATAGTCCAATCAAAGGTCATTTTTGGGGTCACTCTAACCAAATTAATATTTCTGAGGATATTGGGGTTAAGAATGAAATATCAATCATCGGGATGAGAAATTAGAGAGAGAAAAAGTGAGACATCTTTTTAAGAATCAAGCAAATCGATTTCATTTTTTTTTCAAACCCAGCTTAAAGGAACACAATTTTTATTTTTTTTTATTTTAAGAAACCATTGAAAGGATAATAAAAAATCAGTAGAGAAGAAACTAAAAAAAAAAATGGTAAAAGAAAACAACAACCAAAGGCAAAGTGGTAGGGCGCTTTGAGTCATAAGAGTTAATCATCGAAATTAATAAAGAGGGGGTGGCCTTAGTAAATTTTTTTTTTAACATTTGCACCATCTTCTCAAATGCTCTCAGCCATGTTCGTCAAAAACTTATTTTAAAAAAACAGGGGCTGGTTGAGTTTCTCAAACCAGTCGATTTGAAATCGGTTTGGCCGATTTAAGTTCTTCGTTTATCACTGATTTCTCATGATTCCAACCTAGATTAACCACAATACCGCTGCCTTTAACGCTCATTCAGCTCAGATCAAAAATGGAACTGTCCCTACAGACTCCATAAGCCGTGGCTTCATCCAGGATCAATTTAGTGGTCGCAAGATCTTCGTGTTAAAAGCTGGTTGGAAAAGAAAATATCAAAGGGTTCTCGATTCGAGTTCAAAACCCAAAATCAATTTTATGTGATTTGTGTTTTTAGCAACACAACATTTCCGATTAAAAAACAATGAAACCAAAAAACCACCAAGGTTTCCTTCGGCAGCAAGCTCCCAAGTTCTTTCGATCGATCGAAACTTCTTGTAGATAATGGGGGTACGATTTGACAAGAACTTTCGACCGGACTTAAGAGACCACATCGATCGATTCCGGGTTGGAACCAGTCGGTCTCTAATGAAGAAGACGAAACTTGAGTGAATCAGTGGAGAAGCATCGACTTGGAGCTTCATGCTCAATCATCGAAGGTGCATGGTACCTTTCAGAGATCAGCGATCGATCAAATGCCTATCAAACACAACCGTGCACAATCACAGCCGATCGGCGGGTTTCAGTCGTTCTCTCTGATCCGGCTTGGTTGAGAACGAAGAAAAGAGAAAAATCTCTTTTTAAAGTAAAAGGGTTTTAAGAATAAAAACCCTTTTTTACTTAGCGCACCCACTTCTATTACCCTTGCTGTCGCCCACAGCACTCAAAAAAAAAATTAAAAAAAAAAAAAAAAACAGCCAACAAATCGAACTCACATTAAAGAAATACAAATCCAAAAAATTATTATCCCATCATTAATATCTCATCCTTAACAAAACCATTCACCTCGAACTATCGCATTATTAGGATCATTCCAAGGGTCATTCCTGATGGCCCTTGATTGAACCATAAAATTAACATATATATCAAAGTACTCCGAGCAGAATCAGATGATTAATGATGTACTAAAAAATAATAAACAAATAAAAACTAACTAAGAATTAAAATAAACTAAAACAAAACTAGGTCATCGGCAATGCTCCCATACTTGGGGTTTTTCAAGTTTGATCATCAAAAGTCCCCAGTGGAGTCGCCACTGAAAGCGCCCTTAATCCGCGGGGTGCGCGGATCCGCTTTTGACCCTTGAGCTTTGGGAGTCGCCACCTAGTTATTACGGTCTAGGAACCGATCAATGACTCTAAACGGATAAAAACTAATCTAAATAAAAAAAACCGAATTCGGGATCATGTTACGGGATTGGAAGGTGTTAGGCACCAACCCCGCCCGGCCAAAGCCGGTCTCTACTAAATTTCTCAAGTAAATTACATGCTAAAACCTAGATAAAAATATAAAAATAAAATTTACCTTTCCGATAGCAAGGACTTTGTTCCCTCAGATCTGACAAAAAGAGCTCCTTGTATCGTGCTCCCTTGCTTCGTTCTGTCTCCGGATTTGACTTCGGATCTCCTAGACAGGGTATCTCCTTGCTTTTGGATCTGAACTCTTCAAGTTTTTGCGGATTTGGGGGTGTTTTTTGGAGGGCTTTTAGGCATTTTCTAGACTAAAATTGAAGGGGGGATGTTAGGTAAAGAGTTGGGGCTCCAAAACCAGGTTTATGGGAGGCTAGGGAGCTTCTAGACCTACTACTCTCTTAGGGTTTTATTATTTCATACGAAAATAGGGTGTGAGCACCTCTATTTATAGATATTTTTAGGGGTGATTTGGATAGAGTTAGTGTTTAATTAGAGATCTTTTAATTAGAGTTGTGTTTTAAATTTGACTTGTTTTAGGTAGAATTGTGTTTTTTAATTAGAATTGTTTTAGGTAGAATTATTTTTAAGTTAGAACTCTATTAGATAGAGTTATTATCAATTATAATTCTATTATGACTTTTGGTCTTATTTGATTGACTTTTAAATGTTTTGACTTTAGTCTTAATTGATTGACTTTTAATATTTTGACTTCAGTCTTGCTTAATTGACTTTAATTTTGACTTCAGTCTCACTTGATTGACTTTAATACCTTGACTTCAGTCTTGCTTGATTTACTTTTAATTTTGGAGAACCCCCTTCCATTATTTCTTTAATTCTTTGGACCCCCAAATGGAGGGGTCCTTAAAGAAATATCCCACGAACCCTCAACAATTTTACCCGAAAGTCCGATTGATCAATTTTTTAGGTTCAAATTTTTAAATTAATTTCATCAATGTTTCACTTTAATTATTTAATATTTTATTTATTAATTTCGAATTTTTTAATTATAAAAATTGTGAAATTACCGTTTTGCCCCCGGAGAAGACTTTTCACGTTTTAAGTCGGTTTTTAATGTTCTAGGATGTTTTAGAATCGATTTTTCGTAAGGAATTCAATGAAAATATTATTTTGTATCATTTATGAAGTTTTTTGTGTGAAATGATTGTGAACTTTATGAGGGGCATTTTCGTAATTTTGTCGAATTCTTTTAAAATTGTTGAAATGATTTATTTGGTTTCGATTTGTTATTTTATGTGTTCGAGAGAGTTTTCCTAAGCCTAATGTAGGCTCTAGGATTGTTTTGAGGTTAGGAATATTTTGATAATTTGGTAATTTTTAGTGATTTTTATCGTGAAGTTTCTTTCTGGTCTGCAAGATGATGATTTCTATGTTTCTGGGATCGTATTTTTCTAGCGTAGCGTAGTTTCTAAGGTTTTGTCAGTTCGAGATACCTCATCCGGATTTCTGAAACATATCTGGTAACAAAATAAAGCATTGGAATACACATCCATCATTGGGAATCATTGCAATCGAGTTGACGAGTTGATCAATCAGGCGGATGCGAAAATGGGTTGTCTACAGAGTCTCGTTTCTCAAACTTGAACTGAGGTTTACAGGAACTTAAACAGTCCCATTAATTCATTCTATGATTCAAACAAAGTTGGAGTCTCGTTCATTGGATTCTAACTAAGGTTTACAAGAACTTAAACAATTCTGTTAATTCATTCTATGATTCAAACAAAGCTGAAGTCTCGTTTCTTGGACTCTTGCTAAGATTTATAGGCATTTAAAAAAAACCTACTCATTCTATGATTCAAAAAAAGTTGGAGTCTCGTTTCTCGGACTCGAACTTATTGGTTCCATGCTTCTCAGGCTAAGTTTTGTAAGCACGTAAAAAAAATCTACTCATTCTATAATTCAAAAAAATTCGAAGTCTCGTTTCTCAGACTCGAACTTATTGGAGTCACACTTCTCAGGCTAAGGTTTGTAGGAACTTAAAAAAACCTACTCATTCTATGATTCAAAAAACTTCGAAGTCTCGTTTCTCGGACTCGAACTTATTAGAACCACGCTTCTCGGGCTAAGGTTTGTAAGTACTTAAAAAAATCATTCATTCTATGATTCAAAAAAAGTCGGAGTTTCGTTTCTCGAACTTGAACTTATTGGAGTCACACTTCTCAGGCTAAGATTTGTAGGTACTTCAAAAAACCTACTCATTCTATGATTCAAAAAAATTCAGAATCTCATTTCTCGGACTCGAACTTATTGGAACCACGCTTCTCGGGCTAAGGTTTGTAGCCACTTCAAAAAATATAATCATAGAAAGTTGGAGTCTCGTTTCTCGGACTCAAACTTATTGGAGTCACACTTCTCGGACTAAGGTTTGTAGGCACTTCAAAAAACTTACTCATTCTATGATTCAAAAAACGTCGAAGTCTCGTTTCTCAAACTCGAACTTATCGAAACCACGCTTCACGGGCTGGAATTAGTCAAAGACTAGGTATTATCGAGTTCAAAGTTTGAAGGATTGGACATTTATTGGCTTATCATGCATCTGGATTCATAATTATTATTGGGCTTCGCCAGACTTTTAAGCTTTTGTAAAAATTTTCTTTTTATCATGTGATTAAGAACAAAACTTTGGAATAATAATGACTTTCAAAAATGCCCCTAGTTTCAAGGTTGGCTTTAACTGGAACTTGACTACGAAACTAATTGAATGGATTGTACTTGAAAAATATAAACGAGCCACTATGAACTTTGATATATGACAAATAAAAAATCGATATTCTTTTAAATTTTTAAGACTCTTAAGATTATCATATGTACAATAAAGGATTTGATCATTTTCTTTTTGAATTTCCTTTGAAAAATGCTTGAGTTAAACTTAAAATCTTGATAATTATGGGAATAGAAGATCTTTTTCTTCAAAGTGATCGATGGTTCTACATTTTTCTTTGACGAATACTTGGACAAGTAAACATACTTTTAAGGATCTTACAATGTTCAAGATGGCTTCTGAGTTTCTTCAACTTCAACATTATTTTTCTTAGATGTGAGCTTTCAGTTGAAAAATGAATGTTATGACTTGAATAATTTCTTGTATTTCCTAGTTTCAGCACAAGCTTCCTTCTGAATTTTTCTTCTTGATAGGGCCTTTCCCCCTATTTGATGATACCCTAAATTTTGTCTATATCGTCTCTTTAGGTTTTCAATCTAATGAGCATTATTTTTCTTTTTCCTATAGTGCCTTGATTTTTTCCTAGGTCATCTTTTCAAGTTTTCAATCTAGCAGGCCTTCTTTTTTTATGGTTATGCCCTAACTTTTACCTAAGTTAGCCTTTTGGATTTTCAACTTAGCGGACTTCTTTTTCTTCTTAATGATCTTGAATATTCAACTCGACAACTTCTTGGTTCCCTGCACCTTAACCGAGTCAATCAGCATTCATGATGACTTAATAGGTGGGCTTAGGACATGCTTTAGAAAGAAAAGGTATAAGGCTCGACTTTCCCAAAATGCCCCTAGTCTGATATTCTCTTTTTTACTAATACCCATAGTTTGGCATTCTACTTTGTAAATTCTTTTAACTCTTTTTTTTAAAGCCCCTAGTTTGGTATTATTTTCTTTTTGTCAATTATCTTGACTCTTTCTTTTAATGTCCCTAGTTTGGCATTACTTCTTTTGTACCTTTAAATAGGGGATTTTCCTTTTGAATGACATTTTTCTTTAAAAAATACATATTTTTACTTAACCGGGCCTGAAGTAACTTTTCAAGTTACTTACGTACCCCAAATATTTCTTTTCTTTTTTGTGATCAGGTCAAAACGTAGTTCATACAAAGATTCCCTCCTAAGATTGGTTGGTGTGGTTTAGAAAGAAGATACTATTGATTTTTTTAGAGGCTGCGAGGGACTAAAGAAGGTTATATTTTCTTGGTAAGACATAAAAATGGTTCGACCAAAGAAGTCCTCCTTTGGTGAAATACTACTTGATTTGGTCAAGGTTTTAAGAACTCGATGTCTTGATTGCTCTGTCGAGTAAGGTCTTCTTTTTAGAATGAGTAATCTTCAGTCTTCTTTTGAGAATTCAGTGTGATTGAATTATTTGTATTTAACTGTTCAACTCTTCTAGAACTTCAAGAAAATCTTTGACTTTTTTGTGAAAGAGAATTCTCTTTTCTCGAGTGAAAACTATAATGAATCCCTTCTTAAAAATCTTGGCACCTTTGTTGATAGTTTCAACTGCATTATTCTTGATGATCTTTGACTTTAAAGTCCACCTTCAACTTTATGTCTTGATCTATTTTAGTACAATCTATCAATATATCTTCATGAGGCTAAGCAGGAATATAGTTGAATTTCTCAAATAAGTTTAATATTCTCACACATTCCCCTGGGAATAATGTAGTGCCGATTTGTACTTCTTGAATGTACTCTTTAATTATAATATTTAGCAAGTTCGATTAGCGAGTTCTGAGTCATTTTTCATGTTTGATATTATGCTCAAATCGTTATTACATGCATGATAATCAGAAGTTTCTATATTCTATTGGAATTAAAAAAACATAGACTGACAAACTCGATTAAAGAAAGACTAACGTAACTGAAAGGACCAATTGAATTTCAAGACTGACGAAAATTGAACTGAAACTAAAAGGGAACTCAAGAACACTTATCTACAAAGCGGGGTGGTCCTTCTAGGTAGATGGACTACTTGGACTTGACATTGGTACTTTGATTAGACAACTCTTTTGATGGACCCAAAATGACATAGATGGTGATTTAGAACATCTAGGAACAATTATTACATGAGTGGAAGTACACCAAGATTAACCATTGATTCTAAAGGTTTGATTCTTAACCACATGATTAAAATTTTGAAATCAGCCTAAGTCCGGTGGGAAACATTGAATCCAATTGCACTATAAGTCTATAGTAATAAAAAAAAGTGAAACAGATTAGTCACGGGTCTACCCTTGATTGGGATTGAACCTCTTATCAGACAAAATAATTTGACCCTAAAGTCAAATGTTTTTGATAGAAAATAGTCTGAATCTTTGAAAGTAAAACCAATTGGTCCAACTAGTTTGGTGTTGATCAGTTTGATCTATTTTTTGATTGGGCCAATTGATTTACATTTCACATATTGGGTTGAACTGATATTGCGGGTTTAGTTTGAACGGTTTGGACCGGTCTGCCCACTTACCTGTTGATTGGATTGAATAGAACAACCTAGGAATACCCATAGTCGGTTCGGGTCGTGACCTATAGGAAAGTTCCTAAACTCTAGGTTTACTACATGCAATGCAATTTATCTGACCACCCTTGTCTAAGTGCACATATATATCTCTCGAGCGTACTCAATCAAACGGTACGTGGTGACTTGGTTTGATATACCGTATAGGTGATAATCTAAAATCCCAACTCAAATCTCTAAAGTCCAAAGCAGACAGTTTAATCCCCAGTTGAAAGGTGGCGCACGATGCTGGCAAGGGCACTCTTAAGTCACCTCTCATCTAGAATAAACGTAGTCTATCCCCCTCATACCATAGTACATCAGGGCAAGATCTCGTTTAGGCATTGATTTCAATCAAGAAGTGTAGTTGGTGAACTTAGATTAACTTTGATATATCGTATAAGTACGAGTCTAGGGTTGGCGATCGGGACATGTGACGTTGCAGTTTACAATAAGACAAAGGCTCAGGTCGCTACAACGTAAGTGCATCGATATACCTTTCAAGGTCACCTGATCAAACGATACTGATGCCCTAGTTTTATGTACCTTAAGGTACGTGATTGGAGTTGTGATTTTATGAATGACATCACATCTCTGAAAAGACTGGGCCACGCATTAGTGCCACCTTGGGTATAAGGGACATGCAAGCGTGCAATGCAATAAAATAAACGTGCTACTGGTGTGTGCAAAATAAGGTGGGGTATGCCCGGGGTATTTTTTTCGAACAAATGGACCCATGGGCCAGATCAATCACAAACACATGAATATCACATAACTATTGATCAAAATACATAAAATCCATGACATCAACATTAAGATCAAAGTAAGCACATCAAAATATTTATTGAGATCATGGCATATTAGATAGGCAATCAATGAATCAAACAAAAGAATAATCAATTTGATCCAACATTGAAACTAACACAAAGATTTTATATTTTTTTTAATCCAAACAAAAGGATTTTTTTTTCTTATTTGTGATCCAATCAAGGATTGCTTTGGGCGATCCAAAAGAAATTGTCGAATTTGGTGAAAATTGGTGAAATGGTTTATTTGATTTCATTTTGTTGTTTTATGTGTTCAAATGGGTTTTCCTAAGTGTAAGGGGCTCTAAGGATGTTTTGATATTAGGGGTATTTTGATAATTTGATCATTTTTAGTAATTTTTATCGTAAAGCTTCTTTTTGTCTGCAAGATGATGATTTATATGTTTTTGAGATCATATTTTCTTAGCTTAGCGTGGTTTCTACAATTTTGTTAGTTTGAGATACCTCATCTGAATTTCTGAAATATATCTAGTAACAAAATAGAGCATTGGAATAATCATCCATCATTAGGAACCGTCGCAATCGGCTTGACGAGTTGATTAATCAAGTGAGTGCAAAAATGGGATGTCTACAGATGCCTCTCTTTGGCAGAGGGTTGAAACAAACTAGATAGCAAATCTATTTTGGTAAATAGTGCGATATCTGAATGCACAAGTTAATAACAGCTCATTTTGCAGTCTAATTTAGCAATTCGTCGAGGCGTTCAGATCCTTGAGGGTAAAACTCTCCCCGATCTAAAAGTTTGTCAAGTCTTTGAACACGAACTCTCACTGACAGTGTCAGATCCCTGACAGTGTCAAATCCTTGATTAAAAATGTGCAATTGTGTGTACTCGAAATCTGAGATATATCTCAAAGATGGTCTGAGCTAGATCTGAGCATAAATTAAGTAAAATATGATCATAAAATTGAGCATAAACTGAGCATAAACTGAGCATGATCTGAGCATAATCTGAGCGTAAACTGAGCATTATCTAAGCGTAAACTAAGCATAATTCCAAGAAAACCCTCAGCGACATCTGACCATAATTCTGAGAAAATCCTCGACGGTATCTGAGCATAATTTCGAGAAAACTCTCAGCGGTATCTGAGTATAATTTCGAGAAAACCCTCAGCGATATCTGAGCATAATTTCGAGAAAATCCTCAGTGGTATCTGAGCATAATTCCAAGAAAACCCTCGACAGTATCTGAGCATAATTTCTAGAAAACCCTCGGCGGCATCTGAGTATAATTTTGAGATCAACGGTATCTGAGCATAATTCTGAGAAAACCCTCGGCGGCATCTGAACATAATTTCGAGAAAACCCTCAACGGTATCTGAGCATAATTCTGAGAAAACCCTCGGCGGCATCTGAGCATAATTCCAAAAAAACCCTCGGCGACATTTGAGAACCCTCGGTGGCATCTAAGCATAATTCCGAGAAAACCCTCGATGGCATCTGAACATAATTCCGAGAAAACCCTCGATGGTATCTGAGCATAATTCTAAGAATACCCTCGACGGCATCTGAGCATAATTTCAAGAAAATCCTCAGCGGTATCTGAGCATAATTTCGAGAAAACCCTCGGTGGCATCTAAGCATAAAGTAAATCTAGGAAAGAATTGATGAATCTGATAAATCTAAGAAGGAATTAATGGATCTGGGAAAGAAAGAATGCTCTATCTCCTATTCTATGAGAAAGGGTAATGAGTTAATCTCTAGGCAAAACCAAATATGAGATCAGAAACGCTTCTGTTTGAATCTCAAGGTTTTTCAAAAACTTTATGAATTTTTTAACTTCTTTGTACCTCAGGGGTTTTCAAAAAAATTTGTTATCAAGAAGGTAACTTTAAATTCGTTAATATCCTTTAGGATTAGCATTGGTCAGGTTTGAGAACAAAATGCGCCTAGTTTGACAGGAAACATTGTATTAAACATATCTTGTAAAAAAAATATCCCTAGTATAAGGGGAAAACTACATATCAAAGAAGAAATAAAGTATCCATTGTATGAAGGTTTGAAATATTTGATTACCATAAACGCAATAAAGATTCAACTTTTAATTTTGATTGAAGATTTTGAATCAGGTTCAAGAGAGCAAAACATTTCCTTTTGAAACTCATCATGGAATTCACTCTTCTCCCCCTTGATTCACTTGGGGAAGCAAAAAATTTTAGATCAATCATAAATAAGATACTTGTGGCTTCTGAGTCTTTGTGTGGTTTAAGCTAAGTGTTGAACTTGATTATTTGGACTTTAGATGTTTCGGCTCGAACCGCCTTTTAGCTTTTTAACTCTATGGAGCTTTTCTTCTATTTTTCTTTATTGCTCTAACTTTTGCCTAAATTGTCCTTTCAAGTTTTTAAACTAGCGAGCATGCTCTAGCTTTTGCCTAGATCACCTTTTCAGGTTTTCGATCTAACGAGCTTTTTTTTTTTGCCAAGACCGTCCTTTCGGATTTTCAATGTCACGAGTTTGCCTTTAGCTTTCACTCCCTCCATTTTGGAACCATAATCTTTTAAACAAACTGTTCTTGATCCCAATTGGAGATTTGCCATGGCTAGGGATTTATTGGAGTCATTAGCAAGGTGAACATACTCCCTATCTATGGAATTATTTGTATTCCCCAACAAAAAGTTAGCCACAACATACAACATGGACAATTTAACAAACAAATCGTCAGAGATATCACTCTCTAAAACTTCTTCAATTTCCTTCCTTTTCAGCCTCTTTTGATCATGAGGAATATCCACGAATACAATACTTCTTAAAGAAGAAGAAATAAAAGAAGAAGAAGAAGCCTCATCATCAGAAGTAAAAGAAAGGGTTTTAGGGTCTCCAAAGTTAAGCCCTAGTATAAGGGCTATATCTATTTTAGATAGTGGAATCACAGTTTTTCCAATCTTAAACTTATCCGGAGCCACATGAACCCTTGGTAGACCGTCCACAATATCTCCAGCAAAAATAAAAATTTTGAGCATTTGAATATATATATCAATTGATCGAGCAACAACTTTCTTTCTTCACTCAGCCTCTTTAGTAAAAAATATAGGATATAACAAAGCACAAAACAAATATATCAAAGTGCATTAGTATTGTATAAAAGTACAAACATATTTTGCTAAAGCATAACAATAATTTACAAAAAGCCAAAATATTGTACCAAAGCTAAAATGTCTATGTCTAAACCCATTTATAACAACATAGTAACTTTACAAAAAAGGCAAAAATATTTTACCAAAGTGCAATAATTTGTTTTGTTTGTTGTTTTACATTAATGGAATAATTAAACACTAAGGCATTGATTCAAACATTGAATTATTGATACGTTAATGGAAGATTAAAGGATTTATAACAATAGTAAACTAAGAAAAACAAAAAACAGGTTAACGTATAAAACCTTAAACTCTTATCTATTGATTTCTTTTTTTTGCCGTCATCCTTGCCTTACTTCATCTTTCTCTTATCTATTTAAATGGTTCTGAAACACGCAAAAACCTAATTCAATCTAAGAAAATCTGAGTTCAAGTAAAAAAACAAAATGGGGAGAATAGTGAAAATGAAAAGATGAGATTAATTTTGGAGTTTTTTTTTACCAAACATGTAAAACATAGTGGGTAATGAGTCTCAATAATAATTGGTAACTTCTACAATTTCCTCCAATGAGAGAGTAAAAATTAATTATGATTTTGTAACCAATTCAAAATTACATCCCTTGACCAAGATTAATATGCATGATTATGATTCGTTGACACAAATAAAAAGGGTTGAATTACATTTTCTTTAAATCTATACAAGTTATATTGCGAAAAAGATTTGAATTTTATAATAAGTTGATATGACGTATCAGGGACACGTTTCATTTATGAAAAGATATGTGATGACTTAGCATGGCACGATAATATTGAAAACGCCCTCGAATTGCGGGGTGAACGGATCCGCTTTTGATTTTTGAGGTTTAGGAGTCGCCACTTAGTTATTACAGTCTAGGAACCGAGCATTGACTCTAAATAGATAAAAATAACTAATCTATGAATAACAAGAAACTATGGTCCAGGGATCACGTTGCAGGGTTGGAAAGTGTTAGGCACCAACCCCGCCCAGCAAACACCGGTCTCTACAATTTTTCAAAAAAAGATTACATTGCTAAAAAACCTAAAATAAATAAATAAATAAAATATAAAATAAAAGATATACCTAGATTATTGCAACGATTTATTCCCTCAGTGCTGACAGAGAGACTCCCGTATGAGATTTTTTTATTTGTTTTTGTCACTGGATCCGCTTCTGATCTCCAAGTTAAGATATCTAGATCTAAGTATTTTTTATATTTTTTGAAGGATTTCTGAATATTTTTGAAAGTTTTCTAAGTATTTTTTTTGAGTAAAATATGAGGTTTGGATGATAGGTATGGAGTTAGGACTTCAAAATTAAGGTTTGGAGAAGGCTAGGGAGACTTTTTGACCTACTTTTTCTAGGATTTATTTTGACGTACGAGATTGGGTTGTTGAGGCTCCTATTTACAAATTTTTTTTTTAAAGAATTAGGATTTGACTAAGTCTCCTTTTAGATAAGATAGGGTTGTTTAATTAAGGTTTTGACTTAAGTCTTATTTGATAGACTAGGTTTCTTTAGATTAAGGTTTTAATTAGGGTTTTGACATAAGTCTTATTTGATTGACTAGATTTCTTTTAAATTAGATTTTTTAATTTTTCATACGATGAAAAAATATATTTTTGATTTTTGGATGAATATTCCAATGCTCTATTTGATTGATTGGTTTCAAAATTTTAATTATAATTGGCATTTCACTTTACATTAATTAATATTTTAATTATTAATTTCATAATTTTAAATTGTTAAAATTAAAAAATTACCGTTTTATCCCCGAAGAGGACTTTAATATTTCAAGTCATTTTTTGATGTTCTCGGATGTTTGGAATAGATTTTTCGTAAGGAATTCGATGGAATTATCGATTTGTATCACTTATGAAATTTTTTGTATGAAATGTTGGTGAACCTTATGAAGGGCATTTTTGTAATTTTATCGAATTTGGTGAAAATTGACGGAATGGTTTATTTGATTTCATTTTGTTGTTTTATGTGTTCGAATGGATTTTTCTAAGCGTGATGTGGGATCTAAGGATCTTTTGATGTAAACCATTTAGTCATTTTTTAGTGATTTTTATCGTAAAGCTTCTTTTTATCTGAAAATGATGATTTCTATGTTTTTTGGGTCATATTTTCCTAGTGTAGCGTGATTTCTACAGTTTTGTTAGTTTGAGATACCTCATCCGAATTTTTGAAACATATCTAATAATAAAATAGAGCATTGGAATATTCATCCATCATTGAGAATCGTCGCGATCGGGTTGATGAGTTGATTAATCAGGTGAGTGCAAAAATGAAGTGTCTACAGATGCCCTTCTTTGGTAGAGAGTTAAAGAAAACTAGATAACAAATCTATTTCGGTAGATAGTGCGATATCCGAATGCCAAAGCTAATGACAATTTATTTTACAGTCTGATTTAACAATTCGTCGAGGTGTTTGGATCCTTGAGGGTAAAACTTTCCCCAAACTAAAAAATTGTCAGGTCTTCGAGTACAAGCTCTCACTAACGATGTCAGATCCTTAAATTTTAAAAAATTCTCATTGACTAATGGAACAAATGTGCAAGTGTGTGCACTAGTCTAATGATGATTTTGAAAAAGTACGACTCTACTTTGCGCATTCAAAAAAAACTAAGTAGGATGACTGAGCAAAACATGAAATCTAGGCAAAACCTGAGAAAATTTTGAGTTTAAACAAAGAAAAACTCAAGAAAAAATTGAATAAGATTTGAGAAAAATCTAAGCAAAAATTGAATATCCTACTTTACCTGCCCTAGGTGAAAGAGTAATGAACTTATTTTCCTAGGAGTCCTAATCTACCTGCTCGGGGTGAAAAAGTAATGAACTAATTTTCTAGGAGTCCTACTTTACTTGTTCGGGATGAAAGAGTAATGAACTAATTTTCTTGGAATCCTACTCTATCTGCCCAAGGTGAAAAAGTAATGAACTAATTTTCTGGGAATCCTACTCTACGTGCTTAGAGTGAAAGAGTAATGAACTAATTTTCTTGGAGTCCTACTTTACTTGTCCTGGGTGAAAGAGGAATGAATTAATTTTTTTCAGAGTCCTACTCTACCTGCTCGGAATGAAAGAGTAATGGACTAACTTTTTGGGGAGTCCTACTCTACCTGCTCAGGGTGAAAGAATAATGAACTAATTTTTTTGAGAGTCCTACTCTACCTACTTAGGGTGAAAGAGTAATGAACTAATTTTTTGGGGAGTCCTACTCTACCTGTTCGGGGTGAAAGAGTAATGAATTAATTTTCTGGGAGTCCTACTCTACCTACCCTAGGTGAAAGAGTAATAAACTAATGTTTTTGAGAATCCTACTCTACTCACTCAGGATGAAAGAGTAATGGACTAATTTTTTTTGGGGAGTCCTACTCTACCTGTTCGGGGTGAAAGAGTAATAATGAACTAATTTTTTGGGGAGTCCTACTCTACCTGCTCGGGGTAAAAGAGTAATGAACTAATTTTCTGGGAGTCCTACGCTACTTGCTCGAGATGATAGAGTAATGAACTAATTTTTTTGGGAAACAAATGAGGGATTAACGCCAAATTTGATTTTTTTCCTTTAAAAAAATAAAGAGTTGGATTTTATGAAGGTCAGGTCAACATTTTAACTTTCTTTGAACCTCAGAAGTTTTCAAAATTGCTATCAAGAGGGTAACCTTTAATTCAAAGTAAACCTTATCCTTTAGGATTGAAATTGAATAGGTTTCAAAACAAAATGCCCCTAATTTAACAGGGAACATAGCATTGGGGATAATTGAACATAGTTTAAAAAATAAATGCCACTAATATAAGGGGGGAAACATTACTCTTTAGAAAAAAGAAATGCCCTTGTCATAAAAGTTGAAACCCTTGATTACTGCAAGTGTAATAAATGTTTAACTTTTAATTTTGACTTTTTCTATTGAAGATTTTGAGTCAAGCTCAAACAAATTGGAATAAAATATTTCTTTCTGTAATTCATCATAGAATCTGTTCTTTCTCCCCGTCGGTTCGCTTAGGGACATGAAAATCTTCAGATCAATCATAGACGAGATACTTGTATCCACTGAGTCTATATTTGGTTCAAACTGGGTATTGAAACTTGATCATTCGGACTTCTGATATTTCGGTTCGGACCGCCTTTTTACTTTTCAACTCAATGAATATTTTCTTTTATTTTTTTGGTTGCTCTAACTTTTACCTAGATTGCCTTTTCAAGTTTTCAATCTAGCGAGCATGTTCTAACTTTTGTCTAGATCACCTTTTTAGGTTTTCGATCTAGGGAGCTTACAATTTTTTCTCTTTTCTTTACTCTGATTGTTGTCAAGGTCATTTTTTCAGATTTTCAACCTTGCTAGCTTGCCTTAATTTTTGCCTAAGTTGCCATTCGGATTTTCAACCTAGCAGGCTTTTCTATTTGCTCTAATTGTTGTCAAAGCCGTCTTTTCGAATTTTCAACCGTGCGAGCTTGCCTTAATTTTTACCTAAGTTGCCCTTTCGGGTTTTCAACCTAACAGGTCTCAATTTTCTTTTTCTGTCATTTTGAACATCTAGAGTTATTATCTGATCATGATTTGCTACTTTCCTTGACTTTTCGTACGGTACTTAGGAGGACTTTCATGGGTAAGCTTAGGACTGAGCAAAGAAAGGAATTTTGAGGCTCAAAAATCCAAATGCCCCTTGTGTGGCGTTATTTTCTTTTTATTCAAATTTTCTTCCCTATTCTGACAATATTTCTTTTTCCTTTAAATTTTTTCTTTTTGGATTTTTTCTTTGTGAGGGAATCTATATTTTTTTTATTTTGATGTGGTCGGGCTTGAAGTAACTTCTCAGGTTGCCTACATACCCCAGAATTTTGAGATCAGACCAAAGCGTAGTTCGAATTCTTCCCTCCCTTAGGTTAAGTGACCGAGTTGAGAAAGAAAAAGGCATTTTTTTAAAAGGATGCAAAGGGCTGAGAAAGGAGATATTGAACTGGGTAGCAGAAAAATTGATTCGACCAAAGATGACCTCCTTAAATGTAGTACCGCTTGATCTGGTCTAGGTAGGTTGACTCTAGTAGTTCAATTCTATCATGATCTTCAAATCTAACGGTTTTTTCAGGCAGTATTTTCTTAATGAATAAATCTCTCCAATTGGGTTCAGACTTCCTCCTATGATCGAGGATGAGTGCTCAATTTTCTTTGAAGTCTGATGGTTAAATCCTTGACTTGTAAGTAGTGAACTTTGATTTTCTTGTCAAACGTGCGAGTAACTCTTCTTTGATAAGTTTACAATTGGTACAGAACTTCTAGGTTGTTTTTCTTCAATCCGGTTTAGTTCTTCATACTGATGACAGACCTAGTATGTTTCTAACAATTGACTTTCCATCAACACCTTGAGATATGGGATTTCCATTTCAACTAGTAAGATTGCTTCCATATCATATACTAAAGAATAGGGAGTGACTCCAAGGGAAGACTGTATTGAAGTACGATATGTCCCCAGTGTGAATGTGTAGACACCCCATTTTTGCATCCGCCTGATTAATCAAGTCGTCAACCCGATCGCAAAGGTTCCCAATGATGGATGTCTATTCCAATGCTTTATTTTGTTACCAGATATGTTTCAGAAATCCAGATGAGGTATCTCGAACTGATAAAACTTAGAAACCACGCTACGTTAGGAAAATACGATCCCAGAAACATAGAAATCATCATCTTGCAAACCAAAAAGAAGCTTCACGATAAAAATCACTAAAAATGATTAAATACCCCTAATCTCAAAACAATCCTAGAGCCTACGTTACGCTTAGGAAAATTCTCTCGAACACATAAAATAACAAATCGGAACCAAATAAATCATTTCACCAATTTTAACAGAATTTGACAAAATTACGAAAATGCCCCTCATAAAGTTCACAATAATTTCACATAAAAATTTTCATAAATGACACAAACCAACATTCTCATTGAATTTCTTACGAAAAACCGATTCTAAAACATCCTAGAACATTAAAAATCGACTTGAAACGTGAAAAGTCCTCTCCGAGGGCAAAACGGTAATTTCATAATTTTTATAATTAAAAAATTCGAAATTAATAAATAAAACATTAAATAATTAAAGTGAAACATTAATGAAATTAATTTAAAAAGTTGAACCTAAAAAATCGATTAATTGGACTCTTAGGCAAAATTATTGAGGGTTTGTGGGATATTTCTTTATGGACCCCTTCATTTGGGGGTCCAAAGAATTAAAGATATAATAGAAAGGGGTTCTCCAAAAATTAAAATCAATCAAGCAAGACTAAAGTCAAGATATTAAAGTCAATCAAATAAGACCAAAGTCAAAATTAAAGTCAATTAAGTAAGACTAGAGTCAAGTATTAAAGTCAATCTCATAAGACTAAAGTCAAAACCTTAAATCAAAACCCTAATCTAAACTAATCGAGTCAATCTCATAAGACTAAGGTCAAAACCCCAAATCAAAACCCTAATCTAATCAAGTCAATCTCATAAGACCAAGGTCAAAACCCTAAATCAAAACCCTAATCTAAATCAATCTCATAAGACTAAAGTCAAAACCCTAAATTAAAACCCTAAAGACTAAGTCAAAACCCTAATTGAAACCCTAAAAGAAACTCTAATCAAACCCTAATGCTTCTAAAAACTTTATAAATAGGAGCCTCCACACCCTATTTTCGTATAAAAGAAAAAACCCTAGAAAAAGTAGGTGAAGAAGCCTCCACAGCCCCTCTAAAACCCTAATTTTAGAGCCCCAACTCCTTCCCTAACACCCCTACTCCGATTTTAGCCTAGAAAACATCCAAAAACCTCTCGAAAACATCTCAAAAATGCACAACAAATTCGAAGCACCCAGATCCAAGAAGAAGATACTTCACCTCGGAGATCAGAAATCAGATCCGGAGATAGAACGAAGTAAGGAACACGGTACAAGGAGCCGTTTTCACCATATCTGTGGGAATAACACTTTTGCATATCAAAGGTAAGCTTTTCTATTTTTTATATCTAGGTTTTTTATTAGCGATGTAGATTTATTTGGGATAAGTAGAGACCGGTATTGGCCGGGCGGGGTTGGTGCCTAACACCTTCCAACCCCGTAATATGATCCTCGAATTCATATTTTTGTGGTAGATTAGTTCTTCTTATCCATGTTAGAGTCAGTTTGGTCACAATAACTAGGTGGCGACTCCCAAACCTCAAGGGTCAAAAGCGGATCCGCGCACCCCACGGATCGAGGGCGCTTTCAGTGGCGACTCCACTGGGGACTATTGAGGATCAAACTTGAAAAACCCCAAGTATGGGAGCATTGCCATGATGACCTAGTTTTTTTTTATATTATTTAGTTGGATTTATTTTATTTATTTTTTCTGTTTATTTATTTTTTGTCTTGATTGTAGATGATTTTGGGTATTGCATTTTTTTCCAATTAAGAATCACTTTTTGATGACCCCTAAATAATGAAATATTCAAATTGACCTAAGAAAATGATGGAATGATGAAGGTTGGACAGAAATATTAAAACGTTTTTAGAGAATATTCTAGTGAGAATTAAATTTGGAAGCCTCTTAATAAAACATAGATCTCATCGAGTAGATTAATTTAGAATCTGAGTTCACTCATTTTCGTTATCGGAAGCCTTAGATATCATCGATACAAGTTCAATCTGCAAATCTGAAATTATTTCTGAATGAAAGTTGGGACAGCAATGTTAAAACTTTTTTAGAGAATATTTTAGTGAGAATCAAGTCTGGGAGCCTCTTAATAAAACATAGATCTCGTCAAATAGATTAATTTAGAATCTGAGTTCACTCAATTTCGTTATCGGAAGCCTTAGATATCATCGATGCAAGTTCAATCTGTAAATCTGGAATTATTTCTGAATGAAAGTTGGGACAGCAATGTTAAAACTTTTTTATAAAACATTCTAGTGAGAATTAAGTCTGGGAACCTTTAATAAAACATAGATCTCATCGAATAGATTAATTTAGAACTTGAGTTCACTCAATTTCATTATCGGAAGCCTTAGATATCATCGATGCAAGTTCAATCTGTAAATCTGGAATTATTTCTGAATGAAAGTTGGGACAGCAACGTTAAAACGTTTTTATAGAACATTCTGGTGAGAACTAAATCTGGACACCTATTAATAAAATGTAGATCTCATCGAGTAGATTAATTTAGAACTTGAGTTCACTCGATTTCGTTATCGGGAGCCTTAGATATCATCGATGCAAGTTCAGATTATATTTTCCTAATTCACAGAAAATCTGAATTTATCTAATGTTGGCACAATTAATGTTCTTGAGAGTGAGCTCATCTCAACCATTGTCATTCTATCATCAATGTAACTCCTATTGGAATCTCGATTTATTTTGGATTACCCAAAAGTGATCATTGATTAGACCTTAAAAATTATAAAAATTATGCCTATTGCAATGTTTGTTTGATCATTATCATATGCCATATTTATTGATTAATTTACCATGATCTTGCTTGAAATACATTATTGATGTTGATCGTAATGTTAATGTGCTTATGTGATGGGAATAATGTAATCTTAATTGAATATTCATATGATTTGAATGATTTTGGTTTTGATTAAATGTATGATTGGTTTGATTGGATCCATGGGCCCATTTGTTTGAAAAAGGTCCCGGGCACACCCCACCCTGTTTTGCACACACCACATTCACGTTTACTGTTTTACTCACTTACACGTCCCATTTAGCCAACGTGGCACTAGTGCATGGCCCGGTCTCTTCGGAGATGCGACGTCATTCATGAAACCCACAACTCCAGTCACGTACCTTAGGGTATATCAAACTGGGGGCATCAATACCATCTGATCAGGTGATTCTGAGAAGTATGTTGATGCACCCAGGCTGGAGCGACCTAAGCCTTTGACTATTGTAAGCCACACAGTCACATGTCCCGATTGCCAACGTAGTACTAGTACGTGGTCGGTCCCCTCGTGGGATGCCAAACCATTTATGAAAGCTACAACTCTTGACTCGTACCCGTAGGTATAAAAGATAGTCTAAGTATATCAATTGCACTTCTTGGTCAAAATCGGTGCCTAAGCAAGATCTTGCCCCGCTGTACCCTACTGTACGAGGGGGATAGACTACGTCTATTCTAGACGAGAGGTATTTAAGTGGGCCCTTGCTCAGCATTGTGCGCCACCTCTCAACTGGAGATCAAACTGGCTGTTTTTGGCTTCAGAGAAGTGAATTGAGGTTTTAGATTATCACCTATACGGTATATCAAACCAAGTCACCACGTATCGAAAGGTATATAGGTGTGTTTGGGCAAGGGTGGCCAGATAAAAATGCATTGCACATAGTAAGCTTAGAGCCTAGAAACCTTCCCAGTAGGTCACGACTCGAACTTATCGTGGGTGTTCCCGGGTTGTTTATTGAATAAATGCATGTGCTTGATGAATGTATATGAGTGATGTGCATGATGAGATCAAGGTGTATGATTGTCCTCAAGGATCAAAAATTTATTTTTGAAAATTAAAATGGGTGCACCAACCCAATAAAGAACCCATTCTTTTACAATAATGACCCAGTCCATCCCGATCCAACAATCATTATGGGCCGAGCCATTTGAATCAAAATGAAATTCAAATTTTTTTTCTGATTCAGATTTTAAACCCATTTTAAAAGAAGGAAAATATTTTCCAGAAGAAAAATATTTTTCAAAAGTAAAATATTTTTCGGAAGAATAAGATTTTCCAAAAGGAAATGCTTTTCCAAAAAGTTTTCTAAAAGAAAATACTTTCTAAAAAAAAGAGAAGGAAGAAAAATATTTTTCAAAAAAAAATGATTTACAAAAGATCTATTTTTGCATGAAAAATTATTGAAATATGTTTGTGGAAGTTGTTATTCAATGAAAACATTATTTGTCAATATTTTTCAAGAGTGCAATAAAATTATTTTTCTAAATAATCATTACGTTAATGAATTGTTTAATGGATTAGTGCACAAAATTTAATAAAATCTCAAGGTTCATTTAAAATATTATCAAGGGGGTGACACTGAAATTGGTTAAATTCACCTTCAAAGAGGTTAAGGGTTATCATTGTATCTAAGCTCAATCGTCCATCATCTAGATCCGGTCAGTTAAAGTAAACGTCAATATCAAGTCAATAATCAGAAATGACCTCAGAATTTCTCAACATCGCCTAGTTGTTCCCTAAAGATCATAGTGCTTCAATCCTACCGGTTGTAAGTAATATCTCAGTCCTCAGTCCTAATCAAACTCATGTGGGTACTTGCCTTGAATTTTCATAAGTCATTTGGATTAGTTCGAGTCCTTTTTTCTAACAAGGTCATGTCTTCCTTAGATTGAGTCTACCTTTTTTTATTGAGTCAAGTTAGTTTGTTCAGTCTATAGAGGTGTCTGTCTCCCCTTCTGAATTTGATTGGATAAAGAAAATTTTTGAATACCCCGAGCGCATTAACGAATTAACTAATAATCTAGCTTCAAGGATATGTTTTTCTCCTGAGCAAGAAGATAAGAGTCGGACTCAAGAAAGCAAAGGTCATTGACCTCGAAACAAAAAATAATTCCTAAAGAGATTCAAATAGAAATCATCTTATCCCTAGAGGAACACGAGGGGATAATGAATTTACTCAGAAATTTCAAAAGACTTGTTCGTGTGATCATATGAGGGTATGTTAGGTACAAGCTTGGGTGTTGTTCAACATAAAATAGATATTCGTCTATATCAATGGAATCAAAGAAGATATCAGTGCTATCCTCACTACATCTTGAGTTTCAAATCACATATTATCAATCGATATGGGATACCTTTTGAACTGATCTCTGATAATGGGTCGTACTTCAAAGCATAAATCATTACTCTGTGTTCAAAGTTGAAGATCCGGAATCACAAATCATCCTCCTACCATCCTCAGATCAATGGAACGGTTGAAGCAGTTAGTAAGAGTATCAAGACTATCATCAGGAAAATGAGTCAATAACATCGAGATTGGTCAAAAACATTATCATTCACGCTGTGGACATATCGAACTCTAATTCGATCCTCTACTAGAACTACTCCCTACTCCTTAGTGTATGGCATGGAAGCAGTCTTGCCAGTTGAAATGGAAATTCCGTCTCTCAGGGTCTTGTTGGAAAATCATTTGTTAGAAACAGATTGGGTTCGTCAGTAGTATGAAGAATTAAACTTGATAGAAGAAAACGAGTTAAAGCCCTGTACCATGTGCAAGCTTATCTAAGAAGAGTCACCTGTGCATTTGACAAGAAGGTCAAAGCTCATCATTTACAAGTCAAAGATTTAACTATCAGACTTCAAAGAAAATTGAACACTCCTCATCAACTATAAGAGAAAGTCTAAATTGAAAAAATTCATCCATTAAGGAAATACTGTCTGGAAAAGCCGTCAGACTTCAAGATCATGATGGAAGTGAACTACCAGAGTCAACCAACCTTGACCGGATCAAATGGTACTACATTTAAGGAGGCCATCTTTGGCCGAATCAATTTTCCTGCTACCCAGTTCATTATCTCCTTTTTCAGCCCTTTGCAGCCCTTTCAAAAAAAAAATTGTGCCTTTTATTTCTTAGCCTGATCACCTAACCTAGGGGAGGGAAGATTCGAACCACGTTTTGGTCTGATCCCAAAATTCTGGGGTACGTAGGCAACCTGAGAAGTTACTTTAGGCCCGACCACATCAATAAAGAAAATCTATTTCCCCACACAATAAGAAATGAAAAAAAAATTTCAAAAGAAAAAGAAATTCAAAAAGGGGAAGAAAATTTAAAGAAAAAGAAATAATTTAAAAGGAAATACCACACAAGGGGCATTTGGGTTTTTAAGCCTCAAAATCCTTTTCTTTTTATATACCCAGTCCTAAGCCTACCTATGAAAGTCCTCCTAAGTACCGTGTGAAAAGGTCAAGGAGGGTAGTAGAACATGATCAGACAGTAATTCTAGAAGGTCAGAGGAAAAGAAAAAGATAAAAAATAAAAAAATGATGAAGCCTGCTAAGTTGAAAACCCGAAAAGGGCGACTTAGGCAAAAATTAAGGCAAGCTCGCAAAGTTGAAAATCTGAAAGGACAACTTTGGCAACAATCAGAGCCAAGAAAAAAAAAAAAAAAGCTCGCTAGATTGAAAACCTGAAAAGGCGATCTAGGCAAAAGTTAGAGCAAGTTCGATAGATTAAAAACCTGGAAAGGCGATCTAGGCAAAAGTTAGAGTAATAAAAAAAAAACAGAAGAAAATCCCAAGTTGAGAGCAGTTCGAGCTAAAACATCAGAAATCCGAATAATCAAGTTTAATACTCAGCTTAAACCAGGCATAGATTCAGAAGCCACAAGTATCTTGTCTACGATCGATCTGAAAATTCTTACTTCCCCAAGTGAACCAATGGAGAGAATGGTGAATTCTATGATAAGTCTCAAAAGGAAATATTTTGTTCTCTTGAGCCTAACTCAAAATCTTTAATAAAATTAATCAAAATTAAAAGTTGGATCTTTATTGCGCTTGTGGTAATCAAATATTTCAAACCTTCATACAAGGGGCATTTTTTCTTTTTCCTCTAGATATGTAATTTCCCCCCTTATACTAGGGGCATTTTTTAATGATGTGTTCAATTATTTTCAATGCCATGTTTATTGTCAAACTAGGGACATTTTGTTTTTGAGCAATGTTAATCCTAAAAAAATAATGAGAACTCCAAACTTAAGGTTACCCTCTTGATAACAGTTCTTCAAAAAACTCTTGAGGTTCAAAAGAAATAAAAACTCAGGTTTTAAATTCATAAAACTTTTGGATAAATCCTTGAGGTTCAAACAAAAGCACTTCGGATCTCATATTTGACTGCGTCCAGAGATCAACTAATATGGTATTTCCAGATCCAATCATTCCTGGATTCGATCATTTCTCTTCCAGATTCAGTATCTTCCAAATTTATTCAATTCACTCTAATCATTCTTTTCCAAATTCATTCTTTCTTTCTCAAAAGTCCTTCATTCCTTTGTCAATTTTGCTCAGTTGCCGCCAAGGGTTAACTTGGATTTTGCTCAGTTGCCGCCAAGGGTTATCTTGGATTTTGCTCAGCTTCCGCCAAGGGTTAACTTGGATTTTGCTCAGTTGCTGCCAAGGGTTATCTTGGATTTTGCACAGTTTTCGCAAAGGGTTATCTTGGATTTTGCTCAGTTGCCGCCAAGGGTTATCTTGGATTTTGCTCAGTTGCCGCCAAGGGTTATCTTGGATTTTGCTCAGTTTCCGCCAAGGGTTATCTTGGATTTTGGTCAGTCTCCGTCAAGGGTTTTCTTGGAATTATGCTCAGATGCCGCAGAGGGTTTTCTCGGAACTATGCTCAGATGCCGCCAAGGGTTTTCTTGGAATTATGCTCAGATACCGCCGATGGTTTTCTCGGAACTATGCTCAGATGCCGCCAAGGGTTTTCTTGGAATTATGCTCAGATACCGCCAAGGGTTTTCTTGGAATTATGCTCAAATGTCGCCGAGGGTTTTCTCGGAACTATGCTCAGATGCCGCCAAGGGTTTTCTTGGAATTATGCTCAGATGCCGCCGAGGGTTTTCTCGGAATTATGCTCAGATGCCGCTTGGAATTATGCTCAGATGCCGTCGAGGGTTTTCTCGGAATTATGCTCAGATGGCGCCAAGGGTTTTCTTGGAATTATGCTCAGATGCCGCCGAGGGTTTTCTCGGAACTATGCTCAGATGCCGCCGAGGGTTTTCTCGGAACTACGCTCAGATGCCGCCAAGGGTTTTCTTGGAATTATGCTCAGATACCGCCAAGGGTTTTCTTGGAATTATGCTCAGATGCCGCCAAGGGTTTTCTTGAATTATGCTTAGATGCCGCCGAGGGTTTTCTCGGAATTATGCTCAGATGCCGCCAAGGGTTTTCTTGGAATTTGCTCAGATGCTGCCAAGGGTTTTCTTGGAATTATGCTCAGTTTATATTTATTTCATGCTCATATTTGACTCATTTCCAACTCAAACTCTTTGAAATCTATCTCAGATTTTGAGCCCACACACTTGCACAGTTGTTATATCAGTCAAGGAGAATTATTTTTTTTTTATTTTTATTTTTTTTTAAATTCAAGGATCTGACACTACCAGTGAGAGCTCGCGCTCAAGGACCTGACATTTTTCTAGTTCGAGGAGAGTTTTATGCTCAATGATCTGAATACCCCGACGAATTGTTAAATCAGGCTGCAAAATGAACTGTCACTAGCGTTGGCATTCGGATATCGCACTAATCTACCAAGATAGATTTGCTATCTAGTTTGCTTCAACCCTCTGCCAAAGAGGGGCATCTGTAGACACCCCATTTTTGTATCCGCCTGATTAATCAAGTCGTCAACCCGATCGCAAAGGTTCCCAATGATGGATGTCTATTCCAATGCTTTATTTTGTTACCAGATATGTTTCAGAAATCCGGATGAGGTATCTCGAACTGATAAAACTTAGAAACCACGCTACGCTAGGAAAATACGACCCCAGAAACATAGAAATCATCATCTTGCAAACCGAAAAGAAGCTTCACGATAAAAATCACTAAAAATGATTAAATTACCAAAATACCCCTAACCTCAAAACAACCCTAGAGCCTACGTTACGCTTAGGAAAACTCTCTCGAACACATAAAATAACAAATCGGAACCAAATAAATCATTTCACCAATTTTAACAGAATTTGACAAAATTACGAAAATGCCCCTCATAAAGTTCACAATAATTTCACATAAAAATTTTCATAAATGACACAAACCAACATTCTCATTGAATTCCTACGAAAAACCGATTCTAAAACATCCTAGAACATTAAAAACCGACTTGAAACGTGAAAAGTCCTCTCCGAGGGCAAAACGGTAATTTCATAATTTTTATAATTAAAAAATTCGAAATTAATAAATAAAACATTAAATAATTAAAGTGAAACATTAATGAAATTAATTTAAAAAGTTGAACCTAAAAAATCGATTAATTGGACTCTCAGGCAAAATTGTTGAGGGTTCGTGGGATATTTCTTTAAGGACCCCTTCATTTGGGGGTCCAAAGAATTAAAGATATAATAGAAAGGGGTTCTCCAAAAATTTAAAATCAATCAAGCAAGACTAAAGTCAAGATATTAAAGTCAATCAAATAAGACCAAAGTCAAAATTAAAGTCAATTAAGTAAGACTAGAGTCAAGTATTAAAGTCAATCTCATAAGACTAAAGTCAAAACCTTAAATCAAAACCCTAATCTAAACTAATCGAGTCAATCTCATAAGACTAAGGTCAAAACCCCAAATCAAAACCCTAATCTAATCAAGTCAATCTCATAAGACCAAGGTCAAAACCCTAAATCAAAACCCTAATCTAAATCAATCTCATAAGACTAAAGTCAAAACCCTAAATTAAAACCCTAAAGACTAAGTCAAAACCCTAATTGAAACCCTAAAAGAAACTCTAATCAAACCCCAATGCTTCTAAAAACTTTATAAATAGGAGCCTCCACACCCTATTTTCGTATAAAAGAAAAAACCCTAGAAAAAGTAGGTGAAAAAGCCTCCACAGCCCCTCCAAAACCCTAATTTTGGAGCCCCAACTCCTTCCCTAACACCCCTACTCCGATTTTAGCCTAAAAAACATCCAAAAATCTCTCGAAAACATTCCAAAAATCCACAACAAATTCGAAGCACCTAGATCCAAGAAGGAGATACTTCACCTCGGAGATCAGAAATCAGATCCGGAGATAGAACGAAGTAAGGAACACGGTACAAGGAGCCGTTTTCACTAGATCTGAAGGAATAGCACTTTTGCAGATCAAAGGTAAGCTTTTCTATTTTTTATATCTAGGTTTGTCATTAGCGATGTAGATTTATTTGGGATAAGTAGAGACCGGTATTGGCCGGGCGGGGTTGGTGTCTAACACCTTCCAACCCCGTAACATGATCCCCGAATTCAGATTTTTGTGGTAGATTAGTTCTTCTTATCCATGTTAGAGTCAGTTTGGTTCCTAGACCACAATAACTAGGTGGCGGCTCCCAAACCTCAAGGGTCAAAAGTGGATCCGCGCACCCCGCGGATCGAGGGCGCTTTCAGAATGGTAACTTCTCTAACCAATCCTAACATATTTTCTCGATGATTTTTTTGAAATTCTTATTAACTTTCTCAATTGTTCCATTGGTCTGAGAATAGTAATCTATTTTGGGAGCTCTGCCTCAACTATTCTATTGGTCTGAGAATAGTAATCTATTTCATAACCTCTTCTTTGATTATGTGAGTCCTTTCTGGTTTGTACATGTGGTGTTCCATAGGACGAGTATATATTTCGCGTTAAACAACACCCAAAGTTAACCAACATATCCTCACAGGACCACGCAAGCGAGTCTTTTAAATTTTCTGAGTAAATTCATTATCCCCTCGTATTTCTCTAGGGATAGGATGGTTTCTATTTGAATATATTTAGGAATTATTTATGTTCCGAGGTCAATGACTTTTGTTTTCTTGATTAAAGGTTGAGTCCGACCATTATCTTCTTGTTCAGGAAAAAAATCTATCATATTATTAGTTAATTCGTTAATGTGCCCGAGGTATTCAAAAATTTTCTTTATCCAATCAAATTCAGAGGGGCGACAGACACCTCTATAGACTCGACAAACTAACTCGACTCAACAGGAAAAGAATAAACTCGATCTAAAGAAAACATGACATTGACGGATTGAGAAAAAATTAGACTCATGACTCATGAAAACTCAAGACAAGTACCCACAATGGGCTTGATTACGAAATGAGGACTTGAAACATAGCTTACAAACGACAAGATTGAGGTACTGTATAATTTTGAGATATTTTGGGGTCATTTCTAACGATTCACTTGGTGTTGACATTCATTCTAACTAACCGGACTTACAACCTTGGCTAAGCGATAGACTATTAAGCTTACGTGCAATGATAACCTTGAACCCTATCGAATGTGAATTTAATCAATTTCAGTGTTACCCCCTAGATAACATTTTAAATAAACCTTGAGATTTTATTGAATTCTGTGCACCAATCCATTAAACAATCCATTCATGCAATGATTATTCATAAGGAAAATAATTCTATGGCACTCTTGAAAATTATTGACAAATAATGTTTTCATTGAATAAAAACATTCACAAATCTGATTATTTTTTGCAATCATTTTCCTTTTAGAAAAATATATTTTAATAATTTTTCAAGGTCCATGCAAAAAATAGATTTTTTGTTAAAAAAAATTTCTTCGTTTAATTTTCTTTTGGAAAACATTTTCTTTATTTCAAAATGGTAAAGAGTTTGAATACTATTTTGATTTAAATGTTTCGACCTATCGTAATTGTTGGATCGAGATAGACTGGGTCGTTATGAATCATTGCCACATTTAAAATGGATTCTTTATTGGGTTAGTACACCCATTGATATAATAGCTTGAATCAGATTAAACAAAAAGTTTGGTTATCTAGAGGACAAAACTGTAACTTCCTGATCTCAACATTTGTAAAGTCAATTTAAAAAAAAAAAAAAAAACAACCCGGGAACACCCATGATAAGTTCGAGTCGTGACCTATAAGGAGGTTTCTATACTCTAGGTTCACTACGTGTAATGCAATTTATCTAGTCACATTTTCCCAAGTGCACCTATATACCTCTCGAGCGTGCTCAATCAAACGGTACGTGATGACTTGGTTTGATATACCTTATAGGTGATAATCCAAGCCTCCAACCCAAATCTCTAAAGTCAAAAGCAGCCAGTTTACTCCCCAGTTGAGAAGTGGTGCACGATGCTGAGCAAGGGTACTCTTAAGTCACCTCTCATCTAGAATAGACGTAGTCTATCCCCCTTATATCATAATACATCGGGACAGGATCTCGCTTAGGCACTAATTTTAATCAAAAAGTGCAATTGGTGAACTTAGATTAACTTTGATATACCGTATAAGTATGAGTTTAGGGTTGGCGATAGGGACATGTGACTCTACGACTTACAATAGGACAAAAGGCTCAGGTCACTCCAGAATAGATGCATCGATATACCTTTCAGTGTCACCTGATCAAACGGTACTAATGCCCCAGTTTTATATACCATAAAGGTACTTGACTGGAGTTGTGGTTTTCATGAATGACGTTGTATTTCCAAAGAAATCGGGTCACGCACTAGTGCCACGTTGGCTATAAGGGACATGCAAGCTTGCAATGCAACAAAATAAACGTACTAGTGGTATGTGTAAAATAGGGTGGGACGTGCCCGGGGCCTTTTTCAAACCATTGGGCTCATGGGCCTGATCATTTCATTACAACATTGATACCACATGAATATTAACCACAACTAATATCAATCCAATCACATCATTAAGATCAAAATAAGCATATCAAACATATACCTTAATCAAGATCATGGCAATGTTAGATAAGCAATCAATACAAGGACTAATAATCGGATTCAATCATTGAAACAAGCATACAATTCTTGGTCCAAAACAAGAAATATATATTTTATTTTTTTCATTTTTTGGTCCAATCAATGGTCGCTTTTGGGCGACCCAAAACCAATTGAGATTTCCACAAATATTGAATTGAGGATAGAATGATAGTTGTAGAGATAGGAAGCAATGACCACATTTTTTTTTTTGAAAGACATGCATGGCAAATCTTTGGAGAATATAGGCTAACTTAAATAACTCATAAGGTTTCAAATTTTACTAAGGGTCATTAAGCCAACGTGGTCATCTCATCAACAATCCAATACCATAGTTTTTTAGATTTAATGGAAAAGACTTGGCCCAAAAAGAGAAAAAAAATTAATTTTAAAAATGAGAAATTTAGGTCCAAGGTTTTGAAAATGAGTGATTATGAAATCTCAAATCAAAGTTTAAGATGAAACTTAATTTTTTTTAAAAATTGAAAAAAAAATTTAAAAGTTCATGGAATTTTATTCGCCACAAACACGTGGCATTGGATAACCTTTTTGGATGCCACGTGACGAGGTCGATAACCCTTAGTAAGGAAGAGACCTTACTAAACTAGTAAGACTATCCCATTTATTTTTATTTTTTTTGGTTTTTTTTTTTTTTTTAATTTATAAAACAAAAACTTTTGTGTTGCTCCATCTCCATTTTTTTTATCATGTTGTTGCCAATGCCACAATACCTCACCCTTTATATATATATTTGTTGCTACCAACCACACATAACTCAAAAACTTTTTTTTTTTCATATTTGTTGCTACCACGACATATCTAACACGAGAGAAAGACTTATTTTTCTGAATTATAGTTAAAATCATGATAAATATAGCCAATGAAACTGCAACAATAAGATATTAATAAAACAAACGAGCCTCGTTAACCTGTTGAAAGACCTCCATTTTTCGAATTGTGTACACCGATATGATGGATATCGTGGCGAGTAACCATCCACTTAGAAGTATAAGAGATACAAAATCACTCCCATAAACAGCATGATAAATTTGAGTCATCACCGCTCCACTAAGCCTAGTGAAGCCCTTTAACAGCCCAATTATTATGCCTCAACCTTTAGGGAAATAATTGATACAAGTAACTAAAACACCTGTATTGGCAAAATTTTGTGAATTTGCAGTAATGCAGATGTACAAACACATCTCCCAAACTTTGGGTTTGGGGATTCTATTAGTTACTGAAAGCCAAATCATCAAATAACCCACAAAATTTGTTGCTGCTCCAACTAAGAGGACAAACCAAGTTGTGGTTACTTCAGCAATTAAACCAGAGAAGATTTTAATATCGCTTCCAAGATCTTTGAAAAAACCCAGTAAATTAAGAGTGGTTTGATAAGTGGCCTTGGTATACTGAGCTTCAGTTCCTTGGGTTTTCAAATTTTTAGATGGATCGACCAAAATCAAGAAGATAAGTGCATGAAAAACACGACCGAAATAGAAATCTGAATGTTTGGAATTGAAAATCCATGAGTTCCTCTCCCAACAACCCCCTTCGAACTTCTTATACTTAGTGTTTCTGTAACTAATTCGAAGAGAGAAAGAGAGAGAGAGAAATGGAGAGAGTAGAGACGTTTCTCTCTTCTTCTTTTTTTGCTATTTTTCATCATCTTCTTTCTCATTGGAGAAGAAGATAGAAATATGAAAAATATGTTTTCACTATTGGCACCCCACGCGAAAAAAAATATTTTTTTTTTATTTTGATTTTTTTTGGAATCCTCTCCTCATCACGAACAACATTAAAAAAAAGTAATTTTTTTGTTTATTAGCGCATCACTCACAAATAATTTATTTGAGAAGAAGATGAAAAATAAAAAATCGTTTTCTGCTAATGGTACACCACGCATAAAAATTCTTTTTGTTTTATTTTATTTTTTTGCGATTTTTTTCTTGGAATTCTCTCCTCATCACAAACAACATTAAAAAAAAGTATTTTTTTAATTTCTTAGCACATCACTCACAAATAATTTATTTTCACAACTTACCACCCATGCATATTAACGTGCTAAAAACAATTCACCCAAGAATTTTAAAAAAATCCATAACTCTCATCCCAACCGCTATCATTCTATCCTCAATTCATATGTCAATTTGAATATTTCATTGTTTAGGGTCATCCCAAATAATCCTAGATTAAATCATAGAAAATGATACTCCAAAATAACATACTTAAAATCAATCCAAATAAGGCCAAGAGAAGATAATACAACCCAAAAATATAAAATAAACTAGATAATAAATGGGTCAACAATCATTATTTCATATCATTACCCTCTTGAAATCCTGCATTATTTAGGGTCATTCTGAACGACCCTAGATTAAACCATAAAAAAAATGTGCCAAAACAAAATATTCACCATTCAAACAAGTAATCAATAATCGAGCCAAAAAGAATGATAAAAAATAAAAATAAACAAAGAAACAAACAACTAAAAGTAAAATAAAAAACTTGGTCATTCTGGCAATGCTTCCCATACTTGGGACTTTTCAAGTTTGATCCTCAATAATCCCCAGTGGAGTCGCCACTGAAAGCACCATCGATCCGCGGGATGTGCGGATCCGCTTTTGATTTTTAAGGTTTGGGAGTTGCCACCTAGTTATTACAGTCTAGGAACTGAGCATTGACTCTAAATAGATAAAAACAACTAATCTACGAATATAAAGAAATTATGATCTAGGGATCACCTTACGAGGTTGGAAAGTGTTAGGCACCAACCCCACCCGGCAAACGTCGGTCTCTACTATTTTTCAAAAAAGGATTATATTGCTAAAAAATCTAAAATAAAATAAAAAATAAAAGGTATACCTAGATGATCGCAACGATTTATTCCCCCAGAACTGATGAAAAGATTTCTTGCTTTGTTTCGATCACTTGATCTGTTTCTGATCTCCAAGTTGAGGTATCTAGATCTGAGTGTTTTCTGTATTTTTTTGAAAGATTTCTGGATATTTTCGAAAGGTTTTTAAGTGTTTTTTAAGTAAAAACTGAGGTTTGGATGATAGGTAAGGAGTTAAGACTTCAAAATTAAGGTTTGGAGAAGGCTAGGAAGACTTTTTGACCTACTTTTTATAGGATTTATTTTGATCTACGAGATTGGGTTGTGGAGGCTCCTATTTATAGATTTCTTTGAAAGAATTAGGGTTTGACTAGGTATCCTTTTAGATAAGATAAGGTTGTTTAATTAGGATTTCGACCTAAGTCTTATTTGATTGACTAGGTTTCTTTATATTA